>NC_073629.1:42659436-43308072 GCF_029407905.1 Bubalus kerabau
GCCATTTCCTTCTCCAATGCATGAAAGTGAGAAGGGAAAGTGAAGTCGCTCAGTCGTTCCCGACTCTTAGCGACTCCATGGACTGCAGCCTACCAGGCTCCTCCGTCCATGGGATTTTCCAGGCAAGAGTACTGGAGTGGGGTGCCATTGCCTTCTCCAGTAGGTCTTCATAGAACCATTCAATTTCAGCTTCTTCAGTATTACTAGTCAGGGTATAGACTTGGATTACTGTAATACTGAATCGTTTGCCTTGGAAACGAACAGAGATAATTCTGTCATTTTTGAGACTGCATCTATTTACTGCATTTCAGACTCTGTTGTTGACTATGATGGCTACTCCTGCATGGCACTGGAGCGGTGGCTGCACTGTGCTGGAGTGCTGGAGCAACTTTGAGGAGATATCCCACCTTCAAGGGCAAAGGAGAAGGCCCAGCAAGATGGTAGGAGACACGAAATCGCATTTAGAATCAAACACCATAGCCATCAGAGACACTCAGAGGGCTCAAATATACCTTGTGGGCACCAGGACCAGAGACCCCACAGGGACTGAAACAGAACTGTGTTTGGGTGTCTTCTGGGGAGGTATGGGTCAGCAGTGGACTGCTGTGGAGGCAGGGGCTCTGGGTGCAGTAGACCTGGGTATGGCATAAGCCCTCTCGGAAGAGGTTGCCGTTAACCCACCATAGAGCTGCCAGAACTTACACAGGACTGGGGAAACAGACTCTGGAAGGGCACAAACAGAACCTTGTGCATACCAGGACCCAGGAGAAAGGAGCAGTGACCCCACAAGAGATTGACCCAGACTTGCCCATTAGTGTCCAGGAGTCTCTGGCAAAGGTGTGGGTGGCCGGTTGCAGGGTTGGGGGCACTGAGTGTAGCATGCCTGGTTGAGACCTTTTGAAGCAGGTTGCCATTATCTTCATTACCTTCACCATAGTTTGGCCTCAGGTCAAACAAAAGGGAGGGAACACAGCCCTGCCCTTCAACAGAAAATTGGATTAAAGATTTACTGAGCATGGCCCTGCCCATCAGAACAAGACCCAGTTTCCCCCTCAGTCAGTCTCTCCCTTCAGGAAGCTTCCATAAGCCTTTTAAACTTCTCCATCAGAGGGCAGAAAGAATGAAAACCACAGTCACAGAAAACTAATCAATCTGATCACATGGACCACAGCTTTGTCTAACTCAATGAAACTATGAGCCATGCCATGTAGGGCCACCCAAGACAGATGGGTCATGGTGGAGAGTTCTGAGAAAACGTGGCCCACTGGAGAAGGGAATGGCAAACCACATGAACTGTATGAAAAGGCAAAAAGATAGGACACTGAAAGATGAACTCCCCAGGTCAGTAGGTGCCCAATATGCTACTGGAGATCAGTGGAGAAATAACTCCAGAAAGAATGAAGAGATGGAGCCAAAGCAAAAACAATACCCAGCTGTGGATGTGACTGGTGATGGAAGCAAACTTGGATACTGTAAAAAGCAATATTGCATAGGAACCTGGAATATTAGATCCACAAATCAAGGCAAATTGGAAGTGGTCAAACAGGAGATGGCAAGAATGGACATTGACATTTTAAGAATCAGCAAACTAAAATGGACAGAATGGGTGAATTTAACTCAGATGACCATTATTATCTACTATTGTAGGCAAGAATCCCTTAGAAGAAATGGAGTAGCCATCATAGTCAAAAAAGAAAGAAGGATCAAAGTAAAATTTTTCACCTACCTTAAGAAAATTTCCCAGAAGCCGCCACACATTTCCACTTATATCCCTTTGACTAGACTTTAGACATATGACCATCAGTTCAGTTCAGTTCAGTCACTTAGTCGTGTCCAACTCTTTGCAACCCCATGAATCGCAGCACGCCAGGCCTCCCTGTCCATCACCAACTCCCAGAGTTCACTCAGACTCACGTCCATCGAGTTGGTGATGCCAGCCAGCCATCTCATCCTCTGTGGTCCCCTTCTCCTCCTTCCCCCAATCCCTCCCAGCATCAGGGTCTTTTCCAATGAGTCAACTCTTCGCATGAGGTGGCCAAAGTACTGGAGTTTCAGCTTTAGCATCAGTCTTTCCAGTGAACACCCAGGTATGATCTCCTTTAGGATGGACTGGTTGGACCTCCTTGCAGTCCAAGGGACTCTCAAGGGTCTTCTCCAACACCACAGTTCAAAAGCATCCATTCTTTGGTGCTCAGCTTTCTTCACAGTCCAACTCTCACATCTATACATGACCACTGGAAAAACCATGAAAAGTGAAAGTGAAATTGAAGTCCCTCAGTCGTGTCTGACTCTTTGCGACCCTGTGGACTGTAGCCCACCAGGCTCCTCCATCTATGGGATTCTCCAGGCAAGAATACTGGAGTGGGTTGCCATTTTCTTCTCCAGGGGAATCTTCCCCACCCAGGGATTGAACCCTGGTCTCCTGAATTGCAGGCAGACGCTTTAACCTCTGAGCCACCAGGGAACCATAGTCTTGACTAGATAGACCTTTGTTGGCAAAGCAATGTCTCTGCTTTTTAATACGCTATCTAGGTTGGTCATAACTTTCCTTCCAAGGAGTAAGTGTCTTTTAATGTCATGGCTGCAATCACCATCTGCAGTGATTTTGGAGCCCAAAAGAATAAAGTCTGACACTGTTTCCACTGTTTCCCCATCTATTTGCCATGAAGTGATGGGACCAGATGCCATGATCTTAGTTTTCTGAATGTTGAGCTTTAAACCCACTTTTTCACCCTCCTCTTTCACTTTCATCAAGAGGCTTTTTAGTTCCTCTTCACTTTCTGCCATAAGGGTGGTGTCATCTGCATATCTGAGGTTATTGATATTTCTCCCAACAATCTTGATTCCAGCTTGTGCTTCCTCCAGTTCAGCATTTCTCATGATGTACTCTGCATATAAGTTAAATAAGCAGGGTGACAATATACAGCCTTGACGTACTCCTTTTCCTATTTGGAACATATGACCATGCCTATTTGCAAATGTAGTCCTTTTTCCATCCAACCACGTATCAAGAAAAAATTGGGAGTTCCAAGAAGAGGACATAGACATCAGGATGGCAACACTCATCTATGCCACAACAGGTGAAATCTCAAGAATATGAGTAGATTACGAGACAAAGGATATTTTCAAATGTGGGTGTTTAATAACAGAGTACAGATCCAGAAAGAAAGGAAATGCTGTGATGCTTGGCTTTGCTACTGATGCATGAATCAATACAACTTGCAGAGTTCTCTTAAAGCATTTCTGAGGTTCTCACACATTAGAAATGATTTTCAGTGCCATAGTTTCACAGCCCTAGATTAGCCATCAATCAATTACAAGTGTCTAGAATCCCTTGTAAGACTTACTTTGGTTAGATATTCTTCTTGGTCAGAATGACTTTGATCACTAAATTGATCTAGATGTCAAGCAGGTGCCAAGGGAGCAGAAAAAGTTGAAATGGACGGTAAATGAAGACTTAGGATAAGAACTTTGGAGCTGGGAGCTGGCAATGTTGGATTGACATCTAGACACCTACTCACTACTTCCCTCCCAACTCTCCATCATCCAAGATCAGGCCAGTTTGTCAGTACACACTGGAATACAAGTCAGTCAAGTATGATACCAGCCCCAAATACTAATCAACCAGTGTGGAGAAACAAATGTCTCCATTTAGCAAAACATGACAGTTTCAAAAATACTATAATAGTCATAGCTCAAATAAACATAATAATAAACTCAAATGAAGAGTACAGTTCAATGGCTGAGAACTAGAGTGGGTTGCCATTTCCTTCTCTAGGGAATCTATCTTCTCCATCCATGGGTCAAACCTGTATCTTGTCTTCTGCATTGCAGGCAAATTCTTTACCACCAAGCCACTAGGGAAGCCTGATATTACAATAGGGCTTATCTAATAATTGAGACAATAATTGAATAATTGAGACAGAGAAGGCAATGGCACCCCACTCCAGTACTCTTGCCTGGAAAATCCCATGGACCGAGGAGCCTGGTAGGTTGCAGTCTATGGGGTCACAAAGAGTCGGACATGACTGAGAGACTTCACTTTCACTTTTCACCTTCATGCATTGGAGAAGGAAATGGCAACCCACTCCAGTGTTCTTGCCTGGAGAATCCCAGGGACAGGGGAGCCTGGTGGGCTACTGTCTATGGGGTCACACAGAGTCAGACATGACTGAAGCGACTTAGCAGCAATAATTGAGACAAGAGAATGGAGTTTCTACACATCAGTTCAGTTCAGTTCAGTTCAGTTCAGTCGCTCAGTCGTGTCCAACTGTTTGTGACCCCATGAACTGCAGCATGTCCATCACCATCTCCCAGAGTTCACTCAAACTCACGTCCATCAAGTCGGTGATGCCATCCAGCCATCTCATCCTCTGTCATCCCCTTCTCCTCATGCCCCCATTCCCTCCCAACATCAGAGTCTTTTCCAATAAGTCAACTCTTCACACGAGTGGCCAAAGTACTGGAGTTTAAGCTTGAGCTCCATTCCTTCCAAAGAACACCCAGGGCTGTTCTACCCATAGCTTCTCTTAAAGTCTATCTCTTTCTGGAACCAGCCAGATGTGTGGCAAGGAACAGACCCCCTGAAAGTCTCATGCCACCATTTAAAATAAATGTAGTAATTCTCATATACTGATCTAAACAATGGAGAAAACTAAACAAAATTATTTTAAATTATAAAGTTAAATTATGCCAGCATAAAAAATGTTCAGTGTAGTGATTTAATGGCAACCCACTCCAGTATTCTTGCCTAGAAAATTCCATGGATGAAGGAGCCTGGTGGGCTACAGTCCATGGGGTCGCAAAGAGTCGGACACGACTGTGCGACTTCACTTCACTTCACTCACAAGCACACCCCTCCTTATGCTGTATATCTTGAAAGTTAAAACTCAACTAATAAAAGTTAGCCTTAACAATTTACAACCTCAATGTTTTAGTCCCTTTATGCTTCTAGATGAATGCTGTGAATCCCATTCTCATCCAATGCACATCTAATTCAGAATATCTTACCTATTTAGTGTGACTGCCCTTGTTTTCAAATGTTTATCTGTGTTTCTGAGTAGATTTATAATTTACCTATGCTTATTCCCCCTTATATTCCCCCATATATTTCAAAATATATGCTTGAATTGCTTCTCAAAGTATAATGTAAATTTGTATATTTGTGAGTATAGGATATCCCTCTTCAAGGGATCCCAAAACAACTCCTGGAAAGGGTGGTGTTACTCCTGGAAAGGGTGGTGTTGCTCCTGGGTTGTATTCAAAGGAGGATTTGTAAAACTGATATATTCGAAACTGAGATGAACAATCATGTGGCTTCTGACTTGTGAACGTTCCCTCTTGTCTGCCTGCTTACATATCCTGAGTAAATGATAAAAACCATGTTTCAAAAATGTCTGAATATGTGGTCTTGTTTCCACAAGTGAAAATGTTGACAGCTCTCTACTAAACATTTGCACAGCCATTAACCTTTCAACAAACAGTTCACCATCATGAACACCATATTTATTTAGCATGTTTCCTCTTCGCTCATTCCACCAAAAACAAATAACACAGAGAAAGAAATTTTTCTAAGTACTTCTCATGGAATGCAGATGTTGGTAGCTGTTTAATTAAATTCTGTTTGAACAGTTTTTTTTTTTCTTTAATTTCCTAAGCTCTTCTTATCATGCTTTTAAGAAACCATGTTATACAAAGTTAAAACAGTCTGACAGAGGGAGGGAGAAAGCATTCCTGGGGACTCCCATTGTTCAGCAAAAGCTCTCAGAAACTAGCTTTAACAAAATACCAGCAAATGATTAGTTAAAAGAGATTGGATATGTAAATTCTATGACACACATTTAAATTCCAGAGCCCTGCTTTAATCTGTCTTGACCTGAGAGGTCAGTTTCATTCTAATAAGAATACTGAAATATAGTATCTCAATAAAGAAAAGTCTCTAGTGCTTCATCCTTCGCACTTTTTTCCCTTTGTGGTTGCCATATATCCTTGGAACAAATTCTGTTTGAGCAGATCAACTTTTTAATGTCCAGTGGCTGACAGATCATGTCCAAAAGGAACACCCACCCAGGATGAGGAGGGGAGAGTGGGTGGTGGATTGACAGGGAGCCAGCTTGTGGACCATATGCAAATGAAGCAGCCTGCAGTCACACTTGCTTGTTCCTCCCACTCCCATCCTCTTCAACTTGCAGCCCAACTGTCAGAGACACCCACCTCCCCTCTCCCACACCAACCAGAGAACACCACCTAGATAGCTTAGCCTTTTTTTTCTTTCTACCTCCCATGGAGTCTCCAGCTCCCCACTGTGCAAGGAGCAGTCACCCAGAGTATTTCACATCAGTATTTTGCTATTCGCCATCTCATGCTGCTCATTTAATTTCAGCAGTGTGCATGTGAAGAATTATCCATTTATATTCTTAAAAGGCATGAGAGACTGCTAGGCTTGCTCACATATTTGAATATTTCTTTCCAGTAACAGTGTGAGTTGTCTGGTTTGATGGATTTTGGGAGCTGTGATCTTTGAGGTACAAAATGTCATGCAGAGCCTTTAAATCCTGGAACTGAATTATTTGGGGGTTAAAGTAAAAAGCACCTTCCCTGTAGTTATATTTTGCAATGATTAATGTTATGAAAAAATAATAGGTGCTACGATGTAGAAAAATATCAGATGTCAAGGATGCAACTCTTCACATGTTTTGCAGGAATTTCATTTTTATCCTACTTGCCTCTCCACCTCCTCCTCACTATCCCATACTCCACCAAGGAAGCCTTGAAATGGAGAAAGGGGAGAAACCAGAATGATTCTTTTCTTTCTCAGCCCAAATGGTAATCATATTGCCTTTCGTTTCCATAATAGCAGATCAACACACATAAACACAAAAAAGATGCTTTGCTTTCTTAAGGCTTTGTAAGAATAATGGATGAGGATGGATAATTTGAAGAAGAAGGAGGCTTTTGAGGGTAGAATTATTGTATAATGGGACATATCGCACCTACTCCAAAGAAGAAGCAGGTGTCATTTCCAAGGAAAACACACTTCTTCTTGCTATTTTCCACTGAATTTTTTAAAAATAGGTTTTATATTTATAAGGATTTTAAAGTGAAAATGAAAGTCACTCAGTCATGTCCGACTCTTTGCAACCCCATGGACTATACAGTCAATGGAATTCTCCAGGCCAGAATACTGGAGTGAGTAGCCTTTCCTTTCTCCAGGAGATCTTCCCAACCCAGGGATTGAACCCAGGTCTCCTGCATTGCAGGCAGATTTTTTATCAGCTGAGCCACAAGGGGAGCCCTAGAAGGATTTTAGATTCACAGCAAAACTCAGGAGAAGGTACAAAGAGTTCCCATATACTTCCTGTTCCCATATACACATATTCAGAGAACCTCTTCCATTATCGACATCCTACACCAGAGGTACATATGTTACAACTGATGAATCTTCATTGCCACATCCTTATTATCCAAAGTCCATTGTTTACATTAGGGTCACTCTTGGTATCGCACATTCTATGGATTTTAGCAAATGTATAATAACTTTCATCTGTCATACTGAGGGCTTCCCAGGTAAAGAAACTGTCTGCCAATGCAGGAGATGCAGAGATGTGGACTTGATTCCTGGATTGGGAAGATTCCCTGGATAAGGAAATGGCAACTCACTTCAGTATTCTTGCCTGGAAAATTTTATGGACAGAGGAGCCTTGTGGGCTACAGTCCATGGGGTTGCAAAGAGTTGGACACAACTGAGCATGCACATTATTACATTATTGTACAGATAAGTTTTACTGCCCTAGAAACCTGTGCTCTGCTTGTTCACCCCTTCCCCCACACAAGTCCTGGAAACCACATGTTTTATTTTCTCCATAATTTACTTTTTCTAGAATGTTATATAGTTGGAATCATTTGGCTTGTAGACTTTCCAGACTGACCTCTTTCACTTAGAAATACACAGTTTATTTTCCTCCATGTCTTTTCATGGCTTTTCCACTTCATTTTTGATTATTTTAGATGTGGATACTAACCAAATCCAATGCCACAGTTTAAATGAACACAGGGTTGATGGACTCGATGACATAGGTTTCCCAAGAAAGAACTATAAGGTACACAGTAAAGTAGTCTTCCCCTGCCTTTAATGCCACTTTCTATTTTAGCAATTTTCAAACAAAACATCAAAAACAAAATATATGTGGCTGAGAGCACAGTGAAAAGAGCCAGAGACCTAGCTGGACTCCCACTGCTGTTCACTTGTGAGATTTGGGACAAGTGTCTGAGCCTTTCTGATTCTCAATTTTCTCACCTATAAAAAGAGAGTATTCTTAGGATTTCATACAATACCAGCCCAGTATCCAGCACACCACAAGCACTCAAAAATATTATTATAGTATCATGATGCAGATTTGTGGCAATATATAATGATTAACAGTGAGGCATTCTCTACCCAGGAACTTAAAACTGAAGAAAATGAATGTCTTCTGAACTAGAAAAATGCATATATGATGGTTGTATTAACCACCAGGTTTTAACTAATAGATGTGAAGAATTTAGGAAAGCTCAAAACTGAAATCAAAGTGATTTCAATTGGGCAAGCAAGAGTCATTTTGGTTAAATTGTACCATGTCTAAAGAAGGACTAAAGGAACTAAAGGAGGATGGTCAGATTAAAAAACAAACAAACAAACAAACATTCCAGAGATTAGCAGCCATTTCCAGACAGGAAATATGGAGCATGTAACCTCCCCAGATAGGTTACCCTGTTAGAGAGCAGGTAAGATTCATTGGGTCTACCTGGACTGGATGAAATAATGCCTTAAAATTATTCTAGCTTCCTCTGCACTGATTATATGCTTACTGAACTACTTTCTGATTATTCATTTGGCTTCTGGGAATAGTAATTCCAGAGGTGAAAAGGTGTCCGGAATAGCAAGCACCTCCACCCCACTCTAGAAAATAGCACTGCCCATTGTACATTTATAAATTGTGAATCTGGGTTATCTACTTCAATCTCTTTTGTTTGACTGATATATCAATACTTCTTCAAGTCCAGTGACTACTTGGACAGTGAAGGATTCAGAGGTGATCTGAACCACAGTCAATTCACCAGCTGATTGGTCTTGTATAGTCACCCCATCTTTACTTGGTGGCATCTTACCTTCCCCTCATTACCTTTTTGCCCTACCCATTTCTACTTCTAATAGTAATATATAATGTTTAATTTCCACTTGAAGGTGGATGAATTTTTCTAGTGAAAATAATGCTCTCACAGGAAACAAAAGAAAGGAGATGGCCTGTTAAGTTAATAGCAATTCCTTCAGTTTTCCAGTTACTTAAGTGGGGGTAGGAGAATAATTCTCAAAGCAAAAATTCTCAAGTGAAATACAACAAACGTTAAAACAAGAAGATACAGAGATTGTCACAAATGACCAAGATAAGAAACAATCCCAGTGATCTCTGAAAGGTAGTTAATATTTCTCTAAGCAAAAATAAAATGTAAACATTTGAAAAACAAGAAAGCAAAATGTGTGCTCCTCAAAAAGAAAGATACAGGAAACAATATTTTTAGATAAGATTATTCTGAAATAAAAATAAAGATCTTCTTGTTATAGGGCTTGCTGTTAGAAATCTACAGAATTTAAGACAAATGGCCTTGAAAGCTGAACCAAATTGAACCCGTTTTAGTGGACTATTCAAGATAGAGAACTATCTCTCGGGTCCTTTGAAAACTAATGGAATTTGAGTGCAGTACTAATCCAATAAGAATTTTCAAGAGTCAATATCAGCTACTTAGCATGGCAGTAGCCCCAAAGCCATTTCAGTTGACTCCACTTCTGCTACTCGGCTATTAAACTATGGCTTTAGGGGATATTTAGACCTCTTCCTTCTAAGCATCCCTCATAATTTATTCCATCTGGGAGATTTGCATGAAGGACAGTTTAAAATCTTCAGGCTCTATTCTCTCCTGGTTCAGAAGTATAACTCCCATTAGCACTAATGAAAGCTATTTGTACATCTCAAGCAGTGTACCACTCATAAGTGTTTAAGAACCAAAATGCTTCATGTCTTGTGAGAGGAGCAGCACTAAAGAGAAACTGAATACAATTTAGCAAGGTGAAAATGCAAAGTGTAAATTGTTTTCCAAATGACTGTATTCTTTTAAAAGTATGTCATGTTTCTGTCAAAAAAACAACAGGGTTCTCATAGACTCACTGGGGGAAAAAAGAAGTCCCCACCAACTTTGAACCTACACAAAGAATAAGAAATACTTCTGTTTCTAAAAGGAAGTTTGCAGTTCAAGATTGCTATTCTTACATTTTATTTTTCTTTTTAGAGGAGAAGGGTATTTGTGCTCTGAGTGTAATACTTTATCTATGGAGTATCTCTTTTACCTCAGGTCAGAAGCTCACCAAATCTGGGGTATCTCCTTTAGCTAGATTATTAGGTTAGAAAAAAAAATTTTTGTAAATTCATGACTAAAAGCCTGTCATTTCCCATCTCCATGGTATTCAACTGCTGTTGCATTCTTGTTTTCCTAGGCAGTGTGATGCTGGACTGAATATCCCAAAATAACACTCCAGATCAGCCACAGATGTTTCTTCCATCAGCATCACCAACCTTGGAACTTCCTCCTGCAGGTTCTCCTTGCGAGCTGATGAGTTCATCTGGTTTACCAAAACCTCATGACTGCTGCAAGAGTAAATTTGTTCCAAGCACCGCACCCCCCACCAACCCCTTAATGAAACAAAGGAGATATTTAGTGTTTCCTGAAAACAAAGAAATAAGCCTGAAGAAAGTAAAGGATTTCATCATAGTTTGGAATCAAATGGCTGTTCAAAAAAACTGGGATAGTCTCCAAGTTTTGATGTGGAGAAAAATTTGGTTATCACAACATTATCACTGAGGCTATACTTGGCACAAAACATTGATATAAAGCAACATCACTGCTGATTAAAATGTATTAGCATATTCAGTTGGAAACACAAATGTAAACACAGATTTCCAATGTTTGTGTCACATACAACTGCAATACTCATCTTTGTGTAGGCATGAGTAAATAGAGACTCAGAAGAAAAGCTAAAGTGCACACTCAAAGAATGTGTAAATGAATACTTATAGTGGCTTCGGAGGTCTTATTTGTCTTTAAAAGAAACTGGTTAAGTTCTCTTTTATTTTTTCTTTATAGTTTGTAGCTATTATGTACTTGTGATCTTGCCAAGTGGATGTGATTGGGAGCATATGTTTAATAAAATTGTGTGCAGGCACATACACTCGCTGTGGTCTCCTCCTAAACTGACAGATGCAAGGCACTTTGGAAATTGAGGCACTCTGCTATTTTAACTCTCCACATCATGTTCAAGCACTTGGAGTCTGAGTACATTAGAGCAAAGGGAAAGAAGTAAGCCTCATATGCACATCAAGAACAGTATAGCTGACAGGCAGTCTGGAGCCGCTACTTTTGTTTGTCCAGATTTCTTTTAGTGCTCCCCTCCCACCCCCAGCTTTCAGTTTCATACATTTTCAAGATACCAGAAACTCTATGCTGTATTTCCTCTGCACTGATCTGTACCAAGCTCCCATTCAGTTATAGCCCACCTCCACTGGTGGCTCAAATGGTAAAGTATCTGCCTACAAAGCAGAAGGAGACTCTGGTTTGATCCCTGGGTCAGGAAGATCCCCTAGAGAAGGGAATGACTACTCACTCCAGTTTTCTTGCCTGGAGAATTCCATGGACAGAGGAGTTTGGTGAGCTATAGTCCATAGGGTCACAAAGAGTTGGACATGAGTCCATAGGGTCACAAAAAGTTGGACATGACTGAGTGACTAACACACTCCACAGCCATCCAGACCTTAGTATAAGTATTTTGCAAATCTAGTTCCACCTCACTTTCGCTCCCTGAAATTCCTAATTTGTTTTGGCAAGCAACTTCAAATTCTTCTTGGAAGAAGTTGGGCTAGAAATAATTTTTAAATGTGCATGCATATTCATAGAAAAATATATTAAGATAATATTAAGTCACGTTTATATTGAGCTAAAGTAGCTCTTTATCCTATGCTTTTTATGCATCAAGGACGGAGCACCTAAAAGAAAAAGCTTCAGATTCAAAAACCTGAATTCATATCAAAATTTTGCTTCTACCTAATGATATAATAACTGTGTAATTTTCTCATAGTCACTTAACCTTTGTAAGCTTCAATTTCTCAATTTGCAAGATGGAATAGTTGCTATACATAAGTGGTTTTCAATTTTTTAGTAATAAAACCCTTATATCATGTGAACGCCTACTAAGAACCAATATTCAAACGCTCAGAAATCATAGTGGCTCAAGTCAAAGCTGGATAGAGCATTCCTTCTATACAACCTTCTCTTTAACCTCCCACTTCACCTTTGTGGTTACCACCACCTCTTCCAGCACCTCTTCTGTGAAACCTTGAGAGGTGAGGAACACTATTGAAAACCTGTGAAATACATCATTTCCATGGACTCATTCAAACTGAAATTATTTTATCCAAGTATACTTAGAACAAGAGTGGTAGTCAAAACATTTTAACATATATAGAATGGGCACTAACCAGTTAGAACAGACTCCAGCTGAAACCAACCAGTAACTTTTACCTCCATCTACCAGGTCAAAGTCAGTCCTCAGTACTCATATTCAGTATATTTAATCAATGATGAATAATGGTAGCTCATTTCTAGGGTGAAGTTCTGGCATTATCTATTTAGCAGGGCTTCTGGAAAAACACAATGAAATAATAACTATGATTATTAGCTATCTGATGCAAAGAACTGACTCATTGGAAAAGACCCTGATGCTGGAAAAGATTGAAGGCAGCAGAAGGGGATGACTACCAGGGTCCAGCCCCGGTTGGATCCAGGGATTCCCTTGGGAGGACGACATTGGCGACTGAAAAAAATAGAGAAAGAGATAAGGAAAGAATTTTGCAGTTAAGAAAATAGAGGAGAGAAAAGAGGCTGATATTCCTTGGTTTATGCAGAAAGCCAATAAAGCCCCAGCACTGGACTTGCTCTGTTCACGTAGGCCACAGGCACCCTCTCAAATAGCTGAAGGTACTCCACCTTAGGCACCTTCTTGAGTGGGTCTTAGAAGCCCAGGCAGGAAAGTGAATGCAGAGGGCCCCTGCGCTCCAGGGAATCAGCCTGAAAAGGAAAAGGAAAGAGAAAGAACGACATGGGGAGACCAAGCTTTGGTGAGCAAGGCCCACACTTTATTTTCCAAAGTAGTTTTTATACCTTAAGTTGTGCATAGAGGATAATGGGCGGGGCGGGGGGGTGGGGGCGGTGGGTAGAGTCATGCAAGGTCAGCAGTCCTTGATCCTTATCAAAGCCAGGCTTTCTTTCTGCAAACTTATCATATGCAAAAGCTTTAGGTGATTTACATCATCTTCTGGCCAGGAGGCCTGTTAACATTTTATGACCCTTTCTTCAGAAAACTTATTTTTCTCTAATGATGATTATTCTAAAGTTTGGCACCATCCTCTGAAAGCATTAAAGTTGCATTCCTATAGGGCAAAAGTGTGGTGGGTTATAACAAGAAAAGAATTAACTCAAGGGTCCAAGGTTACAAACATTAAAGCTACTACTTACATTTCTATATACCAACTATATTAATCAATACACTCCCAGGGACACAGTAGGTAAGGGATATGGAAACTTGGAAGCAAGCATTAGCTCAACAAAGAAATCCTCTACTAGTTCTATTCTAACAATTTTAACTCTCTGAGAAGCTCTGCATCGTTAGAATATCTTAAGCTTCCTGTGCCTCTCATGGTTGGGAGGCTGTGAACAATCACATGCATAGCTGCAGGAATCTGAACAAACCTGTTAGGCAAGCTAGAAAGTCATCAGAGGGAATTGAAACACTCCTATTATGCCCAGGAGACTTATTAACTAGAGCTCCAAGTTGATTTTCTTCAGAGAAAGGTGATCGGGGATAGCCCCCCATTTGGAGAAGGCAATGGCACCCCACTCCAGTACTCTTGCCTGGAAAATCCCATGGACGGAGGCACCTGGTAGGCTGCAGTCCATGGGGTCACTAAGAGTCGGACACGACTGAATGACTTCACTTTCACTTTTCCCTTTCATGCATTGGAGAAGGAAATGGCAGCCCACTCCAGTGTTCTTGCCTGGAGAATCCCAGGGACGGGGGAGCCTGGTGGGCCGCCGTCTATGGGGTCACACAGAGTCGGACACGACTGAAGCGACTTAGCAGCAGCAGCAGCAATGTCAGAGGAGTTGGTAAAAGTCATAGAATAGTAAAACAGACAGATTCTGGTTTTGGGGTAGATGCTCAGGCAGATCCAGGGGGACCCTCGAGCCCTGACTCGCCTTGCCCATCAGGGCTCTCCCGCATGACCTTGTAATGGGTGGGAACTCCCATGCTGGCTCCCGGCAGATGACAGAGGATGAGATGGTTGGATGGCATCACTGACTTGATGGACATGAGTTTGAGCAAACTCCAGGAGTTGGTGATGGACAGGGAGGCCTGGCATGCTGCAGTCCACTGGGGTCACAAAGACATTTTCACATGTCAGCTCACTGTGTGGGCATTCCTTTGGGGTTGCTCAACCAACATGGCATCTGGTTTCCCCTACAGTGAGTGATGAAAGAGAAAAGGAAAGAGACCCAGGATGGAAGCTGCAGTCTTTTTTTTATGTTCTTATTGAAGGATAATTGCTTTACAGAATTTTGTTGTTTTCTGTCAAACCTCAACATGAATCAGCCATAGGTATACAAAAGTGGACAGTGAAAAAGTTGGCTTAAAGCTCAACATTCAGAAAACGAAGATCATGGCATCTGGTCCCATCACTTCATGGGGAATAGATGGGGAAACAGTAGAAACAGTGTCAGACTTTATTTTGGGGGGCTCCAAAATTACTGCAGATGGTGATTTCAGCCATGAAATTAAAAGATGCTTACTCCTTGGAAGAAAAATTATGACCAACATAGATAGCATATTCAAAAGCAGAGACATTACTTTGCCAACTAAGGTCTGTCTAGTCAAGGCTATGGTTTTTCCAGTGGTCATATATGGATGCAAGAGTTGGACTGTGAAGAAGGCTGAGCACCAAAGAATTGATGCTTTTGAACTGTGGTGTTGGAGAAGACTCTTGAGAGTCCCTTGGACTGCAAGGAGATCCAACCAGTCCATTCTGAAGATCAGCCCTGGGATTTCTTTGGAAGGAATGATGCTAAAGCTGAAACTCCAGTACTTTGGCCACCTCATGCAAAGAGTTGACTCATTGGAAAAGACTGTGATGCTGGGAGGGATTGGGGGCAGGAGGAGAAGGGGATGACAGAGGATGAGATGGCTGGATGGTATCACTGACTCGATGGATGTGAGTCTGAGTGAACTCCGGGAGTTGGTGATGGACAGGGAGGCCGGGCGATTCATGGGGTCGCAAAGAGTAGGACACGACTGAGTGACTGGATTGAACTGAACTGAACTGAACTGATACAAATATTCCCTCCCTTTTGAACCTCCCTCCCAGCTCGCCCCAACCCACTCCTCTAGATTGATACAGAGCGCTTGTTTGAGTTTCCTGAGCCAT
Organism: Bubalus kerabau; assembly: GCF_029407905.1. Lineage (NCBI taxonomy): Eukaryota > Metazoa > Chordata > Mammalia > Artiodactyla > Bovidae > Bubalus > Bubalus kerabau. The sequence continues at coordinate 42,675,000 of NC_073629.1, forward strand.
ACGATGGAAGCTGCAGTCTTTTAATAACTGGTTTCAGAAGTGATATAACCATTACTTTTGCTGCATTCTATTTGTTATTAATAGAAGCAAGTCACTAAGTCTAGGCCACATTCAAGGGGAAGAAATCAGACTTCTCTTCTTTAAGTGAAGAGTACCAAAAAAAATCGTAAACATATCTTTAAAATGACCACAAGTTACTGGTATCTTGAGATTTCTTGGTGTTTGTTTGTAATTTTCTAGGCCATGAATGAACCAAATTTGGCACTCAAAATTGAGTCATTTCCTGGGAAAGATGTAAAGAGATTAGCTGAGACCACTAAGTATTTTGGCTTTTGTCATCTTCTCCAATTCCTATAACTTAGGCATATATATCTTATAATGAATTGGCTTAATGATAATAAAAACTGAGAAATTCAGACCCAGAAGAGCCAGATTTTTTTTCTATTGAGACCTTCAATGGATTAGATGAGGCCCACCCACATGAGGAGAGCAATCTGCTTTAACTCAACTATTACTTTCATCCAGAGAAACCCATATAGACAAACCCAGAAATAATGCTTAATCAAATACCAGTGCACTCTGTGGCCCAGTCAAGTAGGGACTTGACTAAGCAAATTAAAATACAAAGATGATGGGATGCAAGTGGTTGTGTGATATAATATTCCTCTCTATATATTTTCTTCCTTGTTGGCTTTAAGGAAGCAGGCACTCATACTGAAAAGGCTCACTTGTGAATGACCAGGGAGTGAGCTGACAGAAGGTAAGAGACTGAGGTCTTCATTCCAACTACACACAAGGAACTGAATGCTCCCAGGAATCATGTGCACTTAGAATGGGATCCTATCTCAGTGGAACTTCAGATGAGACTTTAGTCCCATCTGAAACCTTGACTACAGTGTTGTAAGATCCTAAAACAGAGAACTCGACTATGCCATTACTAGATTTCTTACCCCCAAACTCTGTGAGATAATAAATATATTTTGTTTTCAGCTTTTATACTTGTGACAGTAAAGTTACACAGTAACAGAGAACTAACATAGCCCAGTTTTAGGCCAGTCTTCCTCCTAATATGAAGGGCAGAGCATTATCATCTGGGCATTGTATTAATCCAGTTCTGAAATGTTGGATGATGTGGTTTGATAGTGTGTAGAGTTTCTGATGGAGAAGGCAATTGCAACCCACTCCAGCACTCTTGCCTGGAAAATCTCATGGACGGAGGGGCCTGGTGGGCTGCAGTCCATGGGGTCCCTAGGAGTCGGACACAACTGAGCAACTTCACTTTCACTTTTCACTTTCCTGCATTGGAGAAGGAAATGGCAACCCACTCCAGTGTTCTTGCCTGGAGAATCCCAGGGACGGGGGAGCCTGGTGGGCTGCCGTCTATGGGGTCGCACAGAGTCGGACACAACTGAAGTGACTTAGCAGCAGCAGCAGCAGAGTTTCTGATGGCAGTCATTCCAGCACTAGAAAGCATCAGATTTTCTTATTTTTTGTGGAAAATTCATTATGTGGATCATTTCATAAACCAGTGATCTCTCTGCAGCATTTAAGATTCTGAAAACCGTACATCCGAACACTGAAAAATAAAACTACTAACTGAAAAATAGTAATCATTATTTGTAGTCCATGCATAACACAGGAACCAAGAAAAGTGTACACCTGTGGTGGATTCATATGGATGTATGGCAAAATCAGTACAATATTGTAAAGTAATTAGCCTCCAATTAAAATAAATAAATTTATATTAATAAAAAACTCAAAGAGATTAAAAATATATATATATCCCATTCCAAGCCAAATAATCCTCAAAATCAGATATGGAAATATAAGCCAAATTACCCAATTTCATTATGTCTTTGTTCCCTAGTACTTTTCAGTAATATAAAAATCCTGAAGAGGTCTACAGGAATGTAAGTAGAATGTTGTACTTACATTCTTCTTCTTCTGCCACTAACATTCTTCTCCCCCTAAAATGGTATATTCTACCTCCAGATGCCAAGAAGCCTCTCCTGTAAGTTCTACAACCTCAGTGGCATTGTATAGCTCTCTCTTACCATACATTGAACCACTGTATGAAGGATTATCTACATTTGGCAAGGAGGGGTGGGTGTGGGGAGGGGTTGTAAAGTATAAACTGAAGAAGTCTGGAGGCATAAAAAAGCTTTCCAAAATTCTCTTTCAATGTTGAATGCAAATTGGGACCCAATTTTTCTATTTCTTGTGTTTAATTTATCTAAATAACATCTTTTTCCTGAGAAGAGAAATTGAAGCCAAATGGATATGTGTGCAAAGTGCCAAAATGGACCTTGTGTAATATCAGGGACCATTCTGAAGGCAGTCATCAGATTACCAAGACAAAAGATCTCTACAAAATTTGTTGGGATAGTCAATAATCTTTTGTGACACAAGTCCAATCCTAGTCATTTGGAACCAACCACCGATCATTTGGCCACAATGCCTCACATGATTGTTATATAACATGGCTATGTTTTAGCACCACTCATCAGGAATGGTGCTATGCCAGGTAATAAAATTTAACATACAGAGACCATCAGGTAAATCTAAAGCAAAAAATGCTTAGAGCTGTGCTAACTGGCATACCTTTCTTATAGGATCTGAAAAGGTGAGACAGCCTCTGAGGACATGCCATCTGTCCTCCACCTCTTTGCCAAGCTCTAATTCGATAAAAGTTCTGTAACAAAGTCTAGCTCCTCTGAAAGGTCCCCAAGTGTAATTTCATCAGGGAGAAAAATCTACCATTTTAGATATAATGGAATTTAAGATTTCAGATTTCTGGCTCTCTTGCCTGTTGTAATTTATTTAGCCATATGAAAAGTGGCTTAGTGGGTTGAATCTTCTTACCCAGGAAACTAACTGGAACTAGTACCATATGTGCAAAGGAAAGTGGATACAAACAAACCTTCTAGAGACTATGCAGGATGAACACCGTGAGCATCATTTCTGCTTAGAGTACAGTCTTGCAATTTTAGTGCTTATTTTTACCATCACGTGCTTGCTGTAGGTCAAGATCACAGTTTCGTAAATCACACAATTCTCTAAAAATCTTAGTAGCCTTCTGATCTATTTGCTTCCAATCAATTCCTAGTGATCAGAAACATCCCCCAAGTTGTGAATCCAAGTCCTCCATACTTATTGCTTCTCTAGACTATTCCTCTTTCTCTTCCAACTTGGAATTTGCCTTGAGGTCTTCTGAAACAATATCTTGAAAGGAAAGGTAATTATCCTCAATGTGGTTTCTGCTGCTGGGAAGAGTCTTTTTTTAACTGTAAACTCTTAATAGGGTTTTTTTTTCCCCATTCAAAACTTTTTGTTACTTAATTTCCTAAAGTTTGGTATCTAATAGTTTGTTCCTCCAACTCTGTAATGTGACAAATTTCTGAACTTTCTCTCATCTCTTTAATTCTGCTTGCACAGAACAAATTTCTTTCTTTTAAAATACCTTTCTAAGTGCATCATAGCAATTAAGGAGCCTCGTGTACTATATAGTCCATGAGTTTGCAAAGAGTCGAACTGCTACTACTGCTACTGCTGCTAAGTCGCTTCAGTCGTGTCCGACTCTGTGCGACGCCATAGACGGCAGCCCACCAGGCTCCACCGTCCCTGGGATTCTCCAGGCAAGAACACTGGAGTGGGTTGCCATTTCCTTCTCCAATGCATGAAAGTGAAAAGTGAAAGTGAAGTCGCTCAGTCATGTCCGATTCTTGGTGACCCCATGGACTGCAGACTACCAGGCTCCTCCATCCATGGGCTTTTCCAGGCAAAAGTACTGGAGTGGGGTGCCATTGCTGTCTCTGAAAGAGTAGAACATGACTTATCAACTGAACAACAACAACAAAGCAATCCATGCATACCAGTATTCTTGCTCTTCCCAGACTTTTCACTAATGTCATGATGATTCAGTAAGAACTTGGTCTGTCTGCCTTTCATGTTATCACAAACAAGGGCTTTATAAAATCTTAGGCCCATTTTTATAGCCTCTTGTGTACATTTTCTCACCATTCACTATTTAACCTTCAACCCAATGTCACTATTTTAGGTTTTTGTTATAGCATAACCCCATTTCAATTCTGTATTAGTAAACATAATACTAAAAGGTATAGCATATTTCATTGCTTTTACATGATAGATATTTGGAGATTTTCTTGCTCATATAACAGCAGTTGTACATAAAGAGATGTAAGGGACAGTCTTGTTCTGTAGTAGGCAGAATTAGACCTACCAAACATGTCCATGTCCTGATCCCCCAAACCTTACATGGAAAAAGGAACTTTGCAGATGATATTAATTAAGGAGTTTGAAATGGAGAGATTATCATCAATATCCAGGTGGGCCAATGTAGTCACAAGGGTCTTTATATAAGGCAGCAGGAGGGTCAGAGTGAGAGGAGATGTGACTGTAGAACTGGAGGTCAGAATAATGAGAGCCAAGGAATTCAAGTCACTTTCAAAAGCTGGAAAATGCAAGTAAACAGATTCTCCTCTAGAGCCTCCAAAAGGAACACAACCCTCCTGACTTATTTTATACTTCTGACCTTCAGAACAGTAGATAATAAATCTGTGCTGTCTTAAGCCATTAAGTTTGTGGTAATTTGTTTTAGCAGCACTAGGAAACTAGTAAATACGTCTACAGAGTCAGCTAGGCATCCAAACAGAGAACCCACTATCTTCAAAATGTAAATCCAAAGTTTTGCCTAAAGTATACTCCTATTACAACCAGCTGAGAAAAAGAAAGAGTGTAAAGCATTTCCCTTGCAAAGATGTAGGGACTAGGCACCTGGAGACACCTAGATATATTCGAGAATGGACTACATAGGCTCTGGCTGAGAAGCTGCTCCCAATAACTCACATACAATGGATGTGGAAGCATGAGTTCTGGTGGCAAATTTGCCACCATGCCACAGTCCCAGACTGAGAAAAGGGAGGCTAAGACCATCTGTATGTACTAGATGGTAAGTCCCCACACTCCTTTCCCTCAATTGTTTACCAGAATCGGGCAGCAGGTAATACTCAGAGATTAGAGGAATCTCTTCAGGAGGAACTGAGTATCCCAAGAGAAAAAAAACACATAAATATAGATATTTAATATTCAGTGATTCCCACACACATCCTATATCTGACCACTCTATATATCTTTTGACAAGCCTCTTCACCACCCCTCCCACCCAGCTGCATAAAAAGGTTTTAATCATCTTTCTAGTGTTATAAATACGAAAAAAAAGAAAAGAGTCAAGGATCACCAGAAACTTTAGGAAAGCCTCCAAGAAAAACAAACAGAAAGGGGAAATCTGAAGAAGGAACAGCAATGTGTTGGTTAGTGGCAAAAAGAAAACTTAAAACTTAAATTAATATCTTCTGAGAAATAAGAATATATATTGAATTAATGAAACCAGAAGGAAAAATACACTTAACAAAAAAAAAAGTCAAGAACTCTTAGAAACTAAAAATGTGACAGCAAAATTTAATTTTAAAGACTGAAAGATTAAGTTATGACTATACTATAATAAATAAAACAAAATATGAGTTGAAAAGCTAGAGAGAAAAAATGAGAGATTTTTGGTAAAGGTAGTTACAGTCATCAAATATTCCACTATATTTCCCAGCATCCTTGGGACTAGGCAAGGTCATGTGACTAGTTATTTCCAATGAGAGGTGAGCAAAAATGACCAGGCTGAGGTAGAGAAAATTTTCCACTCTATTCTGTATTTGATAACAAGCCTTTCAGCAGGTGGTCACGCCTCCATCAGTTGAGTACCTGTGTAGCCATTTGGAACAGAAGTAATCTCACTTAATTCACTTTGAACATGAGTATGAGACAAACAGTTGTTGGGTTAAGCACTAGAACTGCACAATAGAAATTTATCACAGCAAAATCTGGCCTGTGTAAGAATCAGTCCAGAAGATTAACATTTGACTGACATTAATTTCAGAACAAGAATAACTGAAAAATAATTGCTGTTTTTTAAAAGATAGATTTATGCTTATACTTTATAAATAATGTACATTCATAAATTTTATTTAAAAAGATATTTAATAAGTTGAGCACCAAAGAATTAATGCTTTTGAACTGTGGTGTTGGAGAAGACTCTTGAGAGTCCCTTGGACTGCAAGGAGATCCAACCAGTCCATTCTGAAGGAGATCAGCCCTGGGATTTCTTTGGAAGGAATGATGCTGAAGCTGAAACTCCAGTACTTTGGCCACCTCATGAGAAGAGTTGACTCATTGGAAAAGACTCTGATGCTGGGAGGGATTGGGGGCAGGAGGAGAAGGGGACAACAGAGGATGAGATGGCTGGATGGCATCACTGACTCGATGGACGTGAGTCTGAGTGAACTCCGGGAGTTGGTGTTGCACAGGGAGGCCTGGCGTGCTGCGATTCATGGGGTCAAAAAGAGTAGGACACGACTGAGCAACTGAACTGAACTGAACTGAATAACATAATTTTAATATTCAGATTGGAAAATATTAAAGATTGATACTAGTCATATTTGCAAGATAATAGGAAAATGGCATGCTCATGCATTATTGATGGGCTCAAAAATTAGTAGGACCTTTTAGAAAAATAATAAGGTATTACAAATTAAATTTATAATTTACATACAACGTACTCCAATTCTAGATGTCTTCAAAAATGCACAAATGTATTTATCACAGTATTCTTACTAGTTAAATAATACTATAACTATTATTTTAATATTGATTATTATATTATAATATAAATATATATTTATAAAAATTTCTAAATTATATATAAATTATAACATTTATAAATAAATATTACAAATAGCTGTGAAAAGAAGGGAAGTGAAAGCAAAGGAGAAAAGAAAAGATATACCCATTTGAATGCAGAGTTCCAAAAAATAGCAAGAAAAGATAAGAAAGCCTTCCTCAGTGATCAATACAAAGAAATAGAGGACAGCAACAGAATGGGAAAGACTAGAGATCTCTTCAAGAAAATGAGAGATACCAAGGGGTATCTATTTCATGCAAAGATGGGCTCAATAAAGGACAGAAATGCTATGGACCTAACAGAAGCAGAAGATATTAAGAAGAGGTGGCAAGAATACACAGAAGAACTGTACAAAAAAAATCTTCACCACCAAGATAATCATGATGTTGTGATCACTGACCTAGAGCCAGACATCCTGGAATGTGAAGTCAAGTGGGCCTTAGAAAGCATCACTATGAACAAAGCTAGTGGAGGTGATGGAATTCCAGTGGAGCTATTTCAAATCCTGAAAGATGATGCTGTGAAAGTGCTACACTCAATATGCCAGCAAATTTGGAAAACTCAGCAGTGGCCACAGAACTGGAAAAGGTCAGTTTTCATTCCAATCCCAAAGAAAAGCAATGCCAAAGAATGCTCAAACTACCATACAATTGCACTCATCTCACAAGCTAGCAAAGTAATGCTCAAAATTCTCCAAGCCAGGATTCAACAATATGTGAACCATGAACTTCCTGATGTTCAAGCTGGTTTTAGTAAAGGCAGAGGAACAGAGATCAAATTGCCAACATCTGCTGGATCATCAAAAAAGCAAGAGAGTTCCAGAAAAATATCTATTTCTGCTTTATTGACTATGCCAAAGCCTTTTATAGTGTGGACCATAATAAACTGTGGAAAATTCTGAAAGAGATGGGAATACCAGACCACCTGACCTGCCTTTTGAGAAACCTGTATTCAGGTTAGGAAGCAACAGTTAGAACTGGACATGGAACAACAGACTGGTTCCAAACAGGAAAAGTAGTATGTCAAGGCTGTATATTGTCACCCTGCTTATTTAACTTATATGCAGAGTACATCATGAGAAATGCTGGGAGGGATGAAGCACAAGCTGAAATCAAAATTGCCGGGAGAAATATCAATAACCTCAGTTATGCAGATGACACCACCCTTATGGCAGAAAGTGAAGAGGAACTAAAGAGCCTCCTGATGAAAGTGAAAGAAGAGAGTGAAAATTTTGGCTTAAAGTTCAACATTCAGAAAACTAAGATCATGGCATACGGTCCCATCACTTCATGGCAAACAAATGGCAAAACAGTGGAAACAGTGCCTGACTTTATTTTTCTGGGCTCCAAAATCACTGAAGATGGTGATTGCAGCCATGAAATTAAAAGATGCTTACACCTTGGAAGGAAAGTTATGATCAACCTAGACAGCATATTAAAAAGCAGAGACATTACTTTGTCCACAAGGATCTGTCTCGTCAAGGGTATGGTTTTTCCAGTGGTCATGTATGGATGTGAGAGTTGGACTGTAAAGAAAGCTGAGTGCCAAAGAATCGATGCTTTTGAACTGTGGTGTTGGAGAAGACCCTTGAGAGTCCCTTAGACTGCAAGGAGATCCAACCAGTCCATCCTGAAGGAGATCAGTCCTGGGTGTTCACTGGTACGACTGATGTTAAAGCTGAAACTCCAATACTTTGGCCACCTGATGCAAAGAGTTGACTCATTGGAAAAGACCCTGATGCTGGGAGGGATTGGGGGCAGGAGGAGAAGGGGACGACAGAGGATGAGATGGCTGGATAGCATCACTGACTCAATGGACATGGGTTTGGGTGGACTCCGGGAGTTGGTGATGAACAGGGAGGCCTGGTGTGCTGCGGTTCATGGGGTCACCAAGAGTTGGACACAATTCTGTGACTGCACCGAACTGAACTGAATACTATAAAATTAGAAATTACCAAACATCAGTAGGGAAATAGTTGTGTATAAAGTACATATATACTCATCAATGCAAGGAATATAAAGTACAGCCTATACTTGTCAATGCATGGAATACTATAAATTGTGTGTAGTTTTTTTGAAGAAGTAGATGTGTGTATGGATATAAAAAATGTCCATGATAAATTGTTGAGTAGATAAAACAATACACAGAACAATATATACAGTATGAGTTTCCATTTATGTAACTAAAAAAGGGAAAGAGAATCTGCATATGCAAGTATGTATGTGTGTGTGTGTCTTTGTGTGTCTGTGTGTGTGTGTTGAGAGGGATAAAAAGCAAAGATGCTATAATGTTTACCATTTTCTTCCCTCTCCATCTCGATCACAAAGAATAAAGCTTACTTATTTGCTCAGTCAGCTTCACAATCCTACTTTGTCTTGTAGAATCTAGGTTTTGAAGGCTAGGCTTCCCAGGTTACTCAGTGGTAAAGAATCCACCTGCCAGTGCAGGAGATGTGGGTTTGATCCCTGGGTCAGGAACATCCCCTGGAGAAGGAAATGCAACCCACTCCAGTATTCTTGCCTGGGAAGCCTCATGGACAGAGAAGCCTGATGGGTTACAGTCCATGGGGTTCCAAAAAGTCGAAAATGATTCTGGACTGAAACAACAGTAATGACGATATATTGAAGAAAGAGAAAAATGATTGACTGATAAAGAACTACACTGGAGAGAGATACATGGTAAAGAACTACACCAGAGAGAGATAAAAAGAGAAGACAAGAGGGTTGTTCTGGACTGAATTGGGTAGAGAATTTAGAAAGTTTGGAATGAGAAAGGAGTGAATCTTCAAAGTATTTCTATGGGTATGAACAATATTGACCATAAGCGGGGGGAAGGCATTTTTGAAAGAAATTCTGTGATTCTTGGGGAATGCTCTCCCCTTTGGATAGTTTTATGCAAGACTGGAATATGATTCATGTTTTTTAATTATTTTCTTGGATTCCAGACTGTTTTTTTTTTTTTCATGTAATTAGATCTTTGGGTATACCAAGATTTCACCTGTATTATAGACAAATCAGAAGATAACATACAAAGATATATGGAGATAATCTACAAATATGAAAATATATTTATGTTAGGAAAATTTATTGAGGAATAGATATCAAACTGCTAATAGTAAAAATCTTTACAATGTCAAACTAAATAAGGGAAAGCAGAACACACAGGTAGGAGGACTTTTTATATGCACACATAGGTATTATTTGTAATATGACCTTAAACTGAAACAAATGAATAAAATAACAAATACAAGCTATTACTTCTTTGAAAATGTGACATTCTCTTATTTATGACCGTTAAGTAAAAACTATATCTTATAGGTAATTTTTTTCTTCATTTCAAATTCCTCTCTTAGTCAGTAGAGACTATGTTTCTGTGCACATACAGGTCATGGCGGTGGTTTAGTTGCTAAATCGTGTGACCCCGTGGACTGTAGCCTGCCAGGCTCCTCCGTCCATGGAATTCTCCAGGCAAGAATACTGGAGCGGGTTGCCATTTCCTTCTCCAGGGGATCTTTCCCACCCAGGAATCGAACTCTGGCTTCCTGCATTGCAAGCAGATTCAGTACTGACTGAGCTATAAAGGAATCCTTCATAGAGGCCCTTCAACTAAAACACTGAAATAATCACAGCAAAAATGTTTTTTAAATTTAAAATAAGCATGAAATTACTCAATTTGCATATTCAATTTTCAAGTATAGATACATATCGAAACTTCAATTTTCACTAAGAATTTTCTTCCTGGAAAATCTCCTTCCGGACATGTTCAGTCTTCTGTGTTCTAAAAATAAATATTCAAAGAAAATATTTTTATATTGTGTTGTCAGATCTTTTCAAGTACGAACTAGAGGAAAATGACATCTCAAATGACATTAGACAAAGTAACACTCTGTGGACACTTAATAAATAACACATTAACACTTAAAGGTAATATGATTTTAAATTCGACAATAATGACTCTAAAAATAAGGGACTGCTCTCCAAATAGCAATATATTTAGACAGAGGTATGTGAAATCTAGATAAGAGATATGAGCTCTAGCGCCATCTAGCAAACATGATGGGTAACATCACTAACATTCTCTGTAATAGAACAAAGCAAGGTGAAGTGTCCTTGAGTTCTGTGTTAACTGTCAACCTTGAAAATGCCAGTTAAGCATTCTTTAGACTTTCTAGAGTTCTGAACTTGGCATACAGCCTTTTAAAAGGCAATGAAAAAAAAACACTTTTCAAATTCAACAAGCCCAATGATGTCTTAGAAAAGAATAAACACCACTTAACTATGTGTGTGCGTATTCAGTCGCCACTGACTCTTTGCTACCCCATGGACTGTAGCCTGCCAGGCTCCTCTGTCCATGGGATTTCCTAGGCAAGAATACTGGAGCACTGCCGTTTCCTTCTCCAGGGGATCTTTCTGACCCAGGGATTGAACCCCTTCTCCTGCCTGTGCCTCCTGTATTTGCAGGCCAATTCTTTACCACTTGGGCCACCTGGAAGTCCACTTAACTACAAATTTGATAATATATAAATGCTTCCACTCCCATAGAACGTTAGTATCATTTTATTTCTTAATAAAAGCACAATGCTGCTAAATTTACTAATTTATATTCTGGACTGCTTTCAGTCATTAAAGTAAACAAAAGAAAAGGAAAAAACAACACATTCTCACCCAACACACACACATTGTGTGTTTACTGATATTTTATTACATAGTCATATGTGGTATTTGTCAATCTATCCAAACCTCAGCTACACAATAATTTTCAAGCAAAAACATGTATTTAAGTACACATTTGTGAACCAAAAGAGTTAAACTCAAAAGCCTTGGACTTCTAATATCTTGAGGTTGAAATAATATGAAAATACAGCACCTGATGTTTTGCTGCTAAAATTCCTAGAGTCGGGGACTACAAACATATGTTTTAATGATGAAATCCCAAATGTCATAATCAAAGATGGATTTTAGCATTAATGTAAAAGGTGTCACTTTATAATAGAGAAGACATGAGTGAATGACTGGAAGAATTAATAAATAAAATTTCTATCACAATGTTATCAACCACAGGGGAGATTTCAAAACCAATATTAATTTCTTACTCTCTACGTATGAAGAACTTCTTCAATAAACTCATTATGTTTGCAGCCTTCAAAATGCTTATATGATGTTGCTTTTACTGCTCCCCAGCAGCAAAAAAAAAAAAAAAAAAAAAAAGCAGCAGCATGGGTAATATGACTCTATTGGACTGCAGCACACAAACTTCAAATAAAGAGATATGTGGAAAATGTTGCTTAATTATGAATATCCATCAAAATTAGATACTGTTTATATCAGTAGTGTTCTATCAGAAAACAAAGATTATACAGGAATATATGGGGAATGTTTAATATGAATATTTATTAAATTTAATGAGGGATTAGCTAGTGAGAAGCAAGGAAAATACCAAAGAATGTAGAAATTACAGATAAAGGAGCAACCACTCCCCTTAGGGCTGAGCTGTTGCCCCACAGAAGAGTCTCCCCCAGCAGAGCTGATCCACTCTTTCACTGGAGAGGGAGCAGCTGTGCTTCACTGGTTGGTAGAGAAGTTGCCGAGGTCCTACACCAGCAGAACCTGCTAGAAAGTGACCCTCTGAGATCCTGGAGGAAGCTACCCACAAGGTTGTCCTTCATTAGTGGCTCTGCCGCAAAGCCACCTGAAAGGGTGCCAGGAAAAGCTGCACTGATGCTGCCAGAATTGGATGCTGGAGAAGTTGCATCCAAAGTCAGACCTTGGAGAAGCCATGTGTGCTGCAGGAGCCCGGAGAGAGGTGTGCACTGGGTCCGGTAAAAGAAAGTCCTTCCTGCATTGTCCTTATAGCACCCTTCACTGACAAATCTTAACAACTTTCCAGCTGGCAAACAGAGCCCAGCTCTACCCTCAGAGAGCTGGCGTCAGAGTGTGAATTTGCAGCCGAGAGGCAATAAATTCATAGTTGGTGCACAACTCTTTATTTGTGCTCACTGTCATACATCACATCATGCTTTAGGAATTGCTTATTCACAGCTCACTGGTTTTCTCAAACTTAATGTCCACAAGAGGTTTCTTATTGGTTTAGTGCCTTTAGTCTCCACTTTCAAATCTACAGAGCCCTATCAGATCGATTTCCCTAAACCATCGTTTCACTTTGTCTTTATGCTGCTCAAAAGCCTTCAAAGAACTCATATTGCCTTAGAGTAGTAATCCTAAACAAGTGTGAAAATCTCTTTACAATATCGACAATATTGTACAGATCAATATGTGATAGGAGTCTTATTACTAGAACACTTTAATTAAAAATAGATGATCAAATGCTGTAATAAATTTAGATATATACAATTAACCCATATTTTACTAAGTCACATGACCTGTAGTCAGTACAAATAGTAGCTCATATACATGGGACACATATATCTGTTCCACATAAAGGCTGTGCATGGTATTCACATGGATCTTACACTGATAACTCCAGGGTCCTCAGGGGCCTCAGGCCCACAAGTTAGGACCCCCTAGCCTGAAATCTGTTCCCATTCCTTCAACTCAGCACTGAACTTTCCATAATCTGACCCAACCTATCTTTATAAGTTTATCTGTTACTGACTTTCCACATGACTTCAATTTGCCACAAGCCATGCACCCTGCACATATCCTTAGAAATATCCTAAGCCATAGCTCCACCTGGAATATTCACCTTCCTTCTTCCTTCTTATCTAAATCTCACTTCTCTTCAAGACCCACGTTATATCCCTCTTTCAGTTGCTTGTTTTGGCCACTGCAGAAGAGTGTCTGCTGATTCTCAGAAACCCCACTGCCCTCTAAGCCCTCTCATGATCTGAAGGGATAAATGCAGGGAATTACTCTTCCAGGTTCTTTTTAACAGGCTCACTGAATTCTACCAATAAGGGGCTGCATCAGAAGGTAGGAGTGAACAGGTTGATACTCTCCAGCAACATCTGAAAGTAGGTGAGTGGGCTCTCTCAGATGGCAAATGTGAGGTTTGACCAGGGACATGCCTTTCTCTGTGCCCATTTTGTGCTCTGTACATGCCTCTACAGGGCTTCCCAGGTGGTACAGTGGTAAAGAATCCATCTGCCATCTCTTCTTGGTTTTTCAGCTAAGATCAAGAATCTGCCTGCCAAAGTAGGAGATGCAAGATATGCAGATTCAATCCTCAGGTCTGGAATAACCCCTGGAATAGGAAGTGGCAACCCACTTCAGTATTCTTGCCTGGGAAATCCCACAGTCAGAGGAGCCTGGCAGGCTACAGTCCATGGAGTGGCAAAGAGTCAGACATAACTGAGCAACTGAGCACACACACACACACACATCACTGTATCACGTCACTTATCTCACTGTACTTTGATTGAGTTTACCTGATTATTTTCTGCAGCACAACAACTCTCCATAGAATTGAGAGGATCTCCTGAGAATCAGCCTCTCCAGTGTTACAGAGAGCTAAGCTCATCAACAGCAGATTCCCTGTGCTGCCTGCACTTCCAGGTCTCCTAAAAGCCAGCGCTCCAGCCCTTTCAACATTTCTATAAACCTCTTAGTCCCTGCATTAAACACCTTTTTACTCAAAATACCTGTGGCAGCTGTCACTCCTCTCATTTGCTATGAGGCCCTTACACAGTCATTTACTACTTATACTGTTTTATCTTTTCACATGTATTTAGATTGTCTTCCCAACTAAGCTACTCAAAGAAACGGCTGAGTGTTGTATTTTTTTATGTACAATATAGCATCTTCCCTTGCAAGTATATTTTCAACAAATAATTATTGATTCAATTCATTTAATTAAACATTGGGATAAATGAGACTCCACTGATGGACTTCAGACTTGTATCTTAGAAAAAATGGACAGACTCTCAAACTGCCAAGTCAATACTTAAGAGTTTCAGTGGTTTAGGACTTTTCAGTGGCTCTTACCATCCTACCCTCAGTATAATAACTTACCTATTTTGAATCAAGTTGCTGACCTCCAATCTAAATATTTATAACCATTTTTCAATGAACAGCTTTGAGAAAGTTAGGCTATCACTCATACACTTCCTGCTTTATATTCTGGTCCTAAGCTCTTCATATTTTTCTACATGTTAAACATCCTTATCTCTATCATATCTTACCTAACTACTCTTAAAGTCTACTCTTTCTTCACTTCTTTTTCTTTCTGCCACCAGATATAAAAATAATACAAAACATGTCTCTTTTTCAAATGGGAAGTATAAAGCTTTTATCCTTGATCTGCAGTCATCTTTTTCTGTTTCTGTAAATCTAACTATAGTGAGTTGGATGGTGTTCCTCACAATTCATGTCCACCTGGAACCTAGAATGTGAACTTAGTTTGGAATAAGGTCTTTGCAGATATAAAATTAGTTAATTGACTTTAAGATGAAGTCATTCTGGATTTAGAGTGGGCCCTACATTCAGTGACTAGTGTCATTTTAACAAGAGGAGAGCATCAGAGAGACCCAGGGAAAAGGCCATGAAAAGATGGAGGCAGACATTAGAGTGATGCTACTACAAACCAAGAAATATCCGGGGCCACCAGAAGCTGGAAGAAGCAAGGAAGAGTTCTCCACTAGAACCACTGAGCACGGCTCAGAAGCATGGCTCTGCTGACGTCTCGTTTTAAGCCACACAGATTATGATACTTTGTAGGGCAGCTCTAGAAAACTAACACACTAGCATTGCTGGTATTTTTATTACAGTCCAAGCAACCTTATAGGCATAAATGAATGTATGAAATTGTAAGCTGACATCACTGTATATGCTGCTAAGCACCAAGTATTCCTAACACATACCCTCTATTCTTTCAGGACCACTTCCAGAGATGTAAACGAAGCATCTCCAGGTGAAAGGACTTCCTGGCTCAATAGTTTATTAGCAGAGTCAATTTGACATTTAGAAGCTAGTTTCGGAGAATTACCTTAGTAAAATTAAGCTATTTTCCACTTTCTAAAGATAATAATTTAGCAATTGTTAAAAAAAATAAAACTTTAAAATTCAGCCAAGACATAATTCTCTTTTTCCTGTTTTTCCTAGCTGAAAAAATATTGCACAGTCTACAAGTATGCTTGCTTCTCCTCCTGAACACATCACACCTTCTGATGTCTATGTTCTAAGGGACGCTGTAGAATACAAATTCCCAGGCAGAGTTAGATGCCCCCTTCTCAGTGCCCTCTTTGCTCTTCATAGGCAGCTCTGTTTTACCCCAGTGAAAAAAGAAGTGCTAGTTGCTCAGTCGTATCTGACTCTTTGTGACCCCATGGACTGTAGCCTGCCAGGCTTCTCTAACCATGGAATTTTCCAAGCAAGAATGCTGGAGAAGGTTGTCACACCCTACTCCAGGGGATCTTCCAGACCCAGGGATTAAACCTGGGTCTCCTGCATTACAGGCAGACTCTCTACTGTCTGAGCCATTACATCATTATTACTGGTTTACCTGACTGTTCCTCCCAACAGACTGAGAACTCTGCAAGGACAAGAATGTATATAACTCATCCTCATCCTCCCAGGCCCTGGCACCACGTTTAGCAGCACTTGGTGCTTGATAAACGCTGAACTAATTAAACTGTTGACCCTGCTCTGTTCATAAGAGAGTAGACAAACTTAAAACACATTCCCAACTGCAGTTCTGAAATTGAGCATTTATTCTTAAAGCATATGCAGCAGACATATTTTTATTACAAAATGTGTTTTATATACTGCCCCTTTCTCAAAAGAAAGCAGCAAGACTCAGCAATTAATTATCTGAACCTAATGAGGGAAATGTTCACAAGTGAATGCAGCCTGACATTTATCAGAAAAATATAACAGCCTGAGAGATAGCAAGTACAGGACATTTTTCCTCTTCCTGTGCCAGAAGCAGGTTTCAAGAACAAAAGGAAGTTGTGGCTGAAGGACGATGACTTTTGCCTAGAAGTCAAGTATGCCAGAAGTCTTCAAAATTCTTTGGCTGGAGTCTTAACCAGATTCTGCATCTCCTATATTTAAAATTGATGATAAATATATAAACATTCTAAAGTGATTCTAAAATTTTTCTAATCCTCTGAGGAAACCAGAAGGGAAAGAGACACGTGTACCCCAGTGTTCATCGCAGCACTGTTTATAATAGCCAGGACATGGAAGCAACCTAGATGTCCATCAGCAGATGAATGGATAAGAAAGCTGTGGTACATATACACAATGGAGTATTACTCAGCCATTAAAAAGAATACATTTGAATCAGTTCTAATGAGGTGGATGAAACTGGAGCCTATTATACAGAGTGAAGTAAGCCAGGAAGAAAAACACCAATACAGTATACTAACGCATATATATGGAATTTAGAAGGATGGTAACAATAACCCTGTGTACGAGACAGCAAAAGAGACACTGATGTATAGAACAGTCTTATGGACTCTGTGAGAGAGGGAGAGGGTGGGAAGATTTGGGAGAATGGCATTGAAACATGTAAAATATCATGTATGAAACGAGTTGCCAGTCCAGGTTCGATGCACAATACTGGATGCTTGGGGCTGGTGCACTGGGACGACCCAGAGGGATGGAATGGGGAGGGAGGAGGGAGGAGGGTTCAGGATGGGGAACACATGTATACCTGTGGAGGGTTCATTTTGATATTTGGCAAAATTAATACAATTATGTAAAGTTTAAAAATAAAAGAAAAGAAAAAAAAATAAAATAAAATTTTTCTAATCCTCAAAATTGCTAAGTCAAAAGAACATAGGCTGTAACTAGTATACCCATCTCTGAGATCATACCACAGTTCAGTTCAGTCACTCAGTCATGTCCAACTCTTTGAGACCCCATGGGCTGCAGCATATCAGGCCTCCCTGTCCATCACCAACTCCCAGAGTTTACTCAAACTCATATCCATTGAGTCAGTAATGCCATCCAACCGTCTAATCCTCTGTCATCCCCTTCTCCTCCCACCTTCAATCTTTCCCGGCATCAGGATCTTTTCCAATGAGTTAGCTCTTCACATCAGGTGGCCAAAGTATTGGAGTTTCAGCTTCAGCATCAATCCTTCCAATGAATATTCAGGACTGATTTTCTTTAGGATGAAAATACATACACAGGCCATGGCTAATGACTTTACAGAGCAAATACTTAGGAAAAGTTTTCCAGGAAAAAAGTCCATGAAAGTGGTGAAATTGGGAGATTCAGGACAGGGTTCCCAAATAAGAAAGAATATTAAGGTTCTTGGTTGCAGGAATTTGACTAAGAGGGGTCTCAGAGAAGAACTCACACTTGCCAGGTCTTCCCAGTTTGCAGCTGGCACCCTCTGAGATGGTCCCAGTGCTCCCTGCCTCCTAGCATCCATGCCCTGCGAAGTCCCCTCCCGTGAGTGTGGACTGGACCTGGGACTGGTTTCTAACAAGTAGGATCCAGCACTAGTAATTGGAGGTCACTTCTTGGATGGGGTTACAAAGAGATGGTGCCTTCCATCTTAAGTTGCCCTCCCTCCCAATCCTGCACATTCACTCTGAAGAAAACCAGCGGCCACGGTGTGAGCTGTCCTACAGACAGTCTCATTTGGCAAGGAACTCAGATCTTCCATCCAACACCCACCTGATTGAGCTCGGAAGATCCACTTCTGGTTTAGCCTTGAGATGATGCAGCACTGCCCACCTTGATTTCAGCCTTATGAGAGACCCGGAGCCAAAGGCACTCAGCTCAGCCACACCAGATTTCTAACTCACAGAAATGGGGAGATGATAAATGCTTGTTGCTGTAAGCCACCAAATTTGGGGGTAACTTGTTACATAGCAATACATAACTAATATATAGCAACTCATATTTATAATACTAATAATACTAATACTTCCTTACTTTTCAAAACTCATATCCAGACTTGTGTGAGGTTGTCTGACCCCTTGGAATGAAGCAGAGACCACTCTCTTAAGAACTAAGTACTTTTTCAGATATGCAAACTCAGGGAGCAGATCATTATAATCAACAATTGGGCTATCACCCTTCCAGAAAGGCCAATTAAGCAGAATGTGGTGAAACTGACCTCAGGGTAGTCTTCCTTAGGCCAGAAACCAGAGTAGCCCAAGTATCAACCCATTCACTCACCATCTCATAACCAGTAGTGGAAACAAAATCATTTAATTCCTTAAATGTATAACTGTTTGTTCATTAATCTTTTCATTGCAGAGTTTTATAGGGAGCTGTAAATAACCAAGAACTGCCTATCTCCTCTGAATCACTAGAGATGCCCTCCACATGAACAAAATTGATACTAAGCACTTACTCTGTGAAGGAACATAATTGCTTGGCTGCTATGAGACAACATTTTATTTCAGATTCTATTCATTGCTTACTCATTTCCCCAAACAATTTCCCTTTTGCTCAAACTTTCCTAAACAACAGAGCATTTTATTAGATAATGTTTACTAATAAACAGAAGGCATGGATAACTATTAAAAGAGACAAAGTATTCAATTAGAACAGCTTAATTACAATGTGACTTTGTATAGAGTTCTAGCTTGTAATTTTATCTGAGAGCAATGTTGTGTTTGTTCAAAATAAGAAGAGCACATTTGATTCTTTCCAAATTTAACCAGATGAGTTGAACAACAGAAGGCTTGTACATGGATTCTTGCTCTCTAGGCCTTCACAAATAATGCTGGTGTTTTTTATGTGTTATTCTGAGAAAATACCATATTAGAACGCCCACTTAAAACACACTGCATGTGCACATGTTCAGTACCATCCAGTTCTTTGTGGCCTCATGGCTGTAGCCTGCCAGGTTCCTCTGTCCATGGAATTTCCTAGGCAAGAATACTGGACTGGGTTGCCATTTCCTCCTCCAGGGGATCTTCCCCACCCAGGGATTAAACCTCTGTCTCCTGTACCTCCTGTATTGGCAGGTGGACTCTACCACTAAGCCCCTGGGAAGTCCCAAAACATGCACTGTCATGAAATTTTGTGTAAATGGTTCTCAAGTAGGGTAAAGATCAGAATTTGTCATTGGACGTCTGTTCCACATTCTCTTTTCTACTTTTTCAATATACCAGTTTAGCTAAAACTGAAGATACACATGAATTCTTCTCCTTGAATCTTTTTTTGAACTCTTCTTTTTTAATGGATAGAATGTTTGGAAGACTCAATTTCTCACTCTCCCTACATCAATCCTAACTGAACCAGTGACATTATTAAATGATGGTTTTGTCCTGCTGGAAGACTGATTGAGATGCCTGCCACCATTTACAAAATTGCCATTAACCCATCTCTTGGACAAATACTAAACAAATCACTAGCTTCCAAATACTGGCAGCTGTCAGAACAATGTTAAGACCTCACCTTTGCTTATTGATAGTAATTTAGGTCAGGCCTTTCTTGACATTGTATTTTTCTTATTATATCTCACATCATTGATAAAGCATTATAGGTTATTTTCCTTGAAATCTTGTGCCTTATTCAAAGAAGAAATAAATACTGTTTCATTCACACAAACTCTACTAAATTACCTACTACATTTATATAGGTCTGTAAGGAAATGGCACCCCACTCCAGTATTCCTGCCTGGAAAATTCCATGGACAGAGGAGCTTGGTGAACTACAGTTTATGGGGTTGCAAAGAGTCAGACACAACAGAAGACACACACATACACACAGACACAACAGTTCAGGTAAAGTGAGTTGGCAGTAATCTGGAAACTTGCCAGGAAAAAATCTGGACTAGAGAGATATTTGAAACCAAACTGAGTCCTTAGTTCTAAGTTATGTGTTTTCTTCAATTCAGTGTTGTAACTGCCTCCGGTGAGATGGCCTTATCCTCAAATCCTAGGTTTTCACCTTACTGTCTGTTTTCCAGATTAGCTCCAGAGAGATCAGTCTAAAGTACAGATATTTTCTTACTTCTCTACTTAAAATTGTTCAAGGCACCTCAATACCTTCAGGATAAGCCTGATGCTCCTTAGAATGATATATAATGCTTTGACTTACCTGGATTGCCTGGATTCTACTGCTTAGGTCACTGTTTAACAACTGTACCTTAATGACCCAGCCCTGCACCTTCTTCAGATCTCAGCTCAGGTCACTTTCACCTAGGAACACCTTCAGTCTTCCTATTCCAAACATTCTAACAAACGAGTAAGTGTTAGTGACTGGGATTGAATGCTGAGGGTACCCTCCTGCTCCTTGAGTCACGTCTTAGTCACAGCTGATGGGAAACCTCCTAAGAAGCCTTTCCTATTTCCTCCCTTACAAAGAACTGACTCCTCCTGTCTTGGTACTCCCTCTATACTCTTCATATGCTTACACATTTTAAAATTATGAGATATGCAGAAGAGTGTATGGGCTTCCCAGGTGGTACAGTGGTAAAGACTCCACCTGCCAATCCAGGAGATGCAGGTTCAATCCCTGGGTAGAAAGATCCCCTGGAGGAGGAAATGGCAACGCATTCCAGTATTCTTGCCTGGGAAATCCCATGGACAGAGGAGCCTGGCAGGCTACACTCCATGGGGTTGCAAAGAGTTGGACATGACTGAGTGTCTGAGCACAGCACACACAGAAGAGCATATAAAACATTGTACAGTTTACTAAATTATAAGAAACTGTACAGTTTAACAAATTACAGTAGAATAGGCCCCTGTGTGACACTCATCAAGATCAAATAGCTGAACATCATCCGTATCGGAGGACGCTGCTGTTACCAACAAAGCCCGTTGATAATGACTGGAAAATAAAAATAGAATCTGGGTAATAAAATAAAATCTAACCTTTTTTTTTTTCTTTTCCACTGTGCTTTGTCTAGTTTTAGGTACTCACTGGGGGCCACATGCAGGGGCCTTGCACCCAGCACTTCAGAGCAGAGTTGGTAGTGCAGACACCCAGCTCAGAGGACACTTGCAAAAGCTCCGGGTGTGACACCACTCTTCAAGATGGTGGCAGCAGCACGTTGTTTGCAGGGTCTCTGCAGCCCAGCACTGTGATCTGGAACCCCAAGCAGCCCTCTGTGCGGTCCTGTGAGAACTCCACCCTCTCCCCTCCCCACTGCTGAGAACCTTATAATGCAGTCTCGTCCACCGTCAGCTGGGAAGAGCAGCTCACCCCTCTCCATTCTTTCATCAGAGAACAAAGCTTTCCTTTGCTTGGTCTCATTCTTTTGGTTCAAGCAACACCGCACTGGGCAGAAGGACCCTTGTGGAGGACCAAGGAGGGTAAACACACACAGAAGTCGCTCAGTCGTGTCCGACTCTTTACGACCCCATGGATTGTAGCCTACCAGGCTCCTTGGTCCATGGGATTTTCCAGGCATGAATACGGAGTGGGTTGCAGATTCCTTCTCCAAGGAGGGTAACTCCCCATCATATTTCTCCCCGATCTCAAACTCTTGCCTTCCCTAGGGTAACCACTATCCTGGCTATTTTGATCATTTGTCCCTGCTTTGTTTCATTGCTTTACCACATAAGCAGAAATCCTTAATCTATGTGGATCACTTTTGTCTGTTTTTATCATGTTTCTTTTGTCAATGTGATGTTGCAGACAGCTGTAGTTTTAAAATTTTCACTACTGAATGTCATTCCATTATGTGAACAAACAGTTTGTTCATTTTAGAAGATGTAAACGTGTGTTTGGGCAGGATCCCGTTTGAGGATATTACAAGCAACATTGAACATTCCTGTCAAGCATACCATAATGCATGTAAGTATGCATTTCAATAATAGAACATATCTCTCTGACAGAGGGATTTCGGGATATGCACATCTGCACATCACTGAATAATGTCAAAGCATTTTCTAAAATGTTTGGACCAATGTTTACTGCTACCAGTTTTTGAAAATTTTTATTACTTCATGTTCTTGCCTTGGAATTATCCTACTTTTAAATTTTTACCAATCTAGTGGGTAAGCAATGGTTTCTCACAGAGGTTTTAAAGGACTTTTTCTGATTCTTAATGAGGTTGAACACCATTTTATATATACATTGGTCACTTACATTTCCTCATCTGTGAAGTCTCTTACCCATTTTTCTGTTGAATTGGCAGTATTGCCTTTTTTCTTAAATGATTTGTAACAACTCTATGTATTCTGTATATTTTGGTTAAAATTGTTGCAAATATGTTCTCCCGTCCTTGTACTTACCTTTTACTCTCTTAATAAGGAATGTCAATGAACAGAACTTAATTTTAATGAAATCAACTTGATCAGTCTTCTTTTAGTTAATGCCTTTTGCACCCTGTTTACAAAATCATTTCCTATCTAGCTTCACAAAGATATTCTCATTATTTAGTACCAGTTTAATTTCTTTAATATGAAAGTCTGTAATCCACCTGGAATTGATTTTTGTGTTAGGTGTGACAGGGGGTTCAATTTCTTTTTTCTACAATAAAGGTTGTCCAACTGTCCCAGCATCATTAGTTGTCCCAGCACCATACTAATCTTTCCTCCACTGCTCCCCAATGTCACTTGGCCATAAATCGTGTGTATGTGTGTGTGTGTGTGTGTGTGTGTACACACATATGTATAGAATACTATAAGAATAGAGTGTCTAAGAATGGAAATATATGTACACAATTGGAGTAGGAAATGGAAACCCACTCCAGTATTCTTGCCTGGGAAATTCCATGGACAGGGGAGCCTGGAGGGCTACGGTTCATGGGGTCACAAAGAGTTGGACAAGACTGAGCAACTGAGTACACTTGCATGTGTGTATAGGTGTATATATGTGTGTGTTTATATATATATATATATATATATATATATATATATAAAGAGAGAGAGAGAGAGAGAGAAAGAGAGTTCCATTCTTAGAAATACTATTCTTTTAGTTTTCCTGTCTGCCCTTGTGTTAATACCACAGAGTATAAATTTATGTAAACATATTAACTTGGCTATTTTCTTTAGTCTTTGTAGTTCCATATAAATTTTAGAATCAGCTTTTTACATTATACACACACACACATACACACCCACACACACACTTTTTTTTTATTGGATTCGAATTAAATCCATAGATGAGTTTAGAGAAAAGACATTTTGGCAAATTTGAATCTTCTAGTCTATAATCAATTTCTATTTCTCTATGTTAGTCTTTTTACTTTATTTTAATAAAGTTTTGTGGTTTTCTCTGTAAACTTATTTCTAGGTGTTTGATATCTTAATCCTATAGTGTCTTATTTAAACTTCAATTTCTGCTTGTTGCTAGTATATACAATTACTTTGGCATATTAGTTTTCAAGAGTTACTTTGCTAAGCTTATTAATTCTAACCATTTATCCATAGATTTTCTTAAGTTTTATACACACAATGTTATTGTACCATCCATGATTAATTCACATTTGGTTTTTTATTTTAAATGCATATGTCTTATTTGGTTTTCTACTATACTTTATTCCATACTGCAGGATATGGGATAATGTCCTGTTTTTTTTAATTCCTGATCATTATTATTCATATTTCATCAACTTTCATGATCAGTCTTGGAAAAATAAAAAGCTAGACAAAAATAGAATTGAATTTCTATACTTAATTTGATTAAAAGTATCTAGTAAACACCTGTAGCGCATGGTGTTTTATGGGTTTGGTGGAGCTCTACTGTGTACTTCCAATTTCTGCCATGGTCTCATTTGTGTATGTAAGACATGTGCCATAAACTCTTAACACGTTGTTAAAGCTGAGGAACAACTAGAAATTTCTCTTTTTCCAAGTCTTTCTCATACACAACAGAATTAACATTTTCCTTTCAAGGAAAGCACACAGGAGCTTACTGGTAATACAATTGCATTCAAACAGGAATGCCACTGCCCTTGACAACAGTCTGGGGCATCAGCTAATTAGGCCAAACCCTGTGTCTATGGCACCCCACTCCAGTACTCTTGCCTGGAAAATCACATGGATGGAGGAGCCTGGTAGGCTGCAGTCCGTGGGGTTGCTAAGAGTCGGACACGACTGAGCGACTTCACCTTCACTTTTCACTTTCATGCATTGGAGAAGGAAATGGGAACCCACTCCAGTGTTCTTGCCTGGAGAATCCCAGGGACGGGGAAGCCTGGTAGGCTGCCATTTATGGGGTCGCACAGAGTCAGACACGACTGAAGCGACTTAGCAGCAGCAGCAGCTGTACCTATACTCCGCGTCTGAGGTCAGGGACGGTGGCCAAGAGTGCCAGGCTGCGACGGCGTAGGAGCAGCCCAGAGGAGCTACCCCACATCCGAGGCCAGGGGCAGTGGTCGAGAGGAGCTACCCCACGTCCAAGGAGCGGTGGCTGCACCAGCGCAGAAGGGCCCAGAGGAGCTATTCCACGTTCAAGGTCAGGAGGGGCGGCAGTGAGGAGATACCCCTCGTCCAAGGTAAAGAGCAGCGGCTGCACTTTGCTGGAGCAGCCATGACGAGATACCCCACATCCAAGGTAAGAGAAACCCAAGTAAGATGGTAGGTGTTGCAAGAGGGCATCAGAGGGCAGACACACTGAAACCATAAAGAAACTAGCCAATCTAATCACACTAGGACCACAGCCTTGTCTAACTCAATGAAACTAAGCCATGCCCTGTGGGGCCACCCAAGATGGGCGGGTAATGGTGGAGAGGTCTGACAGAATGTGATCATTCTCCTTCCACTGGAGAAGGGAATGACAAACCACTTCAGTATTCTTGCCTTGAGAACCCCATGAACAGTATGAAAAGGCAAATGATAGGATACTGAAAGAGGAACTCCCCAGGTCAGTAGGTGCCCAATATGCTACTGGAGATCAGTGCAGAAATAACTCCAGAAAGAATGAAGGGATGGAGCCAAAGCAAAAAGAATACCCAGTTGTGGATGTGACTGGTGATAGAAGCAAGGTCTGATGCTGTAAAGAGAAATATTGCATAGGAACCTGGAAAGTTAGGTCCATGAATCAAGGCAAATTGGAAGTGGTCAAACAGGAGATGGCAAGAGTGAACATCAACATTCTAGGAATCAGCGAACTGACTGGAATGGGTGACTTTAACTCCGATGACCATTATATCTACTACTGCAGGAAGGAATCCCTTAGAAGAAATGGAGTGGCCATCATGGTCAACAAAACAGTCCAAAATGCAGTACTTGGATGCAATCTCAAAACAACAGAATGATCTCTGTTCATTTCCAAGGCAAAGCATTCCTATCACAGTAATCCAAATCTGTGTCCCAAACAGTAATGGTGAAGAAGCTGAAGTTGAATGGTTCTATGAAGACCTACAAGACCTTTTAGAACTAACACCCAAAAAAAGATGTCCTTTTCATTACAGGGGACTGGAATGCAAAAGTAGGAAGTCAAGAAACACCTGGAGTAACAGGCAAATTTGGCCTTGGAATACGGAATGAAGCAGGGCAAAGACTAATAGAGTTTTGCCAAGAGAACGCACTGGTCATAGCAAACACCCTCTTTCAACAACACAAGAGAAGATTCTGCACATGGACATCACTAGATGATCAACACTGAAATCAGATTGATTATATTATTTGGGTTAAAGATGGAGAAGCTCTATACAGTCAACAAAAACAAGACCAGGAGCTGACTGTGGCTCAGATCATGAACTCCTTATTGCCAAATTCAGACTTAAATTGAAGAAAGTAGGGAAAACCACTAGACCATTCAGGTATGACCTAAATCAAATTCCTTATGATTATACAGTGGAAGTGAGAAATAGATTTAAGGCCCTAGATCTGATAGATAGAGTGCCTGCTGAACTATGGACGGAGGTTTGTGACATCATACAGGAGACAGGGATCAAGACCATCCCCAGGGAAAAGAAATGCAAAAAAGCAAAATGGCTGTCTGAGAAGGCCTTACAAATAGCTGTGAAAAGAAGAGACGCGAAAAGCAAAGGAGAAAAGGAAAGATATAAGCATCTGAATGCAGAGTTCCAAAGAATAGCAAGAAGAGATAAGAAAGCCTTCTTCAGCGATCAATGCAAAGAAATAGAGGAAAACAACAGAATAGGAAAGACTAGAGATCTCTTCAAGAAAATTAGAGATACCAAGGGAACATTTCATGCAAAGATGGGCTCCATAAAGGACAGAAATGGTATGGACCTAACAGAAGCAGAAGATATTAAGAAGAGGTGGCAGGAATACACAGAAGAACTGTACAAAAAAGATCTTCACTACCAAGATAATCACGATGGTATGATCACTCACCTAGAGCCAGACATCCTGGAATGTGAAGTCAAGTGGGCCTTAGAAAGCATCACTACAAACAAAGCTAGTGGAGGTGATGGAATTCCGGTTGAGCTATTTCAAATCTTGAAAGATGATGCTGTGAAAGTGCTGCACTCAATATGCCAGCACATTTGGAAAACTCAGCAGTGGCCACAGGACTGGAAAAGGTCAGTTTTCATTCCAATCCCAAAGCAAGGCAATGCCAAATAATGCTCAAACTACCGCACAATTGCACTCATCTCACACGCTAGTAAAGTAATGCTCAAAATTCTCCAAGCCAGGGTTCAGCAGTACGTGAACCGTGAACTTCCAGATGTTCAAGCTGGTTTTAGAAAAGGCAGAGGAACCAGAGATCCAATTACCAACATCCGCTGGATCATCAAAACAGCAAGAGAGTTCCAGAAAAAACATCTATTTCTGCTTTATTGACTATGCCAAAGCCTTTGCCTGTGTGGATCACAATAAACTGTGGAAAATTCTGAAAGAGATGGGGATACCAGACCACCTGATCTGCCTCTTGAGAAACCTATATGCAGGCCAGGAAGCAACAGTTAGAACTTGACATGGAACAACAGACTGGTTCCAAATAGGAAAAGTAGTACGTCAAAGCTGTATATTGTCACCCTATTTATTTAACTTCTATGCAGAGTACATCATGAGAAACGCTGGGCTGGAAGAAGCACAAGCTAGAATCAAGATTGCCAGGAGAAATATCAATAACCTCACATATGCAGATGACACCACCCTTATCGCAGAAAGTGAAGAGGACTAAAAAACCTCTTGACGAAAGTGAAAGAGGAGAGTGAAAAATTTGGCTTAAAGCTCAACATTCAGAAAACAAAGATCATGGCATCTGGTCCCATCACTTCATGGGAAATAGATGGGAAAACAGTGGAAACAGTGGCAGACATTTTGGGGGGGGGGGGCTCCAAAATCACTGCAGATGATGATTGCAGCCATGAAATTTGAAGACGCTTACTCCTTGGAAGCAAAGTTATGACCAACCTAGATAGCATATTAAAAAGCAGAGACATTACTTTGCCAACAAAGGTCCACTAGTCAAGGCTATGGTTTTTCCAGTAGTCATGTATGGGTGTGAGAGTTGGACTGTGAAGAAAGCTGAGCGCTGAAGAATTGATGCTTTTGAACTGTGCTGTTGGAGAAGACTCTTGAGAGTCCCTTGGACTGCAAAGAGATCCAACCAGTCCATTCTGAAGGACATCAGCCCTGGGATTTCTTTGGAAGGAATGATGCTAAAGCTGAAACTCCAGTACTTTGGCCACCTCATGCGAAGAGTTGACGCATTGGCAAAGACTCTGATGCTGGGAGGGATTGGGGGCAGGAGGAGAAGGGGACGACAGAGGATGAGATGGCTGGATGGTATCACCGACTCGATGGACATGAATCTGAGTGAACTCCAGGAGTTGGTCATGGACAGGGAGGCCTGGCGTGCTGCAATTCATGGGGTCGCAAAGAGTTGGACACGACTGAGCAACTGAACTGAACTGAACTGATTATATGTATAAAGCCATAGGCTGCCCATAAGCAGAGTCAGTGGAAAATGGAAAACTCTAGGCTGCATCTACGTCAAGTATACCTGAAAATAGATGATGAGCAATCCTGCCGTGTGGCATAAGGAGAGTAGTATGAACACACTTGCTACAGTGTCTTTGTCATTATCTCCATGTGAATTATACATGTACAGCTGTTTGTTCTATTATTTTTCATCACTTTTCAACTTACAGTAAGCCCTGTTAGCAGTAATGAGTTCAAATGTGTGTGACAGTGTGTTTAATGAAAAAATGAGTGCTACATATTTATCTCTGTGAAAGTTAATGATACCCATGTAACATGCAGAACTTGTCAACATTTACCAACAACTATGAAGGTCATAGGGATATCACTGAATACATTCAAAGACACATATCTGCTAAAGAATTCTCAGCTTCTGTTTCAAAAATAACTAAGACTGAGTGGGAAAATAATGACTCAACATGTGCTGCTGAAGAAAGTGCATTTACACAAGACTCTGTGAAGCTTATCTTTTCATTTAGAGCAAATGCCTGTTCTTCTAAACAAATTTTACTCATTTTGATTCCAGGCTTTTTTGTGCACAAAAGAATGAAGCAATGGCTGTGAACAAGTTGGCTCCATTAGCAGCAGCAGAACTTTGCAAACTGTTAAATGGTACAAGTTTACAGGACTATTTCCAGATACTTTAAAGAGAAGAAAAGTTAACTCCAATAAAGATTTGATTTTCTCATCCAGTTCAAGAAATTAGAGTATTATGTTGCAGGAGAATGATCTGACTTATCATGAATGCTATAGTAAATTCTATTTAAAATTAATGATGATTAAAGTATTTGTTTTGTGGTGGTAATACAAACACAAATTTTGGTGTAACATAGAATCATGGCATAAAATGACCTTATAAAATTAAAGAGATATGCAGTGTTTTTCATGTGTGTTTGTTTATATACATATATTAGGAAACCTGGCCTATTTCATATATATATTTGCATATGCTTCACTCTGATATATGAATTTCTTTTTACTTGTCATCCTTAGGATTGTGATATTTGAATCTGTGTATTTCATAAGCTACAGAAAATTCTCAGACATTACCTTTTCAGATATTCCATCTTTCTTTCTTTCCATCTTTCCATCTACATCCTCTTTCTTTCTTCTTCTTAGATTCCACTTAGGGCAGCACTTCTTACTGAATTCTCTATTTCTGTTACCCTTCTTTCAATATTTTCCATAAATCAGCTTTCTCTACTTAATTGTGATTAATTTCTTCCATCATATCATTAAGTTCACTAAATTTCTATCGGTTTTATCTAATTTACTATTAAACTCATTCATTGTGTTCTTCATTTCAATTGTTGAAGTGAGTTCTAAAATTTATAGTTTAATGTGCTGTGTTATTCTTCATAATTTTCAGTTACCCGCCATGATTTTATATTTGTGTTTATTTTCTCAGAACCATAGTAACCATAGTTTCATAGTTTGTGTCTGATAATTTCAGTATCTACAGTCTTTGTGGATCTGCTTCTATTAACTGTGGTTTCTCACCTAAAGGAGTTTTTCTTCTTTGCATTTAGATGTTTTATTGGTTATTTATTATTAAATAGTAAATATTAATAATAATATTTATATCATTATAATATTAATATTATATTATTTATATGATATCACTATCATGTATTACAATATTTACATTATTTAATACTTATTTAATAATAGTATTATTAAGTATTAATAATAATTAATAATAACAATAAAATGCTATTGTTTATCATTAAATATGTCATTTGAAAATTATTAGAATTACCCATTTATTATCTTCCAAATAGGATTTTGAACTGTGATGTTGGAGAAGACTCTTGAGAGTTCCTTGGACTGTAAGGAGATCAAACTAGTCAATCCTGAAGGAAATCAATCCTGAATATTCATTGGAAGGACTGATCTTGAAGCTGAAGTTCCAATACTTCAGCCACCTGATGCAAAGAGCCAACTCATTAGAAAAGACCCTGATGCTGGGAAAGAATGAAGGTAGGATGAGGAGGGGATGACGGAGGATGAGATGGTTGGATGGCATCACTGACTCAATGGACATGAGTTTGAGCAAGCTCCAGGAGATGGGAAGGACAGGGAAGCCCGGTGTGCTACAGTCCATGGGGTCACAAAGAGTCGGACATGTCTGAGCAACTGAATAACAACAAAACAAGTAGGATTTTATAACGTTTTTGCCAAGCACCTGGGGAAACCAGCAATACAACATCATTTTAATCCAAGTTCAGAGTTTGCGATGTTACACAGACACAGACACATACACACACACACATATTATTCAGCTATGAAAAGGAAGGAAATCTTTCCATTTGCATCAACATGGGTAAAACTGGAGAACAAGTCAGTCACATAGAGAAAATAGGATCATAATTATATGTGGAACCTTAAAAAAAAGAGTTGAATTCATTGGAACAGAGAGTAGTCCATAAGTTAATAAAGGCTGGATCAGGGTGGGGGAGGAGAAATAAGGGAGATAGTGGTCAAAAGGTACAAAGTTGCCATGATTTAGTATGAACAAGTCTAAAGACCAACATACAGTGTGATGACTATAGTTAATGATACTCTATTGAATATTGAAACTATGGTAAGAGTAGATTCCAGGTGTTCTCATCACACACACACAAAAATAAGTGTCTGAGGAGCAGCATGCTGATCAGCTTGACTACAATAGTCATTTCACTGTGTGCTCACTCAGTCGAGTCTGACTCTTTGCAACCCCAAGGACTGTAGCCCACCAGGCTCCTCTGTCCATTGGATTTTTGCAGCAAGAATACTGGAGTGGGGAGCCACTTCCTCCTCCAGAGGATCTTTCCAACCTAGGGATCGAACCTGCATCTCTTGTGCCTCTTGCACTGCAGGTGGATTCTTTACCACTAGTGCCACCTGGGAAGCCCCATTTCACTATACACGTGCATATATCAAATCATGATACCGTACACTTTAAATATACACAATTCTGTTTAAAACTATATTTTAAAATTATTAAGCCTTATGAGTCTGGAAAGAATGTTGGATCCTTCCCAGGAGACACATCAGCAGTGCTCTGTGTGTACCTTATGATTCATCTCCTCTCTCTCATCATCACAAAGAATCTTTATCTATCTTGATATTAGGGAAAAAAGCCTCTGACTCACAGTATATTCTTCAAAATCTATCACTTAGGGCATAAATTCCACCCACTGATCTCAAAACTAAGGCCTCCTGATGCTCAAATTCCAGGTTCTTGCAACTCATAAGCCAAGAATTTCAGTCTTGTTGTAGAGCTATGCTTTAAAATCCTTCCCTGGAGCTAATGAATGACCACGAATAAATGTAAGAAGGTCAAGAGTTCAAGGTAAGAAAAGATAGGGAGACATACATGTGGAAGCAGTTAACCTATTTACTGAAATATGTTAAGCTTGTAGTTTTCAGGCTGTGTTCTACATAACTCTAAGACATAAAATAATGATTCCATAAACATGCTTTTTAAATTTCCACATGATCCACTGATATAAACAGTGTGTATAACTTATTAATCGAAACAAACTACACTGAAATCTGCTTTTGTGTTGTTAGGATGAACAGTCTCTAGCCACTGAGCCACTGAAACCTCCCAGGAAGCAAATTGTTGGAGGCCTGTCAAGTCCTCTCTGAGAATCTCCAGAGCTTTCTCCAGGGACAGAGCTTTCCCCTGAGGAGCTGGTCAGCTGGGAGCACCGAGGAGATCATGGAAAGGGCACAGGAAGGACCACAAAACTGTTCTAGTTGTGAAAAGCAAGAAAGTTCCACAATTTCTCAAAGCTGGTTTCTCACATGTTAACAAAAATAAAAGGAGCAGGGAGTAGAAATCCTGTTTCTCAGAATTATTTGAGAATCAATGACCTAATATGTGCAGTAGAACATACCACAGCGCTGTACACAAAGTGTTTAATGAGTGTCAGTCACCTGTCCTTGTCTTTCTTCTAACGAGTCTTCAAGCCTCATAGAAAGGACTATTCCAGCTCACACTGAATTATAGTTTCTACAGAAGCTACTCTATCTACATCCACATATGTGGGGCTATGAAAAAGATAAATTTTGCGCTTACTTTCAATGCCCTCAAGTGCCTCTTTTCAGCTTCTCCTCATCTACCCCTGCCTTCTAATCTGGCAGTACCTTACAGACTTCAGACTAGCTTGGACTCAAAAACAACTGACTTCTGCTTCTGACAGTCCATAACAGGAAGCATTTTGATAGAGGCTTAACAGACAGGCTGGCAGCATAATGGAGAATCTAGCGCAAGACTTAAAATGCTGCAGTTATCCGTCAGTCACGCAACACAGCATGTCATACATAAGAAACAGCTGCTTTATTAGCTTGATGGAGCAGCCCGCAAATACGAAACGATAGGGTGCAATCACAGTCTAGTCACAAGAAAACATGCCATTGTGGGCCAAATCATGGGTGCCATTGACAATAATGCCAGAGATCAATTCTGACCAGCACACATTTCCTTATCAGGAAACCTCTGGGAGATGACAAAGCACAGGAGCCAGCCAGCCCCACAGGAGTGACAACCAGTGTCCAGACTGAACTCTTCTGTTGGTTGGTAAAAATCTACTTTCCTCCATGCGGGGATGCTACTAAATAAATATGTATCATGAATAAAAATAAACTATCGGAAGCCTATTAGAAAAGATATTTGAGGATTTGTTTCATGGCTTTAATCCAGGCATATTTGTCCCTCATCTTTTTCTGAAACACACACATTTCTGTTTGTAACATTATCTATCTTAGGAGTATTTGTTTACACATGCTGAGAATTGGGACTTAGTTAGCCAGAAAGTCAAAATGAGCAGATAGTATAAACTTCATGATAGTATAAAACTCATAAGGCAGAAGAAAATGCAGAGAAGAGCCAAAAAGTTCAAGACACCTCACCTTCTGAGCACCAACGCATTTCCTGAAAGGCAATCAAAAATGCACCATCCATACTGGTTTGAGAGTAGTAATTCCACATTCCAGCTAATAGAACATGAGTTCTATCAATTTTCTAATGCCTCTCATAATATTATTTTGACCTTTCCTTTTCCAACTACATTACTTATGTGGTTTCATTTTGTCCTATATAATGACTTTCTGATCCATAAGAATATCACAGAATAACATACTGCTGAAATCATCAAATTACTGAGCATGTGCCTCAGACAATGTCCAACCAAATTAAAACTGAACATTTCAAGGCGGAAAAAAAAAAAAAAAAAAAAACTTGCTCAATGAGCTAAGTATTTCCCATCTTAAAATTCTTTAAGATAGTATTTCAAGTCAATTTTTATGTCCCTGCACAATCCAAATAATTTCCACAATTTCCTATTTCACTTTCCCAGTATTCATACAACATTAGATGTAACATTTACAAGAATCTACCACAACCAGTTAAGGCTGGCTCTATAGACAGTGACCCTATTTTCTGAACCAAAATAGGGCACATGGGCTGACAGCAGGGCTGCTGCTGCTGCTGCTGCTAAGTCACTTCAGTCGTGTCCAACTCTGTGCGACCCCATAGACGGCAGCCCACCAGGCTCCCCGGTCCCCGGGATTCTCCAGGCAAGAACACTGGAGTGCAGAGCACTTTATATCCAACCTATATCATTGAGTTAGTCCCTCCTTCATAAAATGAGTCCTCAAAACTACCACTGAGGTTATCTTGAGAAAACTGAAATCTGATCAAGCCACTCCCATGTTTTAAACCCTTTAAAATCTCTTCTTATAGGATAAAATCCAACTTTTTGTTGGGAAAACTAAGCTCCTAATAGCCTGGCTCAAGCTGTTCTCTCTCACCACTGCACCTTTCATCCAGCCATTCTGAACTTCTCACTGTCTTACCACAGTCTTTCCTAGATTCCATATTTTTATACCTTTACCTTTTCTCTGGAAATATTCTTCCCTAAGCACTTAAGCACATCTACTTACACTTCAAGACAAATTCTTTCCTATGTTCTCCCATGCAGTTAGTTGTTTTAAAAACAGTTTGTGCATCTGTGCCTCTATCAAAGCATTCACCACATTTTATATCAACTTATCTATTTGTATATTTAGGGCCTCTTCTAAGCTAGAGGTCACTATGGTTTTAAATAAACTGTATTAAGGAATAACTAAGTTATAACAGTCTGCTGGACTCTGGAGTCTGCTTTCTCCTCGTTCTGGTTAGGTGGGTTCTATCATGATCAAGACAACCACTTGGGGGAGATGTTGTAAAGATGTTATCAGCATAAGGTGGGTAAGGGGATAGAATAGTGACTTTTAATAACTCTAAATCGTGAATATCTGTAATAATTCTTCCAAACCTAAGATGATGGGTGCAACAACAGAAATAATCAGCATCAAAACAGTCTAGTTGTTTAATCAATAAGCAGCGGTTGTAAACCAGAGATTCCATCAAGTTCTACCGTGTGGGAAGGCAGCATGCTTACAACTGTTCATTAGGCTGAAACCCCACATTAGATACAGCTTGGGTTTAATAGCTGGGAATTTTCTATCTCTAGAAAGCTAATTAGAAGACTACCACTCCCCTTTCCGTTGGTTACTAAAGCAGTTTAGGAAGTGTACCTATTAGAGGAGTGTGAGAAGTTAGAGAGGATTAATTTAGATAAGTGCTAATTCCAAAGAAGAGGAACAATAATAACAAAAAGGCTTTCTTTCCCTTACACAGAAGTTCACTTTGAACACAAAAACTCTGGGCAAAATGCTTTGGCCCAAATAATAAGAATCCTGCTGACAATCAGAGTCAACGGCGGACTGATGTCATGCCAAAGGACACGCATTGTGAGCCTTTAACGTAGAGTTCTAGGGCTAATTAGACAGAAAAATTATTCCATGCCACATCCAGTTCCGAAGTCTGCATTTCAGCTGAAAAAGGTGATAACAGTAATGTGTGGTGTCAAATCTTCAGTCTCAGTCTAAGACAAGAACAAAATACTTTTAAAAGAATTCCTGAAGAACAGAAGGGAATTCAGCCTTACCTGCCTCTATTCAAAAACATTAAACAACAACAACAGACAAAAGGGTTGCCTACAACAAGCAAATCTTTCTTAGTCTCAATTTTCATCCACCTGATTTGCAAGTTAGTCTTTCCCCTCTCCTCCTGGCAGTAAAACAAGAAAAAACCTAAACCTCCTCTAGTCAGTTTCCAGTATAACGCAATACAGTGCCAGCCTTCAGCCTGGATGGGAGAGGAGTTTGGGGAGAATGGCTACATGTATATGTAGCTGAATCCCTTCACTGTTCATCTGAAACGATCACAACATTGTCAATCGACTATACCCCACTGCAAAATAAAAAGGGGTGTTTTTTTTTGTAAATTAATTTATTTAATTGGAGGCTAATTACAATATTGTAGTGGTTTTTGCCATACATTGACATGAATCAGCCACAGGTGTACATGTGTTCCCCATCCTGAGCTCCCCTCCCACCTCCCTCCCCATCCCATCCCTCAGGGTCATCCCAGTGACCAGCCCTGAGCACCTTGTCTCATGCATCAAACCTGGACTGACGATCTATTTCACATATGGTAATATACATGTTTCAATGCTATTCTCTCAAATCATCCTACCCTTGCCTTCTCCCACAGAGTCCAAAAATCTGTTCTTTACATAAATAAAAAGTTTAAAAAAAAAAAAAATACAGAGCCAGCCTTTGTTCCCAGAGCCTCAGATCCCACACCAGGCTGGGGAACCCCATGTGTACTCTCCAATGTCCATGGCTGGAACTTGGGAATGGTACCTTCAGTTGACATGAGCTGTTTCAGACTTGTCCAGAGTCTGAGGCCAGTTCTGTCCTGGGTGTCACTCATTACCCCTTGAGGATCCTGATCCTATTTTGCTCTAAGCCCCGGTTTCCTACTAAATATAATGACTTGAACTACGATTCTGTCCCACCTCTCCCTTCTCTGGAGCCTCCATGCCACCACAGGGATGATAACAGTTTTTTTCAGAAGTAATCATCTAAATCAAACCTAGGTCATCAAAAATCCACAGCTAAGAGGTAATTAAAGAAGAGGAAAAGGGTGGAATCAGAAAGCACTGATCATAGACAACAGTCTGATGAAAATTCTTCATCATCTCTAGACAGTCAAAATTATCAAAATAACAGAGTCATTACAAAGCTGCTCTTTCCTTATCAGTACACTATTTGAAGAAAATAACAGACCTTGTTCCTAAAGCATTCATTAAGCTCTGGAGTTCAGTTCTTCAAAAGTTCCACAATTTGTCTTTTCCAGTTGCCTCTTTCAGGAATCATTGAAAGTCATCTAGTGCCGATGTATGAACCAAATGAAAGTTATTCTGAGATAAATGTTATTCAGGCCAGATTATTTTAATGTCAAATAGGTTAACAGTAGTTTTTCAAAAATGTAAACATGGAAAACACACAGAGCAAGTTTAAGCAACCCTTTATCAAATAAACAATGTGAGTTTTGGCCCATTTTTCTGCTGAAACAATAGAAGTCCAAGTGACACATACAGAGAAACCACCAGAGACCATAGCAGCATTTGAATCTCATACCCAGACTGTTTCACTTCCTTCTCACAATGACCATTCTGCCTGCCTTTATCCTAGTGAGAAAAGCCAAAATAAAACTTCAAAATCAGATATTAAAACACAAGATTATTTATAGATGCCCAATGTCTTATGACATGGTTATACAAGATTTGATCTAGTTCTGCATGACTAGGAAAATTAAGCATGAGGCATCTTCTTCAACCTACTTCTCTCATATCTGGAGTGGTTTGCTGCAACTCAGCACGTGTGCTTTCTCTTTGGTGGAGAAACAGAAAGATAGATGGCACCACCTGAAAAGCAAAAGAAGTGAGGCCTAAGCCTGTGGAGGCAGTTTAATCACCTGCAAGCAGTTTATCATTCAACATAATAACACAGAGCCTTAAAAAGTCCGCTCTGACACGCTCATTTGTCCTATGATAGAGCACTCACTGCATGGGAATTTAATATCCCGAATGCACTCAAACTTAGCTGTGCACAGAACGTGCCTATCGTCTATAAGCTGGAAGTCACAGTGCAGCCCACTTCGCTGACAGACACGACCAGTCTGTTTCCCACAGGAAGGTTCTCAACCCTGGTTAGCACATAAGACACACTTGGACACCCAGGCCCCACCTCAGAATGCCCGGGACCAGGGCCTGGGAATTTTTCTCAAAGCTACGCAGTGATTCTGTCACAGAGCTGCATCAAGAATCGCAAGGATGCAGTGCTAACCTTTCAACATCATGGCTACCTCATTGTTCTGAAATTTGGTCCCAGGGCTGGGAGTATACCACCTTGCAGAAAATGAAGGCAGCCTCTTTTGTGGAGGATACATAATAGTTTTCCCTGTGGGTGATCAGCCCCCAGGGAAGCTTTCTGATGGGTTGTAAATCTCCCTCTTCATAGAAACAAGCCAGTCTCCTGGCTGTTCTGTACCTGATTAGTCTGGGACAAAATCTCTTGTTCCGGGCAAAGTAGGTGTTATTATCA
Organism: Bubalus kerabau; assembly: GCF_029407905.1. NCBI lineage: Eukaryota > Metazoa > Chordata > Mammalia > Artiodactyla > Bovidae > Bubalus > Bubalus kerabau. The sequence goes on from NC_073629.1 coordinate 42,712,955, forward strand.
TCATTTTATAAATAAAGAAATGGAAACCCAAGAAGTAGAATGACTTGCATACTTTCATACTACAAACTTAAAAGTGGCTGCTTCAAAACAAGGATTAAGATTTTCTAATTCCAAGCTCTTTTCTGATTTTAAAATGTATTTTCTATTAGGTTAGTTCACATGTGAATCAAATCTCAGGGTTGGGAAAGCAGGATATCCTCTCTAAGAAAAATAAAAATCAGTTTATTTTAGAAAAGAGGTTCTCAAAGTTTGGTTTCTGAATGAGTAGCTTGAGAATCACTTAGGGATTTGTTAGAAATGCAAATTTTCAGCTCTCACCCAGAAAATCAGGACTTCTGGTTGTGGGCCAGCCCTCTAGGCAATTCTGAACATTTAAGAACCACTGTTTTAGACAAAAACCAAGCTATAAATCCTTCCCCCAAAATCTTGTTGAAATAGAACTCATAAAATACTCAAAGGTAAAGTCAGAAAGAAATAATAGTTTTGGGGAAGTAAACCAGCTTGATTGCCAGAGGTGGAGAATTTTGGCTGGAAGATAATCATTGGACAATTGTGGAAAATCATCACCAAATCTTTTTCTCTCTTGAGAAGAGAAGACATTTAAGTAAAAGTTAAGAGTAGTAGGCAGAAACATATATTTTAGTAAATATATTTCATTTTTGAAATAAAATATATTGAGTAAAGAAAAAATTCTCTGGCAAGAAGGTTGTTGTTGCTGTTCAGTGGCTCAGGAGTGTCCAACTCTTTGCAATCCCATGGACTGCAGCACGCCAGGCTTCCCTGTCCTTCACTATCTCCTGGAGTTTGCTCAAACTCATATCCATTGATTCAGCAATGCCATTCAACCTTCTTGTACTCTCTCGCCCCCTTCTCCTCTTGCCCTCAGTCTTTCCCAGCATCAGGGAGTTTTTCAGTGAGTCGCCTCTTCGCATCAGGTGGTCAAAATATTGGAGCTTCAGCTTCAACATCAGTCCTTCCAATGAATATTCAGGGTTGATTTCCTTTAGGATTGAGTGGTTTGATCTCTCTGTTGTCCAAGGGACTCTTAAGAACCCTCTCCAGGTACTAGAGCTTAATTAGGCCCTCAAAATAGCAGAACAAATGAAAAAAAGACCCTTAGGAGAGAGATGGATAAGTTTATCAAATCTGTTTTCTTTTCTACTTGATTATACAGCCCAGCCTCCCTGGTAGTGGACTGTGGCCCCAGGATAGTCTTCTGACTATAAGTAGGAGATATGTATGCTAAAAAAAACTGTCATAATGCTCGCTCATCTCCCTTCTTGCACTGACCAACTAGAAGCAGAGGATTCAACAGAGCCTCTATGGCTTTAAGGGACAGTAGATCCACAAGCCAGAAGGACCCAGAGTTTATAAATCATCCTAGGGAATGCTAACTACTATACACCTACACAAAAACACTATAAAAATGAGACAAATTCCACCGGGCAAAGCCAGTGAAGTTTAAGGGTTATTACAGATAATACCCACCATATGTAATCTAAGTCTTTGCCAGAGTGATTAACACAAATGCATATTTAGCCAAAGCAGCAATGTTTCACACCAGGTTCTAAAGCCTGCACCTCAAATGGATATAGAGCAGTACGTATGGAATTCCCTGTTGATCAGAGTGCTCCCAGAGAAGGCAATGGCACCCCACTCTAATACTCTTGCCTGGAAAATCCCATGGACGGAGGGGCCTGGTGGGCTGCAGTCCATGGGGTCGCTAAGAGTTGGACACGACTGAAGTGACTTTGCAGCAGCAGCAAAGAATGCCCCAGAAAATGTCAGCCAAACACACCTGCACCTTGCTTCCTCTGTTACCCCTCCCAGATAACACAGGGCCTACTATTCCTCTTCACCAGCAGCCCCTTCTGGAATTTGCCATTATATCCACACAATGTTCAGAAGACAGAGAGGTGATCTATTTAGTCTGTATTTTAAGTCTAACACTAATAATTGACCAGAAAGATCATTCATGATGGATACATTTTCAGAAATCTCCACTCCTCTCCTCAATCCCACATTATGTTATGACTTCCCCATTTTCCCTTAAATGGGCTTCCCTTGTGGCTCAGTTGGTAAAGAATCCGCCTGCAATGCAGGAGAGCTGGGTTTGATCCCAGGGTTGGGAAGATCCCCTGAAGAAGAGAAAGGCCACCCACTCCAGTATTCTGGCCTGGAGAATTCCATGGACTGTATCCATGGGGGTCACAAAGAGTCAGACATGACTGAGCGGCTTTCACTTTCACTTTTATTTTCCCTTAATGCCCTATCTATTGAAGATTTCATATCTTTTGTTTAATATTCATTCATTGATTTAAAAAGTATTTGTTTAGTGGGAGATATAGACAAGGTATTTTTTAGTCTGTACTCAGCTTCTAACATGGATGAGTCTTCCCTTGGCTTCCATGACAAAAGTGTCTCTAGGTTTATGCCTCTTGTTTGGAACTTCCTCCTCTATCTGCTTTGCATGATCATTCTTCTCTATCCAGTAATTAAATGACATTAAATGATGGAACTTCCTCAAGTCTATGTCTTAGCCTTTCTGTCCCCAATTTCTATATTCAGGCTATCATATCTACATCAACAACTTCTATTTTCACCTATTTAGATAAGTCTCCCAGGGACTTTCCTGGAGGTCCAGGGGTTAAGACTGGCTGCAATGTAGGGGGCCTGGATTCAATCCCTGGTCAGAGAACTAGATCCCAGATGCCACAATTAAGACCAGGCACATCCAAATAAATAACTATTACACATGACCCTCAAATTTGTGGGTATTTCTCTAGTACAGACTTTCTTTGGTGTTCCAGACTCACATAACCAATTGCTTACTAAATGTATCTACTTGGATGTCTCAAAGGCATTTTAAAGAACATAACACACAATTGAATTCATTGTTTCCAGCCTCACAACACCCCACCTCGGTGATCTTCTTATTGGGACCATTATCAGTGAATGACACAAGCTTCCATTCTGATAAGCAAATAAGAAGTTTAAGAATCATCCTGGACACCTTCCTCTCTCTTGCCCCAATCAGTTCAGTACAGTCACTCAGTCGTGTCGGACTCTTTGCGACCCTGTGAATCGCAGCACGCCAGGCCTCCCTGTCCATCACCAACTCCCGGAGTTCAGTCAAACTCACGTCCATCAAGTCAGTGATGCCATCCAGCCATCTCATCCTCTGTCATCCCCTTCTCCTCCTGCCCCCAATCCCTCCCAGCATCAGAGTCTTTTCCAATGAGTCAACTCTTCGCATGAGGTGGCCAAAGTACTGGAGTTTCAGCTTTAGCATCATTCCTTCCAAAGAAATCCCAAGGCTGATCTCCTTCAGAATGGACTGGTTGGATCTCCTTGCAGTCCAAGGGACTCTCAAGAGTCTTCTCCAACACCACAGTTCAAAAGCATCAATTCTTGCCCCGATAGCTACCCCAAAACCACATCTTACTGACTTGACTTACAGAATAGTTCCTGAATCTTTCTGCACTACATCTCTTCTACAGTATCCCAACCCAAACAGCCCACATCTCTTGCTTGAATGATGACATTGCTTTTCCTATGTAAACTATCACTAAATAGTCTACTCTCTACAATGCACAGTGATTTGTTTTCAAGTTGCAGATCTGATCACACCATTCTCCACTACTATTTAAAACTCATCAGAGGCTCTCCATCAATCCTAGACTAAAGATGCAAATGCCCAATACTGTCCACAAGATCCTGCCTTGGCTTGGATCCCACCTGCCTGTCCAGCCTCATCAGAACTATCTTTTCACTTTCCCTCTGCAAGCCAATCACACTGGCTTTTTTCTTGAATGAGCGTGTTCCCTCCAACCACAAAACCTGAAACACAGAAGTTCCTTGGTTTTAAACAATCTCCCTACTTGTCTCAACCTCTTTCACCTCTTCTTTTAGATTTTATCTCTCCTCATTGCCCTTTCTTGGGGATCCCAGGATGACCTCCATTTTACAGTTAATTACGCCATTACTAAGTCCTCCTAGAATGGCTCTATCTCCACACTAATGATAGATGTAAATTTGCATTAAACTGTAGAATTCTTTGGTTAATGTCTATTGTCCTTGCTAAACTACAAGCAGCCCCACCTATCAGGAACCATGTCCACTTCTGTTCCATCATTGTATCCTAAGTCTCTCATTTAACAAATGTTTATGTGCCAGGAAATATTCTAGGTGCTTGAGTGATAACAAGAAAGGGAAGTTTCCATCTGTTGTGGTAAATACACTGTAGTAATAGGAAACAGAAAATATATTTTTTAAGATAAGAAAAATAACAGATAATAATAAATGCTATGTAGAAAATTAAAATAGGACCATATGACAGAATGTGACCAGATGTTTATTTTAGATTGAAAGAACATCATTTTTTTGGGGGGTGGGGGGGTTCCAATTAATTATTTTTTGTTGGAGTTTGTTGGAGTTTGTGTTAGTTTCTGCTGTACAACAAATGAATCAGCTATAAATATACATATATCCCCTCCGTCTTGAACTTCCCTTCCACCCACCCACCGCCATCTCACCCCTCTAGGTTATCACAGAGCACCAGGCCGAGCTCCCTATGCTATACAGCAGCTTCCCACTGCTGCTGCTGCTGCTGCTGCTGCTAAGTCTCTTCAGTCGTGTCCGATTCTGTGCGACCCCATAGACGGCAGCCCACCAGGCTCCTCTGTCCCTGGGATTCTCCAGGCAAGAACACTGGAGTGGGTTGCCATTTCCTTCTCCAATGAATGAAAGTGAAATTGAAGTCACTCAGTCATGTCTGACTCTTAGCAACCCCATGGACTGCAGCCTACCAGGCTCCTCCATCCATGGGATTCTTCCAGGCAAGAGTACTGGAGCGCGGTGCCATTGCCTTCTCCAGCTTCCCACTAGGTATCTATTTTGCACATAGCAGTGTATATATGTCAAAGCTACTCTCTCAGCTCATTCCATCCTCGCCTTCTGCTGTGTCCCCATGTCCAGAAAGAAGATGTTTTTGCGGTGGTGACATTGAAAACCTTAGTTAAGATTTTGCGTGACAAGATGAAACTAGTCAGGTGAAGATTGCTGAGGAGAACCTTCCAGAAAGAGGGAATAAACTACAGCAAAGGCTTGCAAGATGGGAGCTGACACCCGAGACAGGGTCAGGTGTTCATTATGAATGTTCACTAAATATCCATTGATTGCTGTCAGATAAGCAGGGCCCAGTGAGGGGACACTCACCTAGGCTTCTCTCCCTTAGGCTGAGAGAGCTGGAGAGGACAAAGGAGAAAGGTGCAGGTGACATGAATGGTGTCTGTTGCGGTTGCTGGTGATTGATAGATCCTCAGCGCTGCTTTCCAGGGAAGTGAAGTGTGACACATTGATTTTTGCAATTACTGTTGTGAGACAGGGGTGACCGGTCATATTGACAAGAGTGATAAAGTAACTTGCACACAGTAAGATTCTGGCTAGGCTGAAGGAAAAGCTGCATCTGCTGTAACTACTACTGTTTTGCTCAAATTATAGCTGACTCTAAGACCTGGCTTTGAACTTGGCACAGTATGGTTAAAACTATTTTCTGGATTTAACTCTGGAGTAACAATAAACTTTACACATTGAATGATGAATAAGACATGTTCTTCCCCAGGTAGAAAAGGGAATCAAAGGAAAGTACGTTACTTAAAGCATCAGCCTTTTCCAAAAGCAAATGTTTCTTCCCAGGATGGACTGAAATATTTAAGGTTTCTAGAAAATATGGTCTGGAAAGTCCTTTTAAAGTTGTTCTTCAACTACATAAACAAATTGTTCTATTAAATAACAGCAATAACACCTTTAAACTATCAGGTTTCATTTTTTTTTTCCCTAAATAACTGTTTGTGCGTGTGCGTGTGTGTGTGTGTGTGTGTGTGTGTGTGTGTGTATGTGTTATAAGAAAGGGACTTTGGAAAATCTCTAAATAAAACTGCTTAAATGAAAGAGGTAGTGTGCTTTTCTTTTTGAAAGATAACTTTTGATGTCAGAACTTGAAAATGCTTCAGTTACTCCAGAACATTATCACGAATGAACTAATAATCAACCTTATGTCAACCAAATCAATTTATTTAACGGCAGTCCCTTTGGGAAAGTTACTTATGCTTCCTGCTCCTCAGCATTGTATTCTGTAAGATGGTGATAACATTACCTCCCTCACATTTAGACAATGCCAATGACACCTATTCCATTGCTTAAAAGTAGAAGGTGTGAAGGTAAAGATAACAATTTCTATTAGCATGCTGCTGCTGCTGCTGCTGCGTCGCTTCAGCCGTGTCCGACTCTGTGCGACCCCATAGACGGCAGCCCACCAGGCTCCCCCTCCATGATGTCTTCCTATAAAGAGAATAAGACTTTACAACTTGAAGGTAGGCAGTAGGAAACCCCCATGGATGAAACGCACAATCTACAGGGTACTGACATCACCAATCAGTTGGTTTTCTGAGAATATGACCTAAGAGGTTTTTTTCCATTCTAGCTGATCATCAGAATCACCTGAAGTGTGTTTTCAGAAGTACAAATTCCCAAGGGAATCTTATAGTTAGCCAATTTGGGGGAAAGTGAGTTGGAGAATATATTATAATGACTAATACTCTAGAGTTTTTTCACACATTATCTCTGATAAAGCTCATGACAACTCTTACTGTATTGAAAAGAGAACAGAACTTGGAGTCAAAGGACTGGACTTTGGTTCCCACCTTGTCACTTTTTAGTGCACAAAGAACTTAACTTCTGTGATCCTCACTTTCTTCACCTATAAAATGGGAATTAAATGTAGTTATATCTGCCCTACATGCCTACTAGGTCTTTTATTAAACATCAAAGCAAAGTAATAAGTGAGAAATGGTGTCATTGTTGAGATGGGTTCTGTGTCCTGGGTGTCTTTATTAAACTGTAAAGCTAAATAAAAATGAAAGTTTGGGCATCTGAAAGAAGATATGTGTCTATATATGTATATGCAAAGATGTGTGTGTGTTTATGACAATATTAGAGATAATATTAGACAATATTAGCTGGACCAAAAACACTTTAGATGGTATTAATGGCATTCATTCCTTTTTTTTTTTCTTCAAGATTTCCAATTGGTTGAAAGAATTCAGATTGAGTATTAAAAGAAATATCTCAGTTCTAAATCTGAATTCTGGAAGGAAATTCATCTTCTAGAATGAAAGACAATATCTATATAGTAAATTAAAGTACTGGGGCAAGCTGCTGTCATTCTTTAACTTTATATGTTGTCTTGTGAACTATTCTAAGAGTGCTTTAATAAGAAACCATAATGGGATCCTCACCCCTCCTCTATAAAATAACTTTAATTTTGGTTGGTTTTACTTTAATATGTTTCATTCTTCTAAATCACCACCTAAATTAGATTTTAAAGTAAATGAGAGCACTTAGAAAAGAACAAAATTAAAAAGCCATGTGGTTTTTAATGCATATGCCACAGAAATGAATTTTTTTCCTACAGATACAGAATCAGCTTTCACTTATGAACCTAGATTACGGGTTATAAGACAGTTGCAATGGTTATGTGAAATGAGCATATAACTATAATGTCAATTTTAAGAAGAAAGTGTGTTACACTTTATCTGGAGAATAAACAGTGACCACTTACAGTCCAAGAGTAAAATATCCTATTATTTTCTTAACTCTGGACATTAAAAATTAGAGACCAGGTGGAAAGAGCAAGGACATAAAAAGGGCACACTCTCTGAGACCAAAAGTAATTCACATAAAATGAATAAGAGCCATTGGCACCCAGAAAACATCCCAGAAGCAATTAGGAGACAGTCCATTGAAAAAGTAGTCACTGTAAAATTGGATGTTAACATTGTAAGGATGTTTGGAAGGTATTTCAGTGAGGTAGAAAATGGAAATAGTTGAGTTTGAGGCCAATGTAGGGGCTACAGAGGAGAGTTGAAAGATAATATTTTCACCATGTGCTTCAGTCACATTCAATGAAAGATTTTTTAAAAAAATCCAAATTATGAAAAAGACAAAAAAAGGGATTTTTGTCAAGCTAATATACATCAATCAAAATTATTCCTACAGATCCATTCCCTTTGCTGTAAACCCAAATTTCTCAAGCTCTATCTTCTTATGCCATTTGGTTTCCTAAGTGAACCCAGATACAGAGAAACCTCAACTATAATAGGCAGAAAAAATAACTCATGTTGTAAATCAATATGAACTTTCTGAATCCAAAGAGGTCTCTCAAGAGTATGGTTAACATCAATAAAACTCACAGAGATCGATGAAACAGAGGATGCAGAAGAGTAATATAGAGCTAACTATGAAAAAATATGATAATCAAGAAGCACCAGCTACCTGCCTAAAATACACATGCAGTCACACGCACAAATACATGCAAAGAACACCTTCAAATCTGAGAAGTCTCTGGAAATAGATCTCAAAATGAGGATTGCTAGATTTAACAAATAATAATACAGGATTCTCAGCTAAATCTGGATTTCAAATAAACAACAAAAATGATTCATGTAAATATGTAATATTTATATATAAATAAGCCTCATGCAATATTTGGGACATATTTATATTAAATTATTTGTTGCCTATCTGAAATTTAAATTTAACTGGGCCTCTTGTATTTTATCTGGCAACCCTACACTGAAGTCTGTGTACTCAAGTTTTGAAAATACACCAAAAATTATAATGCTGTCACTTTAAACAGTCAACTGGCTCCAACAGTCATAACCCTATCACAGACTTCATCACCGATATCATATAATGGTCCCCTGATGGGAAATGAACATCCAGATGATCCTGAATATGAATATCTAATTTTTAAGATTATTATTAAATGCAAACACAAAATTTTTAAATTCTCATTCTGAGAATCAGAGATCATGTCCTCACACTCCCCCAAGGTAATCCTTGTACCATGGTGTATCATCAGTGTTCTGCAAAGAAACAGAGCCCTTGGGAGAGAGTGCTTGTGGAGGTCAGCAAGTTCAAAATCTGCAGGGTAAGCCAGCTGGCTGGAGATTCAAGGAAGAATTTCAGTTCAAGTTCAAAGGCTGTCAGCTAGCAGAATTCTCTCTTCTAGGGAGGCCAATCTTTTTCTAACAAAGCCTTCAACTGACTGAATGAGACCTACCCACATTATGGAAGGCAACCAGCTTTATTCAAAGTCTAGTGATTTAAATGCTATCCTCATCTAAAAAGACATCATCACAGAAACAAATGTTTTACCAAATATCTCAGTACAGTGACCTAGCCAAGTTAACACATAAAATTAACCATCACACTCACTTTGCTCTACATCATACTATAGTGCTGCTGCTGCTGCTACTGCTGCTAAGTCGCTTCAGTCGTGTCCGACTCTGCGTGACCCCATAGACAGCAGCCCACAAGGCTCCCCCGTCCCTGGGATTCTCCAGGCAAGAACACTGGAGTGGGTTGCCATTTCCCTCTCCAATGCATGAAAGTGAAAAGTGAAAGTGAAGTCGCTCAGTCGTGTACGACTCTCAGTGACCCCATGGACTTCAGCCTACCAGGCTCCTCCATCCATGGTATTTTCCAGGCAAGAGTACTGGAGTGAGGTGCCATTGCCTTCTTCATACTATAGTGCACTACATACCATATCATATTTCCCACCAGAATCACAGTGATCCTCATCACCTGGCTTCTCTCCTGATGCCCTAATCTATACACTGATTCTCAATCTTTAGTGTGTCTAAGTATAAGCTGAGAAGTTTGTCAATAATGAGATACCAGAGCTTCCCTCATGGTCCAGTTGTTGAGAGCCCACTCTGCAGTGCAGAGGACACCAGTTCGATCCCTGGTCCGGGAGGATCCCACATGACTCGAAGCAACTAAGCCTATGCATCACAACTACTGAGCCTGCACTCTGGAGCCCATGCTCTGCAATGAGAGAAGCTACTGCAATGAGAAGCCCACGCACCACAACAAAGACTAGCCCCCACTCACCACAACTAGAGAGAGCCCGTGCAGTAGTGAAGACCCAGTGACCCAGCATAGCCATACATAAATAAATAAATGTGTGCTCAGTTATTCAGTCATGTCCAACTCTTTGCAACCCCACAGACTGTATCCCACCAGGCTCCTCTGTCCATGGGACTTTACAAGCAAGAATACTAGAATGAGGTGCCATTTCCTACTCCAGGGGACCTTCCCCACCCAGGGATCGAATCCAGTTCTCCTGCCTGCATCTCTTGCATTGAGGCACATTCTTCACCACTGAGCCACTGGGAAGGTCCAAATAAATAAATAACACTGAAAACACACACACACACACACACACACACACACTTGATATCTTTTAAAAAATGAGATACCTGAGCTAACACCTCCAAGATTCCCATATATTAAGTCTGGGGTGAGATCCAGAAGTCAGAATTTTTAATAAGCACCTCTTTGAAAATATCACTATATTGAGTACAACTCAATACAATGTAGGAGTTTCATTAGAGCAAGGTATGTGGCAGAGTCTTACACATCACTGTTGAGTCAATGAAGTTCCATGTTCTTCACATTTATATCTGCAGAATCTATAGTTCTTTATTCAACTGAGCATTCCACATGCAAAAAAAAAAAAAAATCAGCAAAAACACCAGTGAGAATCCCCACTACTCCATTCTCTCTACTAGCTCAATCTCTTTCTAGCCTAGCTTAAAATGTGTCTGGACTATAAGTGTCCAGTAGGTTTGTCCCGGGGGAGAGGGACTCAAATTATTCTTGATTTGAAGTCCTACACAAAGATCCTGAGTGGAGTCATTGACCAAAACAACAAATTCAGGTAAGACCTGTAAATTTTTTACAAGCAACATCAAGTTTTTAAATTCAGGCGTATTTCTTTATGGTTCCCCTATCCTTTAACAAGACTTCATCTGCCTCATTTTTATGATGTTAATACATCTTAGAACCAAGAGGATAATGAGTCTTCACATGAGAATTCTGATGGTAACAGTAGTAACATGTATTAGAGACTGTAAAGGGTCTGAGATTTTAACCAACTTGTAGACGAACAAGTTTCATGGATGTTGGTGAAGACATGAGTAACCTAGTTCAGAGACAGAGGACCTCATGGCACATGGGGCAGCAGGCAGCATGAGTATTAGCATATGTTCATCAGTTCCACTTGCCCCCAAGTCCCCAAAAGTGATATGGATGGGCCCAGATGAGTGTGTACATATACAGAGAGTTGTCTTTTTTTCTGATTGCACTGGGTCTTCATTCCTACACACAAGCTTTCTCTAGTTGTAGAGATCGAGGGCTACTCTCTCGTTGAGGTATGCAGGCTTCTCACTGTGGTGGCTTCTCTTGTTGCAAAGCACAGGTTCTAGGTGCATAAGCTTGCAGCATGTAGGCTCAGTATTTGTGGCACATGGGTTTAGTTGCTCTGTGGCATGTGGAATTGTCTCAGACCAGAGATCAAATCCATGTTCCCTGCATTGGTAGGCAGATTCTTATTCACTGTATCACCAGGGAAGTCTGAGAGTTGTATTTTAAAAGAAGAACCCTAAACTTAGGGCTCCAAAGCCTTTTCTAATGGGCAATAAGTATATTTGTCCTTTGCTCCAGAGAGAAACACTATCTCTGTGTTCCAATGCAGGATACATGAGAGGCACAGGTTCAGTCCCTGGGTCAGGAAGATCCCCTGGAGGAAGGCACAGCAACCCACTTCAGTATTCTTGCCTGGAAAATCCCATGGATAGAGGAGCCTGGTGGGCTACAGTCCATGGAGCCGCAAAGAATTGGACATGACTGAGCATGCATATACACACACACATGCCACCGCAATTACATCCATAAAGGCCCCATCTCCAAATGCAGTCACATTGGAGGTTGGGGATTCAGCATGTAACTTTGTGGGAGAGGACACATTCACTTCATAATACCAACCTATCTCTTTCTACCAAGAGTCAACTCAGTAGGATTCATATAAACATACTAATATAAAAGAATTGGCTGTGTTCTTCAACATGAGACCAATTCTAACACTATGTCATTCCTGCTTCTGGCAATGTGGGAACCCAGAGAAGTAGAGTGGCCTAGAGTCCATGTAGCTTGTCATCTCCAGTCACTTAGTGGTGACTCCCTGGAGCACTATGCTGCTAGCTCAACTACAGGGTCATGATCTGCTGTAACACCTGCCAGGACTATGGCCACACATTTGCATATACCTACCATGGACATAAAGGACTCTTAACAAAGACATGAATACTTATGCCATTACCCTAGTCTGTTCATCCAACATAATTCTTTTATTATTGTTTCCATCAGCAAAAATAATGGGGATAAGCTGGGTAAGTTATTTCTTCCCTTGCAAAAATACGCAAGCACTAAATATATGATAGGTATTTATTATGTGATGTAGAAAGATGTTCGTGATGGATTTATTATGTGAAAAGGTAAATTTCTAACTATATAAAATATGATCACATTTTTAAAATATAAAATATTAAGAGAGTATTTACAAATGTAAACAAAGCAAATCAGAGTTACCTTCCTTCCTCCTCTCTTTATTTTTCCTGTCTTCTAGTCCTTCCTGGGAGGAGTTTTGCTTTTGTTATGCCATATTGTTGTTGTTAAAGTCATTTTTTTATTCCACTTTATTTTGTTTGTGTCTTTTTAAGATAGGAAAAAAAGAGACAGAGAATCTGTTAACCTAGTAAGGTACTGGGTTTATGCTATACAAGGCAACAATATAACCAAAGTGGGGGGTTTTTTTGCCCTGTAAATATTAACTCTGTATAAAGTTCCTTCTAAGAAAGATCAGGATGAAAGTGCTAGTACCACCTCTCCAAGGAGGGGAAGTCAATCAAACAAATAAACTAGGTGAGAGAGAAAGAAGACAAAAAATTCTAAGATACAAGAAGAAAGCCAAAGACATGGGAGCAACCTAAGTGTCGATCAAGAGGTGAATGGACAAAAATGTGCATGTGCCTGAATGGATAAAGATATACACAATGGGATACTACTCAGCCATAAAAAAGAATGAAATTTTACCATTTGCAGCAACATAGCTGAAACTGGAGGGCATCTTGCTAAGTGAAATAAGTCAGACAGAGAAAGACAATTACTATATGATATCACTTACATGTGGAATCTGAAAAATACAACATACTAATGAATATAACAAAAACAGAAGCAAACTCACAGACACAAAGAACAAACCAGTGGTTAACAGTGGGGAGAAGTAAAAGAAGAGGGAAAGTATAGGGGTAAGGGATGAACCCCTGGAGTAGGAAATGGCAACCTACTCCAACATTCTTGCCTGGAAAATTCCATGGACAGAAGGGCCTGGCGGGCTGCAGTCCATGAGGTCACAAGAGTTGGACAAAATTGAGTAACTTTCACATTCAGGGGATGAACAGATACAATTATCAAATATAAAATAAACTACAATGATCTATTGTACACCACAAGGAATAAAGCCAATATTTTATATTAACTATAAATAGAGTATAACCTTTAAAATTATAAATGCCTATATTGTAGACCTGTAACATATAATATTGTATAGAACCTATACTTTAATAAAATTTTTAAAATGGAATTTTAAAGAACAGAAAAAAGGGAGGCAAGGAGGCCAGAGAAAGTCCATCGGAGGCAAACCTGGATGGACTGACACATAATCCCGAAAAGAAGCAGAGGATCTTCCTGTTTCCCCTCCAAACTCGGGATGTGTCCTGAACATCTAGCAGTGATGGTTTCTCAAACTTAATAAAAATAAATATCCTCATATTTATTAAGTTATCCTCATATCCATACCCATAACTAAAGGGTGTGTGTGTGTGTGTTTAAATGTCTAAAAAAAATGTCAGAGGGAATATATACTACACTGTTAACAGTAGTTATCCAAGAGTGGTGAGATTATGCATAGTTTTTATTATTTTCATTTGTCTCTATTTTCTAACCTTTCTGTACAACAAGCATAGAGAGTTTTGAGTAAAGATTTTTAAAATTACAGCTATGATTTTAAGAGAAAGAGAGAAAGCCTGCAAGGGAGATTCAGACAAAGAAGAAACTCTGATATACTCTGCATGTTCCTTTCTGCACAGCAAGCAATAAAGCATGTTATATACTTCTAGAAACTACTGAAGCTGGGAGGGATTGGTGATAGAGTCCCTCACCCCCATTGTGCGGGTGAAGGAACTCGGGCCTAGAGGTGTCTAGCAATGCACCCAGTAAAAAGTCACAGCAGCAGAGTGGGGAAATAGTTCAGATTAATTCATTCTTAACCCAGTACTTTTATTAGGTACCTGGAGAAGCAGTATCATTACAGTTTAAAGTTCTACAGTGTCTCTAATTAGGTCCAAAGATAAAAATGTGAGGGGTTTTTGGCCAAAGCAAAAGAATGGAATCAGCAAAGCGTGAAGGTATTACTCCAATCAATTTGGAGACACCTTCCAGTCAGTAGCCAGTCTCCCAGGATGCATCTATAACATGCCCCTCCTTTAGTTAAGTGCTAATTTCTACACTATGTTCTCATCCTTTATAATACTCTCTCCTAAGGGAAACCTGTCCTGGGATTGATAATAAGTGACCTTCTTATCCCCTCTCAACAGAGTGAAAAGGGTACAGTGCAGAGCAACACAATGTTATAAAGCAATTATCCTCCAATTAAAAAAAAAAAAGGTGAAAGAACATTATTATTAAAATCCATAGCTTTTTTCAGTGTCACTTTTAAAATGTACCTAACTGACACATAGACAACATTTTTACCTCTTTTATATTTACGAATAGAGCTTTAAAGAAATGTTTACAATAATGCATGCCTCCAGCCTGCCTCAGGCACAATGAATGTGACAGTGCATACAAAGATCTTAGAGTTCCCTGGACACGGACATAGACGCACACAGCAGTCGCCTTGCCCTCATGAAAAGTTATCTGCTGAGCCTGGCAAGACCCTGAACCATAAAGTAACTTTCCTGTGTTTCTCAATGAGATCTAACCCTATTTGTATTTCTCAAATAGGTACAGAAATCGAAACCAGGAACCAGTAGTTTGGGGGGGAATCAAATGCCAAAATTGTTCGGCAGTGTGGGTAAAAAATGAGTTGAGAAGTACAAAGAGGAAGCTCTCCGAAAGCAGAGAGTATAATTAAGTCAACTTTCAAATTTAACTTCTTTCTTTCCCACGTATTTGAAATCTGCTGTCTTTCCCATAGACCTGCAGATGGTGCCTCGAGGGTGGCTGTCAGCGACCTCTGAAGAGTGAGACTGGAACTGAAACCCACAAGCCTTGCACCTGTGGGGTCAGCTTCATTCATAGTCTTGACCTTGCTGATTTCCAACATCTCCCCCAATAAATGTCATCCCCACAAGGGACACTTGGAACATCACCGTCTCTTTAGTAGTCCAGTTTTAAGTCTTGCTCAAAGTAGATTTAGGGCAGATATTTTAAGTCAGAATTCTATTTAGTGAAACCTGAGATGGATACTTGCTGAAAGACACAGCTCATCCAGGAAAGGAGTTTAACTATTACCTTACAACTTGGGCTTCAGGTAAAATCTTTTGTTGTTTCAAATGACTTAAATTGCCACAAAATCATTGCTCTACCTTTCCTCAGATTCCATCACCTTGATTTTCCCATTTTTACCTGGATAAGCTTGCAGAGGACACACAGGTAAGGTCAGGTAGAAGCCTTATTCCACGTAAATTGCCATTTTCCACCATAGGAGCTGTCCCCATGTACAGAAGAAATCTGGTGAATCCTGTGAATAGTGAAAATATTAGATCCCATCAGTGGTGGGTAGAGGAAAGCTGTGGAGTAGAGGTAGAAATACCAGGAATAACTAAAAAGAAAAAGGACACTGAGGTTTGTCCACAATAATTATCCTCATTTTACAGAATAAAAAAACGTAGGCATACAGAGGTTAACTTGGCCAAATGATACAACTAAATTATAAAGATTCCTATAAATACTTTTTCAATATGTGAATCACATTATAAATCTTTTGAAACATTTAGTATTACTAAGTAATTATCATTCAAACGATTTAGGAACATATGCTTTAAGAAATAAGGAGTTGATCTTTTTGAAGAAGGTTTTAGGCTGGCAGTGAATCCAGATGACAATTTTATAATATTTAATAACAGCAGCTCTTTGCATAGTAGAAATAGTCCTTACTCACAAGATAAACTTAGTTCCAGGGCAAAGAAGAATGTTTTATTTAAACTCCAAAAACTTTGGAGTACCTACTGCAAACTTCTCCCCCTGCTGAGCTGGTATGCCACAGAAACATGTCCACACTCTTTTTTTCAAAATTCTCAAAGTCTAACAAGGGTGGAGAGAGAACCAACTCTAACGTATGTATGTGCACAGTTGCTCAGTCGTGTCTGACTCTTTGTGACCCCATGGAATGTAGCCCTCCAGGCTCCTCTGTCCATGAGATTCTCCAAGCAAGAATACTGGAATGGGTAGCCATTGCCTTCCCCAGGGAATCTTCTAGACCCAGGGATTGAACCCGCATCTCCTGTATTGCAGGCGAATTCTTTATTGTCTGAGCCACCAGGGGCTTTCCTGATGGCTAACTCTAAGGTAACACAGAGTAAAGAAGTAGCCAAACAGAGCTACAAATAAGGAGCATGTGGGACCCAGAGGAAGTAACAAGATGACCAAAGAAATTTTAGAACTATTTGTCCAACATTCACTTTTCAGCCACAACCACAGACTTAAGCACCCGTCTCCTCCTCCACCCACCAAAACAAGAGTCAGCTATAATTACAGGATTGAGTCCGAGATAAATTTGGCCCCTAGATGGGGCTAACAAGGTGAAAATAATTAGAGGAAATTCTTGAAAGTTTCCTGAAGGAAGGATAGACAATCAAAGAACAAAGTAAGGCAAGGTAGGGCTTGGTGGTGTCTGGCAGAAGAGAGAATGGTTCAGGCCTGTTGGATACCAACAGGAAATATCAATTTAAAAGAAGGAGAAGGGAAAACAAACAAAAAGCAACCTGGTCAAAACCTGGTTTAAGCCATTTGATCCAGCGATAAATGGAGATAGAATAAAACCATCAGAATGAGCAAAATGAAAAACCTAAACAGCACAATGGGGCTTCCCAGGTGGCGCTAGTGGTAAAAAAACCTGCCTGCCAGTGCAGGAGACATAAGAGACATGGGTTCGATCCCTGGGTCAGGAGAAGGGCATGGCAACCCACTCCAGTATTCCTGCCTGGAGAATCCCCATGGACTGAGGAACCTGGCGGGCTAGAGTTCACAGGACCATAAATAGCTGGACATGACTTAGCACACAAACAGCATGATGCTCTCATCAGCAGCAGTTTTCTGAGAGCTTACTATTTGTAGACTGTTACGCTTCTTGCTAAGACTGCAAGGCAGACAGAATTCATCCTTTGCACCAAAAGAACATACAGTGTAGTTAGGGACACAGGAAATGCCAAATAAGAGTTATATGAGAAGTAAGTGCTTTGGGACACAGAGGACAAAGTAATCAGAGACCCAGAGGCCAACACGCAAGCAAGAAAGAGTCTATGGTAAAGGAGGATGAGACAGCTGGGACTCGAGAGAGAAGTAGGGATATGGGACACTTTATAGTAAAAGTTTAAAAAGAGCAATTTGAGATTGTATCAAGCTGCTGTGAAGATACTCAAGTGAAACATAATATTCTGTGGTACAGAACACATCCACCCACACACTGAAACCATTTGAGCCCCAGTGACTTTTGATGTGAAGTTGGCAGTCATGTCCTCAACTAGTTAGAGGGTTGTTGTTCAGTCACTAAGTCATGTCCGACTCTTTGTGACCCCATGGACTGCAGCACGCCAGGCTTCCCTGTCCTCCACTATCTCCCGGAGTTTGCTCAAGTTCATGTGCATTGAGTCAGTGATAGTATCCAACCACCTTATCCTCTGCCCCCCTCTTCACTGACGGTATGAACACTCTAAAAATGAAAAATCAGTTCCCTTATGCTCACCATATTTACTCCAACATGCCTAAAAGGCAAGGCATGTTTTAGAGGCTGAGGAATGATGCCTCTAATACAACTGGCACAATTAATTAGCAACATCTTCTATGGAGATGTTTATCTATAATCTGTGCATTTATGTGTTTAATTATTCAGATGTTTACATTTATATATATAACTTTCAGAGAGTAGTTTATACCTCACATGGCATGGGGGTGGTCTTGTACTTTAAAAATGTGAAATTAATCTCTTTTATTTAGAAAGTGCAGTGGAAAATGATTATGTTTGTTTGGAAAGTGTTTTATTTATGCAAATATGCATCGTACTGATGCAGTAAATAATTAATTGACTTCCTAATGCAACCCAGATTCAATCATCTCCCAAATATCTCTGTTCTTTTTGAAGAACCAAATGTATTTCATGCTTTACATTCAAAACACAAATAAAATATCTACAAAAAATTCAAACCACTGTTTATTATTATTTTAGTACTGCTGTGCTTGGCAGGAAAAATGTTATAGAAATATGGGCAGAGGCCATGTGCAATATTATCTGACCAGAGAGAACAACTGACATGGGAGATTTCTGGGACTGGATATAGGAAATGCAAATTTAAACCTAGAAATTTGGCCTTTCCATGGTCTAATCAACTAGCAATGTTTAGCAAGCTTTTCCTGTAAACAGTCAGAAAGTGAATATTTTTGGTTTTGTGGGTCATAGGATTTCTGTCAAAACTAAATTCTTCTGTGATAGTGCAAAAGCAACTATAAACCATGTAATTGAAGGAGTGGCTGTCTGAGTTCCAAAAAACTTCATTTAGGAAAAAGTGAGTGGGCTAGATTTGGCCGTGGTATGACCCATGGACTAGGCATTGACATGAATCAGTGATAACAAGCAAGGTTAAACAGTTCTCCTTTACAAGGGCTTGGTATCTGGAGACAGTTATACACATGGATGGAACTCTGCCTAAGCAAAGAAGAGCCCCAGGGACTTCATATCAACATATCAGAAGAGTTGAAGAAACCAGTATGAGAGATTTACTATAAGGGATTAAAGGTTCTTTTGTCACAATGTTTAATCATGGATTAGAAGGAGTCTGAATTTTCATTTCAGAATTTTATCTTTTAAAATGCATTTCTTTCTACCTCCACACACCCCGTCCCTCTTGAGATCATCCCATATTTTTTCCTACAAAGGTGCTTTTAACCTAAAGAAATCTTTAGTGTTGCTATGGCAAAGCTTAATTTCAGTTCCAGACTGGGTTCAAAGCCAATACAGGGGCAAGGCTGACATGCTGAATAACTTCCTTTGTTCTTTGTGTACAATTTAGTTCCTCAATTTCCTACTCTAAAGCATATGAAATGTTTCAATTCCAATTATCTCCACAGGAAGGAGGACTTCCCCCTCCCCTTATCTTATAGTTCTGAGGGGACTGCATATCCCCTGTGAAGATAGAAGATTTTTTAGAGTGGGCCAGGGGTAGGGGGGGAACAACTCCCTACAATAAAAGAGTAGTTGATAAATAATTCCTCCCAATATTTTCAGTTGCTGCATTTATTATCCTTTACTCAAAAGAAATCACATGAAGAGTTTGGGAGAATAATGCAAAGATTCTCATTTTAATTTTAATCTCAATCCCTGGAGTCATTGTCCTAAAAACAGAGTCTAAACTTTCTGAAGTGGCTACTCATCTTGCTCCCCACCACTCCCTCTGCTTCCTAGTGTTTCTCTGTCGTTTTCCATACATTCTGTTGAGCAAATCAATCCCTCCTCAGGAAGGCAGCCTCATTCATAATGTCTGGGAAAGGATATTTGTCGCAGACTCGGACAATGGCAACCTTTCCAATCACTTCTCCATTGCTGCCTTCTTGTCCCTTCTTAGAGTTTCAGTTCCATAATCTAGTATTGAACGGGCAGCAGAGTGAAAGGACCTGGAGGAGCACTGTGAGATAGATGCACTTAAGAGTCTGAGATACTTGCCAACGAGTGCGAGAAGTGAAATCTCCTATGTTCTAGTGCATTAGAATGATGTCAGGGAAAGCTCAGACTAGCAAGACTGAATCAGGAAAGATTTGAGATTGCACCTATATCACAAAGCAGTGTTGAAAGGTTAACAGATGCCCAAGTGGTCAATTTAGATTAAAACACAGCTGTGATGACAGACATTCAATACAGAAGTCAATAGACCTGCACTGATTGTAGTGACTAGCACATAAGGACTGAATCTTAATGAAATCCTTTTCTGCCCCCACAGAATCTTATATATATGTATATATATACACACACAATATTTATATATACATCCACAAATATTTTATATATACAGGCAAATGTAGTTAGGCATGTATACATGTAAATAAAATGATTACACTGTGTTTTAAAAACCACACAATGTTTTAAAATGGTCTAAAGTATTCTCCCAAATTATTAACAGTATCTAGGGGCTTCTCCAGTGGCTCAGACAGTAAAGAACCCACCTGCCAATGCAGGAGACACAGAGGCACAGGTTTGATTCCCAGGTTGGGAAGATCCACTGGAGACAGAACAGTATCTAGGAGTGATTTTTATAATGATATATTTCTATATTTTCAAATGTTCTTTAATAAGTGTAACTTTTATAATTAAAAAATAAACAGTAGTAAAAAACCATCTTCTTCATTCCCTTTCTTAAAAAAATAAAATAGGCTCTCAAAAATGCCTCCTGAGTTACCTTCTGAGAAAAGACTATCAACAGTAAAAGAATTACAAACAAGCACCTGTGCTTCCGTGGGGGTGGGATGCCCCAAATCCTTAATCCTGGACCCATTTTATGCCTTAGAGGAAGAGAGAAAAGGTGGGATAGAGGATATAAAATAAGGCGAAGGTCCTAAAATAGAGGAGGAACTAATAAGCAGGCAGGGGGACTTCCCTAGTGGTCGAGTGATTAAGACTTTGCCTTTCTAATGATGGCAGTATGGGTTAGATCCCTGGTCAGAGAACTAAGATCTTACAAGCCTCCTGGCCAACAAATCAAAAAGCAGAAGCAAAATTACAACAGATTCAATAAAGACTTTAAAAATAATCACATTTTAAAGAAAAAGTCTTTAAAAAGAGGCGTGGTAGGTGATGAGTGATTTCAGGAAAGCAGGTGGGACTCACAGACCCTGAAAAGGGCCAGGTGGTGGTGGTAGCCAAGTCGTGTCCAGCTCTCGTGACCCCATGGACTGTAGCCCGCCAGGCTCCTGTCCATGGGATTCTCCAGGCAAGAATACTGGAGTGGGTTGCCATTTCCTTCTCCAGACAAGGGCCAGACGAGACAAAGCTCTGCCAGAGTGATAGGCAGGGAGGATGAGTCTTTCCTTTTGTCTTCAAATATTATATTTATTCATGAACAGTGTAATAAACTTTTATCAGTATAATTCTCTCCACCCAGTTGTCCTTGTCTTATATCTCATCTATACATATATTTTTAACCCCAAATACTCATTTTGGCATTAAACAGTATAAATCTTTGAAAGGAATTTGTGTGTATGTATAAATAAAAGCAGAAACAAAGAAAACTCTCAGCATAAAATTCCATATCCAGCCAAATATCCTTCAAAAACCAAGGTGAGCTAAAGACATTTGCAGAAAGGCCAGCCAAGCAAATTTGTCACCTTCAGTGCAGAGACACATGAAATAATAAAATGAGTTGCTTAGGCAGAAGGAGAAAGATGTCAGAAAAACTCCAGACCTATAGAAAGGAATATAGAGCTCCCAGAGCAGATATGATAAATACATAAACATAAAAAGGAGGATGTGTCTTTTTTAAAAACTTTTTATTTTATATTGGAGTCTCGCTGAGAAGGGGGTGGCAGAGGATGAGATGATAACATTACCAACTCAATGGACATGAATTTGAGCAAACTCCAGGAGATGGTGGAGGACAGGGGAGCTTAGTATGCTACAGTCCGTGGAGTCTCAAAGAGTCAGACATGACTTAGTGACTGAACACCAGCAACAACAATAGCCAATTAACAGTGTTGTGATAGTCTCACGTGAAGAGCAAAGGGACTGAGCCATGCATATATTAATACAAGGGAGGATGTGTCTCGAGGCTGCGCATCCATGCTCCTAATCCCACTCTTCTTCCCCGCCCTCCAGTCCAGGGTTCCTCCCTCTCATCCAATGTCTCAAACTCTCTCCTGACTCATCACCTTAAAGATCGGATGAACTTTTCAGAATAACTTTATCTTCTGTGGGTTATCCAGTGGTATTTGCACACTGATAAGAGGAAAACCCCTTCTGTGACCAAAACCAGAAGAATGAAGAACATTGTGAGAAAAGTCGCATGTTAAAAAAAGATGAAAGGGGCACTTTCCTGGTATTCCAGTGGTTAAGACTTCACCTTCCCATGCAGGGTGTGTGGGTTCAGTCCCTAGTCAGGGAGCTATGATCCCACTTGCCTCCAGTCAAAAACACTAAAACATAAAACAGTAGCAATATTGCAACAAATTCAATGAAGACTTTTTTTAAAAAAGAAGAAGAGTTTGGGGAAGGAAGCATTTCTTCTTCCAGGACGATGTTCCTGCCTCCTACCCAAGCGCCTCCACTAACGTGGTGTAGTTCATGCACCTGATCCTACCTCAGCCTAGCAGACTAGGATAACCCCTTAAATTCCATTGCCTCAGTCTAGTCATCCATAGAATGGGCATAGCAGGAGCATGTTCCTCACATATTTGACTATAGGGATTAAATGAACTAATCCATGCAAAGTACTTAGAGCCTACCACATAGCACACAGACAATAAATGTAAGCAGTAATTACTGTCACAATGTACACACAGTACACAGTTTCTGCATCCCAAGGGAAATGAGAATCCTTGAGAATGGGACCCATGTCTGGGTTATCTCTGAGCCTAGTTGACATTAGGGGTCCATGAATATTGACTAATTTCATATACTAGTAAAGTCCAGTATCGCATATAAGAGAACTAAAATGCACATCCAAACACACCTCCCTAGACTTTTGAATGAATAAAAATAATATTTTTACCAGGTAATAACATTATTACATTTAGTGAAGTCTTACATTGTCCAGTGATGGCAACCCACTCCAGTATTCTTGTCTGGAAAATCCCATGGACGGAGGAGACTGGTTGGCTACTGTCCATGGGGTGGCAGAGTCAGACACGACTGAGCGACTTCACTATCTCTATATTGTCCAGTGTACCTATTTAATCCTCAAAGCTAGTGGTACTTTTATTAACTCCATTTTAAACACCCCCCCAAAAAATGAAGCTCAGAAAGGAAAATGATCATGAGTTCATACAGACATAGGGTGCAAACCCAGGCCCATTTGGCTCATAACTGTGTTATGCAAACTTCTCTCTAAAGACTTAGACCCAGATTTATACGCAGAAAACTAGAGGGAAAAATCGTGTTCATATACAAATTCCTTATCAGCTCTATTATTTATGTTTTCCCAACCTAACTTTGTGTTGTAATTAAGTAGTGGATTTAAAGGATATGTTCTGCATAAGTCTTATTGCTAAGAACCTCAGAGGAACGAAGGAGGTCAGCATATTTTAGTAGTTCTGTTTTGAGCAATGCTGGTGACAGAGGGGAAGAAATCAATAAAGAAAACTGCATTCAGAAAGAAACACTGGGCTAATGGTAAATCAGAATGTTCTCTGCAGAAGCTAGACAAAACTGGATCTATTTTGGCCTTTCCGCAGTTTAATTCTTCGAAATCCATGTGACATAATTCAAGGGGAAATAATACATATTGATGTGGGTGAGAGAACAGATTTAAAGTATTTCCTGTATATTTGAGTCAGTACACAAGAACTTCAGTTCTTGCCTTTTTTTAACAGCAGCCTCTGTGCTGTGAGAGTGCAGATGTGCCCAGCAAGGAGGAAATAGCTTGTAAAAAAGTTCTATGAGCAAGGCACTGGGGAACTGAGATGATGAAGGTGATAGCCAAGAAAGACCAGGGTCATCTGGAAGTATTTGAAGTGTCCTAGAAAAGTGATGGGCCTCTGCTCTGGCCAGAAACCTGATTTGATTGTGATTGCTGTAACAACACTCTATTAGACGCTATGGTGTGTGTGTGATAGGCTTGCATATGTTATTTTGTGTGTGATGTGGTATGTATGAGAGGGGGAGAGACTGTGCTGAGGTATATTTGTGATGATTTGTGATTCTGTGTGGGGGGTGTATGTGTGTGTGTGTGTACAAATACAGTGAGAATCTACATCAGAGACAGAAAGAAAATACACCTCTGCTCAGCTAGAAGAAAAGCAAAAGACCAATACAGCAAAAGACCAACAATGACCAGCAATGAACTAACAAGCTGGATGGGACAGAGGCTGGAAGCAGGGATAGAGCAAAAGGCTAGAGCCTTCCCAAAGCAAAGGACAGAGCCTTCTCCTGAAGAAAACACAACTAGAGCTACATATCCGGTTTGGGCAAAGATGTGGGAGATGTATGTTTTCACACATCCAGTGGGAACTTATTTAGGATATTCCTGGAGGGCCATTGGCAACGTGCGCCACAGTGTAAATCACACATACTCTTTGACCCCACAGTTCCTCATTGGGGGGATTTCTCAGAGGAAATGAAACATTAAGCATGGAAAATGGAAGTGAAAATATATTCCTTGTGCACCATATATAACACAGGTAATGCCCATCATTTTAGGTTCTGTGAAATAAATAATAATAATGCAGTTTGGAGAATGAGCTATAGGTCTGTAGATAGCTATGCAGAGAGATGCCCAATACACAGTGCTCAGGTAAAAGAGCTCACAACAAAACAAAAAGGCGTATTTTCATTTCAGAGAAACAAAATTGTGCTCACATTTATAGGAAATACTTGGAATGATTTATAACAAAATATTAATAGTGGGTTATGTCTAGGAGATGATGACATTAGGGGAAGGGGAGAGAATTTCCCTTTCTACATCATACATAATTTTTTCCTCAAAATATATATTATTTCTACATTTGAGAGGAAATAGCAATAAGGATGTTGTCATTTAGGAGGGAAGAAAGAGAGATTTTTCTAATATGCGATAGTAGAGCAGATTCAGACGTCGCTGCATTTCAGATTTGAGTCCATGGCCAGACCCCCAGGCTATGTAAGTAAAACACTGAAAGACTGACTCCCTAGATTTCTGAATCTGCTTCCCCACCGACAGTGGAAAGCAGTATTACAGCCTGGTATTTCCTATGCAGCCTGCATATCTGTAGCCATCTTGGCAAAACAAAGCTGCTACAGCAGATGAGCAGGGGAAAAGTCCTTTTCTGAGAGCCCAGCTAGTTCTTGCTGACAAATAGAGAGAAAAGAGCTTTGGCTGTTTAGGACTTTATAGATGGTTTAATTTACTTTGATAGTAAAAATGAAAGCAAGGACTAAATATGCTCTTACAACAAAATCACCGAAAGGCATTAAGAATGCATGCTATTCAGCATACAAATGCACAGATCACCTTTTTATATTTGGCAATAATGTCTAGATTTCAAAGTGCATGGTAGAATAATGAAACAGTATTCTACTTTCAACAATGCTGGAGCTCTATCCAGTTGTCTGGGGCTTTGTTTTCTGCCAGTGATTTGCTGAAATAGAGCCCTTTATCATTTTCATCATTCATGGCATGTCTTGTTTTCACAAAATACACAATCATACCTCTCCTTGGTGTGAAAGATAGCTATTATTACAAAGGAAAAGACACTTTCCATCTTACAAACCATAAAAATGTTCATTTGGTATCACATTTTTATGAAACTTATTATGAATTTAATATTTTCCTCTTGGCCTAACCATTTTCCAAGTGTTTTTTTTTTTCATTTTTTATTGATCTTTAATCACTATTGTTTCCTAAAACATTTTACCTTTCTCGGGCTTCTCTCCCATCATCACCTCCTGTTTCCTTGTGATCTATAAACAAAATACTAAGTGTATTAGATTCATGGCATTTAAAAGAATTCCTTTTATAAATGAAGGAATTGTATAGTTTAACTCTATAAATTACCTGTTTTGTAAAATTTCACATCTTTTAAGAGAATACATATGCATTTTTCTTTTCCTTGTTGTATCACTATAAAAACTAAGTAAGGGAGGAAAAAAGAATCAGTTCAGTTCAGTCACTCAGTCATGTCCGACTCTTTGCAACACCATGAATCACAGCAGGCCAGGCCTCCCTGTCCATCATCAACTCCCAGAGTTCACTCAAACTCATGTCCATCGAGTCGGTGATGCCATTCAGCCATCTCATCCTCTGTCGTCCCCTTCTCCTCCTGCCCACACTCCCTCCCAGTATCAGAGTCTTTTCCAATGAGTCAACTCTTTGCATGAGGTGGCCAAAGTATTGGAGTTTTAGCTTTAGCATCAGTCCTTCCAAAGAACACCCAGGACTGATCTCCTTTAGAATGGACTGGTTGGATCTCCTTGCAGTCCAAGGGACTCTCAAGAGTCTTCTCCAACACCACAGTTCAAAAGCATCAATTCTTTGGCACTCAGCTTTCTTCACAATATCTTGAAACAATTTGCACATTAATGACAGTTGAATCATGAGCCCAAATTCTCATTTATAAGCAAGATACATTCACAATTAATGCATGGAAATTTTTTTTTAAATCCTGACTATAGAACCTTTATGTGAAGGAAAATACAGTTCTATTGCTGATGCTAATTCCTCTAAGAAGACTATGGATCAGTTCTACTGGTATACAGCTTCTATTTTCTGAGTAACACCAAAGACTTTTTTAATCTTCCTACCATCAACACTTTTTTAATAACTTGAAGGAGGATATGAGGAAGCAGTAAAGCAAAATTAAATAACTATGACCTCATATACAAATGCTGGAATGAAAAGAAAACAGCCAGAAATATAGCCCTTATGGTCATTTTTTTTGTACGTGCTCAGATGACAACAGGAAAATACTCAAGGCACATACTGATGGGCAAAGGCAGGGACCAGACAAAATACACTGCAAACAATTCTGAATTAGATCCAGCTCTGGATTTTGACTGTTGAGTGACCTTGGATGTGGCAGGTAGCAGCTCTCAGCCTCAGACCCCCTCAGTTGCTTGGATTCTTGTTGTAAAAGATTCAAGCACTACAGAGGTTTAAGAACTGGAGTCTTTATTCATCTGTTTTACATTTCTAGCCCCATGTCAGAGAATTGCTAGTGCTTTGATGGGTATCTTTTTAATCCTTTTTCTATGTAGGTTATTCCTACATATATAAAGAGAAAGCATTTTTTCCTCCTATCTCATTAATAGACTCACACAACTTTGGTGACTGTGGCAAATTGCATTATTGCTGCCTGTTATTGGCTCCTCTCCCTGCATGGATAGCACACATTGCTGTCTATTGCATATGATTTGCAGTATCTCCCAACAGGTACATTTGAGACCATGGAAATTTATATACTCAATTGGAATGCCCCATCTGGATCTCAGAAAAGTTTGAAACAAAGTGATATGAAAAATTGGGGACTGTCATATGAATAAGGATGCTGGTCTCTGAATGAGGAAACCATGGAGAAGAGCCAGTGTTCTATTTACTATGACTGTGTAACTACCCACCAAAACTTAGTGCCTTAAAAACTTAATGTTTCTTCACATGGTTGCAGGAGTTGACTGGACCCAGCCGGGCCAGGGGGCACTCAGAGTTCCCCCTCTGACTTTCTCACAGGGTTGCAGGCAGAGGGTGCTCATTCACTTACATGTCTGGTACCCAGGCTGGCAAGATTGGAACGTCTGGGAATCCTCTGATGTTTTTCTCTGTCTCCCTTTGGTCTCTCCACATGGTCTTTCCAGGTTGGTGGCTTTAGAGTATCTGGATGTCTTACATGATAGCTTGGAACTTTAGAGGTGCATATCCCAGGAGAGAGCAAGTTATGCACAAGTTGCATCCTCTTTATGGGCTAGCCTCTGACGCCACACAGCATCACTTCTAACTGCACACTTATCCAAGTAGTAGTCACTCAGATCAGATCAGTCGCTCAGTCGTGTCCGACTCTTTGCGACCCCATGAATCGCAGCACGCCACGCCTCCCTGTCCATCACCAACTCCCGGAGTTCACTCAGACTCACGTCCATCGAGTCAGTGATGCCATCCAGCCATCTCATCCTCTGCCGTCCCCTTCTCCTCCTGCCCGCAATCCCTCCCAGCATCAGAGTCTTTTCCAATGAGTCAGCTCTTCGCATGAGGTGACAAAAGTACTGGAGTTTCAGCTTTAGCATCATTCCTTCCAAAGAAATCCCAGGGCTGATCTCCTTCAGAATGGACTGGTTGGATCTCCTTGCAGTCCACTATTCCCCTTCAAAAAAAATTCAAGAGGAGAGAGAACACACCACACCTCTTGATAAGAAGGTGGTCTTAATTCAAGAAGCACATGGAGAATGGAATAAGTATCTAGCCACTTTTAGAAAACAGAACCTGCCATTTTTAGAAAACACAACCTTCCATGGTCAGGTTTAGGAGGCTAGTAAGATGAGATCATGTCAAAATCCCTGGGAGTTAAAAAAATATTATTGCCATCATTAAAATAACCACTTAGTTAAATATTTTCACCCAACCTACTGGTAAGAATTTGAGATGATTCCTATTAAATTGAGTTATAATTATGCTCTTCTTTGTCACTAGGGGGAAGCATTTTACTCTTTATGTCACTTTAATCTGTATGTTAATAAACACATATGTGAATAATTTTATTAATCCCTGCTACTTCAAGCTTTTTTTGCATAACCTTTTCAGAAGATGATTACTAAAAACATGTGAAGCACAGTATAAGTAAGATTAATGGGAAGGACTTATTGTAAATACATCAATAAATAGCTCATAATAAACCTAATTTCCTTATCTGCTGGGGATAAAGATCTAAGAGGAGAAAATAGAATTAGAAATGAAGTTATTTATCCAGAAAGCTGCAAGTTTCTGGGATCTGTGTACTGTTAAAAGCAAAAGACCTCATGGAGAATGGAGCCGTATATAAGAAAGTGATCAGGAAGAGATTTTTATCAGCATTTCTGAACTATTCACATCAAATTGATTTCAGCTATTCTGTTAATACAATTCAGAAAACACAAAGAATTATAAAAATGCTCATGTTTTTAATAATGAAGATAAGAATACCTGAATGAAAATACTACTATGGAATTAACAATTTTATGGGGGCTAATGTGCTAATTCATGGATACAATTTCTAGTTATCATTGTTCCATCACCTACTGGTTTGTGATACAAAGACTGCTATATTTACTCTCTTAGATTAATGTTAACTGAGCTATATAACATTTCTTTAATGGATATAGGAAGCCCTTCACCATCAACTTTGTACAGTTCCTAATGAACAAAATAGTTTTCCCATTGAATGTCAAATCTTAGTCTTTATATTGGTATTATACAAGAAGTATATTTTCAAAGGAGGCAAACATCAAATTATTTTATATTTATATCTCTGTAGTTGAATATTATAAATTAAACATTTCATCTACTGGATACCAATAGCACAAAGAGCAAGCTTATCTGGGGATTAGTTTAAGTGCAGTGATCTTGAAAAAAAAAGTTCTGAAATCAGTGTGCCAAAACTTCTGGTCAACTTGAAAATATTGCATGTGCCAGAAACTTAACTCAATGTCCCTTGAAAAAAGAATGCATTGGTTTAGGTAACTGAAAAAGCCAGGAAAAGCCTTCCTGTGTGCAGATGTCAGCAACTTGGGAGATGCAGTCAGAGTCTCTTTGTCACTACTGCAAGGAGATCCAACCAGTCCATTCTGAAGGAGATCAGCCCTGGGATTTCTTTGGAAGGAATGATGCTAAAGCTGAAACTCCAGTACTTTGGCCACCTCATGCGAAGAGTTGACTCATTGGAAAAGACTCTGATGCTGGGAGGGATTGGGGGCAGGAGGAGAAGGGGACAACAAAGGATAAGATGGCTGGATGGCATCACTGACTCGATGGAGGTAAGTCTGAGTGAACTCCGGGAGTTGGTGATGGACAGGGAGGCCTGGCGTGCTGCGATTCATGGGGTCGCAAAGAGTCGGACACGACTGAGCAACTGATCTGATCTGATCTGATATAGAATATAGTCTGCTTATCCAGTGTCGTGACTTAAAATAGTGGCTTTCACTTTAAAACACTTTAGCAGGGGAGAAGGGAAGAGAGGGAGCGGGAAAGCAGAGTAGAGGGGAGAAGAAGGAGGGAAAAAAAGAGGCGCATGTATTAAATGTGGCAAATGTGATAATTTTTGAATATGAGTGATAAGTATATATGGATTCATTATATTCTCCCTGAATTGTAACTTTTTAATTTTTAAAAAATTTAAGTTTTAATTTAAGAAGAATTACACACACAAAAAAGTGAAGGAATTAAATGAGGAAGAAGAAAGCACATGATTAAGGAGATGGGAAATCCCACACAGAAGCAGGTTGAGGTCCCAAGTTGATTCTGTGCAGCAGGCCCGGAGAAAAAAGAAATTGAATCAGAAGTGTGTGTACGCCAGAGTGACAACTGATAAAGGATCGTATCAAACTATCTGGGAAAATCTTCTTAAACATGCGTAGCTGATCGAGTAGAGCATTTGGAAAACATTTGTGAGTATATAGGAGATTGTGGGACTGAAAAAAAAAAGGACAGTTTTACATTCCAAGAAAATGTTTTTAAAAACAAGAAGGAGAAACAATGATAAAAGTAGATTATTCAGTAAAATGTATTTACTTGCACCATCATAATAATGTGAAGACTGAATTTCAACTCTACTAAAACTGTGGTCTTATTATATGTCATAAGTGAGAAAAGGAAGGGAAGAAATTTGGAGGGTGGTGGAGAGCCAAGTTCCCAACCACCAGAAAAAGAAGCCAGTAGAAATGTCTAAAAGTTAGGAATCAAGTAGTAATAGTATATCAAGGTTAAAACCAGAGGAGAGAGCAAAGAGAGTTAAAAATGTTTCACTCAGGGATGAGAAGAAATGGGACAGAAGATTATCATTTATCATTATTTCATAGCTATGTACATGTATTGACAATATTTTTAAAGTAAGAGTAAAAAAAATTTAAGTTGAAACAAAAAACCTAAAATTTTAAATGTTTGTTTGTTTAATTTATACTTGGAAATGTCTATCTCAGTTTTACCCTTTTCAAGAGTTTGGAAAATGCCAAACACACTGAGCAGAAACGAGTATCTGCCTTTGACTGGCAGGAGGCAGTCTCACGGACTGCCTCAGCCTTACAGATCACCAGTAAGGTGTCCCTATTCTTAGGAAAGAAGCCGTTCACTGAGGGCTTTTAATTATCCTCTCCCACGGTGGGGAATGAGGGTAGTCATCTTCTAGAAACTTGTTCTGATAAATTAATTAGCCAGCTTATAAAACGAATTATAAATCCATGGAAGTCAAATGGATTTGATTTAGGTCTTAGTGTACTAATCACATCACAGGTATGTTTTTCTGAATCCATTTAGGATTGTAATAGCTATGGGACTGTGGATTCAGATCAAGGGTGGTAGGGTAAATCTTGGTGAATCAGAGCGTTGAAATAGACACCACAGATCTGTTTTCTGAGGCCAATTAAATGAGCAGCACTACTATGTAACTTAAATACTCTGAGCCTCCGTTTCTTGGTCTTTAATTGCCTTCAAGTTTGAAAATATGATGATTTGGGACTTGGTTCTGCTCAGAAATGACCATGTATGTGAGTAGAAAATAGAAGGCTGTTTTTTGTTTTTATTTTGTTTCCATTTTGAATTTTAGACCTGTTGTCTCATGTTTGTTGGGAATTATAAATGTTCAGAGTTCATAAAAAGAATATGTTATCTATGTAATAAACCTCAGCACAAGCAAGATAAGAGCTAGAAAGGATTCTTTTGAAGCCAAAAGTAGCTTTAAATTTAAAGCTACATGTCCTTTAAATTTCAGATGCATTTTGATATGAAGACACTCAACACACACACACACACACACACACACACACACAATCTGAAAGGCCAAGAGAAAATAATGGCTCTGTGAGAAAGGCTATTTGATCAGTTGAACAGATAAGGCCAAAACATTCACTTACTCTCTTTCCCAGAGTCCATCTACTTGGCCTTGTGCTGCAAGGACTCAGGAAAAAATATTATCCCTTCTCTTGGGTATGACCAGACAGATGCAGAAAAATAAAATAAGTCAACAAAATGAGAAACGGTGCCAGGCTTTTGGGCCACATTGAAAATAGCTCCAGGCTTTATGGTCTCTTTTGAGGCTGAGAAGAGTTTTCCTCATTTTTCCTGACCATCCTCTTCTACCTCTTCTAATGTCCCTCCTCTAAGTCAGTACAAACACGTCCATCCATCACTCTAAGTGCGCATGAGCATCCACTGCAGAATCCCGGAGGGTGTAGCAGGAGGACATGTGTGGCATTATGAATGTGGATGGGAGTTGTAACCAAACAGGCAGTAAACCATTTCCCAAACAATCTCCGTATCTGCTCACTTGTCACCAGCACCACCCAGAGAAGAATCTTTTTCTCTCTGCTCTTAGGTTCCCAATCCTTTTAATCTTTTCCTCTGCTATTCCTCCCACTGATGCCTTTCTTGATTCATGTCAACTGGGATAGAAAACTAGGAAGAGAGTCTCCCCTACCCCAGAAGAGACAGGTCTAGTGGGTCAAACTGAATATAACCCTCCTGGGAATGGGAAATAGGAGGAAATCATAGAAGAGCTATTATTTGTTGCTTGCTTACTTACTAAGTATCAGATACTATGTTAACTAATTATTATGTAGTACTTGTCTCATTATTCCACTCCACAGATTAAAGAATTTAAAGCTCCAGAGACTTCCTTGGTGGTCCAGTGGTTAAGAATCCACTTTCCAATGTAGGGGATGCAGGTTCAATCCTTGACTGGGGAAGTGGGATCCCACATGCCATGGGACATCTAAACCCATGAGCATGGAAGAAGTCTCAGGTCACAACTAAGACTCAACACAGCTAAAATAAATAAATATTTTAAAATAAATAATTTAAAGCCCCAAATGATTGTCTTATTGTCCAAAGTCACCCAAATAAAAATTGGCATTTATAGCACCTGAACCCTTCTCTATCAAGCTCCAAAAATCCCAGTGCTTAACTCTATACCATAATGATACCCATAAAAGGTAAGAATATGACACTGTAATCACCTGCTTATGACCCAGAGCACAGCGGTGGCTGATGGCTTGAAAGAGCTTCATACAGTTTAACAGAGTGGTTCACAAGCCTTAGTGACATCAGACTCCCCAGGAGAATTTCTTTAAAATAGATTTGTAGGTTCTTCTCCAAAGCTACTAATCCAAACCTTTGGTATTAGGGCCTAGATAATCAGAATCTTTAACAAGCTCAACTGGTGATTCCTACATAGATGACCTTTGTCCCACACATTGAACAACATTGGTTGAACAGCACTTGACAAACTATTTCTCTAATCCAGCAGTTCTCAAATGAGATTCCCAGGCTAGCAGCATCAACAGCACCTGGGAACTTATTAGAAATGCAAATTCTTGAACTTTACTGCAGATTTTAAAATCTCTAGGGGTAGAGTTTTAACCCAGCAATCTGAGTTTTAAGAATATTTTCATCCACATTAGACTATGTGAAATAATGCTTTAATAATCTAAACTTTTATAAGATTGGGCTTCCCTTGTAGCTCAGCTGGTAAAGAATCCACCTGCAATGTGGAAGACCCAGGTTCGATCCCTGGGTAGGGAAGATCCCCTAGAGAAGGGAAAGGCTACCCACTCCAGTATTCTGGCCTGGAGAATTCTATGGACTGTACAGTCCATGGAGTCACAAAGACTCAGACACGACTGAGTGACTTTCACTTCACTTTATAAGATTATCATATATAATATTGAAGTTCATTTACCAAAACTCTTATGCGGCTATTAGAATATCCCTTTGTATGCACGCATGTTCAGTCATGTCTGACTCTTTGTGACCCCATGAACTGTAGCCTGCCAGGCTTCTCTGTCCATGAGATTTCCCAGGCAAGAATACTGGAGTGGGTTGCCATTTCCTTCTCCAGGGTATCTTCCCAACCCAGGGTCTCTTGCATTTCCTGCATTGGCAGGCTGATTCTTTACCACTGAGCATTTGTATAGCAATAGTTAATTGGCATTTTGCCTAGCTAAAAAACTGGCTCTTCACCATCCTTCTTCACAGCCGAATAGAGTTGCTGTGAATGTCAGTCTGCAACACCATCATGAGGGGAGTCCTGTGCTCTGTGACAGAAGGTTCATCATTATTCATTTAACAAATGAATATGTTGGATGCTAATCTCCAGAACCTGTGCATATGTTACCTCATGTGGCAAAAGGAACTTTGCTGATGTGATATATTAAGGGTCTTAAAGTGGGTCACTACCCTAGATTATCAAGGAGGGACTAAGTGTCCTTCTAAGAGGGAAGTAAGAGACTCAAGAGTCAGAGAAGACAGTGTGAGGATGGAAGGAGAGGTCAGAGTGATGTGGCATCACCAGGCAAGAAATGCACACCACTTTGAGAAATGAGAAAAAGGCAAGGAAATGGACTCTCCCTTGGAGACTCCAGCACTGCCAACTTGGTTTGGTGTTCTGAAATCAAGAACTTTAAAATAATAAATTTGTGTTGTGTTAAACCACTATATCAGGTAATTTGTTATAGTATCAATAGGAGGGAAACCAATACATTAGATATCATCAAGATTAAGAATTACTATTAAGAGAATGAGAAGTCAAGATACAGACTGGGGTAAAATAGTTACAATGTATATATCTAATAAAAGAATTGTATCTAGGATATATAAAAACATCTTGAAACTCAAAATAACAACACAACTCAATTTAAAATTGGGTAAAAAAAATGTTAATAGATTCTTCACAGAAGATATCTGAATAGCCATAAACACATGAAAAGATGCCCATAATGATATATGAAATGAAAAGGAATACCAGAATAAGATTTTACTAAACATCTATTTGAATGGTTAAAATTTAAAAGAGTATACCAACTGCCAGTGGGCATATGGAGCAACTAGAACTTTCAGAAGGTGATTGATGCCCATAAGAGTATAAAAGGGTATAACCAGTTTGGAAAATAGTTTGTTAATTTCTTATTAAGTTCAATGTACATTTATTTACTTGTGACCCAGCAATTCCACTCCTTACTATTTAGTGGGATAAGAAGAGAAAATATATGCTATCACTTATATGTAGAATCTACAATATGCCACAAATGAACGTATCTACAAAATAGAAACAGACTCACAGACATAGAGAAAAGGCTCGTGGTTGCTAAGGGGAAGTGGGGAGAGGGAGCGAAGGACTGGGAGTGTGGGATGTAAACAGATGTTAACAGATGTAAATTATTACAGATAGGATTGATAAACAACAAGGTTTTAGTGTAAATAACACGGGGAAATTTATCCAATGTGCGTGTGTGCTCAGTCACTCAACCTTGTCTGACTGTGACCCCTTGGGCTGTAGCTTGCCAGGCTCCCCTGTCCATGGAGATTTCCAGGCAAGAATACTGGAGTAGGTTGCCATTTCCTCCTCCAGGGGATCTTCCCAACCCAGGGATCAAACCCCCAGTCTCCTGCATCTCTTGTGTTGGCAGGTGTATTCTCTATTACTGCACCATGTGGAAAGCTTATATAAACCATAATGGAAAAGAATATTTTTTAAAAATGTCTGTATGTGTATAACTGAGTCATTTTGCTCTATAGCAGAGATTGGCCATAAATCAACTATATTTCAATAAAAAAAATTTGAACACATAGTGATTAATAAAATGTTGGAGACAATGATTGCAAAATACCATCAGACTGAGATGGGGGGCAGAACCAGAGCAGCAGAAACAGGGGCTCATCTGTTCAGTGACTGCATGTAGCAGCAGCAGGACTCACCTTAAGTGATCACTTAGAGTAGTTGGACAGATTTGGGGGTTCTGTTATTAGGGCTAGTCTCACAGCTAAGACATCTGCTTTGTTCAATGCTTGACAAAAGTTTTCTAATGAGAAGTTGTTAGCTAATATATGAGAAAGTCAATTCTACACATTTGGGGGGAAAAGAGATTTTACATAGAAAACTTTATATTTTATACATCAGAGGACTAAACTAAAAAGACTTGAGAGAGCTACCTGAAAATATTGTCAACAGAAAAGAGCTTTCTGAAATAGTTTGACTAGTAATAACTCTATTATAAAAGCAAACGAGATGAGCACAGTCTTGGACAGAGCTTTGGGGATCCTCCACTTATTGTACCTTTACCCCTTTGAAAACTGGACAGCCTTGGGTTGAGAAAGGCTCCCTACTGATTCTGCAGCAAGTAAATGGATAAATAAATTACTTCTTATTGATGTTTATCTGAATTGGCTCAAGGCAATGTTAATGTCGTCCTTTGCAGTAAAAGTAGAAGAATTAGTGTGTAGGCTATGCAGTTGTATGTACGTGAATTACAATTAATCACAATTACAATTAAGTTGTTGGTAGGAATAATGAGGCCTTGTTATTCCAGCCTTGTTATTCCTTGTTATTCCATTTATTTATAAACCGGCAAGACCTTCCTGACTTGGGGTTAGCCAAGCTACTATCCTTTTGGAAAGTTGCCTGTCAAAACTCAAGATAGAGACTAAAATTCTAGCAAATACTCCTAATGCTATTCCTGTCCAGTTCTGTGTAGGCCAAAGAAGAGGAAGAATAAGAGGATATGGCTTCTTCCACTCACTCATTTCTTCATTTAACTAATTGAGTTGGATAATGTTTAATTTACAATAACAGAATGGGCTACCTCAGAAGGAGTTCAAAAAGAGGTGTATACCTAACCTCAAAGGATTCCCTGATGGCTCAGATGGTAAAGAAGCTTCATGCAATGCATTAGACTTGGGTTCAGTTCCTGAGTCAGGAAGATCCCCTGGAGATGAGAATAGCAATCCACTCCAGTATTCTTGCCTGGAGACTCCCAAGGACAGAGGAGCCTGCTGAGGAGCATCCTTGGGGTCGCAAAGAGTCAGATACAACTGAGTGACTAACACACACACACACACACACACACACACACATACCCCTAACCACAAGAAATGAGTGTTTTAGGGGGATGTGGTAGACTAAGAATGGTCCCCCAAAGATGACCACACCCTAAACTTTGGAACCTATGAATATATCGCTTTATATGAAAAAAATAAAGAATTTTGCAGGTGTGGTTAAGGACCTTGAGATGGGGTTATCTGAGTGGGCCCAAATAAGAGGGTTCATATAAGAGAGGGGCAGTAGAATAAGAATCAGAGAAGGAGTTGGGATGATAGAAGCAGAATTGGAATAATATATTTTGAAGATGGGAGAAGGGGCCACAAGCAAAGGACCACAGCACGTGGAAAAGGCAGTGAAACAGATTCTCCCCTGGAGCCTCGAAGAGAAATGCAATTCTGTTGAATCCTCGTAAGACCCATTCCCCATACGATCCATGTTGGACTTCTGATCTCCAGAATTGTAGGATAATAGATGTATTGTGTTAAGCCTCCAAATGTGTAGCAATGCATTAGAGCAGTGTTAAGAAAGTAATACCAGCAGGATTCTAGGTCTTATGAGATTAGACCAAGAGATATATATACCTATGATTCGAAGATTCTAAATGTAAAATGTTAATATAGTAAGATCATTTGAAAATTCTACATCCACCATCCTTTTCAAATTCAAAGGACTGTACCCTTGCTTTAGTGTATATGTGTGCATGTTTTCAGCGTATCCCCACCTCAGCTTCCTCAGCTTACAAACTGAATTAAAAGAAGTTGAGATACAGAAACACAAAGGGGATATAAGGCACCTCTTTCCCATTTGCCCTCATTAGTTCTGTCCTTGCCCCAATTTGGCCGCCAGAAACTATTTTCTCGCTTCACCTGGATCTGTTATACCACATACCCTCGTATTCTTCCAACAAAATCAAGTTCTGCTTGGTCTTTATGAACTGACCAGGTCTCACTTCCTATCCTCCCCACTGAGATAGCAAACACCTCATTTCCAAGAACCCACCTCCTGTCAATTTTCATTACTTGAAACTGTTGGCAATTTGGCACAGAAGCTAGCATTTCTTACAAAATCTGCAGCGATAATTTTGGTGCCCCATTCTAACTGGGGTAAGGAATGGCCTCTGGAGGACCAGTCTAGCAAGGCTAGTCATGATTGGCCATTAAGATGTTAAGAAAAGGAAGGGTGGAGCCATTAACTGAGACATACCTTTTATCCTTAAATGATCTTGTGAAGAATTATTTTCTCTGTTTAGATGAAGAAACAGAGGCACAGAGTGGTTAAGTTGCTTGCCCAAGGCGACCCCATGGACTGCAGCCTACCAGGCTCCTCCGTCCATGGGATTTTCCAGGCAAGAGTACTGGAGTGGGGTGCCATTGCCTTCTCCTCACCCAACTAAAAACATGGCTAAATTCTAAGTTCTAAGACCTGAATTCAGGTGTTCCCAGAAACTGTTTTTAGCCAAGTAACTTCTAAAGTATGTAGAGTAGAATGAAAACCTTTCACTGTCTGCTTGGGTGCCCACAGTCCCAGGATTGCCCCCTGCTCTTTGAGGCAGAATCTTCAACCGCCAACTCATTCCAACTCCTCATTTTCATTCCACCCTCCATTTGATGGTGCACTTGGTGGGCTACAGTTCATGGGGTCACAAAGAGTCAGACATCACTGAGGGACTAATACTTTCTTTCCTTTTTCTTTTATTTCTTGTCAACCTGAGGGTAGGAAATGGAAGCAATCTCATTTAGCACTCAGCACTTCAGTTAATGTTTAGTCACTAAGTTGTGTCCCCGACTCTGAGAACCCATGGACTGTAGGCTGCCAGGGTTCTCTGTCCATGGGATTTGCCGAGCAGGAATACTGGAGTGGGTTGCCATTTCCTCCTCCAGGGGACCTTCCCAACCTGGGATGGAACCCGTAGCACTTCAGTATGTTGAATCAAATGTGAGCTCTGGTGTTTTCCCAGGCTCCTACTTGGCTGTCAGTGCTCAAATCCAGCACCAGCTGCAGGACGGAAAAACTGCTTCTCTGTGAGACTGAGCTCAGAGGCCTGAAGAAAACACCAGAATCATTTCCTTGGGCTCCATCAAGAGTCAAAGCATCTTGACCTGACCCAGGGACAACTTAACAAGTGCAGGTAAGCTGCCTGATTCCATGGTTCCATGATTCTCTCCTCCAAGTTCATAGGCCAAGCATGAACCCTGGAGAAGCAGGACAAAATGAGTCCAGATGCCCAGAAGAGAACTTGAGGACAACCAGAAACTGGTCTCCTAATTTCTTGTTATTTATCCCAGAGAGATATCAAGAGAAATACACTGTTCTTCCTAACCCCCAATTCTCGGTGGAGGCAAAAGGAATCTCAAGTAACCATTGCCTAAAAAATCAATTTTGAAATAGTGGCTTCACAAAACACAGAACATGCAATTTTGAATTTCTTGGTAAATTTGAGCTCAGAAAGTGTTACCATAATTGGCATATTGTATTTGTGTCCAGGGAGCCTAAATGTGCAGGGAGGGAGATGGGGCTAATTAAGCACTCTTGTTTCTTGAGCTTGTTTACCAGCCACTCATTTCTGCTTGATGACCATCCAGAAGACACCGGATCCATCTGCATATGCATGTCATGCTGTGCTTGGCTAATGTTTCCTGACATGCTGTTGATTTAAGGTTAAAACCCCACACAGTGGAGAATTTCCCTGGTTTCCAAAGTTTCAAAAATAATGCTATGTGGACAATAAAGATGTATCATTTATTTTATTCTTCCTACAACACAGAACAAACAAAAAAAAAAAAAAGAGAGAGAGAGAGAGGCAAAGATAAGCAAAAGGCACTCTCATACAATTTCACTTTCAAAGGACTTGTGGAGAAAACATTTTCAGTTGCCAAGTCAGCAATTTTTCAAAGCTAGCCTAACAGAAAAAAAGGGATTAATGGTAAAGAAATGATCAGGGGAAATTTCGCTATGTTTAAAGAACAGCAGGTGATACCTAGCACATTATTACTTTTTTATTCATGAC
Source organism: Bubalus kerabau (assembly GCF_029407905.1). NCBI lineage: Eukaryota > Metazoa > Chordata > Mammalia > Artiodactyla > Bovidae > Bubalus > Bubalus kerabau. Next base: position 42,752,871 of record NC_073629.1, read on the forward strand.
TTGCCTCAGAGACCCCTCAAAAATCTAACCAAACTGATAGACAGCGGTCCAGTATCATAACTTTATGAATACCAGATTTGTGCAACAATGACATCCGTCTGACCCGCTGTACTCTGCCTTACGGCATCCATCACTGCTTTCTTTAAAGCCCACAGCAAGCAGCATCTTTACTGATTTGCAGAGAGAATCTGAAGCATCAGGCAACAAAAAGACCTTCCCAAGAACAGAGGAGAAGCCTGTGGGGAGAAGCATGCCAAGAGCCCTCCCGTCTCCAGCTCCTCACTGATTCCTCTCCTCAGCTCACCCCCAATCCTCCATGGACAGTTATGACTCCTTTCTAACTCCCAGCCAAACAGAGCCTTCTTTCCACCCAGACAATGGAAAACACCGACCAGGCTTGAGCAAATGGTTTCATGTAACTGCTGAGTTTTCCTTAGAGATTTTAATTTCTGAAGTTAGAAGATTTATGCCACGGGTGATTTGGTGAACATTTTTTATTTTGAAACGCACATGAATTTTGGTCAATTTCCATGGGAAAAATAGGAGCACTATTGCTGTGCTTATTACATAAGCTTTCAATTTATTATAGACCTCCTTATCCAGTTTGTGTGTTATTTATATTTTTAATTCTCCTCTTTCTCACTGCCTACTTTTTTTTTTAGCCATCTTAATGCTCTCAAAACTTTCACAGTAGCATGGCAAGGAATACATTCCACTGCTTTGTTGTGAAATACCAGAGTATGGAGAGAAATTCAAAATCTTAATTACTTCATATTTTCAGCAGTTTAATACAGTACCTAGTGGGAGAGAAGAAGAAATCATTGCTATAATTAAAATTTGACAACTGGCTGTACACTTTAATATTTATTTTACTATTAATATTGCAAACAGTATTTAAGAGCTAACTATATGCAAAATATTCTGAAAAAGAATTATGTGATAGAAGAGAAAGAAGAAAAAGATACATAGTTTTCAAGATACATCTTCTATTTGATTAATGCAATTTTCAAAGTATTCTCACTTTGAAATAATATTTATTTCTTCAGTAATACATATTGAATATCTCAGATACACAGTACATTCAGAGGGTCTGACATAGCCTCTGGATACACATTAAATTACTCACTGGCAGAAATTGTCTCATTAGTTTCAACTAGATATCCAGCTCTTAACAGCTACCACTTTACTGAGTAAATATACACCAGGGCTTCCCTGCTAGCTCAGCGATAAGGAATGCAGGAGATGTGTAGGAGACTAGGGTTTGATCCCTGAGTCAGGAAGATCCCCTGGAGTAGGAAACTCCAACCCACTCCAGTATTCTTGCCTGGGAAATCCCATGGACAGAAGACCCTGGCAGCCTACAGTCCAGGGAGTTGCAGAGTCAGACATGACTGAGCAACTGAGGGAGCAAGCATGATTATACGCTAGCTACCACATTAAGTAATTTATCAGCAATAACAACACTTGGAATTCACTGAACTCATCTGAGCAGTGTTCTGTGTGAGGTAACAATTCTCAATGGATCTCTTGTGTTACTGATCATCTTGCAAACAGACGCCCTGACTGCCTTTGTTTTGCACTTTCCTTTCAAGGATGTTTATATAGTGAATATCCTTGGAAGACACAGAAATTGTTTCCACCAGACCAAAGAAGCAACTTTACTTTGCAGTTCCCTGAGATCAGAATTTCTTTCTGTAACAAGTCCACTGCATGTGCAGGCTCTACCTGGCTGTCAGGGCTTCACCTCATGGGAAGTAGAGCTCAGGCAACCAGCATCATCACTGATCCTCTAGCTACCACTACGGCTGTGAGACACAAAGTCATTCATCTCTGACCTAGGAGTCTTATGTCTTTTGCTGGCATCCATGAAACTGCAGCAGGCTAATTTGTTAGTAGGATCATACTTATCAGTAGGGTAAAACCTCAGGCCCTTCAGAATTCTTGACCCTGATGTGTGTTTTACATATGCTGCTTCACTGAATCTTCTCAACAAAATACTCAGATTGTCCCGATTCTGTTGTCATTCAGTTGCTAAGTTGTGTCCAACTCTTTTTGACCCCATGGTTGCAGCACACCATGGCTGTCCTTCACTATCTCCCGGAGTTTGCTTAAACTCATGTCCATTGAGGCAATGATGCCATCCAATCATCTCATCCTCTCATCCTCTGTCACCCTCTTCTCTTTTGGTTTTCAATTTTTTCCAGCATCAGGGTCTTTTCCAAAGAATCAGTTCTTTGCATCAGGCGGCTGAAGTATTGGAGCTTCAGCTTCAGCATCAGTCCTTCCAATGAATATTCAGGGTTGAATTCCTTTAGGATTGACTGGTTTGATCTCCTTGATGTCCAAGAATCTTCACCAGCACCACAATTCGAAAGTCTCAATTCTGTGGTGCTCAGCCTTCTTTATGGTCCAACCTCACATCTGTACATAACTACTGGAAAAACCATAGCTTTGACTATATGGACCTTTGTTGGCAAAATGATGCCTCTACTTTATAATACACTGTCAAGGTTTGTCGTAACTTTCCTTCCAAGGACCAAGTATCTTTTAATTTTGTAGCTTCAGTCACTGTCTGTAGTGATTTTGGCACCCAAGGAAATAAAATCTGTCACCATTTCCACTTTTTCCCCATCTATTTGCCATGAAGTGATGGGATTTGATGTCATGATCTTAATTTTCTGAATGTTGCTTTAAGCCAGTCTTTTCACTCTCTTCTTTCACCCTCATCAAGAGGCTTTTCAGTTCCTCCTTGATTTTCCCCATTAGAGTGATATCATCTGCATATCTGAGGTTGTTGATATTCCTCCTGGCAATCTTGATTCAAGCTTGTGATTTATCCAGCCTGGCATTTCACATGATGTACTCTGCATGTAAAGGAAATAAGCAGGGTGACAATGTACAGCCTTGTCGTACTGCTTTACAAATTTTGAAACATTCTGTTGTTCCATGTCCGGTTCTAACTGTTGCTTCTTGACAAGCATACAGATTCTCAGAAGGCAGGTAAAGTGGTCTGGTATTCCCATCTCTTTAAGAATTTTCCAATTTATTGTGATCCACATAGTCAAAGGCTTTAGGATAGTTAATAAAAAAGTAGATGTTTTTCTGGAATTCCCTTGCTTTCTCTCTGATCCAACAGATGTTGGCAATTTATCTCTGGTTCCTCTGCCTTTTCATCTGAAAGTTCTCAGTTCCTGTACTGCTAAAGCCTAGCTTGAAGGATTTTGAGTATTACTTTGCTATCAGGTGAAATGAGCATGATTGTTTGGCAGTTTGAACATTCTTTGGCATTGCCTTTTTGGGGGATTGGAATGAAAACTGACCTTCTCCAGTCCTGTGGCCACTGCTGAGTTTTCCAAATTTGCTGACATATTGAGTGCAGCACTTTCACAGCATCATCTTTTAGGATTTTAAATAGCTCAGCTGGAATTCCATCACCTTCACTAGCTTTGTTTGTAATGATGCTTCCTAAGGCCCACTTGACTTCACACTCCAGGTTGTCTGACTCTTACATAAATGACCACACCATCTTGGTTATCCAGGTCATTAAGACCTTTTTAATATAATTCTGTGTATTCTTGCTGCCTTTTCTTACTCTCATCTGCTTCTGTTAGGACCTTGGTGTTTCTGTCTCTTATTGTCCCCATCTTTGCTTGAAAATTTCCCTTGGTATCTCCAATTTTCTTGAAGGGCCCATATTTTAGAGATAAAGAATCTAAGGCTTAGAGATGTTAAAAACCTGCTCAAGGTCACAGAGCGGGTCTTTCCCCACCCACTTCCCAGTCCTTGTTGCTTACAATGAATGCCCTGCTTCTAGCCCAGGGTGTTAGCATCCGTAAGTATGAGTGTGAGGAATGTCTCTAGGAGAACATACTGGTGGAGGCGGGGGAGCCAGCAGGCCTGGGAGAGGAGTAATAAGCCCTTTCCCAGAGAGAGGAGTTGCTTTTGGTTCTGCGGGTCAAGCTCCACACTTGTGCTCTATGAGACAGAGGGGACAAAAGTAGTGAGTCAGAGAGAGAGGTTGAAGAGTTGTGTTTTGGAAAGTGATTCTATTGCAAGAACTGTCACAGGGAAAGAATCAGGCTGGGCTTAGAAGCAAGAAGGGGGGCCAAAGTCAGAGAGGAAAGAGATGGAAGCCCAGGCAGCACCAGGGAGACTACTATTGCTCAAAACCCAGGCGTGGTGGGACTAGAGGCACACCCACAGGCAGAATTCTCACTTCAGAGCTACTGAGAATAAGGTGACCTATCAAACTCTCAGATCTGACTCATTCTGAGAAGTTGCTCTTGAAACAAAGAAGCCTATCAGCTACCAAATCTGTTAACCTAGAGTGTCTTTCCCATTGACTCAGAGAGGACAGAGGCACAGGGATGAGCCTCTGAAGATCCTCCAGGGTGTAGATCTATCCACCAACAGCACAGGGGCAGGAACATTCCCAGGCTAACAGGCACTGTGGGCAATGACAGGAGCCTGTGCCCTAAGAGAAAACAGGAAGTGGGTCCCCTCAGGCCTGACTTCTGCCCCTAGAAGGCAGTTTCTCAATGAGAAAAGCAACACAGGCTGTTAGCCTAGCGTTTCAGTAGGAAAATGCGAGTGTGAAGAGAAAGCAAATGACTTTCCTCATATCTCAAATTGTGCAGATAGAAACAGATGGACAACCATGATTTCCATACACTAGGACTTTTGTGTGTGTGTGATCCTTTGGGGAAAATTTACAAGTGCTATTAATAGCCTTTGACCTTAGAGATACTTCACTGTCAAACAGAAGAAGTTATAATTAGGAAGCGCAGTCTAAGAGGTAAAGGCAAAGGTCAGACCATGCACTAAAATACTGCTTAATATACAGAGCACTGTGCAGAAGTGCTGATGCAGGAGAAATAAGTATTGATTAAATCAGGTGCTTCAAATCCCTGCTAATGCCATAAAATGTAATGGATTACAAAGGGAACGCACAAACCACAAGGAAAGCTATGAGAAACACAGCTTCAGCGACTCTCCTAATTAAGGCAAGTTAAGAACACATACCCTGATTTTTTTTTAATCCAAACCTCTAAAGATGCAATAAAAACGGCATCTTTATTTATACTTGCCTGACATAGCTTTCTATTCCTTCTTCTTGCAGAGAATTTACTACTCACATCAGGAATGGCCCTGGAGACTGCAAGGCTGTTTTTCTTTATGGCCAACAGAATGTGGGTTTTGAAAAAGTTTAAGCCAAACGTCCCCTCAGTCCTCGACCAGATTCCCTGCTCAGGGCTGTCAATGTGCCCAACAACAGTGGTGGAGGGCAACTCAGGTCACCTCTCCCCATTGTCATTCTCTGTGGCCAGTCAAGGCTCCAAGAAGGACATTAATGGGAGGCCTTGTTCTCTTTCCCCTTTGCTTGGGGAGGAAGATGACTGTTCAGCATATCGTGAGCAGTCTCAATAGCTCTCCTCAGAGCAGGACAGGATAACCCCACCCTGTGATGGGAGTGCATTCACCTGCCCCCTCAATTTTATCCTTGGCCCACCTGCCAGTGACCCCTTCCAAAGAAGCCTGAGCCTGTGACTTCACTTTGCAAACAAGGATTCATAGTTACACAAAAGAGACACTGACTCTGGCTTTCCTAATTAGAAAAAGAATGTTCTGGAAGGAGGACAGACAGGGTCAAAAATTCAGCCTACGGAACCTGGTTCAGAAAACAGACATGCATCCAGGGAGGCAAAGCCCAGCCAAGATGCTGCTGTTGTTCATTCGCTCAGTCATGTCTGACTCTTTGCAACCCCATGGAGTACAGCATGCCAGGCATCCCCATCCTCCACTATCTCCCAGAGTTTACTTAAGTTCATGTCCATTGAGTCGGGGATGCCATCCAACCATCTCATTCTCTGCCATCCCCTTCTCCTCCTGCCTTCAATCTTTCCCAGCATCAGTGTCTTTTCCAATGAGTCAGGTGGCCACCTTTGCATCAGGTGGCCAAAGTATCAGAGCTTCAGCTTCAGCATCAGTCCTTCCAGTGAGTACTCAGGGTTGGTTTCCTTTAGGATGGACTGGTTTGACGAGGGCACAGCCAAGATGAGGGCACAGAAACGATCTGCTCAGAACACCGCTCTAGGCACCACTTCCTGTGGCTGGACTACAGCTCGGCTCACCTCCACACTGTAGAGATAATCTCTTTTAACTCTCGGAATTCAAAGTCCCAGGCCCAAGCATGAATCTGGGTCACATGCCTACCCCAGACCTGCCTGGTAGCTATAGGAGGGAACGTCTGCCTCCAGAAACAGGCTGGTCTGCAGATGCCAGGGAGCCACCAACTCAACACTCTTCAGTAAAGCTCCATTGCCTATGGCTTGGAGTCCAAGTCCCTTACCTGCCATAGAAGTGAGGTGATGATACGTCCCAGTTTTTCTGAGTCTTGTTTTTAATTTTTATCCTAGAATAATTATTGGGGCTTCTTTCACTCTCAAAAGCACCTGGGTTTTTAAAAATTCCATGGTCACCCTACTTGTGAAGCTCTTCATGACACGGCCCCTGTCTACCTCTTCAACTTCACTATTCCCTGATCCATCTTTATTCTCCAGCATAACAAAAATCTTCTAGTTCCTCATGTACAAATGCTATTTTTATGTCCAAGTCTTTGCTCATACTTCCTCTCTGCCTGGAATCTCCTTGGTCTCCACCCCACCCTTTAATACCTAAAATCCTTCCTGTGTTATGGATAAGTTATCTACCCCCATTCTTGTTTTCTGTTTGAACATACATCTCTCCATGTGTGTTTACCAGACTGCGTTGCCATCATCTGTTTTGGAATCTAACTGCTCCCTTAGACTGCAAGGTCCCATGACTTGTTTACCTTTGATCCATCAGAGCTGAGCACAGTGTGTAACACGTCTAAAGTGATGCTCCCGGGACTTCCCTGGTGGTCCAGTGGCTAAGACTGTGTGCTCCCAATGCAGGGGGCCCAGGTTCGATCCCTGGTTGGGGAACTAGATCCCTCATACCACAATTAACAATCCAGTGTGCTGCAATGAAAAATGAAAATCCCTCATGTCACAACTAGGACCCAGTACAGACAAATAAATAAATTAAAATAAATATTAAATAAACAAAGTGATGCTCTCAAAAACATGTGATGAATGATTGAGTCCTGGAAGTTTGAAATAAAAGGTTGGTCAGACAATTATCATAATGGGGCAATAAATGAAAAGAAAGAGAGGCAAGGAAAGAACACAAAAGAGAGTTAAATAACTGAGCTGACTGTACAAGGGAAGGGTGGTTAGTCATCCAAATCACGTGCCTTGGGGTCATTCTTCAAGCCAGTCTCAGAGCCCAAAGGGGTTTGAATGGATGGGGTGGCGCAGAGTCCAAAAGGGAGAGGAATGGTGTTTCCCATTGGTATGTTAGATTTTAGAGCAAGATCCTGACCTCCAATCCACAGACAGGCCACATAGCTGGGGAAGAATGAAAGAGACCTCAGGCACAAATGCACCCTGCCTTCTCTAGAAGACAGCAAGCCCACCAGAGCAAGTCAGCTTCCTGATGTCCAGCCCATGGGTAGGTCTGACCCCTGGTCCTGGACTAGTAGAAACATCAAGCTAAGGAGCAGTGGCACCTACCCTTCAGCAGGGCTTGGAAAGACAGAGGCTATCACCTGGAATTAATGAAAACTGCGAGCAAGGCTTTAGATGAACAGGGTCTGTTTGGAGGGAGCGGGGAGCATCCATATGCTTACCCTCTGAAGAATCCAATACACAGGTTCAGGTCTATTAAATGACATGTTCATCTTCCTTTAAGGCAAAAAGGAACATCTGTCACCAGGCCCTTGACTTCATTTCCATTGTGAATACTAAGCTTCATCAGATGCCAAGTCAAGTCACAGAACACAGAAAGCTTAGAGACCAGGGCAGCAAGAGAAGCCCCACAGAACTGCCCCTTCGAAGTTCAAAATGGGCCCCCAGGTGTCCCCAATAGCTGTTTTTTGTCCAGTGCTTTTTTGTCTAAGTGTTATTTCTTTGTTACTCATTTTGCTCTGGGTCAGGGCTTTTCCAGAAACAAAATAGTACTTTTTCTCTCTTGATTCTAACATTATTCTTATTGTGGAGAAGACAGAGACAGAAATGGATAGGAAACTGCAAAAAAGATACAGAAAATGTCTGTGATTGCCAGCTGAGCATGTGATGGGTTTGGAGTCAGACCCGAGCTCCAGTCTCAGCTCTTCCACTGGCCAGCTGCATGCTTCTCAATGAGCTGCTTCTTGCAGCTTTTACATACCTAACTTTGCATTTTGGGTAGTTGTTAGATGCAGATTCAATCGCTGGGTCAGAAAGATCCCCCAGAGAAGCAAATGGCAACTCAATCCAATATTCTTGCCTGGAGAATCTCCATGGACAGAGGAGCCTGGCAGGCTACATGGGATCACAAAAGAATTGGACATGACTTAGTGACTGAACAATAAGTTCTTTTCACATAGCACACATGTAGTAAATATTAGCTATTACATGATTTCATGTACAAGATATATCAAGCAGTGCGTGTGTGACTGCCAAGTCACTTTAGTCATGTACAACTCTGTGCAATCCTATGGACTGTAGCCCACCAGGCTTCTCTGTCCATGGGATTCTCCAGGCAGGAATACTGGAGTGGGTTACCATGCCCTCCTCCAGGGAATCTTCCTGACCCAGGGATCGAACCTGAGTCTCTTATGTCTCCTGAATTAGCAGGCTACCTGGGAAGCCATATCAAGCAGTACTGGTCCCTAAACCAACTAGGTAGAGGGAGAACAATCCCTCTTTTTACTAAGCTTGAATGGTGTGCATCTGTCTCTATCAACAACACTGTTTAAAATCGACTTCCAAAATTCAGACTCCCAGTACATCCAAAACCTGGAATGTCCCAAATTCTAGAACATCAAGACTTTGCCAGTAACTTAGGGTTCTAAGCCCCTAATGTCTTGATAACATTTCTGTTTCCCAGGATGTTTCTTTATCACTTAGGAAAATAGCACCTTTAAGTATCTTCCTAACTTTCAAAGCCCCCTTATCAGCAAATCACAAACTCTTATTTAAGGAGATGGTGTCTAGTTGGGCAAAATTCATTGAACCTGAATTATTTGTTTTCTGCTTAGGAAATTACAGGTAATTAACTTATTCTCTAATAAATTCCAGCAAGTCTTTCCTGTAGAAAAACCTAAAAGTGATATTTAGAACTATTCTTTCCTCTTAAAAGTTTCTATTGCTGGAAGCCCTTAGCTGAACTAAACCAACCTGGAAATTTGAGATGCTGGTGTGCACTACAGTACCCTGGGATATCCAGATGCACGTTCTCTTCCTTAATCCCTCCATCTCCTCATATTCTTGTGATCCTCTTGCCCTTATCTGGACAGTTTCCTCTTATGATGACACTGCATTCTTGCATCAGGCATGTCTGCTCCCTTTCTTTTATGGAGGGGCTTGGAAGGCACAGCCCTTTTACAGCCTCCCCCCAGGCAGGTCCCCAGATCTCTGGGGTACCAGCCTGGCACCAGACCAAGAAGGGCCTGATGTCAAGAAACCCCTAAAATTCTCTCTAAGGTTATTATCTTTTCGTTCACTATTGAAATTATTCCTCTTCCAGCATCACATGTGAGCCTTCCTGACAGCTTCTGAATTTCCATAGAGAAGGGGTTTAGTGGTAGCAATCTACTTTAAAAGGGAGCTAAAGGGCTGGCATTGAAGCTACGTGCATGGAAAGTACACAGTTTGGGCTTGGGTTATATATTCAAAGTCAGTTTTTTTAAATAAATTTGTATAAAGATACATAATACAAAACATATTTTTCATTGCCGTTATCAGAGAATGAGCAGCTAGTGGAGTTAATGCAGGCAAAAGGCCCAAATGATCCGGTGACACCATATTATGGTTTCAGTCTTCTAGATAGTCTCAATACACTCAGTGAAGAATAACTCTTTAATCTCTACCTCCAACCTAGGGAATTTTTTCAGGGTTGTAAGCCAGGCCATGGGTACCACTGGGACGGAGCTGCCGCTTAGCATGCATTTCTAGCGCAGCCAGGGACTGTGCCTCCTGGAACCTGATGCTCTAGTGCAGTTTCCTTCTTCACCTCTTCTCTCCCTACTTCCCTGGATGGTGGTGGTTTAGTCACTAAGTTGTGTCCGACTCTTCATGACCCCACATAGCCCACCAGACTCCTCTGTCCGTGGGATTTCCCAGACAAGAATATCGGAGTGGGTTGCTGTTTCCTTCTCCCAAGCCAGGGATTGAACTTGGGTATCCTGCATTGCGGGCAGTTTCTTTACTGACTGAACCACCAGGGAAGCCCTCTCTACTCCCTTAACTCATGGCAAATCTCTCCTAAACTTCCTGAGCCACTGAAGAATGTTGGTTATGGTCCATGGGTCTCACCCAAGGAGAATCAACTCAAGATATTTTGGTTGTCTAAAGAGTTTGCGGTTCAGTTCAGGAAGAGGCCCTGGAGTATGAAATGGCAACCCACTCCCATATTCTTGCTTGGGAAATTCCATGAACAGAGGAGTCGAAGGGCTACAATCACAAAGGGATCACAAAGAATCAGACACGACTAAGCACACACACAAAGGCTAAAGTAATCATCCCAACATAATCCTTACTTTCCCAGGCTACCCTGACCCCTCTTGGATACTATACTGGGAAAACGAGCCTGATCCACACTATTTTCACTTCCAGGTCGCCTCCTCTCCCGAACAGTTCCCAGTGATTACAGTGAAGATCGCTCAGTCGAGTCCGATTCTTTGCGACTCCATGGACAGTAGCCTACCAGGCTCCACTGTCCGTGGGATTTTTCCAGGCAATAGTACTTGAGTGGATTTCCATTTCCTTTTCCAGGGAACTTCCCAACCCAGGGATCAAACCTGGGTCTCCCACATTGTAGACAGACGCTTAACCCTCTGAGCCACCAGGGAAGTACAACAGTTCCCAAGTCTCTGGCAAACTGAGGTAGGCGCTTTGTTCTCAGTTGTTGCTATTCTCTCCTCTACCACATGGTGGCACTATTCTCCGGCAGCTTTTTCCCTGCCCCTGGTTAAGAATGAGGCTGCCTATAGAGACCTCAGAGTTGCAGGAAGGGTTCTCCCTGCACCTGGATTTAGAGTGAATATTAGGTGGTGCAGTGGTAAAGAATGTGCCTGCCAATGCAGAAGACACGGGTTGGATCCCTGGGTTGGGAAGATCCCCTGGAAGAGGAAATAGCAACACACTTCAGTATTCTTGCCTGAAAAATTCCGTGGACAGAGGAGCTTGGTGAGTTACAGTCCATGGGGTCTCAAAGAAATGCTTGAGAATACTTGAAATTCATCAGCCTGCATTAAATTTAAAAGTGCCCCCTCTCCATGAAATATGAATCAGAACCTAAGGACAGAGTTCAATATCTTGAATCTCCAAACTTAAAGCAAGTTTCCTGTTAGAGGGAGTATAGCATCCTAAGGTCCATTTTTGAGTCACCACCTGGGAAGCCTACTTTCAATATAAAATGAATGAAAGTCACTCAGTCGTATCCAAGTCTTTGCAAGGCCATAGACTCTATAGTCCATGGAATTCTCCAGGCCAGAAAAATGCAGTGGGTACCCATTCCCTTCTCCAGCAGATCTTTCCAACCCAGGGATTGAACCCAGGTCTCCCACACTGAAAGCAGATTCTTTACCAGCTGAGCCATCAAGGAAGCCCAAGAATACTGGGGTGGCTAGCCTATCCCTTCTCCAGCGGATCTTCCCCACCCAGGAATCGAACGAGGGTCTCCTGTATTGCAGGCGGATTCTTTACCAGCTGAGCTACCAGGGAAATCCTTTCAATATACACTTTCAATATACAGCTTTATTTATTTACATATCTAAACAGCAATTACGAGTCCCTGGTGGCTCAGTTGGTAAAGAATCTGCCTGCAATGCAGGAGACCTGGTTTCATCCCTGGGTCACAAAAATCCCCTGGAGAAGAGAATGGCAACCCACTCCAGTATTCTCGCTTGGAGAATTCCACGGAAGAGGAATCTGGCGCTACTCTCCATGAGGTTGCAGAGTCGAGTATGACTGAACAACTAACACACACACACAAACAGCAATTACCACCATGATATACAGGAGATGAGGTTTTAACTGTAAGATTATAAACCAAAGACAAAAATGTTTTACTTTTTAGGATAGGATTTTAATTAGTTAATAAGATGATACTAATAGTGGCTTAAACAAGGTTGAAGTTTTTCCTCTTGCAAACTGGTTTCCTCTGATAGGAGCTCCCCACGTGGACGCCCAGGCTTCTTCCAAGATGTCACTCATCCATTCCTAGAGTATTGCGTTTGCTCTATAGCTCAAGGAGCCATACCATCATATCTGCCTTGCAGCCATCAGAAAAAAGGGAAAAGCAAAGAAAGAGGACAAGCTGTATCTCCCTAAGAACACGCTGGAAGTTTCTCAGTCACACTCAACTCCAAGAGGACTGAGAGATCAGAGGCTGCTATGCAACCAGTTGAAAATGCTATTTCAGTGGAGGAGAGGGAATAGTATGAGAGAAAACCTGCAGTTGCTGCCAGAGTGCTAATCAGGAGTTTTTCTCTGCGAAAACAAATAGCAAAGCCAGGATAATCCATGTAAGCCGAAAACTATCCAAGCTGCAAGTAACGACCCATTTATTTCAAACAAATCCATAAAGAAAATTTAACATCAGCCTGGAACACATATATAAATGACAAAGACTTTCAGCTAAATCAAGGGAATATAGCCATATAAAAAAACATTAAACATTTTATCCTATAAAATCACTGGTTCTTAGAGCTGGTGAGGATCCTAAAGGTGATTTAGTAAAAAACCTTCCACTTAATGCAAGCATTTTCTTTATAGTAACCTTGACCACAGCTATCCCATTTTCTGTCAGAACACTTCCGGGTGATGGATCCTGTAGCCTTAAGGTCCACAGTCCCTGGGAGTTGTGGACAAAGGCAGAAAGAGCAAGCTGGCAGGGGACAGTGGTCAGAGCCTGCATCTAGGTACCCAGCCATGTGCATGGCCATGGTGTAATAGCTCCCACCCTGGGATCAATTAAGAGTAGGAAGCATGGTAAAGGGAGAGGGATTCTCATTGGTTTGCGTTTAGAGGCAAATTTTCAAAAATGTGCATATATTTCATATATATATATATATATATATTTTTTTTTTTTTCTGAAACATATGTTTGAAAGCCCCAGAACAGATGATTTTTGCCACAGCTATCTATGCCTCAAAGGAGTAGCTCTCAAAAATATTGCATTAAAGGAGCCCATGAGATGTTTGGGTAGAGATTTCAAGTAAACACCTAGGCATATGTATCTGGAGGTCAGGGAGAAGGTCCCTAATTGTATTTAATCAGCTGCCTGTGCCTGTGCTCAGTCACTTCAGTCGTGTCCAACTCTTTGCGACCCTTTGGACTATAGCCCACCAGGCTCCTCTGTCCATGGGCTTCTCCAGGCAAGTAACTAGAGTGGGTAGCCATGCCCTCCTCCAGGGTATCTTCCCAACCCAGGGACTGACCCACATCTCCTGCATTACAGGTAGATTCTTTACTGCTGAGCCACGGGGGAAGCTCATTTAATGAGCTACACAGAGTTTATACTTGAAGTACTGAGATAGAAGAACTAAAAGACAGAGAGGTAAAAGAAGCCAGGAAAGAATCTCTCTTTTAGAAAATGGAAAACAGAAATGCTAGAAAAGGAGGCAGATGAAGAAGCATTTTAATAAATAAGTAAAAGGGAGGCAGAAAGGTGTGAATTTCTGGAGGATCCCTCATTTATGGGACAAGGAATTCTGAGGTGTGAACACAGTGAGGGTTCCTGAGGTCAGGCTTTGACCTGCATTTAGGCTGCAAGATAAGTCATGGTTAGTAATAACTGAAGGATCAGCTCCATGTTTTAGAGAGGAGCAGTTAAGGAAAGGGAGGGTCCTTTCCCCAAGGCTAAGTAAGAAAATGAGAGGGTCACCAGCAGAGGACATCAGTGCCCAGGAGGCTGGGGTCTGACCAAGGTCACTGGCAGTGAGACAAGAAAATAGGGTACAGAGAGCAGGAGCGACCTGGAACAACCCAACCTGAAATGACAAGGACATGCAGGGAAAACGTCATATTTGGGCTGGCCCCTTAGTATGACCTGTGACAATCAGAGTAAAATGTATGAAACATGAAAGAATTCCCTGGACATCTCCAAAGATGTTGAGAAATAAAACTCAGTGAAACACTTAACTTCTTTCAAGGGAGTCATGATTATTTGCATATAAAAGGTTATTTTTGTGATCATAGCTTGGCAAGGTCCAGGATATACAGATCACAGAGAAGGAAAATTAAATTTTCAAGGTTTGGTATAAATGGTGTCTCATGCTCTAGACAGAATGAGAAATATGGAGATCAAAAAAAAAAAAAAATCCTTAGATGAGAAGCCGGTTTTATTAGTGACCTTGAAGAGGTTTAAGAAAGAAGATGGGGTAGAAAGCAAATTCAAGCAAATGAAGAGATAAGTGAATTCTCAGAATGCATAGGCTGCAAGAATTGACTATGCTTTCAAGAAGTTTGTGGAAAGAGGAAAGAGATGGGATCACAGAAAACAGGATAAAGAGGCTGAAGCGGAGAGTGGTTGGCAGAGAGAGTGGAGAAGGATGTGAGGAGTGGCTGAAGAGACCCCCTAGAGACAGGGCTCAGCCTCTGGAACCAGCTGGACCCCAGCCTGAGGCAGGGCTCTGCCCTTCAGGAGAGCATGAAATTTACCTTCTGTCAGGGTGACCTGAGAAGTAAATCAGTTACTTCAGGTGAATGGGCTTCCCTGGTGGCTCAGAGGTTAAAGTGTCTGCCTGCAATGCGGGAGACCTGGATTCGATCCCTGGGTTGGGAAGATCCCCTGGAGAAGGAAATGGCAACCCACTCCAGTATTCTTGCCTGGAGAATCCCATGGACAGAGGAGCCTGGTGGGCTACAGTCCACGGGGTCGCAAAGAGTCAGACGCTTTCAGGTGAATGACTTAGCACTGCACCAGTGATAACTCAGACACTGCATGATGGGAGCAGAGAACTGGGCGGGGATAGACGGAGACTTGAGAGGCCACCCAGGAACCAGCCCCACAGCTTTGGGCAGCAGGAGGTTCCTGTCAGGAAAGAAGGAAGATAGGAGTCAATCCTGCTGTGACTCTGGTCAGATGACCTTAGTGAGTGGACTGTTAACCTGCCACCTGTCACCCACACTGAAACAGGGCAGGGGACAGGGGAGAGCGTCTTGTGTCCCCATCTCCCTCTACTAAGACTTAGACACATATAGTTTCACTCAAAAAGCTCAGATTTTCCTTCTAAGATTCCAGTAATAAAATACAAACTCTGGGGGAATTAAAAAGTCAGCTATTACTTAGAAAATGAACTTATGGTTGCCTGGGGGAAGCAGGGGACAATTGCCTGGCTTTGTAGTATGAGTAGGAGTGTGCCAGGCAGAAAAGGAAATCAGACATAGTAAACAGAAAGACAACACTGTTAGGGCAAGGAATTAAAAGTATAGTGCATTGAAATAAGGGGCTTCCCAGGTGGTACTGTTGGTAAAGGACACGCTTGCCAATGCAGGAGACATAAGAGACACAGGCTCGATCCCTGGGTCGAGAAGATTCCCTAGAGGGGGACATGGCAATCCACTCCAGTATTCTTGCTTGGAGAATCCCATGAACAGAGGAGCCTGGTAGACTGTAGTCCATGGGGTGGCACAGAGTCAGACAGGCCTGAAGCAAGTTAGCAGGCACACACATGTTGAAATGAGAATAACAAAATGTTCAATAGAGCAAAATCAAGGGCTCTATGCAGTGCTTTGAAAGGTCGCTATTTTGCTCAGAAAGCCAGGAGCAGACCATGATGTGTTTTCTGTAGGTGCTGGGACTTTATCGTGTGGACATCAAGAAACCAGCAAAGTTGTAAGCACAAGCAGATCTGCATTTCAAGAACTCAGGTGGCAGCCTAGAATATGATCCAGAGCCAGAGCCATGAGAGAAAGATGACTTTGTCACAATAATCCACTACAGAGAAAGAAGCAAAGCATCAAGGATTACTAAGAGGACTCCATCTTAGAAGACTGGCAGCTGGTCCCTCTAATAGGACATAAAGAAAAACAGCTTCTGCAGAGGAAGATTGTAAGTTCATCTCAGGTCTTGCTGTGGATGAGGGAATGACTGACCAGTTGGCAGTTAAAATGGATATCATTAGCAACAAATACCTTAATAATATTAAGATCAAGTATGTCTCAGATGCTTCCCCCAGCCACCAACTGGTAATTTTTCCAAAAACAAACAAGCTTGATTTGGCATGAATTCTTTTTAGTGACATGGATCCCACAAAAATGCATGGAACTTCAAATAACAACAATGGATAACAACTGGTGACTTCCATTTCCTTTTTTCAGCATTTACAAACTACCTGCTTAACATTCTATTTATTAACAAAAATCTATGGCAACTCAATAGTTCATACTTTTTAGAAATTATCTTTTCTCTTTTTTTTTGAAAATCGATGCATTGTGTATCTCTAAATGTCTTTGTTAGCCTCCATGATTCCTAAGAAATGAATGATAACTTTTTGGCATTCTACCTGCACATCTTCTCAGGACTCAGGAATGCTGTTCTTTCAGGTCTGGGGTTTGATCTCACTCAAAGCAATGAATTCTTCATTTGTTACCCTGACCTAGAGTGCCTTGGAATTCCTTTTTTAAATTGCTTGTTTAGGTTTTCCAAATTTGAAATTATTTTTCTGAGTAATGAGTATGAAAACAAAATAGGACTTGAGCAGTTCTGCTTTTTCTTTGTCAGAAACATTCCTTGTTTCGTGTCTCTAACACATTATATCAAAATTGACATGTCCCATCACTTCATGGGAAATAGATGGGAAAACAGTGGAAACAGTGTCAGACTTTATTTTTCTGGGCTCCAAAATCACTGCAGATGGTGATTGCAGCCATAAAATTAAAAGACGCTTACTCCTTGGAAGGAAAGTTATGACCAACCTAGATAGCATATTCAAAAGCAGAGACATTATTTTGCCAACAAAGGTTCATCTAGTCAAGGCTATGGTTTTTCCTGTGGTCATGTGTGGATGTGAGAGTCGGACTGTGAAGAAAGCTGAGTGCCAAAGAATTGATGCTTTTGAACTGTGGTGTTGGAGAAGACTCTTGAGAGTCCCTTGGACTGCAAGGAGATCCAACCAGTCCATTCTGAAGGAGATCAGTCCTGGGTGTTCTTTGAAGGAATGATGCTGAAGCTGAAACTCCAGTACTTTGGCCACCTCATGCGAAGAGCTGACTCATTGGAAAAGACTCTGATGCTGGGAGGGATTGGGGGCAGGAGGAGAAGGGGACGACAGAGGATGAGATGGCTGGATGGCATCACCGACTCGATGGACATGAGTTTGAGTGAACTCCGGGAGTTGGTGATGGACAGGGAGGCCTGGCGTGCTGCAACTCATGGGGTCCCAAAGAGTCGGACACGACTGAGTGACTGAACTGAACTGAACTGTCCTTAGCATTTTGGAGAGTCTTGGTATATCCTGTATGCAGGTTTCCTAAGACTGGTCACATTTATTTATGCCACTCTTGTAATCAGTCTTAGCCCTGTGTCCCTCCCTCCATGTTTTATGACTATGTCACCTGTGGATACTTTATCTGAGATCCTCAGTACATCCTGACTGAAGTCATGTGTAAGAGCAATGTCAGAGTGATGTTATTTAGACCAGCCTATGTTTCTTGCCAGTTGGTGTTTTTGATGAAACTAATACCTATCTTTTCTCTTCACAGTTTTCAGTCTGATTTTCCCAAGTCCAGTGAATATATCTGGTAATAACCAATATTCTTGACATCAAACCCAGGATGACAGAGTCACTTCCTTTAACATTCAGATCACCATCATGTGCCCATGTTCTCCTCTTTGTTGGTGATAGTTAAGCCCCAAGTCCAAGTGCATTGTATTCTCAAACTTCTGAGTGATAAAATTACCTCCAAGACATCAGTGTATTGGCTGATCTGTTTTTGTCAGGCTTCCCAGATGGCTCGGTGGTAAAGAATCCTGCCAAGCAGAAGACGCAGGTTCAATCTTCCAGTAGATTACACAGAGGCTAAAGCATCCTTACTCTCCCATCAAATCAATATCTTGTTTCCTTGCCAACTTTAAGTTTCTATTGAGAAATCATCATCTATGTTCCTTTTTGGGTAAGTGTTCAACAATATCACTACCTTTTATCTTTACAAAAATGTTCTATACCATTTATTTATTCATTTAACAGATACTTATTAAGCGCGTGTGCTTTATTAGTTTGCTAGAGAGCTACAGTTAACAAAGCACTAGAGACTGAGTGGCTTAAACAACAGAAATTAATTTTTTTCAGAGTCCTGGAGGCTGCAAGTCTGACATCAAGGTATTAGTAGAGTTCGTTTCTTCAGAGGGCTCTGAATCAGGGATGTGGTCCAGACCTCTCCCCTGGGCTTGTGCATGGCTGTCTCCTCCCTCTGTCTCCACATCACCTTCCCTCTGTACATGCCCATGTCCAAATTTCCCATTCTTACAAGGATACCAGTCATACTGGATTAAGGCCCTCTCTAATGAGCTCATCTTAACTTGATTACCTCTTTAAGAACCCTACCTCCAAATATGGCCACATTCTGATGTCCTTCGGGATTGACTTTAACCTGTGAATTTAGAGGGACATAGTTCAGCCCATAACATGTGCTGCAAGCCAGGTCCTGATCTAGGCCCTGGGAATATAGCAATGAATAAAACAAAGTCCTAACTTCATGATGACACATGCTCTGGTGGGAACTGGAAAGAATGGGCAACAAACAGTAAGTAGATATTGTATCTAAATGCCAGACAGTGACATTTAGAATATAAATAGAGCAGGAGATGGAGGGTGACAGAGAAGGAACAGAACTTGGAAGGATTGTGATTATTTTCCTATCTTTTTATTTGAATAGTTTGTGTTTTTTTTTTTACAGTGCTGTATCAGTTACAGGTATACAGCAAAGTAATTCAGTAATTATTTTTCAGATTCTTTTCTCATATAGGTTATTATAAGATAATTGAGTATAATTCCTTGTGCTATACAATAGGACCTGGTTGTTTATTTTATATATAATAGTAAGTATATGTTAATCCCAAATTCCTAATTATCCCATTCTGCCCCCTTTCTCCTTTGGTAACCATACGTTTGTTTTCTACATCTGTGAATCTGTTTCTGTTTTATAAATAAGTTCATTTGAATCATTTATTTTAGATTCCATATAAATGCAATACCATAATGATATTTTTCTTTTTATGTCTTACTTAGTATGATCATTTCTAGCATCCATGTTACTGCAAATGGCATTATTTCATTCTTTTTATGGCTAATATTCCATTGCATATAGGTATCACATCTTTATCCATTCCTCTCTTGATGGACATTTAGGTTGTTCTTATGTCTTGGCTATTCTAAAGAGTGTTACAGTGAAATGCTGAAAACTATAATCTTTTTGGATTATAGTTTTGTCTAGATACATGCCCAGAAGTGGGATCTTGGATCATATATTAACTCTATTTTCAGTTTTTTAAGGAACCTCCATACTGTTCTCCATAGTGACCACACCAATTTACATTTGGGAGGGTTGTGATTCTAAAAGATGTCACATTTCAGCAGAGACGTGAAAGAACTGAGGGGCAAGCTATGAGCTTGTGTAGGATACACATATTCCAGGCAGAGGGAACAGCCAAGACAAAAAGCTCTGCGGCTGCAGCATCGTGAGCACATTCAAGAAACATGAAGGAAGAAGTCAAGTCATATGAAATGACATCAGACTGTATGAAGTCTTACAAGGATCGAGATTTTATCCTGAGTAGTATGGGAAGCAATTTGAGGTCACAAACAGAGAACTGTCACGAGAAAGAAAATTGCACCAAACCTGAATTTTATAAGATATAATGTATAACCCTTTTTGAGAAATACATGCCATTCCTAATAATGCTTAAACAGTATCCTGGTATATTTTAATGAAATTAAGAATTTCTTCTGGAAAAGGAATTATCCATCACCCGTCTACCTAGCCTTATGAGGAGCCTAATACTCTTATTGTCTTCAATTAAATTTTATATAAAATATCTCTACCAAGAATGAGTCTTTAAATTGGCTTTTTCAGAGGCCTCTTCATTTATAGCAAGTTTGAAATTAAACTTTGACATGTGCTTCTCATCAATTTGTCTAAAGAGTTACTTTAATTAAGGAAATCATATTTACATTTTTGAAGGATAACTCCGATTACTGGATTATTCAGTGTAGAATTTCTATCCTGTATAACTTCTTCTATTATACCTTTTTATTCTGCATATACCAGGTAAAGTTATCTTAACTATTCTTTCAAAATCTAAATTTACTCATTAGGTCCTCTGCTTCTGATATAATCTATTTAAATTACAAGAAGATAAATCATTATAATGTATATAAAATGCCAAAACAAGCCCATTTCTGATACAAACTGACCTTTCTACGGCAATAAATAAAAAGCTTCCTAAAAGCTCCATTTTTCTGAATTCCTTCTTTAAATTCTAAATTAAGTATATAATGAGTCATCAATAGTTTAGAGCCTGCATAGCCCATCAAATAAAACTGATTATCCTTTTCCTACATAAAAAAAAAAGGCAAACAACAGTGTTTTACTTACATGATTTGTATTTTCTGACCTAAACACAGCACCAAGTATTCACTAAGGGAGTCTCGGTAAATATCAAGGAGAAATCACACCGTCAGCAAAAGTCACTTTATATGTCACCTGGTAATAGTGAGGTGTTCCTAGTTCCAATTTTTAGATTAAATCTTATTAATTAAAAAGGGCAAACTAGAGGTTCTTAGGAAACGCTGATGCTAGGAAAGATTGAGACTGGACGGAGAGCGAGGCGACAGAGGATGAAATGGTTGGATGGCAACAATGATTCAACGGACATGAGTTTGAGCAAACTCTGGGAGGTGGTGGAGGACAGGGAAGCCTGGCAGTGCTGCAGCCCACGGGGTCGTAAAGAGTTGGACAGAACTTAGCAATTGAAGGACAATAACAAAGAGGTTCTTAGATGAATTGGGGCTCTACAAGGCTTTGTTTTGCATTTGTTTATAAAGCTTATGAACCTGTCTCCTCACAAACGAGATACAAAAAAGGCAAGTTTTCAAGTAGTCAAACAATCCAGATATGTTGTCCCTCTCACCAGGTTGGGCAAGTATTGATACAATATTAACTGCTATTGGGCCTTTCACTCTTCTCGGGGCTACCAACGGCCCCAGGAACCAGGTTGAGGCAGGTCCTCGGTTGCTACTGTTTGCTGTGTGCCCCTCACCAACTTTGTTCACGAGGGACTTCCCTGGTGATCCAGTAGTTAGGAATACACCTTCCAATTCAGGGGACATGGATTTGGTCCCTGGTCTGGGAATTAAGATCCCAGCAGCAGGGTAAGGAAACCTACAAGCAGCAACAAAGACCCAGCACAGTTAAAAAAAAGAATAAGTACCTGTAGGAAGCATGAATTTATCGGCTAGTTGAAATTTTATTTAGTTATGGAACCCAAAGAACAAATGGGTAAGGGACACAGGGATGGGAGAGGAAAGAAAGGCAGCAGAAAAGAAGGAAGGAAAAAAAAGAGAAAAAGGGACAGAAAGAAAAGGTTAAAGTTATTTAATATTTTAATAGGGAATCAGTAAATGCAAAGTAATCACACTCAAAAGGTTATTTTCTTAAAGATAAAATCATATGACCATATTTCAAGTTAGAAATTATTAGCATCACATTAAACAACTGGGAAATTAGGGGCTTCCTCTGACAGGTGGCACATATACCAAAAACTGAAACTTGGAAATTAGTAATTAATGTCACAGTAGTGATGTATTTTCTTCCAAATGAATTGTACCATTTTTTTGCTTAGGGATTTCAAGCTTTCTGTATTTAATGTTACTGTTGGTCTTTGTTTAGTTCAGTTGCTCAGTCGTGTCCGACTCTTTGCGACCCCATGAATCGCAGCACGCCAGGCCTCCCTGTCCATCACCAACTCCCGGAGTTCACCCAAACTCATGTGCATCGAGTTGGTGATGCCATCCAGCCATCTCATCCTTGTGCATCGAGTTGGTGATGCCATCCAGCCATCTCATCCTCTGTCATCCCCTTCTCCTCCTGCCCCCAATCCCTCCCAGCATCAGGGTCTTTTCCAATGAGTCAACTCTTCGCATGAGGTGGCCAAAGTACCGGAGTTTCAGCTTTAGCATCATTCCTTCCAAAGAAATCCCAGGGCTGATCTCCTTTCGGATGGACTGGTTGGATCTCCTTGCAGTCCAAGGGACTCTCAAGAGTCTTCTCCAACACCACAGTTCAAAAGCATCAATTCTTCTGTGCTCAGCTTTCTTCACAGTCCAACTCTAACATTCATGCATGACCACTGGAAAAACCATAGCCTTGACTAGACGGACCTTTGTTGGCAAAGTAATATCTCTGCTTTTCAATATGCTATCTAGGTTGGTCATAACTTTCCTTCCAAGGAGTAAGTGTCTTTTAATTTCATGGCTGCAATCACCATCTGCAGTGATTTTGGAGCCCAGAAAAATAAAGTCTGACACTGTTTCCACTGTTTCCCCATCTATCTGCCATGAAGTGATGGGACTAGGTGCCATGATCTTAGTTTTCTGAATGTTGAGCTTTAAACCAACTTTTTCACTCTCCTCCTTCACTTAACCCAAGTTAAATATTTCTAAGCTGTTATATAATATACTGAGTCCCCTTCTGTTACCAAAATTCTAAGTAAAGAGCATTATAGAAAATGCCTTCAATTTATTGGATGGTCTTTGTTTCCACAAAATCACCTTAACTTTGATATAGCCTATTATTGCACAGATATCATTTTCAGTTTCACTTTTGCTATCAATCTTTCAAAAGCTACAAATCAATGAGTTATAGCCACTGAATAGGAAGCATGACTTCACAAATGTCATCCACCCTTGAGTTCAAACACTCCATAAAATGTACTGCTGTAGCTTCCAAAAATCCTAGAGTTCTCCTTCCACAAAGCTGTAATTGTGCATCTTAGAGGTCATAAATCCATGCTGTGTGAAGACTGGGGCTGAGTTAAGTGAAGAGGTCAAAGAAAAGATGATTCTCCCATCAAATGAACAGATTTGTTGGGTTATGTGCCCATTGATGGTCTTCCCACTGGCTCAGTAGTAAAGAATCTGCCTGCCAATGCAAGAGACATGGGTTTGATCCCTGGGTGGGGAAGATTCCCTGGAGAAGGGAGTGGTAATCCACTCTAGTATTCTTGTCTGGGAAATTCCATGGAAAAAGAAGTCTGGCGAGCTGCATTCCATAGGGTCACAAAAAGAGTCCGATGTGGCTGAGTAACTAAGCACACACATGCACACATGACCACTGATACACACTATAAATTTAAACATTGATACTTGATACCTTTTTGAGCTAAGTCACCTTGGCATACAACAGGTTAATTGAATCATTTGGAAAGGTTCAGAGTAATACCACCAGGTTCAGCCTAGCTCAAACACTGAAGGTTTTTATATTGACTAAAGAATTAGGAATTAATTATCCATTTTCAAATTTTAAGGTAATTGCAAAGTAGAGATACTGAAAATAATTGCTGGTTCATGTGCTGTCAACCACCCTGAGGTTGCTGGAGCTTTGACTGCACGGTTCTGTGTAGAAGTGGGCTATAAGCCAATCTCTGCAGGAACAATCACTTATTCCCCCTTTGTTATGCTGTAGAAAGTTAAGTGGTGGATTCATTGAACTAAAATAGTTCAGTTTGTAATAAACATTACAAAACTCATTGTAGAAATCAATAGGAATCCCGCAGGCAATTCTACTGGACATTTAAGTGAAAATTTAAATGTGACCCAGGGGTTCTTTTTGTTTTATTCATGCTTATTATTTACATCTTGCATTTGTAGCCTACGTTACCCTCTCCTGATTTCTGGCTTGAGAAGTTATCTCTCAGGCAATCCAAAGCCCTAGGCTCCCAAATTAGATTACTCTCTCCGTTCACTATGGCAAGTTACAAGCTTGTCTCATGAAATAATGGCAGATTCAAATCTCCCTTTCACTGCTGTCCACTCCCACCTATCTCCAACTCTTTTCCAGGATAACTGTTTTCAGAGAATGATAGCAATTATCAACCTCTCTGTAGCAGACGGTTGATGACATATACAAAAACCTGCTTCTAGGAGACTGAATCACCATGGGTGTGCTCTTTCTCCTTAAGTCCAGAAAACAGACAAACACACACACACACACACACACACACAGACTCATCACTAGGATTCATGGCACTTTTCTTTAAAGGAGCAGAAACCCATATCTTTGTCTAATTTGTTGGGTTTTGAGAAAATCACTCACTTATCTAAGCTTTAGTGTCTGCAAAATATTTCTTTTAATGTTTGGAAAAATCTTAGGGAACATTTAGGTGTACAAAAAGGCATAAAATAAAATATGACACCTGTGAAATGATTGCCTAACTTTAAAAATAGCATAACCATCCAAGTTGAAGAGGCCTGTGCACCCCTCCCAGATAGAGAAGATGATCACCATCCGGGGTTTGTTGTTTATCTTTCACTTGCATCTTATTAGACTGCTCCCCACAGCAGACCAGTAAATCAAGAGATGAGTTGTTGGGACAAGAAAGAGTGACTTTATTCTGAAAGCCAGCAGGCCAAGAAGATGGTAGACTAGTGTCTCGAAGGATCATCTTCTCCAAGTTAGAATTCAGGCTTCTTTTATACTAAAAGGGGAAGGAGTAAAGTTCTGGTTCCAGGCAGACTCTGTTGGGAATGTGTTAATTTCCAACTTTCCTGAAGCCATTCACAGGTGGACCCGGTAGAGATGTTTCCTATGAGCTACACAAAGGTATTTTGGCTTAATGCTCTTTACATGAGAGGCAGGGTGCTCAGAGATTGGCCATGGTGTATTATTTAAACAAAGAGGAAACATCCCTTTGGTGATTAACTAGCAGCAAAAGCAATAGACTACAAAGGTGAAAGTAAAAGAAATAGCTCCAATATGGAGTCATTTTGTTCTTCCCTATCACGATAACTTTCATGGGCTTCCCAGGTGGCTCAGTGGTAAAGAATACTCCTGCCAATGCAGGAGACGTGGGTTGTATCCCTGTGCTGGGAAGATCTTGTGGAGAAGAAAATGGCAACCCACCCCTAGTACTTGCCTCGGAAATCCTACGGACAGAGGAGCCTGGTGGGTTACAGTTCATGGGGTCGCAAAGAATCAACTACGACTGAGCAACGGAGCATGAACACATGCTTTACAATGACATTCATAGGTGTCTGTGCTATCCAACGTGTGTTTTGGGTATATAAAGGTTATAATATTGCATATATTCTTTGGCAACTTGACTTGGTCCCTTAAGATTGTATTTATGAGTCATATATTAATATATGAAGTTGTAACTCATTCTTTTTCAGAATATCCCATTTTATTTGAATATATCACAAGGTATCTATTCATTCTCCTGTTGATGAATTATTTTCCAACTTAATATCCTTACAAATAATATCGCTATGAAATTTTTTTAATATTTCTCTCTTTTGCTAAGACAGGTGCTAAGCCAGGATGCTGACCTCCTGGGGCATGAATGGGTTAAGAGTGCATCTCTTCTGCCCTAAGATTGACTGGTTCAGGTCCTGGGTTGGCGAGAGCCCCTCTCCAGTCCTCTCTATCCATGAGCTGCCTCACCTGTTTATGGCAGTGCTTACAGTGAAACAAGAACCCAAATCATTTACTCCCATGCTCATCTGGACTCTGAAAATGGAAGTCAGATCTTCCTGTTGACAATAACATAGTTTTGTTATTTCACTACATTAGCATTACTTTACTTCCCAGGGGTCCTTTGCTCAGACAAATCATTTGATTGTTCTTGGCAGAAATTTCCCCAAAGATTTATCAACTCCTCGATGAAAAGCATCAGTAGACAGTTTTTGCCCTAAGGTTCTTTGAATTTCTTGCCTCAAAATCCTCACCCTGCTGTTCTCATCATCCTGAACTGTTGTATCATGATCTTTGCTGCTGCTGCTGCTAAGTTGCTTCAGTCATGTCTGACTCTGTGCGACCCCATAGACAGCAGCCCACCAGGCTCCCCTGTCCCTGGGATTCTCCAGGCAAGAACACTGGAGTGGGTTGCCATTTCCTTCTTCAATGCGTGAAAGTGAAAAGTGAAAGTGAAGTTGCTCAGTCGTGTCCGACTCTTAGCGACCCCATGGACTACAGCCCACCAGGCCCTCCATCCATGGGATTTTCTAGGCAAGAGTACTGGAGTGGGGTGCCATTGCCTTCTCCGATCATGATCCTTACTCAGTCTTAATCAAGCTCTCACAATGAAGTACCTGCCTTAAAATTCCTGTTTCCCAATAAGTTCTGATTCTGACTTCCCCCTTCCCAGATACTGCCAAAGTTCTGAGTCAGTGGTAGACAATAAACAAAGCTTTGTCTTATCAATAGGTTATGTTTGTGATACTAGGGGAGATGGTATTTGCATGCAGAGGAATATTAATATTTTCAACATGGAACATGACAGCAAAAACTTTGAAAAGCATGGCTATGGAGTACAACTTAGGTGTAAAACAGCTGAATCTCGGGATAAGTGCTTTGTCAACTTCACTATATATTGGCCCACGGTATCAATTTAAGCCTAGTTTTCTCATCTGTAAAATAAAATGATTGAGCAAGATTATGCTTAAAAATTTTTTTATCTTAAAAATATTTTCAGGACTTCCCTGGTGGTCCAGTGTCCGGTGGGTAGGAGTCTGCATGTCAATGCAGGGGATGCCAGTCAATCCCTGGTTCGAGAAGATCCCACATGCTGCCAAGCAACTGAGCCTGTGTATCACAACTACCAAGCTCTTCCTGTGCCCACACTCTGCAACAATAGATAATACCTATGGACCCCTTCCTTGTTTTGGGAAGATCCCCTGGAAAAAGGAATTACTACCCATTCCAATATTCTTGCCTGGAGAATTCCATGGACAGAGGGGCCTGGCAGGCTATAATCCACGGGGTCACAAGGAGTCCAACACAACTGAAAGACTAACGCTCTCACATTTTCACTTCCTTGCTCATTTCTGCTTCTTTAGTCCAAGCAGCCTGGTTTGCTTTCTGCCTTCCCTAATTGCTGGGTCATTTCTTCCCTGGATGCTGTTTTTCCATCTAGGATTCCCACTTCTCTCATTTGTCTACCCTCCTCAAGTCCATTTTCAAAGTTAAATTCAAGTAGAATCTCTTCTGAGAAAGTTTCACCTGCAAGTCCACACTATGGTGACCAGTCCCACGCATAACTCTAGAGGACCTTCAGCCTAGTCATCCCCAGGGACCTGTCTTCCTGCACACATACGTGCTCTTCAGTGCTTCTGTGCCTTTGCATATGTTTTCCTGAGACCTGGAATCTCTTCCTCTCACTTCTCAGTCTGGCCAATGTTCAATTCAAGATTATGTTCAGGTATCACCTGCTCTTTAAAGTCTGAAAGAAAATGCCTTCTTCTTCAACAGTTAGACATTCCCTTTCTTTGGTTCCCAAAGCACCCTTTGCCTTCCTCCATTATAGCAAGTATCCTGGTGCCATGGAGCTGTTAGTCTTTCTTCCCAGAGCTGGGATTTGCAGTCACATCACCTATCACAGAACCAGGTGCAGGATGAGTAATCAAGAAAGGTTTGCTGAGTTGAAATGAAATAAACTGTGTATTTACTTCCACTTATAGACCTAGTCTAACCTTTTTTAGGAAAACCTCAACTTCAAAAAATTGTGTTATTTTATTGAACATTATTCATTAATATTATAGCCATGACTCAGTTTACATAGTTCTTTTTTTAAGATTTTTTTTTAATATGGACCATTTTTAAAGTCTTTCTTGAATTTGTTACAATACTGCTTCTGTTTTATATTTTTTATTTTGTTGGGTTTTTTTGGCCACAAGGCATGTGGGGTCTTAGCTCCCTGACCAGGAGTCCCAATTCACATCTTCTGAATTGGAAGGGGAAGTCTTCACCACTGGATGGCCAGGGAAGCCCCTGGTTTATATAATTCTGTTAAACTTTACCCATAAATAATGTCACAGATCAGGGGGAAAAAATCCTTTGTCAGATTCTAGGCCCTCCTGTTGGGTATGGGGATTACCGTCACTGAAAACCACGTTAGCTACAGCTGGGAACATGGCTCATAGCTGCTTGCCCCTTTCCCTACCTCACCACCAAACTTGGGGCTGATCACAGAGCAAGAAAAGAACAGACCCACTGGTCTGTTTTTGATGTACATACATACAGACCCCTGAAAGAAATAGAGAAAATATGACAGCCGACTAATGGGGTACGCCACTGTCGTCAGGAACGAGCTCTCAGGCCGGCATAACTGTAAAAGTATAAGCACAGGTGGGAAAGAGCCTGGCGCTTTACCCAGCACACACTGAACACTCGAGAGAACACTAAAGGAAAAACGGATGGACTCTCTGGAAATGTATCGCATGGTTGGTTAAGAGTGGAAAGGGGAAGGAATCAGGTGTCTCCTTGAGTAATTGTTTTTTTGCAGTCAGGCCATTTTTTAAAAGGAAAGAGTGTAGGAGTTGGTGGTGAAGATGAAGAGTACCTGAGAGACGGATGTTTCCACTCCGAATTCTACTTTGCAGCCTTTTCTTCAGATATTGAAGTTGGAGAAAGGAAATGATATTAGAATTAAAACATCTTCTCCACTAAGATTATTGGCAGATAAGGTTCACCTTGACTGCAAAGATTTAGTGATTATGTACAACTAGTCCTAAAGTGGGAAGGCCAAGACTAACAGGGAATCATCAAACAATTGTCAGATCATGCTCCATCAACCTAATTTTACCATTAAGGGTAGCCCAGAGCAACTGGATTGATAATTTTATGACTTTTTGTTGTCTTGGGAACAATATGGCTCGTTCCACTATGAAGCTGATCAATTGCTCAGCAATCAAATTGCAAACAGTGCTCTCACTGGATTGTATACCTGGCAGTTTTTGGATACCAGCGTAATCAGAATTCTAGGTAGGTTTCCTATCACAGAAGGTTAAAGAGACTTAACCAACACAAAAGATTGAGATATTACATATTTGAAATTACATGATTTTCTATTTCCCTGGTCCCTTTCCAAACTCACAGTTGCTTTCAATAAAGTTGTGTTTAATTGGTTTCTCTGCAACCAGTGAGATTGCTTATTTTAATCTTGGAACTGAAGGTAATGATTACAAATACAGCATTTTAATCACTTGTCGTGTAGATACAATATCTGAAAAGCTATTCACATTTTTTTTATCCTGTCCTTTTGAAAGCAGCATAAATATTTTGTTAGAGGATCTAATTTTGAGGTATTAAGCAATTTGCCTCAGTCTTCTACATCAGGTCATGAATGAGAATCTGAATAAAGGAAAATGTCAATGAAACTGTTGGAAAGAAAAATGAAGGGAGCAGAAGTCTTAAGGTTGCTGTGATTGTTCTTTAGAAGAAAAAGAAAAGTGGGGACTTCCCTGGTGGTCCAGTGGTTAAGAATCCAGCTTTCAATGGAGGGGAAGCAGAGTTTGATCCCTTGTCGGGGAGCTAAGATACCAAAAGCTGCAGGACAACTAAGCCTCCAAGTGGCAGTGAAGACCTGGCACAGACAAACAAGTAAAAGAAAAGAAAAAACGGGGGGAAATCTCTTCCCTCTCCTAAAGCCTAGGATTAAAAGACTAAATAATTATAAAGAAATAACCAATGAACTCCCCAACACGTAACCCATGTTATGCCTTGTTCTCTCTTTTCTGCTAGAGGACACGGTACACCTGCCTGGCCCTCCTCCCTGGCCAGTTCCATGCTTTGGAGCCTTTTTTCTCTCCAATCTCTGAAACCTTCTCTTTCCTACATAAATCAGCTTCCCTGCTTTCAACTGAATCTTTCCCATCAATAATTATACATGCTCAAGATTATCCCATCTTAAAAAAAAAAATTCTCTTATCACTCTATAGTTTTAAATTGCTCTGCTGCTCTTTACAGCTAATCTCTTGAAAGAGTTGTCTAAACACAGTTTCCATTTCTCACCTCCCACTCACTCAAACTCACACCTGTAAAATTCTTCTCTGATCTCCACCTGCTTTGCTTTTTTTGCCTTTAACAGACCCTGTGATAAAGCTCCTCAAGACTGTACCCTCTACCACACTCTTTTCTTATTTTTGTTCTCTTCCTAGGCAGTTTCATCCAGACCCCTGCCCTTGACTAACAGTTCTAGTCCCTAAGATTCTCAAGACAAACCCCTCCTCTCAGCTTGCAAACCAGGTGTCTAACTCCCATTCTGTAACTGACAGCTGAATGGCCTAAAGGCATCTTGGTCTCAGCCTACACAAGACCGAACTCATGACCTGCTCCCAAAACCTAGTCTTACTCTAGTGTTCACCTCAGTGCATGGCACCGAGCCAGCATCCTTGCTTAAATATACTCTTCTCAAATGCACCCTTGTCCAGTCCTGCTTTCCTAGCCCATGCTACCATCTTCTCTTGCAAAGGCTTCTGAAATGGCCCGCTATTAATTGATCTCCCTTCATGGCAAATAGATGGGGAAACAATGGAAACAGTGACAGACTTTATTTTCTTGGGCTCCAAAATCATTGCAGATGGTGACTGCAGCCATGAAGTTAAAAGACTCTTGCTCCTGGGAAGAAAAGCTATGACAAACCTAGACAGCATATTAAAAAGCAGAGACATTACTTTGCTGATACAGATCCATTTAGTCAAAACTATGGTTTTTCCAGTAGTCATGTACAGATGCAAGAGTTGCACCATAAAAAAAAGCTGAGCTCTGAAGAATTGATGCTTTTAAACTCTTGAGACAAGATTCTTGAGAGTCCCTTGGACTACAAGGAGATCAAACCAGTCAATCATAAAGGTAATTAGTCCTAAATATTCATTGGAAGGACTAATGCTGAAGCTGAAGCTCCAATACTTCAGCCACCTGATAACGAAGAACTGACTCATTGGAAAGATTGAAGGCAGGAGGAGAAGGGGACAACAAAGGATGAGATGGTTGGATGGCATCACCAACTTAATGGGCATGAGTTTGAGGAAGCTCTGGAAGTTGGTAACGGACAGGGAAGTCTTGTGTGCTGCAGTCCATGGGGTCACAAAGAGTCAGACACGACTAAGCGACTGATCTGAACTGAACTGGTCTGCCTATACTCTAACCCTCCTTCAGCACACTGTCCACATAGCAGCCTGGGTAACACTCTCAAAACCAAGCCTGATGATGGTAACACCATGAAAAACACCACTATTGCCTTCCCACAAATCCTAAATTGAAGATTGAAAACCTCCATGTGGACCACAGGGTCCTTCGTTTCTGGCTCCTGCCCACCTTGCAAGCATTAAATAATACCATCCTCAAAAAAATAAATAATAATAATAATACCATCCTCTGCATCATTCTCTACTCTCCAACCCCACCGACACCTTCCTTCAGTTCCTAGAGCTTGCCCTAGAGTTCCAGAGATTTAGCACAGAGCCTTAGCAAATGCCACCCCCTCTGCCTGAAATGCTTTCCTCCTCTCCTCACTCCCACTGTCAGACAGGTTAACAGCTCAGGCATCCTTTATGCTTCAGCTGCACCATTGCTTTCTCCCAGAAGATTCTTTGCCACCCTAGTCTGTGTCAACCTTTGTTACACATCTTCACAGAAACTAATTTTTCCTTTAAAGAATTTAGCTATCTTATAATTACATGTCCACTAGTACATTCATTTGTTCAAAGTCTATCTCACATGCCTGCCCCAAAGCTCCATAGGAGTAAGCTCTAGATCTGCTTTTGTTCACCATCCTTTCTCAGGAGCCTAGCAGAATATCCAGCACACAAAGATCACTTAATAAATAATGTGCTTAATAAAGAAGTGTTATAAAACTAATTCACTTATACTTTATGCTTCTGCCATTGAAAGGGTGACCAAATATCTCCCAAATGGTTGTAGGATGATTTATACCACTACTTTGTGTGAAGGAAGGTATCATAAATGTTGCATAAATGTTCTGAAAGCTATGAAAGATAATTGAGAGTCCTTTCATTTTAAGGCAAAGGGTTGGAGAATCCATCGAATGATTCCCCAGTAGTCACTGTGTTCACTGAGAGAAATTACTAATGGGGATGTGCTGTGACCAAAAACATGTGGAAGGCATAAAAGGCTGTTCTCTCATTTACACTGAACCCTCTCAATTTACAAAGTAGATGAGTTCCAGAAAGGTAAAAAGACCTGTCCAAGTTCCTATAATGTGAGACACAATAACCACTTTATTTGTGTCTGGCTATGTACCTAACACTGGGCTCTGTTCTCAGAGGATGTAGGATAAAGAGTCTTAATTAAAAGGACCATGGTAGGTATACAATAAATATTATTAATTTAACACATGTTCATGCAGCACATTCTGCTTCTTGGGCCTGGATAGGTACTGCAGAACTGAAAATAAAACAGATGATATCTTCCCTCATGGATTTTATATTAATTTAGTCATAGATTGTGGGAGTTTTGCTATAAAATGTATAAACAAGCCAAGGTAACAGATGCCAGTGACAGGAGGAAACAGTCACAGCCACTTTCAACAGACTGGCCAAGGCAAACCTCTCTGGGGAATGACATTGCAATTTAGACATAAAAGATGAGAAGTGACCAACCTCATGAAGAGATAGTGGGATAACTTCAGTAGAAATAGAATTCCAGATAGAAGCAATAGCATGTGCTAAGGTCCTAGAAACACAAGAACTTGTCTTTTTGAAAGCAAATAAGAGTAATGTGGCTGGGAGGTGGTGGTTCGTGGGCAGATACTATGGGTTGAAACTGGGGAAATTAGTAGGAGTCAAACCTTCCAGGGCTTTGAAGCCTATGGCAAGGAGTTTCTTCTAAGAAGTATGCATGGCCATTGAGAGATCTTAGGTCTGCTAGTTGGAGGCTGAATGGTGACATGACTTGATTTTCATTTTTAAAAGACTACTGTAGATGTTGGGGGAAATAAACTGGCTTTAGAGAGGCCATTTAGGAAACTATTGTCAAGGTCCTGACAAGAGAAATTGTCTTGGATGATGACAGTGAAGATGAGGAAGTAAATGTTTATGCACTATTTCTGGAGAGAAGACAGACAGGAAGGAGTAGAAATGGCAGTGGAAGCAATGATCAAGAAGTTAGTCTTCAGTAAATGAGACTGATCAAGATGTCATAAAAGACAGCTTCAGAAGGGTTAGTGGGTGGTGAAGCAGAATGTCATAAAGTAAAAGGAGCTTAGGGCTTTGAATGAGAAAGAAAAAGTCATTTAAATGTGACCATGAGAAGTAAGGAGGGTGCTCACCTCCTGTCATGGGGCAAGAGAAGAATAAAGAAAACAGCCTCCACTAGCAAGGGTGCAGGGAAAACTGTGTTAGAAGGGGGAAAACTAAGTTTCAGTGAAGACATGGAGACAAAAGGAACGCTCCTCTACAAGCAGAGTCTGTTAATCACAGAT
Source organism: Bubalus kerabau (assembly GCF_029407905.1). Classification (NCBI taxonomy): domain Eukaryota; kingdom Metazoa; phylum Chordata; class Mammalia; order Artiodactyla; family Bovidae; genus Bubalus; species Bubalus kerabau. The sequence goes on from NC_073629.1 coordinate 42,786,378, forward strand.
CAGGAGTTCCAGAGGACACAGCGAGAAAATTTAGGGGACTAGGAGGGAAGTTGCAAGATTTGAGATCAACGGTATGTCCTTAGAATAACAATGGTTGTGTACAGAGCCTGGGACTTCTGAAGGACTGCAGTAAACTGGGGCCTGAGGCATGACATGATAAATATCAAGAGGCTCATGAGAAAGAGGACAATAAATTCAAGCCATAATCCTGAACAAATGACTTGACATCGTAAAGGTGTCCAGGTGATTTCTCCCTCCTACAACTCATGCAATAGTAGATCTGGGTGATGTGGTCGCTGGGTGCCACCCCTCTGTCCTGCAAGGATAATGAGTTATGTGATTAAGGTCCAGAGGACTACTCTCTCTCAGATAGCTAGAAAAGGAAGTTTTATAGCTGTCATTTTCTTATTAGACCCCATTTCCTTAGACATGATTAATTGGAACAAGGGTGGGTACCTACCCCAATCTGGGCAAATTCAAGTCTTTTTCCAGATTATTTCCATGTACAACAGGGAGTCCTTCAGTGGGGAGAGAAGTCATTAGATATAAAACATGGTCTCTGTGGACAGCTATTTTTTTCAATCATGCAGAGAGAGCCAGTCGAAATGAGCCAGTCGAAATTCAAATGTTTATTTGAATTGGTTCATTCAAGTTTTTTTTTAATGTCTTGAGCCAATAAATGTATCTTTTTGCCTAAAATAAAGCTGGATTTCTGTACCTCAAAACCAAGAGTACTAATCTGAAGCCAAAGACTAATAGCTAATGCATGAATTCTGTAACCTTCTGCTATCGACCATGGCAAGACATAGTGTTAACAGCCCCATAAAGTTAGCTAGTAAATTTTCTCCACATCAGTGTGAGGAAGCCATAAAAGTGGGAAATACTAATGCTACAATGTATTAGTCAGGTTTTTCCAGAAAAACAGAATAGGATGTGTGTGTGTGTGTGTGTGTGTGTGTGTGTGTGTAGAAAGAAAATAAAAAATACAGTTATGTTGGCTGATGATTGTATGAGCCAATCTGCAGGAGGCAGAGGCCCAGGAGACTCAGTGGCTCCAGTCTGAAGGCCTGCAGGCTGGAGATTCAGGAAGAGCTGATATTTCAGTTTGAATTCAAAGGCAGGAAAAAACACAACACTGACACCAATCAGTGACAGGCAAAAAGGAATTCTCTCCTATTCAGCCTTTTTGTTCTATTTAGGCCTTCAACTGATCAGATGAGGGTCACCCATGTTAGGGAGAGTAATCTGCTTTCTCAACCAATTCAAATGTTTATTTGAATTGGTTCATTCAAATGCTCATCCAGAGCCAGCCTCACAGACACACCAAAATAATGTCTGACCAAATATCTGTGCACCCTATTGCCCAGTCCAGCTGACACATAAGAATCAACAATCACTCTACAAAAACCTATATGACTGCCTGCTGGAGGTATGACTGCCTTACATTGTGTTGAGTGCTATAGGATATATTAATACTGTTATTGGGAGGCTCAGATGCCAAGACATTGTATTTGTCATGGTGACCTTGGACTAGCTCTCAGGTTAGGCAAAGTCCTGATGAAGGAATAGCAGAGGTAGGGAAACTGTGTGGAGGAAAGAAGCAAAACATCCTGAGCTCCCTAAGTTGAGTGAGCAAACTATTTTAAGTAAAGAGTTGTGAACATTTAGAAAGTATGAAGTAGTTTGTCTAAGTCTATAAAGCAGGAAGAGCTTTAGAAAGGCTATTGGAAGACTATAGGTGGTACTACTGGCATCTCACGGCAAATAGATGGAGAAACAATGGAAAAAGTGACAGACTTTATTTTCTTGGACTCCAAAATCACTGCAGATGGTGACTGCAGCCATGAAATTAAAAGATGCTTGCTCCTTGGAAGAAAAGTTATGACAAACCTAGACAGCATATTAAAAAGCAGAGATATTACTTTGCTGACAAAGGTCCATCTAATCAAAGCTCTGGTTTCTTCAGTAGTCATGTATGGATGTAAGAGTTGGACCATAAAGAAAGCTGAGCTCTGAAGAATTGATGTTTTTGAACTGTGGTGTTGGAGAAGACTCTTGAGAGTTCTTGGACTGCAAGGATATCAAACTAGTCAATCCTAAAGGAAATCAGTCCTGAATATTCATTGGAAGGACTGATGCTGAAGCTGAAACTCTAATACTTTGGCCACCTGATGTGAAGAGCTGACTCATTGGAAAAGACCATGATGCTGGGAAAGATTGAAGGTGGGAGAAGGGGACTACAGAGGATGAGATGGTTGGATGGCATCACCGACTCAATGGACGAGTTTGAGCAAGCTCCAGGAGTTGGTGATGGACAGGGAAGCCTGGCATGCTGCAGTCCATAGCGTCACAGAGTTGGACACAACTGAGCGACTGAACTGACTGACTGACTAGTAAAGGGTTGACCTGCCCATGCAGGAGATGCAAGAGACAGGAGTTTGATCTCTGATTTGGGAAGATCCCCTGGAGGAGGAAATGGCAACCCACTCCCATATTCTTGCCTGGAAAATTCATGGACACAGGAGCCCAGCAGGCTAAATACATGGGGACACAGAGAGTTGGACACAATTGAACAAATGAGTACACACACATACTCCAGAAAAGCCATTGGGGGGGTGAAATTTTCATAATCTGGCAGAATACCTAAATAAATAAATAAATAAACAGGGTAAGGCCTGAAATGGTATCAAGAAGAGCAGGAACCTATAGCTGTTGTTTAGTTGCTAAGTCACATCTGACTTTTTACGACCCTGTGGACTGTGGCATGCTAGGCTCCTCTGTCCTCCACTACCTCCTGGAGTTTTCTCAAATCCATATCAGTTGTGTCAGTGATGCTATCTAACCATCTCCAAGGCAAAAATTAGAGAGCATAGAGAAATCTCTCATTTTACTCATCTGTAGAATGGTTATAACAATAGTAGGTGACTTACCGGATTATTATGAAGGTCAAATAAATTCTACTTTTATGGCTCTCTCTCATACTGTTGTGTAGGGGATTTGCTAGTTTATTCCATGAGGGGCATCATACTATGTCATGCTATGATCAGTGGAAGAAGACTGCAGGATTTGTGAGTTAGCTATGGTTCTTTAGGTTGTGAGGACCAAATAATGCAAGACACCATGCAACAACCTGCCACATCATAAGGGGTCACTTAGCTCTGTAGCACTATGCCCATCTGAAACATTGCCTGCCACCCTTGAACTAAGGGGCATGGGCAACACAGATAATACAAAGGACAAGAGCTATGAGATCAAGGACGAGGGCTGAGGGCCCAAGGATCTAGACTTTAGGGGAGACTTCTCTGAAGTTTCTGGAGTCGCAGTGGCAGCCTTAAGGTCCCCATCACAGAGGTATCTTTGAACACTGGCTTAGGGGGCTCCCCTGGGCCCAGTTTGTTACCTATCTTCTTTTTAATGCTCAACATTCTTTCACAGCTATGATCTCATCTGTTCATAGATCATCCCTGGGAAAATCACTGAGAGGAAACCCTGGTTTTCATTGTACCAGGTCCTAGGGCAGTTCAGCTCCTTTCAGTGAGATGAATCACTTCAGTCCTCCCATGTTCTCAGGAGGTGGATCCCGCTCTCTTTGATACCTTGAAGGCTTTCAGGTTTATGAGGCTGGAAGTGGTGGGAAAATGTTTGAGGTACATTTGGCTTCACTCCTGTTTCCCGGACATCAAAAGCAAAGTCAAGATCCAAGGCCAGGAACTTAACTCCCAAGTCCCATACTCTTTGCACAAAACCACAACGGGTTGATTTTGCCCTTTCCTATGCCTTAGCAGGCTTCCCTGGTGTCTCAGATGGTAAAGAATCTGCCTGCAATGAAGGAGACCTGGATTCAATTCCTGGGTCAGGAAGATCCCCTGGAGAAAGGAATGGCTACCCACTCCAATGTTCTTGCCTGGAGAACTCCATGGACAGAGAAGCCTGGTGGGCTATAGTCCATGGGGTCTCAAAGAGTCAGACACAACTGAGAGACTAACACTTTCACTTTCATGCTGTAGGTGACATAGGAGATATCAAATAGTTTCAATGTTTAATTCAGCTCATGCATTTTTGAGAACTTACTACATATTCTTGCTCAATGCTGTGGTAAAAATGAAGGGCTGATGTTGTTAATCAGAGGACCAAACATAACTCCAGAATTTCTCTTGAATTTGTCCTCTTCTGCAGCCCTTGCCCCTGCCTGTGCTCAGCCTCCACCTTAAGAATCATCTGTTCTCTGTATCCAGCTGCTTCAGTCTCACTACTATTACCATCATTCGTATCCACTTGAAAGCTTGTCATTGCCTTCATTGAAAACCTTGATGATGCCCTAATCTCATTAGCAGGGTTCTTCAACCCTGGTTATACAGTGGAATTACCAGGGCAGTAAATGTCCAGGCCCTATCCCAGATATTCTGACTTTAATTGGTCTGGGGTAGGGCCATCATTCTTTTTGTTTTAATCTCCACATGACATTCAAGTCCAGCCAAGGCTAAAAGTCTTTCCCTTACCAAATAAAGCCAGATCTCCTAAGCATTAAATCTGAAGCTCTTCACAACTTGGAAATGACTGATATTTGTCTTATCTCTTCTGTTGTACACTTGTCATTATAATCATATCTTAAAATACCTGTCATCCCTGTCAGACTGTGAGATTCTCAAAGCCAAAATCCCTATCATTCATCTCTGTATCCCTAGTATTCATCATAATGCTGGGAAAACAGTAGGTGCTTAATGAATCTTGGTGGATGGGTAAATGGTAATGGATGGGTGGGTGGACAGATGAATAAATTCTGAACTAACCTAATCCATGCTGAATTATCAGGACTAAGAACAAAGTTTCGTATATCAACGTGCCTCTACCATTTGCTCCAGAAAATTCTTGCCAAGGAAAATAAGAGAGTAAAGGGGGGCTTCCCTGGTGATCCAGTGGCTAAGAATCCACCTGCCAATGTAGGGGATGCTCTGGAGCCTGTGAGCCACAACTACTGAGCCCATGGGTGCAACTACTGGAGCCTAAGCACTTAGAGCCCATGCTCCATAACAAAAGAACCACTGCAAGAAGAAGCCCGCACACTGCCACTAGAGAGCCTCAGCAATGAAGATCCAGTGTGGCCAAAAATAAAATAAAAATAAAATCTTTCTTTAAAAAAAAATGTAAAGTGTGCAAACATTTGATTCACCAGTCCTAAACATTGAACTTTGCTTGATTGCAATCAGATTCCCTTATGGAAATTCCATCTACTTTCAATCAGATTTTCAAATGCTATGAATCTCTACCTCTGATCTCTCCCCTCTTAGATCCTAGACATCATCAAAGGGGTGTTTGCCATATTTTAGCAAGTAATAAACTCATCTTTATTTGAGCAGTAGGTTATTCTACTGATCGTTTGGGGATCAAGTATCAATATCTAAGTTCTTTTCTTATCTTACAGTGTGGCTTTGGGTTAATCTGTCACATTATCAAATGTCTCTAGATATAAAATGAGTCCAATAATACTTATCATTTATCTCACTCACAAAATCGTTGGAAAATGGAATGTGCTATGATTTTCTTTGGCGCTCTCTATCCAAGGATCTCAAAGCATTTTATTTCTGCCCAATGCAAATGTACTTCATGATTAATAGTATTGCTTCTGAAAGTCACGGACAAAAGGATTTCATAGCTCCAAGAGCTGTGCTGTCAAACGCAGCATTCTCTAAGTGCAATGACTTTATCATACCATTACATAAGAGCAAGACAACAGGAAAGATTAAGACCTTAAACTTGCTGCTAGTTTTCTAATTAAGAACTAAAGAATGCCTCCCAACTGCTGATTTATTTACTTGACTCATTAGAAAATCACACATGAATGGATTCATAATTACTCTTAAATTACAAGCATTTGTTTATTAATGTTACCAAACTGAGGAGCAGTACAACTGTCTATGATATGTCAATTTTTAAAAAAGCTGTGAAGCAAACTGTTAACTGTGTTAATTACATTGAACCTTTCACATTCTGGATTCTAAATGGTACTAATGCTTTTATAGGCTTGGAATAGTTTGCCTTTACACTTCACAGGGAGAAAAAAAAAAACTACCCTAACAAAAGGGTAGATAGAAAACAAAACAGTTAGCATCTTTTAAGAATCATACTGAGTTTCATTAGACTCCAATAAAATCCGATTACAGAAAGATCAGTATTAGAATTTCTGTGTAACAAAGTGTGTTGGTTTTTAGAAGTTTTCCTTTCTCAATTCTTGTGGGAAAGGAACAAAGTTAAGATTTAGAAAGTTAGTGAGCTGACTCTTAGAAAAAGACTACAGAATTTCTAAGTTTATCACCACATATTGAGGTGTGTGTGATTCAAAAGATGCAATTTGACATTGAAATAAAAATACTGGATTTACTGGACAACATAGAAAAAAATAAGAGAAATGTGAGGTTTTTTTATAAACTAGAACAATTGCTTTATCCTTGCCAAGATTTAGTAAAACTGGATTTGTCGGGCTTCCCTGGTGGCTCAGTGGTAAAGAATCTGCCTGCCAGTGCAGGATACACAGGTTTGATCCCTGGTCCAGGAAGATCTCACATGCCACAAGCAACTAAGACCATGAGCCGCAACTATCAAGTCTGTGCTCTAGAGCCTGGGAGCTGTAACTACTGAGCCCACGTGCCACAGCTACTGAAGCCCGGAGCCCAAGCTCTGCAGCAAGAGAAGCCCCCACAGTGAGAAGCCCGTGCAGCACACGAGAGTAGCCCCTGCTCTCTGCAACTAGAGAAAAGCCCATGCAGCAACCATGACCCAGCACAGCCAAAAATAAATAAATATTTATAAACAAAACTGGATTTGTAATCACTAAAGAGGGTCCCGTAGAGAATCTGTAGTGCATAGGACCTTTCTAATTTGTACTGACTGACAAAACACTCATGATGAATTATAAAATTTTGTGAATTGAAGAAAGAAATAATATAACTACTAAGACTCCAAAGCAATAAATCAAGACAAGTGTCTTCATTGTAGATAGAACAATGCCCTTCAACGGTGACCAGACGTACCCTAGCAACAAAATAAGCTCTTCACTGACAACAAAGAACAGATAATAGTTAAAGCAATAACCACTCATACCTAGTTTTGTATTCTATTTTTGGTTCTGATACTAATTTGTAACCCTAGTACATCACTAATCTACCTTCCTGTGTCCAGGTCTATTTCCATAAAATTAAAGATTTGGGGGGACATTTAGCAAAAAATTCAAGGAGCCAGACTAGGTTCAGATCAGATCAGTCGCTCAGTCGTGTCCGACTCTGCGACCCCATGAATCGCAGCACGCCAGGCCTCCCTGTCCAGCACCAACTCCTGGAGTTCACTCAGACTCACGTCCATCAAGTCAGTGATACCATCCAGCCATCTCATCCTCTGTCGTCCCCTTCTCCTCCTGCCCCCAATCCCTCCCAGCATCAGAGTCTTATCCAGTGAGTCAACTCTTCGCATGAGGTGGCCAAAGTACTGGAGTTTCAGCTTTAGCATCATTCCTTCCAAAAAAATCCCAGGGCTGATCTCCTTCAGAATGGACTGGTTGGATCTCCTTGCAGTCCAAGGGACTCTCAAGAGTCTTCTCCAACACCACAGTTCAAAAGCATCAATTCTTCGGCGTTCAGCCTTCTTCACAGTCCAATTCTCACATCCAGACTAGGTTAACTAATATTAATTCAACTCAAATTTGAAGTCAATAAAAAAGGCAGGTAGACATCAAAGAAAGCTCAAACCTCCCCTTACTCATTGATACCAGATTTCACAAAATATGCTTGTTCTTTTGATAGTTTCAGAGATCAGCCTTTAAACTCTCATTTTATAATATTGTCAAAGCCCAGCCACATGGAGCAATAGCAATTTTTTTTCTGTCTCTCTGTTAACCCTTCTTTATCCCTATTCCATTCCTCAGCTTTGACAAAGGGTTGACTTCTAGAGCAAATTAGGGGCAAGAGAAAAGAATCTGGGATCTTATCTGTCTCCCTCCCAGCTCCTCTCCCCTCAGCATCTGTTCCCTCTGGGTACCACCTCACTACAGAAAGGGATGAGGTGGGGACTTCCCTGGTGGTCCAGTGGCCAAGACCCTATGCTCCCAATGCAGGGGGCCTGGGTTCAATCCCTGGTCAGGGAACTAAATCCCACATGCTGCCACTAAGAGTTTGCATGCTGCAATGAAGACGGAAGATCTTGCATACCACAAGTAAGACATGGCACAGCTAAATAAATCAATAAAAAGAAAGGGACAAGGTAAGTTAAACCCTGGAAAACTGCCACCATCAGTGCCTCCGTCCCCACCCACTCACCTACAACGCCAGTTAAATCCCTACATTTGGAATCTACTCCTGGACATGACACAAAAATATATTATGAGAAAGCATGTAGTGAATTTTTCTTCTCTTAGAGAATGTTACTAATTCTTTAGAAAAAAATAATAATGTAGCTTTGTTCTCCTCTAGGATATTTATTTTTCACTGTTAAAGACTCCAAGCCCAAACACTGCAGTGAGTCCACAAGAACTCAGCTATTAAAAGCTACATTCACATCTTACCAAAGGTGACCCCTCAGTAGCCATTCTCAGCACTCCTTTCAGCAAATGAAAATGCATCTTAGAAGCAAAGCACTCATTTACAAATTAGTTCTCTTGCAGTTAATATATTGTTGGGAGGATTTAATGCTCTCATTATCTTTCATTATTTACAGCCAATGTATTAATATTCCATGAAATGTTTCCTTTGAAATGATTTTAATCTTCTTATTTAGCTTGTTCTAAACTCAACCACTTTGTAGTAATGAACCTGCTCCCCCTAATGAACTGTTCATGGGGAGCCCACACTACCCTGCCAGGATGTTATTACTAATGTGAAGTGTTCTAATGGCCCTGCTGGGGAACTGGGGTGCCGGTAGGCTTGGTATTCACAATTCCATCAATTCTTTCATAATCATGAGCTTAGATTCTGGGTAGCAATATTTTCTAATGAATACCTTAAAACCTGCACTGATGACTGTCTACATGTTCCAAATACAATCCCTTCAGTTGTGTCTAGGAATGCATTTACTAAAAGCAATCAGTCAACACTAGAAATGCATTTATTAAATCAAGTAGCTCTTATTGATATGCTATCAAGACACTGTGACTGTGAAGGGCACTAGAGATTAAAGGATACAGAAGTCACAGCAGTCTCAAAATCATATAAGCAAGCAGAGGAAAGCTGCTTCTAAAAATATAAGATACAAAAGATTTAATTAATACTTCTGTGCACACACAAAAAATCATAGAACATTAGGAGATTAATTGCCAAATAAGTTGACTAAGTTCAGAATAGTAAGAGATCACTGCGGGCTAGAATGAGCTGGGGAGGCTTCACTAACTCTGTGGAAGCGTGGGTTGAATGGTTGCAGATGGAGAAGGAGATTCTTAGTTATTGACAGCCACTCGCTAAGTACCTATTATGGGAACACCAATCAACTCAGGGCATTACCTCCACTAACTCATTTATACTGCAGAACTTACAATAAATAATTCTTGCAACTTGAATTTTTCAGGAGCCAACTGAAACATAATCACACAGCTACTCTGTGGCAGTGCCATAGTTTGGACACACAGTAACTCCAATCAGTACTTCCACTCAGTTTAAGGTAACCCCATTCAGCACTAGGAGGAGGAAACTGAGTCAGAAACAACTTGAGGACCTGACAGTCTAAGCAGATGGTTCTGACTGCATGAAAGGGCCCAGAGGGCTCCAGAGGCATGAAGTCTTCCAAGCAGATGCCATTCACCTAGGTAACTTGCCCAGGTAACCTTGCATTTATTCCTGTCCTTTCTGCTTCTGAAAACAGCTTACACAGTTTCAGGCCACTTGCTCTACAGGGCAAAGCCTTGGAACATCACAACTGAAAGGACTCAGAGAGATGGTCTAAGGCAAGCCCCTTAAGACCTGAGTGCTCTCTCTCCCCAACCGAACTCCTTTCATCCCCTGAATTCAAGTTTACATCACTGACTGTGATACAAGACTCTGATACAAGAATCCGCCCTCTGACTGTGTGATCTCAAACCCAAGATTTAACCTTTCTGTCCCTAAATCTTTCCATGGAATGATCTCTGTATTTGCTGCCCAGACAATTTATGCAACTCTAAACACCTCTTCAGATGTTTGATGCCCCTGCCTCCAAAACGTTCCTGGTTCCTGGGTTTTCTGCACCCAGCTGGGAAAACTAAACAGAGTAGTTCCCCAAACACTTTGCCTACAAGGCCCCTTATCTAATATTTTTAAATGCCAAGAGTCCTCTCCCACTATGACACGTGTTTGTTTTGTACCAGTTCATTGAGAAAATAATGACCGAAGCTCCTGCTGATACAGGCACTTTTTAGAGTGAATTTGCATTTCACTGTTTGAAACAGCATCTCTACCCAGTCGAAAAACAAAATTACCAATCTGTGGCAGCCACTGTATTTATTCACACAGTGGACAGTGCCGTTCTTCTAATACATATAGCCTTACATTGATGTTAAGGTCTTTCCAAAGATATTCAGCCCTCAGATCGCAAACCACCGACCACAGCTAGTTAACCAGTTAGGTAATTATTATCCTCGGAAAGTTAATTTTTCCTACCGTTTCCTCATTTTATGGCACAGGATGGTAAATGCTAAAGCAACCTCATAGGGAGTCTGGTTTGTTTGATGTAGGCACCGTAGATTACAAAGATAGAGATCCTTACTCACCTTTACAGCCCAATGATATTCTGATAAAGAACCTAGAAAGCAATTGTTTAAAGGGCAGAACTCCTGTTTGGTTGTTTGCTAGTTTTCCCTTCTGAACAGCCTCATTAAGCACAAGAAGCTGAACAGCAGAGTTTTTTTCTTTTTTTTTTTAAAAAAAAAGGGGGGCAAAACTGCCTTCCCAAATCCAAGAGTTCACATGAGACTACATACAAATGGCTGGGGTCTCTCTTCATTCAGACTAGCAGCTATTATTCCTACTTCTGTGTGACTTGCATGGCAAACACGGGAACAGGAGGCCGAGACAAAGAGCCAGGACAGACAATAAAATCGCTGTGTGTGTTTGCTTCTGCAATCTACCAGGCTAGTCTCTCCCTCACAAATTTTTTCCACATGCTGCTGTCCATTATACAGGTACTTTTAGAAAATGAGAAAGGAAAAAAGAAAAAGCCATCAGTTGTCATAGAAACAATAGCAATTTGGGCCACCTTTGTGCAAACAGATAGAAAGACTGCTGCTGCTTGGCCAGTTTCCAAGCACCCAGGTTGAGAAACACTGGCCAGCTTAAAAGAGAGCCCCTGAATTTCTCCCACGCCAGCAGACTGATGCCTTCAAGTGGGCTGTCACATCCTTGCCTGGAATTGAAGGTTAATTAAAATACAGCCCTGGATGTGCGAACATTTTAAGAAAGACACATTCCTCAACCCCAAACTCCCCTGTGTGAGGTCTAACAAGGCAATTGTAACCTTGCGCACTGGGGTCACGCTGTGGTGTTCACCCCGCATTCTGATGGGATCTGTTCTCATCAGAGAAAGATGTAATCATCTCTAAGAGACTCTAATTAAGCTGGTAATTAAAGTTAGCTTTGGGAGATGAAATATCCCCAGGGTGAGGCTGAGATGCCAGGATTCGTGCTAACAGCATGCACAGCCAGGTGGCCGTGGCTTTCCCCAGTTTATGGCCTCTTTAAGACACCTGCAGAATGGCTTCCCTTGTAAATCAGCAGGCCAGCAAGAAAAGTCACCCACCCGCCTTCCTCAGGACGTTCCAAATGGCCAGCAGTCACAGGAAGTGTCCAACCCAGAGGTCCGATGCAGTGACCTTAAATATAGAGTTGATTTAAAAATGCAGGTGCTGTGGGCTGACGAAGAAGAAAACACTCCTGTTAGCAGGATTTATGGAAGTCTCTCTCTCTCACTCTTCATGCTGTTTCTACTTGTGAGTACTGAAGCACTGTAGACCATCAGGAAGACAGTAAAGCTCAGTGGTGAAATCAGCTGGGCAGAGGGTCAGTGACAGACAGGAGGGCAAATCGAAGTGAAGTTGAGAAGAAACCAGAGAATAGGAGGGAGAGGCATCAGGAGCCAGCCAGAGGGAAAGCAGGAGGGAGGAGGGCACACAGAAACAAAGACAAGGAGGAGGGCAAAGGTTTCCACCCGCGGGGGATGTGCAGACCCCCAGAGCCTGCTAAACAGTCCATCTGAGGTTTGATTTTGAGACCTGGCCCAAATTCATTTTACTTGTGCTCATGCTCCCAAAAGAATAAATTGTATAACAGATGAGTTGGGTTAGCTTCAGCTGTGTGAGACAGAAAATCACAAAGAGCCCTGGCAAAAGCCGGAGGTTGGCAGACCAGAGCTGCTAAGCTGTATTATGGCATTCAGAGACCCAGATTCCTTGTAGCTTTCCATTCCGCCACTAGGCTGAGGACCTCGGCCTCATGGCCCGTAAATGGCTGTCATAGTTGCAGCCATCACAAGCGCATCCCAAACAGCAGGAAAGATGAAGAAGGGCACACTCTTCCCCTTCTACAAAGGCTTTCCAGAATTATCACCCAACACTTTCACATAAAACTCATGGGCCAGAACCTACTCACGTGGTCACACCTAGTTGCAAGGTCTGTATACAGAAAATGTGTTTGGATTCATTGCTACTCTGAATAAATTATTAAGTAAAAGGGGAATAGATACTTTAGGTACCTAGAAGTCTCTGCCAGTCAGGGTATTTCTTTTTGGACTCTCTGATCATCTCTTTAGAGTGTGTCAGTCATGGTGACAAAAAGGAAAGCTGTTCCCCTACTTACCACTCACCATGTGGGTGTGTGTGTGTGTGTGTGTGTGTGTGGTGTACGTGTGTGTATGTGTGTCTTGGGGGAGGGAGAAGTCCCACATCAATCAATTCTCCAACTCTGCAGACATTAACTGGATGTCTCACAATTTAATTCTGATACTAAACTAACAGCCAGAGTCAGTGCAGACCTCACAGGTTAAGGGCTCAGTCCCATAAGACTGCACCTGCCCCCATGCCCACCACCACTTCAGACACCAATTGCAAGTCCAGGCCTCCCATACTTCTGACCAATAGGCTGTAAACTAGGGGTTCCCATAAACCCCTCTTTGGGTTGAGTAATTTGCCAGAATAGCTCACAGAACTCAGAGAAACATTTTATTTACTATTATCAGTTTATTAAGGGCTTCCCTGATGGCTCAGATGATAAAGAATCCGCCTGCAATGTAGGAGACCTGAGTTCAATCCCTGGGCCAAGAAGACCCCCTATAGGAGGAAATGGCAATGCACTCCAGTATTCTTGCCCGGAGAATTCCATGGACAGAGGAGCCTGGTGGGCTACAGTCCATGGGTGTCACAAAAGAGTCAGACAAGACTGAGTGACTAACACATAACACACACACACACACACACTTTATTATAAAGACATAATGATCAATGCAAAGAAATAGAGGAAAACAGTAGAATGGGAAAGACTAGAGATTTCTTCAAGAAAATGAGAGATACCAAGGGAACATTTGTGCAAAGATGAGTACAATAAAGGACAGAAATGGTATGGACCTAACAGAAGCAGAAGATATTAAGAAGAGGTGCCAAGAATACAAAGAACTATACAAAAAAGATCTTCATGACCCAGATAACCACAATGGTGTGATCACTCACCTAGAGCCACACATCCTGGAATAAGAAGTCAAGTGGGCCTTACGAAGCATCACTACAAACAAACCTAAGGAGGTGATAGAATTCCAATTGTGCTATTTCAAATCCTAAAAGATGATGCTGTGAAAGTGCTGCACTCAGTATGCCAGCACATTTGGAAAACTCAGCAGTGGCCACAGGACTGAAGGCCTGTGGTCAAAGGTCAGTTTTCATTCCAATCCCAAAGAAAGGTAATGCCAGAGAATGTTCAAACTGCCACACAATTGCACTCATCTCACACACTAGCAAAGTAATGCTCAAAATTCTCCAAGCCAGGTTTCAACAGTACGTGAACCATGAACTTCCAGATGTTCAAGCTGGATTTAGAAAAGGCAGAAGAAGCAGAGATCAAACTGCCAACATCCGCTGGATCATTGAAAAAGCAAGAGAGTTCCAGAAAAACATCTATTTTTGTTTTATTGACTACGCCAAAGCCTTTGACTGTGTGGATCACAACAAACTGTGGAAAATTCTTCAAGAGATGGGAATACCATACCACCTGACCTGTCTCCTAAGAAATCTGTATGCAGGTCAAGAAGCAATAGTTAGAACTGGACACTGAACAACAGACTGGTTCCAAATCAGGAAAGGAGTATGTCAAGGCTATCTATTGTCACCCTGCTTATTTAACTTATATGCAGAGTGCTGCTGCTGCTAAGCCGCTTCAGCCGTGTTCGACTCTATGTGACCCCAGAGACGGCAGCCCACCAGGCTCCCCCGTCCCAGGGATTCTCCAGGCAAGAACACTGGAGTGGGTTGCCATTTCCTTCTCCAGTGCATGAAAGTGAAAAGTGAAAGTGAAGTTGCTTAATCGTGTCCGACTCCTAGCGACCCCATGGACTGCAGCCTACCAGGCTCCTCTGTCCATGGGATTTTCCAGGCAAGAGTACTGGAGTGGGGTGCCATTGCCTTCTCCTTATATGCAGAGTATATCATGCGAAATGCTGAGCTGGATGAAGCACAAGCTAGAATCAAGATTGCTGGGAGAAATATCAATAACCTCAGATATGCAGATGATACCACCCTTATGGCAGAAAACAAAGAAGAACTAAAGAGCCTCTTGATGAAAGTGAAAGAGGAGAGTGAAAAAGTTGGCTTAAAACTCAACATTCAGAAAACTAAGATCATGGCATCTAGTCCGATCACTTCAATGGAAATAGATAGGGAAGCAATGGAAACAGTGACAGACTATTTCTGGGGGCTCCAAAATCACTTCAGATGGGGACTGAAGCCATGAAATTAAAAGACATTGTTTCTTGGAAGAAAATATTTGACCAACCTAGACAGCATAGTAGAAAGCAGAGACATCACTTTGCCAACAAAGGTCCATATGGTCAAAGCCATGGTTTATCCAGTAGTCATGTACAGATGTGAGAGTTGGACCATAAAGAAGGCTGAGCATTGAAGAATTGATGCTTGCAAATTGTGGAGCTGGATAAGACTCTTAAGAGTCCCTTGAACAGTAAGGAGATCAAACCAGTCAGTCCTAAAGGAAATCAACCCGAATGTTCATTGGAAGGAGTGATGTTGAAGCTGAAATTCCAGTACTTTGACCACCTGATGGCAAGAACCAACTCACTAGAAAAGACCCTGATGCTGGGAAAGATTGGGGGCAGGAGGAGAAGGGGACAATGGAGGATAAGATGGTTGGATGGCATCATTGATTCAATGGACTTGAGTTTGAGCAAACTCTGGGAGGTGGTGAAGGACAGGGAAGCCTGGCTTGCTGCCATCCATGGGATCATGAAGAGTCGGACACAACTGAGCAAATGAACAACGACAAGGACACAGAGGTGTGCTGAGAGCTGCACAGCGCAAGCCATCTGTGTTTTGAGCTAGCAGCATAAAATTTCCAGGAGGAGGTTTAAGCCCTAGGTGATTATTGAGGAGGAAACACCCCCACCTTTGCCCAGAAAGGGAACTGCCATGTGACAAGAACCAAGATGCAAAAGGAAGTTGGTACAATAGAAAGAGAACAGGCTTTGGGGCTGTCTATTCATCTAAAATTTCTTGAGCCCCAACTATATGTCAGGCACTCCCCAGGGGATGCAGCAGTAAGCACTGGTTCATTGGCAGGAGGTGAAAAGAAAGGATCTTAATCTCCAGTTTCTAGAAATGAAAATCAAACAGGGGTAAAGAGATCAGGTTCTCTGTAATTCAGAAAATGATGGGGCAGCTTCAGATTTCAGTCCATTTGGAGGGATGTTAAAGGAAAAAAACTTATTCTTGACACTTCTGAGAAATTTAAGGCAGACTTTATTTGAGGGTTGAGGGACCACTGCAAGGGGGTTCCACAGTGGGAGAAAAAGACTGACTTAACTCCAAATACAACAAGAAAAAGTGGAGATTTATGGTGGAGAATCAGGCTGAGGTCGGTGGATAGAAAATTGCTAAGAGGAAACATCAGGAGTAAAAGAAGGTTCTGGTAAACTGACCCCCCAGGATTCTTGCTGAAGGCAGCCAGGCTGATCAGAACCCAGGGTGATGGTAAATGATGAGGAACTTAATTAGACTCTGAGGCTGATCAGATATTAAGGATGGGGGACTCTTGTTAAACTGACTGAGGATTCTTGGTAAAATTGGACAATGAAGAGACAAACAGAGAAGTCCAAAAGTCAAGGCCTCGTTGGAAAAGAGCTCAAAGAAGCCTGATTAGAGTTTGGTCAAGGAGAGAATCTTTGTCAAGGACTGGAGAAAAACAAAAACAAATAAAACCACAAGGAAAAAAACTCAGTTATATCATAACGACAAATCAAGAACAGCTGTGGAGTACACATACGTCTTCTATATTTTCTTTCTTATTCTTCTAAAATGAAGATAATAACCAAGCAGTTTATAACATCATTCAAGTATATATTTACTGCAAACTGAAGCACAACCTGGCCCGAGGGAGCAAAACATCATACGAGTTTACTGCCTGAAGTCTGTCATCACAGAGCCATGCCTTAAAAGATTTTGCCCTTCCTTTTCCCATCTCTCCCCCTCTTATAGGGAGCAGTAGGGCATTTTCCATTTGAATTTGTTGCTGAGAATAGATTTTGAGTACCTCGAGGTAAACTGAGAAGTGGTACCCATGTAGTACTCTTAAAGTTAGAACATTTGTCTCCCTTACATCTATAGGCATTTTTTTCCTAGCACCAATTCCTACACGATCATCTTCCTTGCTCCCCTACAAGTAGGAGATGCCTTGAACATTTAAAAACTAATCAAGCAAAGACATGGGAGAATCTTAGATGCATATTTCAAAGTGAAAGAAGCCAGTCTGAAAAGGTTACATGCTGTATGATTCCAACTATATGACATTCTGGAAAAGGCGGAACTATAGACATTAAAAAAATTAGTGGTTACCAAGAATGGGGAAGGAGGGAGATGAATAGGCAGAACAGAGGATTTTAGAGCAGTGAAACTATTCTGTAGGCCACTATAATGTCAGATTACATGTCATTATATATTTGTCAAGACTAATAGAATGTAAAACACTAAAAGTGAACTCTAAGATAAACTATGGACTTCACTCTAGGGAGTGATGTTAATCAGAGGCTATGGTGGGGATGGGGGGTGGTAAGGGAGAAATTTCTATATCTTCCTCTCAATTTTGTTGTAAATCTAAAACTTCTCTTTAAAAACTGTCTTATAAAAAGACGAATGAAGCCTCATTATTTTGAATTTTATACTATTTTGGAAAATGCTAACTTTTGTGTTGGGATGAGATTTACAGGACAGGGTTGCAGAAAAGTTTCTAAACCACTTAATAGCACAAACACCATAATAAGGCCTCTGACAAATGACTTCTTTTCCGGAGATAAACTATTTCTCTTTGGGGGATAGTTAAGCAAAAACCATCCCCTGACACCACCTGATGTGAGTGTAAAGGACCGCTATGCAGGTGCCAGGGGGAGCCAAAGGGAAGCGTGGAGGGAGACCTTAGGGTTCTTACCCAACTACACCCCAGTGTTCAGGGCTGTGTTTAGCGCTGGCCACACCTCCTCTCTCTCCAAACCGGGTGGTGCTGTGAGTGACACAAAACGAGGACTCTAGGAGCTGAAGTTCAGGAAAAAGAGGCAGGCGGGGACGCTAATGCAGAACTAGAGATCAAAAGGTGGTCTCCGGCTAAAGGTGGCGGGTCTGGATGAGGAAGTGGCATGTGGGGGTAGGGGCATTCCCTGCTCACACTTGGCCGTGAACCCTGCAAAGGGCTGCAGAAACAATGCCAAACCGAAATGGCTGTGCAGCAGCAGATATAACGCCTTTGAGGCCAGGCCGGGAGCTTGCCGGCGCTAAAACCTAATGTGTAGGGGGGGGTGGGGGGGGAGAACAAAAGAAAGTCGGAAATTTCA
Organism: Bubalus kerabau; assembly: GCF_029407905.1. NCBI lineage: Eukaryota > Metazoa > Chordata > Mammalia > Artiodactyla > Bovidae > Bubalus > Bubalus kerabau. The sequence continues at coordinate 42,804,420 of NC_073629.1, forward strand.
CGTGTATCAAAGAAAAGGGTTCGAAGAAATGCTGCAGGGGGAAAAAAAAAAAAAAGCTTCAACTCGAGATGCTTCCGGAATTTTCGGATGCTGATGTAAGCCGCCGCCGCTGCCCTCTGCAGCTGCGCCTCTGAGCGCTGCCTTCTCTTTAACTGCCACTTTGATACCACAGTCTTTTGAAGTCTTTTTTTCGTATATTTGTCATTCACTTCTGCATCAGAAAAGAAGTCACTGTTCCAGGGCTTACCCGGTCGCGAGGCTTTGCTAGGAGCGAGGCAAAGACAGGTCCGTGGGCGCCCTCTCCTGATTCTACTGAGAAGCTGCAGCTGCTAGAGCTGATAAAAGAGCGCTTTCGTTTTTCCCATAACCGGTGCAGCAAATTTTCATTACATTTACCCCGTATCTGTGGCTATCAAACTTAAGCGATCACCAGAAACGCCTGAAGGGAATCGTAAGAACAAGATTTCTGGGTGCCGCCCCCAGAGTTTCTGATTCAGTAAGTTTGGAGTGCAGCCTAGTAATTTGCATTTCTAGCGAGTTCCCAGGTGCTACTGGTTAAGGGAGCAGAGTCCCAGAACGATTGCTGTCTACTCAAGAGACTGGGCAAGGTAGGAAGGCTCTTTAGAAAAGCAGTGGACCTTATTTTCTGGGGTATTGGTGCTAATTTTAGGTTTCCAAATAGACTTTCTGAGAAGAATGTTTCCTGAAATTGTTGTCAGATTTACCTTATTTCTGGTTTTCCAGTGGCTCAGACAGTAAAGAATCTGCCTGCAATGCAGGAGATGCAAGAGACAAGAGTTCAGTCCCTTGCTGGGGAATATGGCCTGGAAAAGGAAATGGCAACCCACTCCCGTATTCTTGCCTGGGAAATCCCATGGACAGAGGAGCCTGGTGGGCTACGGTCAGTTCAGTTCAGTTCAGTCGCTCAGTCGTGTCCGACTCTGCAACCCCACGAATCACAGCAGGCCAGGCCTCCCTGTCCATCACCAACTCCTGGAGTTCATTCAAACTCAAGTCCATCCAGTCAGTGATGCCATCCAGCCATCTCATCCTCTGTCGTCCCCTTCTCCTCCTGCCCCTAATCCCTCCCAGCATCAGGGTCTTTTCCAATGAGTCAACTCTTCGCATGAGGTGGCCAAAGTATTGGAGTTTCATCCTCAGCATCAGTCCTTCCAATGAACACCCAGGGCTGATCTCCTTTCGGATGGATTGGTTGGACCTCCTTGCAGTCCAAGGGACTCTCAAGAGTCTTCTCCAACACCATGCTTCAAAAGCATCAATTCCTCAGCGCTCAGCTTTCTTCACAGTCCCACTCTCACATCCATACATGACCACAGGAAAAACCATAGCCTTGACTACACGGACCTTTGTTGGCAAAGTAATCTCTCTGCTTTTCAATATGCTATCTAGGTTGGTCATAACTTTCCTTCCAAGGAGTAAGCGTCTTTTAATTTCATGGTTGCAATCACCATCTGCAGTGATTTTGGAGCCTCAAAAAATAAAGTCTGACATTGTTTCCCCATCTATCTGCCATGAAGTGATGGGACCAGATGCCATGATCTTCGTTTTCTGAATGTTGAGCTTTAAGCCAACTTTTTCACTCTCCTCTTTCACTTTCATCAAGAGGCTCTTTAGTTCTTCATTTTCTGCCATGATGGTGGTGTCGTCTGCATATCTGAGGTTATTGATATTTCTCCTGGCAATCTTGATTCCAGCTTGTGCTTCTTCCAGCCCCGCATTTCTCATGATGTACTCTGCATAGAAGTTAAATAAGCAGGGTGACAATATACAGCCTTGACATACTCCTTTTCCTCTTTGAAACCAGTCTGTTGTTCCATGTCCAGTTCTAACTGTTGCTTCCTGACCTGCATACAAATTTCTCAAGAGGCAGGTCAGGTGGTCTGGTATTCCCATCTCTTTCAGAATTTTCTACAGTTTATTGTGATCTACATAGTCAAAGGCTTTGGCATAGTCAATAAAGCAGAAATAGATGTTTTTCTGGAACTCTCTTGCTTTTTCCATGATCCAGCAGATGTTGGCAATTTGATCTCTGGTTCCTCTGCCTTTTCTAAAACCAGCTTGAACATCTGGAAGTTCGTGGTTCATGTATTGCTGAAGCCTGGCTTGCAGAATTTTGAGCATTACTTTACTAGCATGTTAGATGAGTGCAATTGTGTGGTAGTTTGAGCAGTCTTTGACATTGCCTTTCTTTGGGATTGGAATGAAAACTGACCTTTTCCAGTCCTGTGGCCACTGCTGTTTTCCAAATTTTCTGGCATATTGAGTGCAGCACTTTCACAGCATCATCTTTCAGGATTTGGAATAGCTCAACTGGAATTCCATCACCTCCACTAGCTTTGTTCATAGTGATGCTTTCTAAGGCTCACTTGACTTCACATTCCAGGATGTCTGACTCTAGGTGAGTGATCACACCATCGTGATTATCTGGGTCGTGAAGCTCTTTTTTGTACAGTTCTTCTGTATATTCTTGCCACCTCTTCTTAATATCTTCTGCTTCTGTTAGGTCCATACCATTTCTGTCCTTTATTGAGCCCATCTTTGCATGAAATGTTCCCTTGGTATCTCTAGTTTTCTTGACGAGATCTCTAGCCTTTCCCATTCTGTTGTTTTCCTCTATTTCTTTGCATTCAATGGGGTCACAAAGAGACACGACTGAGTGACTAACACTTTATTCTAAAGCAGCTCTGTGGAAACTGAAAAAGCTTTCAACTTGCCAGGGTGTCACTCGAGGTAGTGAATGGTGCCACCTGAATGAGACCAGAGGTCTCAGCCCCTGCCAGTGCGCTCCGTCTTACAGTCTGCAGGAACCTCAAGTACCCTGCCGTGACCTTAATGTGTAGCAACATCTGTAACTGCGCCTAGGGGAAAAACACACCTCAAATGTTGCTGAGACAGGAGAATTTACCACACACTTACATACCCACCACCTCCAGACTGCTTTCGCCAGCAACACCCACCTTCTTCTGAAGATCTGTGGCACCAAAGCACCCTGGGGTGTGGCTGTGGTAACTTTCCTCCCTGCTCTCCGCTGTGTGGGAGCAGGTGTGAGAAAGCCAATTCTTGGTTGTTGCTGGGTTTAGCTGTTTTGTGGCTCCAGTCTGCCCTCACTCTCTCACAGAGCTCTTTATCACACCTTCAACTTGGCTTCCTTCTCACTTGATGTTTTACATGCTCTGAATATTTACAGTTTCTCCTCTCTGCCCACAGAACTCTTGGGCCTGTGGGCCTTGTACCTGGAATGCCTGCCCCTCACCTGCTCTTCCTCCCACCACCTTGTCTGAGGAACCCCTGCCTTCCATGAGGATTCAACATCCATTTTGTCTTTAGACAACCTCCCTTCACGCACACACACACACACACACACCCCACCCTGAGACTGAGTAGAAACCTGTACTACAGAGTTCCCACAGCACCCAGGCCAAATACAGCCCTCAACATGCACATATGCATGCACGGTCACTCAGTTGTGTCCGACTCTTTGCGAGAGTATGGACTGTAGCCCGGCAGGCTCATCTGTCCATGGGATTCTCCAGGCAAGAATACTGGAGTGGTTGCCATTTCCTTTTCCAGGGGAACTCCCCGACCCAGAGATCAAACCCACATCTCCTGAGTCTCCTGCATTCCTGGCAGATTCTTCACTGCTGAGCTGTCAGGGAAGTCCCACAGCCCTCCCCACTCCCGTGGCAATTGCATGTTGGCCGGGTTGATACCACTAGACTCCTTGGAGGATGGACTAGGACTTTTTCATCTTGGCACCTTCAGATCTAGCACAGCACCTAGAATGTAATGGGTGCTCAGTACATATGCTAGAAAGAGTGAACACGAGGAGGTAGGATGGAGATTTCCTACATTATGCATCCACATAAACTGAAAAGCAGCATGCATAGGTGAGCCCAAAGAGCATTTGCAGGCCAGGAAAGCATCACCATTCTCAACCCCCAGACCAGGCAAGAAAAGCCACACTTTCTGGAAGAGAAAGCTGCAAGAATGCTAGGTAGAACCCTGGCAATCGCAGGACAAATCATGAACTCAGATGGTTGGAGGGATCCTGGAGGTTTCAGAAGATGTGAAAAGGTGCATGAATTATCCCTGGTCTCAGATTTTTTTAGCAAACAACACAAATAGTACCCAGGCCTCTGGATTCATTATCTGATATTTTCAGCACACATTATCATAAAGATATTGGATAAGCCCAATGATGAAAAAGCGGGGCAGAGAATAGTAAGAGGGTCTCCAGACAACAGTGCAGCAGTGGCAGCCATGAAGGTACAAAACTCAGATCTCACTTCAAAAATTAACTTACCAACAGCTACAAGGATTGTGCTGAGCTGACGCCTTACCACTGTTGGCACCCCCAAGCTTCACCTAGGCTTTTGCATCTTGACCAGGCTCATTCCTAGAGACTCCCAGCCAGTGACTCAGCAGGGCACGGAGATGGGGACATAGTCATTTCTGCTAAGATGGGACTGCTCTGAGGGTAGCAGTTACTTTAGAACTTCCAACTGGGTTAACCGTTAAGGTCAAATCTCTTTAGCAGTCTGGGGCTTTCCCAGCCCAAGCCTGCTTCTTCTCCCTTTTATTTCTCACAGACATCACCCCCTCACTAAACCTCTTGTACTCCTAACTCTAACTGAGCAGGACTTTGTGGGGCCTTGCCAGGGGCAGACCCTTCCCCCATATGCTCTGCTGTAGCTCCTCTCCAAAGTACCCAGATCAAAGAATTTCATGCATATTTCCTGAGTTTTTCAGGTGCTAAAAACCACCACCAAGTGAAAGAAATTAACTACTTGATGATCATGAGTACTTAGCTCCCAGAATTGCTGGCACCTAAGGATTTATATAATGACCTCCCTGTTACCTCACCATCAACCAATCAGATAATTTGTGGAGGAGCCGATGACAGATCCTGTGACTCCTCCCTCACTTTGGCTTTAAAAATGCTTTGCTGAAACTTTTCAAGGAGTTGGGGTTTGGGGGACATGAGCCACCTGTTTCTCTCTCCATGGCCCTGCAATAAACCTTTCACTGCCCCTAATGACAGCATTTGTTTGGCCTCACTGTGCGTCAAACACGCAAATTTACATTTGGTAACAACTGCTTACCATCTACATCACTGAGGACCTAGTACAGCAGCCAAAGCCAGAAACAACAGTAAGAAACTCAAAGGAAAAGTAGGGTTAGGCGGGGGCGGGGGGAAGGAGCGAGGTCCCTGCCACTGACCAAGTACGTCAAACCCAAGGTCCTATTGGTGACCTTGATCTCAAGTGGCCTCGGCCAGCAGCAGCTTGAAGCAGAGTCTCGGTTCCCTAACCAGGGAGTGAAGTCAAGCCACGGCAGTGAGCACTGGGTCCCAGCCACGGACCACCAGGCAAGTGGCCAGTGACAAGGCCCCGGCTTGTCTGCTTTCTAGAAATAAATTTCAACATAGAAAAGAAAAGTAGTGAAACAAGTAAACAAGTAGTGAAACAAGAGTTTATTAGGAAGAAGAAAGTATCTGTGAATAGACAAATATAGGTGGGCTGAGAGAGAGAGAGCTGTGCCTTTGTGCTGAAGCTGAAGCTGAAGCTCCAATACTTTGGCTGCCAGATGCAAAGAGTCAACTTGTTAGAAAAGACCCTGATGTTGGGACCCTGGGCTCCCCTGATAGCTCAGTTGGGAATGAATCCAACTCCTGCTTTCTAGAGACTCTGGTTTGATTCCTGGGTGGGCAAGATCCCCTAGAGAAGGGAAAGGCTACTCACTCCAGTATTCTGGCCTGGAGAATTCCATAGTCCATGGGGTCACAAAGAGTCGGACACAACTGAGCGACTTACAATTTGTTTCTGATGTTGGGAAAAACTGAAGGCAGGAGGACAAGGGGACAACAGAGGATGCGATGGTTGGATGGCATCACTGAGTCAATGGACACGAGTTTTCCAAGAGATGGTGAAGGACAGGGAAGCCTGGTCTGTTGTAGTCCATGGGTTCACAAAGAGTCAGATCTGATTGAGCAACTGAACAGCAACAAAATCACTTTAATGGGGCATTTCTTCCCAGTTTCCTCTGGCCAGTCATCTTGCTTTGCTTGGCCCTGAGTCCATATTTGGTATAACTCAAGGTCCTCCCCTGTGTACAGGTATACCTCTTAGCTGAGATGGATCCTAGTACAGAGGCCTATGAGAAAGTTGATACCACCTATTATGTGCAAACTGGCACCACCTCCTTTTTAGCCCCCAGTCTTTCTGCATGTGTAGTCAGGAAGTTCTCCTTGACCTGAAGAATGAGAAATATGTGGTCTCTTTATCTTTTATCTGGGCAGGGTCCAGCTCCTCCCTGCCTCTGCCATTATCGTACCTTGGAGTATCTGCCCACGGGAGAGAGACTCCTGCTCAGCCTGGGGCTTCCATGGAGACAACAGACACTGGTATCTTCCATGTTATTAAATATCCTCATCACTTCATGTTCTAAGGCAAGTTCCTTTAGCTCCAAATTCCATGCTACAGCTGAGACGGGACTGGACAGGGCACAACCTTTGAATGAATGATATAGCCCCAGACATGTATAAACTGATTAGAGTAACTAAGTCCAAGATTGTGATTCACACAGTCTAAGGCTTTGGTGTAGTCAATAAAGTAAAAGTAGATGTTTTTCTGGAACTCCCTTGCTTTTTCAGTGATCCAAAAGATGTTGGTAATTTGATCTCTGGTTCCTCTGCCTTTTCTAAATCCTTGAACATCTGGAAGTTCATGGTTCGCATACTGTTGAAGCCTGGCTTGGAGAATTTTGAGCATTACTTTGCTAGCGTGTGAGATGAGTGCAATTGTGCGGTCATTTGAACATTCTTTGACATTGCCTTTCTTTGGGACTGGGATGAAAATTAACCTTTTCCAGTCCTGAGGCCACTGCTGATTTTTCCAAATTTGCTGACATATTGAGTGCAGCACTTTCAGAGCATCATCTTTTAGGATTTGAAATAGCTCAACTGAAATTCCATGGCCTCCACTAGCTTTGTTTGTAGTGATGCTTCCTAAGACCTACTTCACTTCTCATTCCAGGATGTCTGGCTCTAGGTGACTGATCATACCATCATGGTTATCTGGGTCATGAAGATCTTTTTTTGTATAGTTCACCTGTGTATTCTTGCCACCTCTTCTTAATATCTTCTGCTTGTGTTAGGTCCATACCATTTCTATCCTTTGTTGTGCCCATCTTTGCATGAAATGTTCCCTTGGTATCTCTAATTTTCTTGAAGAGATCTCTAGACTTCCCCATTCTATTGTTTTCCTCTATTTCTTTGCACTGGTCACTGAGGAAGGCTTTCTTATCTCTCCTTGCTATACTTTGGAACTCTACATTCAAATGAGTATATTTTTCCTTTTCTCCTTTGCCTTTAGCTTCTCTTCTTTTCTCAGATAATTGTAAGACCTCCTCGGACAACCATTTTGTCTTTTTGCATTTCTTTTACTTGGGGATGGTCTTGATCACTGCCTCCTGTACAATGTCATGAACCTCCATCCACAGTTCTTCAGGCACTCTGTCTATCACATCTACTCCCTTGAATCTATTTCTCACTTCCACTGTATAATCATAAGAAATTAGATTTAGGTCATACCTGAATGGTCTAGTGGTTTTCCCTACTTTCTTCAATTTAAGTCTGAATTTGGCAATAAGGAGTTCATGATCTGAGCCATAGTCAGCTCCCAGTCTTGTTTTCACTGACTGTATAGAGCTTCTCCACCTTTGGCTGCAAAGAATATAATCAGTCTGATTTTGGTATTGACCACCTGGTGATGTCCATGTGTAGAGTCTTCTCTTGTGTTGTGGGAAGAGGGTGTTTGCTATGACCAGTGCGTTCTCTTAGCAAAGCTCTGCTAGCTTTTTTCCTGCTTCATTCTGTACTCCAAGGCCAAATTTGCCTGTTATTCCAGTTATCTCTTGACTTCCTACTTTTGCATTCCAGTCTCCTATAATGAGAAGGACATCTTTTTTGGGTGTTAGTTCTAGAAGGTCTTCTAGGTCTTCATAGAACCATTCAACTTCAGCTTCTTCAGTATTACGGGTTGGGACATCGACTTGGATTACTGTGATATTGAATAGTTTGCCTTGGAATTGAACAGAGATCATTCTGTCATTTTTGAGATTGCATCCAAGTACTGCATTTCAGACTCTTGTTGACTATGAGGGCTACTCCATTTTCCCCAAGGGATTCTTGCCCACAGTAGTAGATATCATGGTCATCTGAGTTAAATTCACCCATTCCAGTCCATTTTAGTTCACTGATTCCTAAAATGTTGATATTCACTCTTGCCATCTCCTGTTTGACCACTTCCAATTTACCTTGATTCATGGACCTGACATTTCAGGTTCCTATGCAATAATGTTATTTACAACATTGGACTTTACTTCCATCACTGGTCACATCCACAACTGGGTGTTGTTTTTATTTTGGCTCCATTGCTTCATTCTTTCTGGAGTTATTTCTCTACTGTTCTCCAGTAGCATGTTGGATACTTACAGACCTTGGGAGTTCATCTTTCAGTGTCCTATCTTTTTGCCTTTTCATACTGTTCATGGGGTTCTCAAGGCAAGAATACTGAAGTGGTTTGCCATTCCCTTCTCCAGTGGACCACGTTTTGTCAGAACTTCCACCATGACCTGTCTGTCTTGGGTAACCCTATAGGGCATGGCTCATAGTTTCATTGGGTTATACAAGGCTGTGATCCATGTGATAAGTTTGATTAGTTTTCTGTGGAAAATTCTTAAAGAGATGTAATACCAGACCACCTTACCTGCCTCATGAGAAATCTGTATGCAGGTCAAGAAGCAAGTTAGAACTGGACATGGAACAACAGACTGGTTCCAAATCAGGAAAGGAGTACATCAAGGCTGTATATTGTCACCCTGCTTGTTTAACTTATATGCAGAGTACATCATGTGAAATGCCAAGCACAAGCTGGAATCAAGATTGCTATGAGAAATATCAATAACCTCAGATATGCAGATGACACCACCCTTATGGCAGAAAGCAAAGAACTAAAGAGCCTCTTGATGAAAGTGAAAGAGGAGAGTGAACAAGTTGACTTAAAACTCAACGTTCAGAAATCTAAGATCATAGCATCCAGTCCCATCACTTCATGGCAGATAGATGGGAAACAATGGAAACAGTAACAGACTATTGTGGGGGGGGGGGCTCAAAAATCACTGCAGATGATGACTGCAGCCATGAAATTAAAAGATGCTTGCACCTTGGAAGAAAAGCTATGACCAACTTAGACAGCATGTTAAAAAGCAGAGACATTACTTTACCAGCAAAGGTCCTTCTAGTCAAAGCTATGGTTTTTCCAAAGTTATGGGTTTTCCAATATGGTTTTTCCTGGATGTGAGAGTTGGACTATAAAAAAAGCTGAGCATCATAGAAATGATGCTTTTGAACTGTGGTGTTGGAGAAGACTCCTGAGAGTCCCTTGGACTGCAAGGAGATCCAATCAGTCCATCCTAAAGGAAATCAGTCTTGAATATTCATTGGGAGGACTGATGCTGAAGCTGAAACTCCAATATTTTGGCCACCTGATGTGAAGAACTGACTCATTTGAAAAGCCCTTGATGCTGGGAAAGATTAGGAGAAGCAGAGGATGAGAGAGAATGAGATGGTTGAATGGCATCACCGACTCAATGGACATGAGTTTGAGTAAGCTCCAGGAGTTGGTGATGGACAAGGAAGCCTGGCGTGCTGCAGTCCATAGAGTTGCAAAAGTCAGACACAACTGAGCGGCTGAATTGAAGTGAACTGAAATGAAGGCCAAGATGTTGAATGAATGGACTTCCACTAGATCTTGAGCCTGAGCTCATTGTAACATATCAGCAAGCTGATGACACACCCGCAGGCTCCATGACAGTTCCAAGTGAAAGTCACTCCATTGTGTCCAACTCTGTGACCCCATGAACTATACAAGTTCATGGAATTCTCCATGCAAGAATGCTGGAGTGGGTTGCCATGCCGTCCTCCAGGGGATCTTCCCCACCCAGCGATGGAACCCAGGTCTCCCACATTGCACTCAGACTCTTTACCAGCTGAGCCACAAGGGAAGCCCAAGAATACTGGAGTGGGTAGCTTATCTCTTCTCCAGTGGATCTTCCTGACCCAGGAATTGAACCAGGGTCTCCTGCATTGCAGGTAGATTCTTAACCGACCCAGCTATCAGGGAATCCCCAGTTCCAAAGCCAAAGATAAAAGGTCAGAAAGTGGGTGGTGGCTCAATTCTTGGAAATCTCCACCCTTTCCCCAACATAGTTGCAATAACCCTCCCACTTATTAGCCTATGAAATTACCCAGCCCTATAACAACTGACAACCCCATACCCTGGGGTCTCTCACCCTCTGAGATGGCCCACGCTCTGTCTATGGAGAGTGTAACTTCTTAAGCAAACCTTTCACTTTTCTATGGCTGCCTCTTAAATTTTTTCCTTTGCAAATCAACACAAACTTGGTGGCAGTCCTGGGGACTCCCTGAGATATAAACATCTCTCTAGCCCCACTCTCTTTCCTTTTTCTTTTTCTTTTTTTGACTGCTCTGCCACAATGTGGGCTCTTAGTTCCCCGACTAGGAATCAAACCTGTGCCCCTTGCTTGGCAGCTCAGCTTAACCACTGGTCTGCCAGGGAAGTCCCCCCACTCTCTTTCCTTCAGCACAACCAGTCACACAGAATCACATCCTTGACACCTAGGAAATGTTTTCAGTGCATTAAATTAAAAACACCAGCCCCTCCCTCTCACAAGCATAACCTTGGCCTGAGTATCCTTTACTAGCTCACTGCCAGCACCAGAGTTCTGACCCTTTTAGTGGAATGTCCTCAAAAAGGCAAGGAGAATTTAAAGAATTATCTATGCCTATAATTTCAGGTCTTCTCAAATCTACATCTTATGACACCCTAGAACCTTTTGGTTAAAAAACCTGAGGTGAGGTGGGGAGAAAGAAACTAAAATGAAGAGTCTTACCTAGTCAGATTGCTCCCAAATATTCCTCAGCCCATCCACTAGCTGTCTACCCTTGTTGCCAAAGATTCAAGAGAGAAGCCATATGTACCTCACACATATCTTCCCACCAACTCCAACCTCAGAAAATCTTCCAGGTATCAAAGAAAGAGAGTGAGAGATCTACCTCCAGGTGAGAACATGGGAAGGTTGGAGTAATTCACCTCACTTAAAGGAGCTGTCCTTTGGGTATTAATTTAAAAAGTGACTGGTGGTCCAGTGGTTAAGAATCTGCAGGGGACACAGATTCGCTCCCTCATCCAGGAAAATTCCACATATTGAACAGAAGCTAAGGACACACACCACAACTACTGAGCTGGCATGCTGCAAGAACTGAAACCTGAGCACTCAGGACCTGTGCTCTGCAAGAAGAGAAGCCACAGCAATGAGAAGTCCACGCACCACAATGAGGAGTAGCCCTTGGTCACCACAACTAGAGAAAGCCTGCACAGCAAGGAAGACCCAGCACAGCCAAAAATATAAATAAATAAAATTTTTAAATGGTTTAAAAAATTGTTCAATAAAATAAAAAGTAACCACACAAACCAGACATATAGATTTCTTTATCCCACCGTTCAATATTGCAAAGTAATTTTAATCCAGCTTCTTCAGCCAGCCCAGATTTCAGATGCATGCCTATCTTAAAATGTATCACTACCCACCTTCACAGTGTTCATTGCATCTCCGAAAGGTCAGCCTAAGTATACCTTTAAAACCCTGCCTTCTGCCACAATCATCATTTCTTGTTCCATCTGGCTCCCAAGATATATTTCTTGGTCAGCATAGAACTAAGGACACACTGAACCACATAGTGACTCTATTTTTGCTCCTGCCATCCAAGACAGTTGAGAATTAGGTTCGTTTTCTTTGCCTCTAGGCTCTTGGGAACCAGAGCGTGGCTAAGAAGGCAGCGACTTTATCTACCACCTTTAATCAGGGTCGTGCTTAAGCCTTCCCAACAGACGAGAATCGATGTTTAAAAATAATTCTCAAGATGCTGAATGAATAAAAGAGGTCATTTCATTAATTCTATGGTGAGCAATGGACAGTTATGCACATAAATGACATTGCCACTGGCTGTGCTCCCCACAGAAATCCAGCCTGCACAAAAGTGCTGCCCAGAGAAGCGTAATCCCATCCGGGACACATCGGCAGATGAAGATATAATGGGCCAGAAGTCACAGAGTGTTTCCCAGCTTGATACATGAATCAAATCGACTTTCTGAAGTCCTCTGGGAACATGCGTAAAAACCTGGGAAAAGGAACATCTTTCTCTGAGCAACTGGGATCAACTCTCAGGGTATTTCCCGGAGATTCATAGCCAGTGAGGCCACTCGCTGAGCGGATCATACATGTCATGCCACTAGCCCTAAACTGGACACTCATTTCCAGGAAATCTGCTGCTTGAATCATCATTGCTATAATAAGCATGAAAGAAGAGGGCATGATGATGTCTCCTGAAAGAAACCTTTTGCCTAGTTCTAGAGAATCATTTGCCGGGCTTCAGCCTGAAATAATTTATCCAGTCTTCATGACTCTTTTTGGAAAGAAGTTAATGACTCGTTGCCAGATGCACTGGGAAAAAAAAATGGAACCTCATGAGCATTCCTGTGGCAATTGATAAAACTGAACTGGGGTCCCAGGTAGATTATTTACTGCATGTACATCTAAGGGAAAGTTGTTTAACCTCACAAAGACTTCATTTTCTCACCTGTCAAATAAAGGCAATACCAACTGCTTTAAAAGCGGTGGCAAGGACTAAATGGACATCATCACAGCAGTGGAATTTAAGAGCTGCTCATTGGCCTCAGATCCCTGTGTTCAGAATGGCTTCTCACCAGCTGTGTGACTTTGAACAAGTTACTTACCCTCTCTGGTCCTCAATTTCTTCATAACAATAACACTTATTAATGATGTTTTTATGAGAATAAAATGAGTTAGCACAGGCAAAAAAAAAAAAAGGCTGAGAACAGTGCCTGACATAGTAACCACCCAAGGAGTGTTATTGTTATCACTTTATGTAAAGAACCAAGTGGGTCCACACTGCATGCAACAGACACAGTGAACAGGAGCTCTGTCTGTCCCCTGTTCTTTTGGCAAACTCCAGGGGAAACGTTAGGTAACATTACTCAGTACCTTTTATTTTCCAGTTCCTCTACGTAAATGAGGATTACAGCAAGGGATTGTCCCCTTATCTCCATGGACGCAGACCTTTTTGCCTCATTTCCCATTGGAAATATTTCAGACATGACTGACCCCAAGTCCAACAAACATGACCTCTAAAGCCCTCTTGACAAAAAAATACAATCCCTCCAACCCACCTGCTCCCAGCCAGAAAATACACTCCCTCAACTCGCCAATCCACCCAGGTGCTTCAAATACTCATGATTCCATAATCCAGAAAATATTTGCAAAGCACCTGCCACTTACAAAGCAATAGGAAGGACACAAAGAAGGAGCAGTTGTGAACTCTGCTCGAGGACCCGATGATTAGTAGGAGAGAGGAAAGACAAAAGGCACAGGGTGAGAGCTGCCGTGAGAGGCCAGCAAAGGGGGTCAGAAACGACTTCAGGAAGGAAGTGGCATTGGGACTTCATCTTCATCAATGTGTAGCATCCATGGGAATGGGGAATTCCAATCGGAAGGAAGAATGGGAACAAAGGTTTAGTTGTAAGAAAGCATGAGAGAAAAAAAAAGCAAGACAAACAACAACAAAACTGACTGCAGGTTCCCTGGTTGCCTAATGGTTAGGGTTCAATCCCTGGTCAGGGAACTGAGATTACACAAGCCTCAGAGCATGGCCAAAAAGAAAAAAAAGAAAGCATGAGAGGTACATTGGAAAGGATACAAGGTCGTCCCCTCTGACAGGAGCTTAGGATAAATAAAACATTAGAGTTGGAGATAAAAAACTTTTAAAATGATATTTAGGGTAGAACTGGAAGAGTGTAAGTGTATCTATAAAGTGGGGAGACAATGAAGATTTTGCAAAGGTAAGTAGCGTGACTGCTGCTGCTGCTGCTGCTGCTGCTAAGTCGCTTCAGTCGTGTCCGACTCTGTGTGACCCCATAGATGGAAGCCCACCAGGCTCCCCTGTCCCTGGGATTCTCCAGGCAAGAACACTGGAGTGGGTTGCCATTTCCTTCTCCAATGCATGAAAGTGAAAAGTGAGAGGGAAGTCGCTCAGTCGTGTCTGACTTTTTGCGACCCCATGGACTGCAGCCTACCAGGCTCCTCCGACCATGGGATTTTCCAGGCAAGAGTACTGGAGTGGGGTGCCATTGCCTTCTCCAGAAGTAGCATGACTAAAGCTATTCTTTTTTTTTTTTTAAGATTGCTTTTTTACTTTTTTTTTTTTTTGATGATCATTTTTAAAGCCTTTATTGAATTTGCTGCAATATTTCTTCTGTTGTTTGTGTTCTGATTTTTTGGCTATGAGGCACGTGGGATCTTAACTTCCCAACCAGGGATGGAATCAACATCCCCTGCACAGGAAGGTGAAGTCTTGACCACTGAACTGCCAGGGTAGTCCCCTAAAAAGGTGGTTCTTGGATAGCAAACCTAACAACATTGCAGAGGATGAGTCTGAGAGGAGAGAGATGGGCGTTAGGAGATTGTTACTTGAGTTCGAGTGAGAAAGGAGGCGTCTGGTGAGGGTGGGAGGGGAGAGTGAGGGAGATATGGGATGTAGTTGCCACAGATCTCCACCGATGCTTGGACTGGGAGGTGAAAAGAGAAGGAAACCAAGGATAAGCCTCAGATCTTGAACCTAGCTCCCTAATGGAACACGGGGTAACATCCTCCACAGAAGCAGGGGAGAAGATCTTGGCTTTGATGAGAAATGATGACTTGAGTTTATTCCTCTAAGAATTAGTCCTGCCTTTTCCACATTCTCTTTTGAAACTGCAAAAAGAGAGAATTACCTTCGCATGTTCTGTCCTTATTTACAGGATCAGGTGTCTATTAAAATCATAAGGCCCTGGGACCTCTTGAGTAGAGAGGAAAGAGTGACAGAAGAAAAGGCAATCTTCTCTTCCTTTGTCACAAGTTTGTCTCTGGCTCACAAGGGAGAAAAAATAATAGGAGGGTTTTCCACTGCTGCTGCTGCTGCTAAGTCACTTCAGTCGTGTCTGACTCTGTGCGACCCCAGAGACAGCAGCCCATCAGGCTCCCCCATCCCTGGGATTCTCCAGGCAATAACACTTGAGTGGGTTGCCATTTCCTTCTCCAAGGCATGAAAGTGAAAAGTGAAAGTGAAGTCGCTCAGTCGTGTCCGACTCTTCGCAACCCCATGGACTGTAGCCTACCAGGCTCCCCCGCCCATGGGATTTTCCAGGCAAGAGTACTGGAGTAGGTTGCCATTGCCTTCTCCGGATTTTCCACTACTAGAATGTAAATGCAATAGGGCCAGGGAATTTTGCTTTGTGTTGTTTTTCTCAGTGATGTATCTCTAGTACCTAGAGCAGTCCTTGGCAATAGTTGGGAGCTCAATAATGTTTAGACAGTGTATTAAAAAGCAGAGAAATCACTTTACTGACAAAGGTCCATATAGTCAAAGCTGTGGTTTTCCCAGTAGTCTTATACAGATGTGAGAGCTGGACCATAAACAAGGCTGAGGACCAAAGAATTGAGGCTTTTGAAGTGTGGTGCTGGAAAAGACTCTTAGGAGTTCCTTGGACACCAAGGAGATCAAATCAGTCAGTCCTAAGGGAAATCAACCCAGAATATTCACTGGTAGGACTGATGCCAAAGCTGAAGCTCCAATACTTTGGCCACTTGATGCAAAGAGACAATTCACTGGAAAAGACCCTGATGCTATGAAAGATTGAGGGCAGGAGGTGAAGGGGATGATAGAGGATGAGATGGTTGGATGGCACCATCAACTCAATAGATATGAATTGAGCAATTTCTGGGAGATGGTGAAGGACAGGGAAGCCTGGTGTGCGGCAGTCCTTGGGTTAGCAAAGAGTCAGACATGACTGAGCAACTGAGTAACAACAATGATGTTGAATGAATGAATGATCCCTGTTTCTAGGCTTATGAAGAAATAAAGATTAGCTCTCTATAGCTCACTCAGGCTCTCCCTCCCAACCTCAGTCATCTACTCTGTTCATTCTTTTCATTTTTTTTCATCTTTGTCCAAAGACATCTAGAAATAAGTCTCCAATTGCCCTGCTTTATAGTCATACACTCTTGCAAAGCTCTCAGGAACTGACAGTTGAGGGAAAGATAACAAGTGGAAGCTGTGGGATGATCAGGAAGTTGGATATTTAAGATGTTACCAAACACAGCTCCTTGCTGAGGAGGAGGCTAGATATGAAAGTATGCAAGGATCTGACTTATTTTCTTGATTTTATTTTCTATTTTTTGGCTCACTGTATAATTTTCACTTCCCTCTTAGAACATGATTGGGCAGCAATTTGGAGACTAGAATGCCAACCAGAGTATGTTGAGTCTCTTTTGACGCTATGGGAGGATGCCTTACAACCAGTTTTGGCAAATTTGAGGAGTAAAATCCTCTATAGACTCTCAACAAGCATCACAAGGTCGAGGAGTTGGTCTGAGAAAGAGGACATCAAGGTGGAATATGTTGAAGTGACTAAGGATTGGGAATTGGAAGGATGTTATTCAAAGGAGTAGTTGATGAGTCAGAGTGGTCTTGACATCAGAAGCTTTAACCTCAGGTCCACCCATCCGGACTCATTATAGTCAAATTGTATCTTATCTTCCTTTTCTGCTTCCTGAAACTGAATCGTGGTTTCCTCTGTGAGTATTATCAGTTGCTTAAAACTTTATAAGATAAAAGAATGTTTTCTTTTTTGGAAGTTGTTACTCAAGGGCTCAAACTCATTTCCAAACCTACAAGTTTAAACTTAGTAATGTTCAACATGAACCACTCATCCCCCCTCTTCAAATTATACTCTGGGGTCATTTATTATGGGCCTATTGCATGCCAGGCACAGTGGGAATATGAGAACAGAAATGAATAAGACTGTCAGTCTTGGAAAAAAAAAAAGAGCAAAAACACAATTCCTGTGTAGAGAAAGACACACAACCAGCTCTTCCAGAACAAGCCATGGCCAGGGCTGACACAGTCACTGAAAGTTTTTGAGTAGTAAGTTTCATGACACCCAGGCTTAGCTTTTTCAAATGGCTTCCACTTTCTTTCTTTCATGACTAACTTCATTCTTTCTAAAGATATGCAGAATAAAAGATAAATGATATGCTCATTTCACAATTAGTATTGAGTCCATTCTGAGGAATTATATAGGCACTTTTGCTGTTTATTCGCTGAGTTGTGTCCAACTCTTTTGTGATCCCATGGACTGTAGCCCACCAGGCTCCTCTGTCCATGGGATTTCCCAGGCAAAATACTGTAGTGGGCTGTCATTCTCTTCTCCAGAGGATCTTTCTGACTCGGGGATCAGATCTGCATCTCCTGCACTGCAGGTGGATTCTTAACTGCTGATCCACCTTCTGGTTAAGTCCCAAAGTGAAAGTGTAAGTCTCTCAGTAGTGTTCAACTCTTTGTGACCGCATCACTGCAACCCACCAGGCTCCTCTGTCCATGGACTTCTCCAGGCAAGAATACTGGAGTGGATCTTCCCAACCAAGGGATCAAACCCAGATATTCTGCATTGCAGGTGAATTCTCTACAGTTTGAGCCACCAGGGAAAGGATTCTTACAATTGAAAGCAATTAGAGAAAGTTGGAGCTAAAGGTGGAGAAAGTAATCAGGATAAAGGGGAAGAAGTTACTGGATGAGGAAACCAGGAAGAAAAGATGAAAATGGTCGGGAGGAAGGGAGGCTGGACACGTGTTATATCTAGACAAAAGAGACACAGGATGATCTACCCCAGAGGCACAAAAACACCAGGACTCATCAAGGCCCTTGTGACACTGCCACTTCCGGCTTTTCCTCAGGACAGGCCAGTGCCTCACATATGGTGCTGAGTACAATACTTGTGGATGAAGGTATTAACAAACCATCAGGTGTGTTTCTTTATAATCCTTATACTTGTGAATCATACTTGATCTCTTTGGAAAGCAAAGTTTAAACTCACTATCTCTGTTTACCAATCTGATCACATGGACCACAGCCTTGTCTAACTCAATGAAACTATGAGCCATGCCCTGTAGGGCCACCCAAGATGGACGGGTCATTGTGGAGAGTTCTGACAAAACGTGGTCCACTGGAGAAGGGAATGGCAAACCACTTCAGTATTCTTGCCTTGAGAACCCCATGAACAGTATGAAAAGGCAAAAAGATAGGACACTGAAAGACGAACTCCCAAGGTCAGTAGGTGCCCAATATGCTACTGGAGATCAGTGGAGAAATAATTCCAGAAAGAATGAAGAGACAGAGCCAAAGCAAAAACAACACCCAGTTGTGGATGTGACCAGTGATGGAAGTAAAGTCCAATGTTGTAAATAACATTATTGCATAGGAACCTGGAATGTCAGGTCCATGAATCAAGGTAAATTGGAAGTGGTCAAACAGGAGATGGCAAGAGGGAACATCGACATTTTAGGAGTCAGCGAAATAAAATAGACTAGAATGGGTGAATTTAACTCAGATGAACAATATATCTATTACTGTGAGCAAGAATCCCTTAGAAAAAAATGGAGTAGCCCTTATAGTCAAAAAGAGTCTGAAATGCAGTACTTGGATGCAATCTCAAAAATGACAGAATGATCTCTGTTCAATTCCAAGGCAAACCATGCAATATCACAGTAATCCAAGTCTATGCCCCAACCAGTAATACTGAAGAAGCTGAAACTGAATGGTTCTATGAAGACCTAGAAGACCTTCTAGAACTAACATCCAAAAAAGATGTCCTTCTCATTATAGGAGACTGGAATGCAAAAGTAGAAGTCAAGAGATACCAGGAGTAACAGGCAAATTTAGCCTTGGAGTACAGAATGAAGCAGGTCAAAGGCTAACAGAGTTTTGCTAAGAGAATGCACTGGTCATAGCAAACACCCTCTTCCCACAACACAAGAGAAGACTCTACACATGGACATCACCAGGTGGTCAATACCAAAATCAGACTGATTATATTCTTTGCAGCCAAAGGTGGAGAAGCTCTATACAGTCGGCGAAAACAAGACTGGGAGCTGACTTTGGCTCAGATCATGAACTCCTTATTGCCAAATTCAGACTTAAATTGAAGAAAGTAGGGAAAACCACTAGACCATTCAGGTATGACCTAAATCGAATCCCTTATGATTATACAGTGGAAGTGAGAAATAGATTCAAGGGATTAGATCTGATAGAGTGCCTGAAGAACTATGGATGGAGGTTCATGACATTGTACAGGAGACAGGGATCAAGACCATCCCCAAGAAAAAGAAATATAAAAAGGCAAAATGGTTGTCTGAGGAGGTCTTATAATTATCTGAGAAAAGATGAGAAGTTAAAAGCAAAGAAGAAAAGAAAAGATATACCCATTTCAATGCAGAGTTCCAAAGAACAGCATGGAGAGATTAAAAAAAAAGCCTTCCTCAATGATCAGTGCAAAGAAATAGAGGAAAACAATAGAATGGGAAAGTCTAGAAATCTCTTCAAGAAAATTAGAGATACCAAGGGAACATTTTATGCAAAGATGGGCTCAATAAAGGACAGAAATGGTATGGACCTAACAGAGGCAAAAGATATTAAGAAGAGGTGACAAGAACTATACAGAAGAACTACACAAAAAAGATCTTCATGACCCAGATAACCACGATGGTGTGATCACTCACCTAGAGCCAGACATCCTGGAATGTGAAGTCAAGTGGGCCTTAGGAAGTATCACTATGAACAAAGCTAGTGGAGGTGATGGAATTCCAGTTGTGCTATTTCAAATCCTGAAAGATGATGCTGTGAAAGTGCTGCATTCAATATGCCAACAAATTTGGAAAACTCAGCAGTGGCCACAGGACTGGAAAAGGTCCGTTTTCATTCCAGTCCCAAAGAAAGACAATGCCAAAGAATGCTCAAACTACTGCACAGTTGCATTCATCTCACATGCAAGCAAAGTAATGCTCAAAATTCTCCAAGCCAGGCTTCAGCAATACGTGAACCATGAACTGCCTGATGTTCAAGATGGTTTTCGAAAAGGCAGAGGAACCAGAGATCAAATTGCCAACATCCATTGGATCATCAAAAAAGCAAGACAGTTCCAAAAAATTATCTACTTCTGCTTTATTGACTACACCAAAGCCTTTGACGGTGTGCATCACAACAAACTATGGAAAATTCTTCTAGAGATGTGAATACCATACCACCTGACCTGCCTCCTGAGAAATCTGAGTGCAGGTCAAGAAGCAACAGTTAGAACTGGACATGGAACAACAGACTGGTTCCAAGTCAGGAAAGAAGTATGTCAAGGCTGTTTATTGTCACCCTGGTTGTTTAACTTATATGCAGAGTACATCATGAGAAATGCCAGGCTTGATGAAGCATAAGCTGGAATCAAGATTGCTGGGAGAAATATCAGTAACCTCAGATATGCAGATGATACCATCCTTATGGCAGAAAGCAAAGAAGAACTAAAGAGCCTCTTGATGAAAGTGAAAAAGGAAAGTGAAAAAGTTGGCTAAAAACTCAACATTCAGAAAACTAAGATTATGACATCCAGTCCCATTACTTTATGGCAAATAGATAGGGAAACAATGGAAACAGTGACAGACTTTATTTTGGCAGGCTCCAAAATCACTGTGGATGATGACTGCAGCCATGAAATTAAAAGATGCTTGCTCCTTGGAAGAAAAGTTATGACCAACCTGGATACCATATTAAAAACCAGAGACATTACTTTGTCAACAAAGGTCTGTCTAGTAAAAGCTATGATTTTTCCAGTAGTCATGTATGGATGTGAGAGTTGGACTATAAAGAAAGCTGAGCACTGAAGAATTGATGCTTTTGAACTGTGGTGTTGGAGAAGACTCTTGAGAGTCCCTTGGACTGCAAGGAGATCCCACCAGTCCATCCTAAAGGAAATCAACCCTGAATATTCATTGGGAGGACTGATGCTGAAACTGAAACCCCAATACTTTGGCCACCTGATGGGAAGAGCTGACTCATCTGAAAAGCCCCTAATAATGGGAAATATTGAGGGCAGGAACACATGGGGATGACAGAGGATGAGATGGTTGGATGGCATCACTGATTCAATGGACGTGAATTTGAGTAAGCTCCAGGAGTTGATAATGGACAGGGCAGCCTGCCATGCTGCAGTCCACGGGTCACAAATAGTTAGACATGACTGATCACTGAACTGAACTGATCTCTGTTTAATTTCCCAGGTCATTTTCACATTTGCTAGGTTACTGTTTCATAATGTATCACTTAGGCATTTACCTGTTGCAAATAACCTACATTTTAGGTTACTTGTAGTGTTTGAATTTAACACTGTAAATATACAAAGGAAGGCAAGAAAGCATCATAGGATTACATAGCAATGGAGTTCCCCTTGAGGAGTCCAAAAGGAAACCAATGAAGGTTCCTTACTGTTTTGCAACTCAAAGCCAGTCCTGGTCACCTACTCATGCATGTTTGCCTCAGAAGCAGGCAGTTCTGCTTCTCCCTCTGGTCGACTCTGTGGGACTAAGCTTCTCTCTTCTCCTCTACTTCTTTCCCTCTGGTGCTCCTGTGCCACCTCTCCCTTCCTGCTACCTTGCGTCAGACTTCCACACGGAGACAAAATGAAGGGACTGGCATCACTAGTGATCGCTGCTCCCCCTGGATAGAGTTCTTGCACCTGTGAATCTCATGGGCTAATCCACAGGATCTCAATGGCCAGGGTGCCCATCCCCTCTCCATTCTGTCCATGAGGCAACGTATGTGAAGGGAGCTCCCTGAAGCTGCCGGAAGGGCTCAGAATGTGGCAAGCACTTAGAATTTCATGGAATTTCATTCATTTCAATTTATATAGGCAAACAAGTATCACAGAACTATCCAGAATTAGAAGAACATTGGAAACATCATTTATCCAAATCTGACCTCCTGAAATTCCAACCGCTCACTGCCCACTATCCCCAGCAGACCTGCCCTCCCCACAGACCTCTTCATCTCAGCTGAAGACCTCTCCATCCTTCCAATCACTAAAAGTTGAATTCATCCTAGATTCCTCTCTTTCTCTCAGGCCCCACATCTGATCTGACTAGAAATCCTTGTGACTCCCCTTTTAAAATATATCCAGGAACTTAGAACTTCTCACATCTCCATCATTATCACCATAGTCCAAATCACCATCACCTCCAGCCTGGATTTATTGCTGATGCTCCTAACTGGTCCCCACCTTGCTCCCCACCTATACTCACTTCCTCACCCAACTATTCTCAACACCACAGCCAGAGTGGTCCCTCTAAACATTGGTCAGATCATGTCACATGACTGTTCAGGACTCTCCAGTAGGTCTCATATCTCTTAGAAAAAAGCCAAAGCTCTTACAACAGCCTGTAGGGCTGACATGATTTGCCCTCTTCATCTCCTGTTCTTCACCCCTCTCACTCTTGCTCACCCAGTGGCAACCACACTGACCTCTTTGATGTTTCTAGAATACATCAGACATGCTCCTACCTCTAGCCCTTGCACTGGCTTTTCTCTCATTCCAGAGCACTCTTTTCCCAGATAAGCACAGGGATAATACTAACAAACCACCTCACTTAAAATCCCCCAGCATTCCCAGTCCTGCCACACACACCTGCCCTATTGTTGTTTGGTCGCTAAGTCATGTCCAACTCTTTTGTGACCCCATGGACTGTAGCCCACCAGGTTCCTCTGTCCATGGGATTCTCCAGGCAAGAATACTGGAGTGGGTTGCCATTTCCTTCTCCAGGGGATCTGCCCAACCCAGGGATCAAGCCCTAGTCTCCTGCATTAGCAGGCAAGTTCCTTACCACTGAGCCACGAGGGAAGCCCACATACCTGCCCTACATGATGCTCTGCAATGTATCATATAATTTACTTATTTGTTATGGTTTTGGTGTGGGGGTTTTAGTTTTGTTTTTCTTTTTGAGCTCTCTCCCTCAAATCCTGGCAGAATGAATGAAAGCTCCATGAAGTAATCGAGACCAACCTTTGCAATAAATATCTCAATAGTTCTTTCAATAAACATTTGTTGGTGAATTCCTGACTTACAGGACAACTGACACAACATTCTGAGCTTATTTAGAAGAGATCAAGTGTTGTGAGAATTCAACTGTGGTTTGGGGTTTGGTGCAATGGGTTGAAAAAAATTATGATTTGCAAAGTACATTTTATTTCTTTCCTATTATCTGTCTTTTGATCACCAATCTGTACTGATGGTGATTTATACATAGATAATGATGTGCTACTTCCCATAAATAAGTTCATGTCAGTGAGTTAATCCACTAGTTTATAAAGAGATCAGTATGGTTCAGGGAGGATGAAAAGTTATGATTCTCATCTTCAAGGAACTGACATGTAGCATCCATGAATTAGTCCACTATACCCCAGTGCAAGAAATTGTTGCATGCTTTTCTTTTTTTTTTTTTTTGTCTCTAAACCAGACTAAATCAGCTCCACTCCCTCAGGCTGAGATCGTCTTCTGTAGGCCCCCAGGTCAACACTGCCTGCCACATGTCTCCATCAGTAGTCGCACTAACTCCTGGAATGCTGACACAAGTCCATGACATTCCCAGAACTTCCCAGCACCAACCACTCTTCCTAACTTTGGAGTACACTCATCTTTCATGTCACATGGTCATCTCTTTCTAAAACAGTGTTAGGACTGCCCTGGTGGTCCACTGGCTAAGACTCCATGCCCCCAATGCAGGAGGTCTGCTCAGGGAACTGAATCCCATGTGCCATCACTAAGGGTTCACATGCTGCAACTAAAGATGGCACATGCCACAGTGAAGATCAAAGATCCTGTATGTTATGACTAAGCCCCGGTGCAGCCAAGTAAATACATAAATTTGAAAAGAGAGGGAGAGATTAAAAAATTAAACAGTGTCAACCTCTAGTCCCTCCCTCTCAATGATTCTGAACTATAAAGATTTGCTACAAATCTTTATATCAGCATAACAAATTGGGGTGGGGGGTAAGGAGCTCCATGGAACACAAGGAATCAGAGCTTAATTCATCTTTTTGCCTGATGTAATAACTCTGATAAGATAAAACCACCTCAGAATAATTACAACAAAAGGAATTGTAAAATAAATCTTCTAAATTGAATGTATAAAATTTCAAACAATAGATAATAAGGAATTGATTTAAATGCATTTGAATTTGTCAGAGGAGTGTTCCTGGAAGAAGAGGATTTTCAATCAGTCCTGGAATAGGTAAAGAAGAGATTGAAATTTTCCAATAAAGAAAGGACAATATTCTCTTTGGTGTACAAGAGAGGAAAAAGGAAGACAGCACCAAGATAGGAAATGGTGAGTCATATATCAGGGAGGAGAGTTGGAGGGTTCTGATGTAGGTACCATGGTCGTTGGAGGGTGGGGGAGGGGCAACTCTCCACCATGGCGGAACTACAAATTTACAGTGCGGCAGACTCGGCTGGTAGTCCAAACACAGCAAGCATGACTCAGGACTGATTTAGATTCTCGGAAGGAAAACAGGGGAATGAAAATATGCTCATGAGAGACAACCCACAAAAAGGGAAAAGACCAAACACCACAAAGAAAACTCCCAAGGGTGGCATCAGGCACTCCTTTCCAACCAAAGCATAAAATTTCAACTGTATTGCATTTCCCAGAGCTACTTCTGTCGCCAGGCTCATCAAATCCAATTCCTCCTTTTGGTGGTCAAAAAATTGAAACCACAGAGACTCAATAATATTATGTAAAGAAACTTGAGGTCATCTGTCTGTATTTTCCGAGATGGTGCTAGACTTTGTACCATTTCTCTGTCTCAGGCACTCAAACTCCTTAAAAAGACAAAGAGTGGTAATATTACAGAAGACGCGTCAAGAAAAAGGAAGGGTTTTTAACAACCAAAAGGAATGCTATGCCCTTCAAAGTAGTTTCTAAGTAGTTTCACTATTACTTTAAAGTAGTAGTATGTACTTGGTTCCAGCTGCTAGCACACAGGAACACACCTTTTTATTATTTCTAAAATTTATTCAATCTTTATCCTTCGAAGTATGTGATTATGCAAAATTGCCCAGAGTACTTTGGTTCAAGTTCTGGTGACTAAGGTATGTGATCAGACAGGGTACAATACCATCTTTATTAAAGCTAATAGATGGACTTTCTTATGTGGTTCCTTAAGGAACTGTGTTATGGAGAGCTCTTGTTTCTTACTCTCTTGGGCGCTAAAGGGGGAATGGATGGTTTCCGTGGTCCCTGAAGTCAGGAAACTTACACATTAAGGCAGTACTTACACAGGTTGGCGTGAAAAAGTGAAATATCTGAAGTGTGAGAAGAGACTGAGTCCTTAGTTTGGTTGGAGGAAGAGGGAAAGCAGCATTTATCTGGTAGTTGGGGGATAACTAGAATCAATATGCAAATAAAGGAATGGGAGGAATATTCCAAATGGAGTAAGAATAACAAAATCGCAGCAAAGCCAAAGTGCAGGGTGAGTTCAAGAAACAAATAGTCCTGTGGTTGGGGCAACAGGCACTTGGGAGATGGTGGTGGAAGATGAAACCGGACGATGGAGGAACATAAACATCAGACTCAGGATTGCACCAGATCCAGGAGAGCACTTCCTGGCATATTCAGAACAACCCGGCTTTGTTAGAATAAATAGGTCATTTCCCCAGCTGAGTATTTTGAAGGACAACGCTCTGGAATGCTCCAAGTCCAGGATTGCAAAAACACACATCAGTCTGCATAACTTGATGACCATATCTGATACTGACTATCTCTGTAGAGAAAAAGTAGGCACCAATAACGTAAGAAATCAGGCTTCAGGGCACCAAATGAGTCATCAGCAGACCAACAACAGGAGAATCAGTTCTGCTGGGCAGTCTCTCATGAGAGGCTACAGACTATAAAGATAAACTCTTCCAGGAAGCCCTCTTGAGCAAAATCTATTTCTGTCTCAGGGGAATTTGAGAGATCTCTCAGAGGGTCAGGAGTTAGTGGGGGAAGAGGTGGCAGGGATTCAGATTCATGGACTGAACTTGGAAAGAGCTCAGCCTTGTGAAGAGCTGAGGTGGAGAGAAACAGAGAAAGAAGCCGGGTGGACCCTCCAGCACCAACATAGAATGGAAGTGATGGGGATTTGAGAGGAAGACCCCAGCAGGCCTAGCCTGTGGGTGCCCAAGATGAACACAGAAATCGAGCAGGGGCCTGTGGGGCTCCAGGGCATGGAGGCCTTTCTGTCCCCCATTTCTCATAGGCAAGACTCCAGCTTCCCTGACCTTCCCTGAGTTCCAAAAGGCAGATTCAAGGGAGGAGCAGTCAAGAAATCACCTGACATAAGATTAAACGGAACAGAGAAGCTCATCAAGATTAGGAGAGTGACACCCGAGATAACGGAGTGCAAGCCCTGCTCCCACTCTAATCTTGTCAGGAACCCCACCTTTGACCCACTGTTATAAAAACCCTCACCAAGTTCTCTGGAGTTGAGACACATGGTTTTTCAAGGCAGAAGCCTAGTGTGTCTCCCTTTGCCTGGCAAAGTAACTCTCTCTAAGTCACTCAGTCATGTCTGACTCTTTGTGATCCTGTGGACACATGGGAGCCTACCAAGCTCATCTGTCCATGGAATTCTCCAGGCAAGAATACTGGAATGGGTTGCCATGCCCTGTCTCCAGGATTTGATTTGGCAGTGATGTACAGAGAGGCTGAGCTTTTGATAACACCACCAGGGCTCAAGATAGAACAGCCAAGTTCATGCTCAGTCACTTCAATTTGTGTCCGACTCTTTGTGACCCTCTGGACTGTAGCCCACCAGGCTCCACTGTCCATAGCATTTTCCAGGCAAGAATACTGGAGTGGGTTGCCATTTCCTTCCCCACCCATGCATCGAGCCTATGTCTCCTGCAGATCCTGCATTGCAGGCAAATTCTTGACCACTGAGCCACTGAGGAAGCCCAGAACAGTCATAGCCCCACAATTAATTCTGAACACCACCAGCTGGAAGTCCAGGGCTACCAAAATAATTCCCTGTCCTGGTTAGAGCTGGCCCTAGAAGAGTGGCTCTCAAGTTTGAGATACACCACAGTGACCTGGAGGGCTTGTCAAAGCACATATTGCTGATATTATCAAAATGTAACAGGCAGGAAAGAGGCACAACTTTTGAAAGAATGACAGAGCCCAAGGACACAACATAAACCAATTAGAATCAAACCAAGGTGGCTGACAAGACTAGACCTCGATCCTCAATCAGCAAGTGAAATGACACCCAGAGGTGTCATGACAGTTCCCAGGCAGTGTCAAAAGACCAGAGTGAGCGGTGACCCAAATCCTGGAATCCTCCACCCCTTCCCCAAAATAGTTAGAATAATCCTCCCACTCATTAGCATATGAAATTACCCAGCCTATAAAAACTAACATGCCATTTTCTCAGCCACACTC
Organism: Bubalus kerabau; assembly: GCF_029407905.1. Classification (NCBI taxonomy): domain Eukaryota; kingdom Metazoa; phylum Chordata; class Mammalia; order Artiodactyla; family Bovidae; genus Bubalus; species Bubalus kerabau. The sequence goes on from NC_073629.1 coordinate 42,831,930, forward strand.
ACCCTCTGCAATGGCCCACACTCTGTCTGTGGAGTGTGCTTCTCTCCAAATCTAAATAAATCCACTTCTTACCTATCACTTTGTCTCTCACTGAATTCTTTCTGCAATGAGACATCAGGAACCTGAGCTTCGTTAGGTCCTGAAACCAGGTACCATAGGTTTTGGCTGGGTGTGAGTCCCAGCACGTGGATTCAAGTCCCAATCTGAGGTAAGCAGTTTCAAAAACACCTCAGTTTCTGACTCAGTAGGTCTGAGATGGGCTGAAGAGTTTAACTTTCTAAGGATTTCCCAGGTAGTGCCGATGCTGTTAGGAACCACTGACCTAGAACTTGATGGGCCAGAGTGGCACAGGGAAGAGCCAATTTTGACTCCAAGCTGGATGTGTTTCTTTAATTTTAAACTTTGTTTTTCATTGTTTTTGTTACAATAATCATACATAAAAAGCAGAGACATCATTTTGCCAACAAAAGTCAGTATGGTCAAGCTATGGTTTTTCCAATAGTGATGATTTAGTCACTAATTCATGTCTGACTCTTGCAACCCCCATGGACTGTAGCCCACCAGGCTCCTCTATCCATGAGATGCTTCAGGCAAGAATACTGGAGTTGGTTGCCATTTCCTTTTCCAGGGGATCTTCCCAACCCAGGAATCAAACCTGGGTCTCCTGCATTGCAGGCAGATTCTTGCCCAACTGAGCTACAAGGGAAGCCCCTGGTTTTCCCAGTAGTCATATATACAGATGTGATAATTGAACTGTAAAGAAGGTTGAGCATCCAAGAACTGCTATCAAATTGTGGTGCTGGAGAAGACTCTTGAGAGTCCCTTGGACTGCAAGGAGATCAAACCAGTCAATACTAAAGGAAAACAACCCTGAATATTCACTGGAAGGGCTGATGCTGAGGCTAAAGCTCCAATACTTAGGCCACCTGATGGGAAGAGCCAACTCATTAAAAAAGACCCTGATGCTGGGAAAGATTGAGGGCAGGAAGAGAAGGAGGCAATAGAAGATGAAATGGTTGTATGGCATGATTGGACTCAGCGGAGAGGGGTTTGATCAAACTTTGGGAGACAGTGAGGGACAGGGAAACCTAGCGTGCTACAGTCCATGGGGTCACAAAGAGTCAGACAAGGCTGACTTAGAGACTGAACAACACTCAACCTGCTCAGGAACCCTGCCCCTCTGCCTGAAGAAATTAACAGATCCCCTCCCTGAAGTGGGGCTTCTTTGCAACTCAGCTGGTAAAGAACCAGCCTGCCAATGCAGGAGACCTGGGTTTGATTCCTGGGTTGGGAAGATCCTCTGGAGGAGGGCATGGCAACCCACTCTAGCATTCTTGCCTGGAGAATTCCATGAATAGAGAAGCGTGGCAGGCTACAGTCCATGGGCTCACAAAGAGTTGGACACGATAGAGCGACTCAACACAGCATAGCAGCTCCCTGAGGTCAGCCATTCCAGGAGATATTTGCAAGGTAATGGTCTTTACTTCTTCAACTCCTCCCCCTCTCTGTCCTATAAAAGAACCTGGCATCTAGATCCCTGAGAAGACGGATTATTTTGAGACTTTAGTCTGCTGTCTTCTCAGTCAACAGCGGTCTTCTCAGTCAGCTGGCATTCTGAATAGTCACATTCCCTGACTTAACACCTTGTCTCTCAGGTTAATTGGCCGGTCAAGGGACGAGCTGACTGAGCTTGGATTCAGTAACAAGAGCACTCGGGTAAATTCTTCTGTAGCCGAATCTAAGCAAGTGATTTTATATGGCCAGGAGACTGATAAGTATCAAAAAACAGCAGTCAGGACAGTGGCAATGCTATAGAAAAAGGAGAGGGTGAAGTGTCTCCTACTTTATAGTCTATGGGAACTTGAGTGGAATTTGTATCCTACTCTTGTGTGAAAATTGTATAAATCTTAATTACATTGAATAGGTGATTTTCAGGTCTACTATATCGTACTTTTCTATATATTCATTCTATTAATTTTTAAGAGTTAGATACTGACATTCCAACTAAAAATCTTAATTTATTTTAAAAAATCATTATAATATACAGTGGAACTATATGTAACATTGCCCTGTATTTTCCAAGACTCCTGTAAATGTGTTATCATACTTTCATAATTTAAAAAAAAGAAAGAAAAATGACATCAGGAAAAAAACTAATAAAATCTATAAAATATGGAGTGTATTTAATTTAAAAAAAAAAAAAAAAAAGGAGAGGAAGGGAAGGAATTCAAGAAGGAATCTGGCCGTTTGCCCAGAGCAACCACCTGTTGGAGGAGGAAGGAACTGAATCACTGGCCCTCACAGATGATCCACAGCTCTTCTGTCACCTGGCTGCCTCTAGAATCACCTCCGGCAGGGGTCCCCAGTTTCCGGGATCTGACGCCTGATGCTCTGAGGTAGAGCTGATGCAATAGCAATAGAAATAAAGTGCACAGTAAATGGAAAGCACTTGCTGCTGCTAAGTCGCTTCAGTCGTGTCCGACTCTGTGCGCCCCATAGACGGCAGCCCACTAGGCTGCCCCGTCCCTGGGACTCTCCAGGCAAGAACACTGGAGTGGGTTGCCATTTCCTCCTCCAATGCATGAAAGTGGAAAGTGAAAGTAAAATCGCTCAGTCGTGCCCGACTCTTAGCGACCCCGTGGACTGGAGCTTACCAGGCTCCTCCATCCATGGGATTTTCCAGGCAAGAGTACTGGAGTGGGGTGCCATTGCCTTCTCCGAAAGCACTTGAATTATCCCCAAACCTCCCAATACCTCACCAGTCTGTGGAAAAATTGTCTTCCACTAAACCAGTCTCTGGTGCCAAGAAGGTTAGGGACTTGTATCCTAGCTTTTCAAATATACCAGACCATAGGCCCCACACACTGCAGATTAAATCAGAATCCCTGCAGGTGGACCCTGACTGTGGGCACGAAGCAAGCTCCCAGGTGATTCTCACATGCAATAAGGACTGAGAGCCATTCTCTAAGGAGAATCTGATTCTATGTGAAGGAAGAAGAGACTTTATCATAGTGGATCTATGGAATGAGGAGTTCATCTCCAGTTAACCTTAGCAAGATTTCCGCTCTGACTGGTCCTCCCTTGGCTCTGTCCTTCTCAATCCTTCAGATTGTTTTTACTGCTGGTGATGTTCCCAGAGTCTGAGTAGCATCTTTGCTCTGCTCCCCCCATGCCTTGCTAACTGTGAATCACCACTGTGGTCACAGCAGTCAAACATCCTTAGAACTGAAAACACCGAACCAGGCCCTTTCCTGGAGGTCTCTTTCCTCTTGCCTCTCAGAGGCCTGACACCAAGAGAAAGTTCAAGTGATTTCTTGGTCTCTGCACAGCTACAAGTCTATGAATCATTCATTTTGTAGCAAATAAAAAATATAGGTTTAAGCATCATGAAATGCTCTAGTGAAAAAGATTTATGGATAAGCTAGTTAAATATTTTATGGATAGATAGTCTCAGTTTCAGGAAATATAAGTGAAATTTTGCATGCAAGTCCAACATATAAAATAAATAAGCAGCACCAAGGAACGGTGTGAATGCTGTATTGCTATTTGTGTTAGTGAAAGAAAAGGAGTGAAGAACTTTCCTGGAGATCCAGTGGTTAAGACTCCACCATTCCAATTCAGGAGTCATGGTTCCATCCCTGGTCTAAGATTCCTGAACTAAGATCCTGCATGCTGTGCAGTGCAGCCAGAATAAAAAGAAAAAAATTAATAAAAATGAAAAAGAAAGGAGGTGAAAAAACAAGGGCAGGGGTGGGTCATCTTTAGTAAGATAAGAAATAGTGACCTTGGTTTCCTACAACGTGGGGAATAGGGACAGAGTAGCAAGGAGATTTTTGCCTGCATATTCTTTTGTACTTCTTGGATTTTGAATAATGTCCTTGGATCACCTATTTTTAACATTTTTTTTTAATAGTGGAGCTGTTCTAGTTGGAACAGGCAGGATCTCACCTTGCCCCTTCTTCTACTCACTCTAACCACCCCCTCCCCAGATGAATATCCTTCAGGACTTTCAAACCCCTGAAACTCCTCCAAGCATGCCCCCCACCCCAACCCCCACCATGGGATTCAGTTAAGAGAACTGCTGAACCTTTTCAAGCCCAGTGGCTCAAAGCCATGCAACTAACAAATATACATAAATCTCTTGATTCTGTCTTCAGTGTTTTTTTTTTTTTTTATGAGTCCTCAAATATAATCCCTTCAACAGAGAAGATCATACATTTATTAAACTTCTACAGCTATGCCTAAGAGATACCATTCATACATGTGCACATCAGTGACAGAGAAAACTTGCTGACCGGACACCAAATAAAAAACCACAAGCCTCATTATCACAGTATTGATTATATGGCAATAACAACCCTCACCGTGAGTGAAAGCTTACACTATTAAAGGATTATGAGCTTATCTGGATATTTTTTAGCATGAGTCACAGGACAAACATTTGGAAGAGGAAAGCACCATATATAGAAAGCAAACCTGTTGCTTTTTGTCGGTGCTGCCACAGCCCCAGTGGCCACTAGGTGGCAGTAGTGTCCTAACAACAGTGAAACCGCAAGCCTAGCTCTTAGTAAAACCCTGAGCATCCCACAATTGACCCACCTGGCTACACACAGCTTTGAGGAACAGACAGAATTATTAGTACAAATAATTCCCCTATCTCTTGATGAGTTATGTCCTCTATCGCAGTAGCCAGGAACGCTTTCGCTTGCATCAGAAAGCAGGCTCGAATCAGCTGCCCTTGGGCGGAATCTGGTCAGCAGAGATGTGTTTGCCTAGAGCAGTGTTTGCTTTTGTTATTTTATTTTAATCCAAAATGCCTTTAGGTGGAGCAGGCCTTCCCAGAACACTCACCATTCTCTGTCTTATTCAGGGCTTATCCATGCATTTGCACGGTCTCTGAAGGCAGGAGATTAGGATCCCTGCTTGCTCCTGCTCAAATGCTTAGGCCCTGTCCGAACCTTTGCGACCCCCTGGACTGTAGCCCGCCAGGCTCCTCTGTTCATGGGATTCTCTAGGCAAGAATACTGGACTGGGCTTCCATGTCCTTCTCCAGTGGATCTTCCGACCCAGGGATCAAACCTGGGTCTCCTACGTCTCCTGCATCGGACAGTGGATTCTTTACTGCTGAGCCACTGGGGAAGTCTTTGGGTTTTCCCACCTCCAGCTATTTTTTCTCGAGTCATTCCTCCACAACAACTCCTCCCTCCACGGCATGTGCGTTGTTTCGCAATCCTTCTTATTTTCGAGGGCCCAAATTCAATGTCACCTCTTCCTTCCTCAATCATAGCGGACTGAAATGTATTTCCCCCTCTGACCTCCCAAGACTCACACACTCTATATTACTTAGTTCGTGCTTATTTTCTGCTCCATTAGTTTTCATGTCTCAGCTATTTGTAAATTCTCTGAGGGAAGCAAAGAGGTCTGTTACTTAGTGAGTGTGTGTGAGTTTGGGTGTGTAATGGTACCCTGTACAATGCCCTACCCAGCTTTTGATTTCTTCCAACTCAAAAATTATGCCTCCTTAATGAGGACTAATCAGAGAAGGCAATGGCAACCCACTCCAGTACTCTTGCCTGGAAAATCCCATGGATGGAGGAGCCTGGTAGGCTGCAGTCCATTGGATCACTAAGAGTCGGACACGACTGAGCGACTTCACTTTCACTTTTCACTTTCATGCACTGGAGAAGGAAATGGCAACCCACTCCAGTGTTCTTGCCTGGAGAATCCCAGGGATGGGGGAGCCTGGTGGGCTGCCGTCTATGGGGTCACACAGAGTCGGACACGACTGAAGCAACTTAGCAATGAGGACTAATAGGAGATAGGGTGATTTAGAAAAAAGCCTTTTTGAGAATATCATGAAAGAAAATTTTTATTGTCTTCCTTTTATTTATTTTTGGCTGAGCTGGGTCTTCATTGTGGTTTTTTTTTTTGCAAAAGCTTTCTCTAGTTATGGTGAATGGGGGCTACTCTTCATTGCAGTGCACAAGGTTCTTATTGCGGTGGCTTCTCTTGTCATGGAGCACAGGCTCTAGACTTGGGCTCAGTAGTTGTGGTACGTGGTCTTGGCTGCTCCATGACATGTGGAATCTTCCCAGACCAGGGATCTAACTGGTGTCCCCTGCATTGGCAGGCAGATTCTTGTCTACCATGCCACAAGGGAAGTCCAGAAATATATGAAAAATTAAAGCTGAGCTAAAACTTCATTGTCTCCTCCAGGTACTAAGGGGATATATCACAGGATTCTTCATAACCTCAAGACTCAGACAACCTGGATGCACATCTTTGCCTCAGCCTGAACAAGCTGGGTAACCCGGAGTGAGTTACTTCACCTGCTAATAATAATGATAACACCTGCTTCAGAATATTTGTTTTTATTAATATTTTACTTAAAGACACTTGCTCCTTGGAAGAAAATCTATGACAACCCTAGATAGCATATTAAAAAGCAGAGACTTTACTTTGCCGACAAAGGTCCATCTAGTCAAAGCTATGGTTTTTCCAGTAGCCATGTATGAATGTAAGAGTTGGACCATAAAGAAAGTTGAGCTGGTGCTTTTGAACTGTGGTGTTGGAGAAGATTCTCGAGAGTCCCTTGGACTACAAGGAGATCCAACCAGTCAATCCTAAAGGAAATCAGTCCTGATTATTCATTGGAAGGACTGATGCTGAAGCTGAAGCTCCAATACTTTGTCCACCTGATGCAAAGAACTGACTCACTGGAAAAGATTCTGATGCTGGGAAAGATTGAAGACAAGGAGAAGGGGACAACAGAGGATGAGATGGTTGAATGGCATCACAGACTCGATAGACATGAGTTTGAGCAAACTCCAGGAATTGGTGATAGACAGGGAAGCCTGGAGTGCTACAGTCCATGGGGTTGCAAAGAGTTGGACACAACTGAGCAACTGAACTGAACTTAAAATGACTTTTAAAAATGGCAAAAATTGTAGAAAGATTCTCTATACCCAGCTTCCTGGTGGTAGCTAACTACATCTTACAAAAATGTGGTTCAGTTATCAAAACTAGGGAACTGACACTGGTATTATACAATAGCATTAGCTAAAGCTACAACTTTGTTTGTATTTCACCAGTTTCCCCACTATTTTCGATTTTCTGGCCCAGGATCCAATCTAGAATTTCACATTGCAACTAGGTACCATGTCTTCTTCATCACCTCCAATCCAAGATGCTTCTGGAAAGTCCAGGCCAGTTATTCACAATATGTGTCTCACGTTTTCTCATAAGTAAATGGAAAGGATGCACTTTCAGGCAAGAATATGATATTGTGTCCTCAGTACATCATATGTGGGAATATATGGTGTTGTTCTATTATTACTGGGGAGGTTAACTTCCATTACGTGAATAAAGTAGTGTGAGGGGGATGTCTCCACTGTAAAGTTACTATTTTTCCCTTTTCTAATTAAAAAAAAAATTTTGGGTAGATACTTTGAGACCGTGCCAATATCTCATTTCTGACCATACTTTCACCCACTAATTATGTGCCTGTCAACAGCTCTTACCTGCAATGAGTCTTACTGTGGTGTTTGCTCAACAGCTATCTCCTGTTTTCTGTATTCCTTCTACATGTATTAACTGAAATTCTACTGTAAGGAAGAACTACTCCTCCTCCCTCACTTTTGTCTCCCTCTTTTTACTATATATTTATTTGGCTGCCAGGTCTTAGTTGCAGCACAAAGTAAGTAAAGTCGCTCAGTCGTGTCCGACTCTTTGCGATCCCATGGACTGTAGTCTACCAGGCTTCTCTGTCCATGGGATTTTCCAGGCAAGAGTACTGGAGTGAGTTGCCATTTCCTTCTCCAGGGGATCTTCCTGACCCAGGGATCGAACCCAGGTCTCCTGCATTGCAGGCAAACGCTTTACCCTCTGAGCCACCAGGTTGCAGCATAAGACATCTTTTAATTGTGGCATGTAGGATCTAGATCCCTGAGCAGGGATCGAACCTGCGTCCCCTGCATTGGGAGTGTGGAATTTTAACCATTGGACCACCACGTAAGTCCCCCTTACTTATTTCTTTGGAGGGCTTTCATGAGGATAAAATGAAATAGAACATTTACAACAGTGCCTGGCACATGGTGAAGGCTCAGTGTGAGCCATTTCTCATGTATTGATGAGACAATATGAAAGTTTTCTGATTAATATAGATATTTTCTGGTTTGGAAAATAAGTACTTCTAAAATGTTTAAGGATGTTTCAAAATAGCGTGCCATAATAGTTTGCTAGGATGCCATAATAAAATACCATAGCCTGGGTAACTTAAACAACAGAAGTTAATCTTCTCAGTTCTGGAAGCTGGAAGTCCAAGACCAAGGTGACAACTGATTCAGTTTCTTCTGAGGCATCTCTCTTTGGTTTGCAGATGGTCTTCCCTCCATGTGCTGACCTCTGGTGTCTCTTCCTGTGTCCAAATTTCCTCTTAGAAGAACACTAATCAGATTGGATTAGGACCAACCCTAAGAGCCTCATCTTAACTTAATCATACCTTGAAAGACCCTATCTGCAAATAGTCTCAGTCTGAGGTGCTGAAGTTAGTTTCAGTATAAATTTTGTGGAGAAACACAATTCATCACATAATAGCTACCAACAGGAGACATGGGTTCAATCCCTGGATAGGAAAGATCCCTTGGAGGAGGGCATGGCTACCCACTCCAGTAATCTTGCTGGGATAATCCCATGGACAGAGGAGCCTGACAGGCGGTCACAAAGAGTCGGACACAATTGATCAACTGAGCTCGAGCACAGGGAAAGCTCAAGATAACTAGGGAGATAAGTTTGATTGCAGTTGTGGAGTCATTGTGTATTTAAGAGACATTTTAGCAGGGATTCCAACCTCCCGCCTTGAAAAAACTATCATGAAAAAAATCATCGTACATGTGAGAGTGCTTAGAGTTGAAGAGCACTGAACAGATATAAAATAATAGTGTGAAAATCATTACAACTCTTGGCAACCATTTCTGCATTCATGTACAAGTTGTTTAAGCATTCCCTTATGAGGTCATCAGCACCATTCATTGGACTGTTGTTTTGTGGCTGTCAGAGAGCTCTGGAAGGCGATCTTCAACCCAGCTGCTGCTGCTGCTGCTAAGTCACTTCAGTCGTGTCAGACTCTGTGCAACCCCATAGACAGCAGCCCACCAGGCTCCCCTGTCCCTGGGATTCTCCAGGCAAGAATACTGGAGTGAGCTGCCATTTCCTACTCCATCAATCCAGCTGCTCTCTGCCTTATCACACATTTTCATTGACTGGACCCACAATCAATCTGTTTTGCTGGATTTTTGTCTTCCTGAGGTTTGGGGCTTCGAGCAACTCTCTTTAGTCAATGCCAGCTATCTTGACAGTGGCCCAGGGCATCTCTCTCCCTGAGAGAGGAAGCCTGCCGGTGAGCTGGTCAGCAGAGCCCTGATTTCAGCCTCTACCAGCTGCGTAGCCTTGGGCAAGGCCCCTCGTGCCCCACTTTGTCTCGATTCCTAGGCTGAAAGAAGAGGATAACAATCATCACAAGCAGGCAATGAGGATGAATAAGTCAGTCTTCATGGAGCATGCGGATAACATAAAATGGGCATACTCCTATTCATGTCTTTCTAGAACCAGCATCAGACTAAAACACCTGCTAGGCAGTTAATCCTTTTATATCATGTCTTCTTATAGGAGGCAATTTGCAGATTGTCATAAATCTTAGCCTTCTGGAAGTGGGAACAAGACAGACATTTCACTCTCTCTGAGTCAGTAAAAACAGGGGAATGATTTCTTCCCACTGAAGGTTTTGCTTATCAGAGACTAACAAAGACCAGGGAGAAGATGTGGCCCTCACCCACCCTGCCTGCCCTTGGGTGAGGGAGAGGAGCCAGGTCTCTTCAACTCTTGAATCCTTGCCGTCCACAGCCACCACGGTCCGGGGGCATAGAACTAGGGTCTGGGTATAGTGACTGCTTCCTCTACAAGCCTGCCAAACCCATCACCATTCCCCCGGCTGCCAGAAGCCATTCCTTGCTTTAAAGGCTTTCAGAGTCATGAATACTTCTGATGACTAAAGAAAAGAAGTCCTCCTGAGTTGTGCGGCCACTTTTAGAGCACCCAGGGGACTTTCTCTGTAGGAACTGTCTTTGTTAAACATGTCACACTACCTCTTTGCGAAATATAACCCCTCTTCCTGTGAGGTATCCACACTGAGCACCTAGTTTTGTTGGAAGCCCTGTCTCCATTCCATTTCCTTATTTTCTGTGCCCAACTCTCAGACTCTCAGGCAATTATCACCTCTTGTGCCGCTACAGCCTTCTAGGACATCTCCCTAATCCATCCTGCATTCTCAGCCTCTCCGGCCATCCCTACCCTCTCCACCTATTCAAATCCAAAAGTTGAAACAATAATCTATCCAATCCCGCCCCTGTTCCCATATGGTCTTTCAAGTTCCTTGTGGCTATTGTCAAGGAGAAAATGTGTGCCTGTGTGACAAGGAAAAGAGGGGAAGGGACAACAACTGAGGTAGACAGAGCAACACGGACAAAAGGGTGAGGTGAGCAAATGGCCCATCTGGGGAGCTTCAGTGCATATGCTCAGTCACTCAGTGGTGTCCAACTCTTTTCAATGCTATGGACTGTAGCCCTCCAGGCTCCTCTGTCCATGGGATTTCCCAGGCACGAATACTGGAAGAGGTTCCCATGCCCTTCTCCAGGGGATCTTCCAGACCCAGGGATTGAACCCATGTCCCCTGCACAGGCAGGCAGATTTTTACCACTGAGCCAGGGGAACTGCAGACCAGCCAGTAAAGCTGGAGCCCAGTGAGCAAGGGAGGAAGAGAGAGGAAGCTGGCCAGAGTACTCCAGCTTCCCAGGTCACAAAGAGCTCTTGGACCGGAATTTGGAGAGGAGTTTGGACTTTATCAGCAGATGGTGGGAGCTACTGAAGGGTTTTAAGTAGGCTAGTGTCACAGACAGATTTGGAAATGGCAGGAGACCATCCGGGACTGTTGCAATAATCCAAAGTTGACGGTGAGGGAGAAGGAGACGTCATGTTAGCTGCAGCAGCATTACTCAAAGTGTTGTCTTTGGACCAGGGCCAACTTCTGGATCAATGTCTGTCTTCCCACTGTTTTTACTGATCCACTGTTTTTACTGATCCGCTATGAGATAAGGAACTTGTGCCAGAAAGTAAACCCTAGGCACTTCTCAGTTCATCAAGAAAGTCTTGCTTTAGGAAAAATGTTGAAAGCGGCAATTGAACTAAACAGTGTGTTAGTGATGTAGCTGATTTACATTCTGGCCCAAGTACTTTATCTTTGTGGACTCGTAACAAACAGTTTGCAGACCCGGGATGTGAGCAACACTAACTCGAGGTACTTTCCAAACCAATGGTGATTTGGGTCAGAGTGAGAAGCTTGCAGTCATGATCGGTTAGGAAAGGGAGAGAGACAAGATGATGCTTCTAAAAAAGACCGGTAATGCAAAGTGAGAAGGGATGAAGGAGTGGCACGTGAATTAAATCTCTGAGGGCTCAAGTTAAGATGCCAGATCCTTCTAGTGGAATTGACCATGGCTTTGAGTAAAGCAGAACTGAGTTCAAATGCCAATTTCCAGATATACAGTGCAAACTTGTTAGCCAACCTCTCTGAACCTCACTTCCCTGTGAGGAAAGTGGACAGAATAACACCCGCCACACAGAGACTCAGTGCCCACGACACAGCACATGGAAGGTACTTGCTAATCAATCCCAAGATGTGGTACAGAACAAGCAGTTATTGAAAATGTGTTGAATATCATTAAAAAAAAAAAAATCAGCTCTGGTGCTTGCCTGGTTCTCCAGTGGCTGACTCCGTGCTTCCAATGCAGGGGACGCAAGTTCAATTCCTGGTCAAGGAACTAGATCCCACATGCCACAGCTAAAAGTTTGTATGCCGAAATTAAGTCTGACTGCCAAAACTAGAAACACCCTTGTGCCTCAACGAGGACCCAGGGCAGCAAAAATTAATTAATTAATTAAATACTTATCTTAATGACCTATGTTTATTTAAAAAAATAAAATAAAAAATAAGATCAAAGGTGATGAGAAGACTATATAAAAAAAGAGAGTAATATGAATAAGGACAAAGTTGGGAGTATGTAGGTTAGCTAGTCTGGAATATCAAACTCTGAAAAGATAGTAAAATCATGAAGAACTCTGTCCCCAGCAGAATAGTAAAGTCCATATTCCTTCTAATTCCAGCCTCAGTCCCACACTCTGTGACCCCAGCCTCTGAGTCATCCTCACTATCCTGGGTCCATCCCCAGCCTTGGATCTTCATCTGATAATACGGCTCACTTTGGTGCCCCTTTGGTCCTGTTCATGTTGTAGGTACTCACCCAATACCCCAGGTCCCTCTACTAGGCCATCTGGGCAACTCTGGCCAGTTTCCTCCCATGGGGAGATCCTCAAACTCCTTGCCCCATGGCTGTTGCCTGAAACCTACTTGCGGACAGATGCCCTGGAGAACAACCAGAACCCATCGCCACTTTGTTTGGGCTTCTTTACAGTTTGCCTACGGGACTCTGATGTAGTATTGCCATAGCCCTTGGGCACCAAACTCTGTGGTCATGTGGAAATGTATCCCAGTACCTGATGAGTCTGGGGTCCCCCCTGCCCTCAGAACTTGCCTCACCCCTAGTGTGACAATCCAGTTCTAGATCCAAGTCCTTTGCTACAAGTACCTGGGATGAAAAAAAGCATGCTTGTAGTAGTCTCTTATGATCTTTTGCATTTGTGTGATGTCAGTTGCAACTTCTCCTTTTTCATTTCTATTTTTATTCGTTTGAATAAATGAATTTTTTTGTTGTTGATGAGTTTGGCTAAAGGTTTATCAATTTTGCTTATCTCTTCAAAGAACTTGTTTTTAGTTTCACTGATCTTTTCTATTGCTTTCTCCATCTCTGTTTCATTAATTTCTGCTTTATGGCTTCTTCCCTTCTACTAAATTTAGGTTTTTGTTCTTCTCTCTTTAGTTGTCTTAGGTGAGGGTTAAGTAGTTTACTAGAGATTTTTCTTGTTTTCTTGAGGTAAAGCAGTACTTTATGTTTATATGACAGTTAACAATTTACAAAGATTTTTTGCATTATCTCATTTGACCCTCACACCAAAGTCATGATGTAAAAAACAATCAACATCCCTATTTTATAGATAAGTGCAAGTGACTTAGTCGGAGTGACCGACTGTCCCAGCGTAACCAGGATTAAGAGGTTTCCTGGTATGCAGGACTTCCAGCACTGAAACCAGGACATGCATGCCAGCTCAGTCATGTCTGACTCTGCAATGCTATGAACTGTAGCTGGCCAAGCTCCTCCATCCATATGACTCTCCAGGCAAGAAAACTGGAGTGGGTTACCATTTCCTTCTCCAGGGGATCTTCCCAACCCGGGGGTTGAACCCATGTCTCCTGTGTCTCCCGCATAGGCAGGCAGATTTTTTACCACTGCACCACCTGGGAAGCCCAAAACAGGACAGTCCTGGGAAAACTGGATGGTTAGTCAGGCTAGGTCAAATAGCTAGTAAGAGACTGAGCTGTTAATAGGATTTGAAACCAAGGCACCTAACCTAGTACCGTAATGTGCTTAGTTGCTCTGTTGTGTCTGACTCTTTGCGATGCTGTGGACTATAGCCCGCCAGGCTCCTCTATCCATGGGGATTCTCTAGGCAAGAACACTGGAGTGGGTTGCTGTGCCCTCCTCCAAGGGATCTTCCCAACCCAGAGATCAAACCCAGGTGTCCCGCACTGCAGCAGACTCTACCGTCTAAGCCACCAGGGAAGCCCTAGTACTGTAATGCTGCTGCTGCTGCTAAGTCGCTTCAGTCATGCCCAACTCTGTGCTACCCCATAGACGGCAGCCCACCAGGGCTCTTCTGTCCATGGGATTCTCTAGGCAAGAATACTGGAGTGGGTTGCCATTTCCTTCTCCTTAGTACTGTAATAATTGCTCTCAATAAATATTTGGTGAATGAATGACACCTACCTGGTCTGCTCATCTACTGCATCTTATTTGCCTTCTTCTTTCCCCATGAAATGGCAGGGGAAAGGGCAGGGGAATCACTGTTTTGCATGAGAAAAGCATCCTTGCATTAACTCCCATGTAGGAATAAACGCCAAGAGCAATAATGTCAAGAAAGGGATTAATTAAGCAGAGTCTGTGATTATCTTAATAAGAACTTGAAATCAAAAGTGATTATGAATGGGTCACTAACCCAACCAATATACATACTCTGCCCCAGAATAATCAAAGCTGATGAATATATGAATATTCAGTACATGTAAATTTGAAATCCTAGACTCAGATAACAACACAAGGTTGTAAGAGATTCGAAGTGGTCAGTGTATTCCTTTAAAGTCATGCCTAGCCTTATGGAAACCATCTTAGAAAAGATGACAATCTGTGCTCCTTTTAATGATCTCCAATGAGAGTCCAAGAACTTCTTCACGTAATGCTTTTAACACCTACCCATGACAGAGGGATGGGAGAAAAGGAGATTTGTAGAATGCCACCACCTAGCTCACTATGGAGAATCTGTCCCTTTTTCTTCACCCACCAAGTAGTTCTTCATCCCTCAATAACACAGAGAAAAAGAGAACACCCAGGAGAGTCTGCGGTCCCCTACTGTTTCTGGTGGTGACACTTATTTGAAAAGGGGAAGGGTTTTGGTTTTGTTTGTTTTTTTTTTTTTTTACAACATCGGCATTAAAAGTATCGAACTGTGTCCCCTCCAGGGCCAAGGCTAACTTGGGACTTTGTGCAAATCACAAAAACTCAGCTACTCCAAGGGGTCCTTTAGAAAAGACGTCCCATCCTCAAAGCTGTCACAGCCAGCCCTCTGTGGCACACAGCTTGACCTCTTGACCAGCTGAAAGAGGGCTGAATGTCAGCCTCACCTTCTTATCCTCTGCCAGACTCTCGGGCAGAGCACAATCTCCAGTCACTGCCACCCTGCTCCCCAACTCCCTGCCCAAGCCTCTGCCAGCTCAAGCTCTCCTCTGTCACCCTGAATGCAATTATCCTCCAAGACTATGTCTAACCTTTTGTCTGACATATTTCCTTCCTTAGCTTATATCACTTTCTGGGATAATTAATTCTCAAGACTCAACCCCACTGTGGCTTCCCTGGTGGCTCAGATGGTAAAGAATCTGTCTGCAATGCAGGAGACTTTGGTTCAGTCCCTGGGTTGGGAGGATCCCCTGGAGAAGGGAATAGCTACCCACTCCAGTATTCTTGCCTGGAGAATCCCATGGATGGAGGAGCCTGGCAAGCTATAGCCCATGGGGTTGCAAAGAGTCGGACACGACTGAGTGACTCTGAGCACACTTTGAGACCTCCTGCACTTTGGGGACACCAGGTGGCTAACAGGGTAGCTGGTCCAGAGGATCCCATTGTTTTCTTCAGACTTCCCAGGTGGCACTGGTGATAAAGAACCTGCTTGCCAATGCAGGAGATGTAAGGGACACAAGTTTGATCCCTGAGTGGGACGATTCCCTGGAGAAGGAAATGGCAACGCACTCCAGTATTCTTCTCTGGGAAATCCCATGGACAGAGAAGCCTGGCGGGCTACAGTCCATCGGGTGGCAAAGAGTCAGACATGACTGAATTGACTTAGCACAATCTCTGTATGCATCAAGAAACTTCTGAATATCCATCATTTATTCAACAAGCAATTTACAAGATGCCTATAGATGGTAACTGCATCAGTCACTGTAATGGAGGTTGAAGTTAATAATGAAACAGTTATAAGAGGCAGAAGTACTTGAGGTCATTAGGGGAACAGGGAATTTTAAAAAGTCATTCCTGAAAGAGAGAACAGCATCACATACTGAAGAAAACAAATGCTCAGATAACTACAAGTTAGTTCAGGAGGGCTGGAGACAGAAGGTTTAGGAGTTGGCAAACATGAGCCTGGATAATTCGGTACTTTTCCAGGAAGTTTTCTCCATCTTATCCCTAGAGAAGCGATAGCTTCGGTTCTCTCACTTTGAATAAACATAAAGCAACCAAGGCTTCCTGCTCTTTCTCTTTTATTTTCCAATTTCCAATGCTTTCCACTGATGGAGATATTTTAACCCCTCCTGGCATGTTCTTTTTCACCTGTTTTCTGTACTTCCCCTACCTATGAATCCACATCAGTGTTTGCTGCCGATAACCACTGGGAAGGGTGGAGTAGTCAGGGTTTCCTGTTGGCCCAGGAAGAAGAGAAAACAAGAGGTAATTGCTCTGCACTATGATTAAGCCACTCTGAGTTTCCTTAGAAGTCTGGTTAACCTATCTCAGCAAAACATCAAATACCTATCTCTGCTAAGCATAGCCTCTTCACTGAGGGAACAGAATCCTTTACATTCCCAAAGATGCTTTCCAGTGGCAGAAATGCAGCTACACAAGGGACTGGCCACATTCGGCCAATATGAAGAAGAGCACAGAGACAGGGAAGGGACTGGGGGAAAGGCTGATGAGACATGCCAGGGATGGGGTGGGGGAAGAGGTTCTATGGGAAATATCACTGGCTTTGAGCATGATTGTGGGCCTAATGCCGTGTGCCTGGCCCACCCGTGGGCCCAGCTAGAAGGCATCCCCACAGGCTTTCCCTCACTGCCAACCTGAGCTGGTTAAAACAGGGATAGGATCTGACCCTTTGCCTCTTGATTCTCTTCTATTCGCAGCTATTTGTAAGGCCTCCTCAGTATTTTGCCTTTTGCATTTCTTTTCCTTGGGGATGATCTTGATCCCTGTCTCCTGTACAATGTCACAAATCTCCATCCACAGTTCTCCAGGCACTCTGTCTATCAGATCTAATCCCTTGAATCTATTTCTCACTTCCACTGTATAATCATAAGGGATTTGATTTAGGTCATACCTGAATGGTCTAGTTGTCTTCCCTACTTTATTCAATTTAAGTCTGAATTTGGCAATAAGGAGTTCATGGTCTTTGCCACAGTCTTGTTTTTGCTGATTGTATAGAGCTTCTCCATCTTTGGCTGCAAAGAATATAATCAATCAATCTGATTTCAGTATTGACCATCTAGTGATGTCCATTTGTAGAGTATTCTTTTGTGTTGTGGGAAGAGGGTGTTTGCTATGACTGGTGCATTCTCTTGGCAGAATTCTATTAGTCTTTGCCCTGCTTCATTCTGTACTCCAAAGCCAAATTTTCCTGTTACTCCAGGTGTATTTTGACTTCCTACTTTTGCATTCCAGTCCCCTATAATGAAAAGGACATCTTTTCTGGGTGTTAGTTCTAGAAGGTCTTGTAGGTCTTCATAGAACCATTCAACTTCAGCTTCTTCAGTATTACTTGTTGGGGCATTGACTTGGATTACTATGATATTGAATGGTTTGCCTTGGAACTGAACAGAGATCATTTTGTTGTTTTTGAGGTTGCATCCAAGTACTGTATTTCAGAGTCTTTTGTTGACTATGAGGGCTACTCCATTTCTTCTAAGGGATTCTTGCTCACAGTAGTAGATATAATGGTCATCTAAGTTAAATTCACCCATTCTAGTCCATTTTAGTTCACTGATTCCTAAAATGTTATTCACTCTTGCCATCTCCTGTTTGACCACTTCCAATTCACCTTGATTCATGGACCCAACATCCCAGGTTCCTATGCAACATCGGGCTTTACTTCTATCACCAGTCACATCCACAACTGGGTATTGTTTTTGCTTTGGCTCTATCTCTTCATTCTTTCTGGAGTTATTCCTCCTCTGATCTCCAGTAGCATATTGGGCACCTACCAACCTTGGGATTTCATCTTTCAATGTCTTATCTTTTTGCCTTTTCATACTGTTCATGGGGTTCTCAAGGCAAGAATACTGAAGCGGTTTGCCGTTCCCTTCTCCAGTGGACCACATTTTGTCAGAACTCTCCATCATGACCCATCTGTCTTGGGTGGCCCTACACGGCATGGCTCATACTTTCATTGAGTTAGACAAGGCTGTGATCCATGTGATCAGATTGATTAGTTTCCTATGATTGTGGTTTTCAGTCTCTCTGTCCTCTGATGGAGAAGGGTAATAGGCTTATGGAAGCTTCCTGATGGGAAAGACTGACTGAGGGGGAAATTGGGTCCTGTTCTGATGGGCGGGGCCATGTCAGTAAATCTTTAATCCAATTTTCTGTTGATGGATGGGGCTGTGTTCCCTCCCTGTTATTTCAGTTCAGCTCAGTTCATTTGTGTCTGACTCTTTTCCTTGGACTGCAGCATGACAGGCCTCCCTGTCCATCACAAACCCCCAGAGTTTACTCAAACTCATGTCCATTGAGTCAGTGATGCCATCCAATTATCTCATCCTCTGTCATCCCCTTCTCCTCCTGCCTTCAATCTTTCCCAGCATCAGGGTCTTTTCAAATGAGTCTTCTCATTAGGGGGCCAAAGTATTGGAGTTTCATCTTCAACATCAGTCCTTCCAATGAACACTCAGGACTGATCTCCTTTAGGATGGACTGGTTGGATCTCCTTGCAGTTCAAGGGACTCTCAAGAGTCTTCTCCAACACCACAGTTCAAAAGTATCAATTCTTTGGCGCTCAGCTTTCTTCACAGCCCAACTCTCACATCCATACGTGACTGACTACTGGAAAAACCATAGCCTTGACTAGATGGACCTTTGTTGGCAAAGTAATGTCTTTGCTTTTTAATATACTGTTTCAACTGGTCATAACTTTCCTGCCAAGGAGTAAGTGTCTTTTAATTTCATGGCTGCAGTCACCATCTGCAGTGATTTTGGAGCCCCCAAAAATAAAAAATCAATTCTTCAGCCCTGTTATTTGCCTGGGGCCAAACTATGGTGGAAGTCATGAAGATAATGGCAACCTCCTTCAAAAGGTCCCATGCATGCACTGCTACACTCAGTGCCCCCAGCCCTGCAGCAGGCCACCGCCAACCGATGCCTCCGCCGGAAACTCCTGGGCACTCAGGGGCAAGTCTGGGTCAGTCTCTTGTGGGGTCACTGCTCTTTTCTCCTGCGTTCTGGTGTGCACAAGGTTCTGTTTGTGCTCACCAAGCGTTTGTTTCCCAGTCCTGTGTAAGTTCTGGCGGCTTTGTGGTGGAGTTGACAGCGACCTCCCCCAAGGGGACTTATGCCATACCCAGGTCTGCTGCACTCAGAGCCCAGGCCCCTGTGGCAGTCCACTGCTGACCCGTACCTCCAGAGGAGACAGTGTAGAGTCTACACTCCTTTAATCTCAGGTGGACAGTCTCCTAATCTTTATGAGCATCTCTGGTTCCTTTAATCTTGCCTCAGGTGTTTTCTTGGCTGCTCTTCCCTTTATTAGCAACTGTTCCTGTCTGTCCTTTAGATCTCATGGAAGGTCATGGAGGCTGGAGTCTTGCCCATAAGGAATGGGGCACAAAAAAGATCCCAGTGCCTGGGAGCCCCACAGGGCCCCACTCAGTTTCTATATCCCAGCGGGTTCATTATTGTGGTTCTATAATAAATCTTGAAATCAGATAATGTATTTGTTCTCTCTTTATGTCAAGTTTCTCTTGGTTATTCAATATGAGTTTTCAAGACAAAAAATCTTTTCAGATTTTGACTGGAATTGCATTATATCCATTAATCAAACTGTGTTTTGAAGTAGTTTGTCTTATTTCTGCTTTAATTTAACAGAACTCATACTTGAAACTAGCTGAGCCACTTCTATTTTCATGCCATGTGGATTACTTGATGTATCTCTAACACATTTTTCCATTGGGAAGATTTTCCTTCTCCACTATCTTTCAAGGGCAACTCGGATTGTAGCTATAATGCAACTGCTGTTTATTTTTAACTTGCACACGTGACCAAGACTAACTGTTGACAAAGGAAGCTCAGGCTTTTTCACCCTCCCTCAGCTGATGGAAGATCCCTAATAAGGTTATACATATGAGCTGAAGCAGCAACACCTGTGAACTCTACAGAGTGACAATGCTGTGTGCTCATGCCCTCTGGTCACACTCTGGCTTGATCACAGATGAACCATTTTGACAGACTGCTGCTGGTCTGGCCCCAATTTATGATTTCGTGAGCCCCATGACTGACATTTCCAATGTACTTAGGTGTCAACCATTTGGCCCAATGACAAGGTTGCTGGCACCATAACCTTGACCTATTGAAGTGCTCTTTCCTGCTCTGGGCCCTATTCAAAGCTAGGGGTATTCCTAGGTGTATAACATACTGCTCCCAGAACCCAAAGATACCTACTGTGCCCCCAGAACCTAAAGAAGGCACTATATCTCCTCCTTTGTGGTAGAAGGTACAAGACCTGTCTTTTACTTTGGAGGGGATAGTCCAGCACACTCCTGACCACTGGAGCCATGAAAATGTCACTGAAGTGCCAGGTCCTTAAAACTGTTTTTTTAAGTATTTTAAATTGTAGACTTTGAAGTTATTTGGATTAGCCAGACATCCTGGAATGTGAAGTCAAGTGGGCCTTAGAAAGCATCACTGTGAACAAAGCTAGTGGAGGTGATGGAATCCCAGTTGAGCTATTCCAAATCCTGAAAGATGATGCTGTGAAAGTGCTGCACTCAACATGCCAGCACATTTGGAAAACTCAGCAGTGGCCACAGGACTGGAAAAGGTCAGTTTTCATTCCAATCCCAAAGAAAGGCAATGCCAAAGAATGCTCAAACTAGAGCACAATTGCACTCATCTCACACGCTAGTAAAGTAATGCTCAAAATTCTCCAAGCCAGGCTTCAGCAATATGTGAACTGTGAACTTCTTGATTTTCAAGCTGGTTTTAGAAAAGGCAGAGGAACTAGAGATCAAATTGCCAACATCCGCTGGATCATGGAAAAAGCAAGAGAGTTCCAGAAAAACATCTATTTCTGCTTTATTGACTATGCCAAAGCCTTTGACTGTGTGGATCACAATAAACTGTAGAAAATTCTGAAAGAGATGGGAATACCAGACCACCTGACCTGCCTCTTGAGAAATCTGTATGCAAGTCAAGAAGCAACAGTTAGAACTGGACATGGAACAACAGACTGGTTCCAAATAGGAAAAGGAGTACGTCAAGGCTGTATATTGTCACCCTACTTATTTAACTTATATGCAGAGTACATCATGAGAAACACTGGACTGGAAGAAACACAAGCTGGAATCAAGATTGCTGGGAGAAATATCAATAACCTCAGATATGCAGATGACACCACCCTTATGGCAGAAAGTGAAGAGGAACTCAAAAGCCTCTTGATGAAAGTGAAAGTGGAGAGTGAAAAGTTGGCTTAAAGCTCAACATTCAGAAAACAAAGATCATGGCATCTAGCCCCACCACTTCATGGGAAATATATGGGGAAACAGTAGAAACAGTGTCAGACTTTATTTTTCTGGGCTCCAAAATTACTGCAGATGGTGACTGCAGCCATGAAATTAAAAGGCGCTTTCTCCTTGGAAGGAAGGTTATGCCAACCTAGATAGCATATTCAAAAGCAGAGACATCACTTTGCCAACAAAGGTCCATCTAGTCAAGGCTATGGTTTTTCCAGTGGTTATGTATGGATGTGAGAGTTGGACTGTGAAGAAGGCTGAGCGCCGAAGAATTGATGCTTTTGAACTGTGGTGTTGGAGAAGACTCTTGAGAGTCCCTTGGACTGCAAGGAGATACAACCAGTCTATTCTCAAGGACATCAGCCCTGGGATTTCTTTGGAGGGAATTATGCTGAAGCTGAAACTCCAGTACTTTGGCCACCTCATGCGAAGAGTTGACTCATTGGAAAAGACTCTGATGCTGGGAGGCATTGGGAGCAGGAGGAGAAGGGGACGACAGAGGATGAGATGGGTGGATGGCATCACTGACTCGATGGACGTGAGTCTAGGTGAACTTCGGGAGTTTGTGATGGACAGGGAGGCCTGCATGCTGTGATTCATGGGGTCACAAAGAGTCAGACACGACTGAACTGAACTGATATATATATACACACACACACACACACATATATTCATTTATATATACATACACCTATGTACAGGAGAAGGCAATGGCACCCCACTCCAGTACTCTTGCCTGGAAAATCCCATGGACAGAGGAGCCTGGTAGACTGCAGTCCATGGGGTTGCTAAGAGTCCGGCACAACTGAGAGACTTCACTTTCGCTTTTCCCTTTCATGCATTGGAGAAGGAAATGGCAACCCACTCCAGTGTTCTTGCCTGGAGAATCCCAGGGACGGGGGAGCCTGGTGGGCTGCTGTCTATGGGGTCACACAGAGTCGGACACGACTGAAGCGACTTAGCAGCAGCAGCAGCAACACCTATGTACACATACATATATATATATATACACACATACATATACACCATGTATATACATTTATTCATTTTTGGCTGTGCTGGGTCTTCATTGCTGTGTGTGGACTTTTCCCTAGTTGCAGTGAGGAGGGCTCCTCTTTGTTGTGGTGGAAGCCTTCTCATGTAGTGGCTTCTCTTGTTACAAGTCACAGGCAATAGGCACTAGACTGCAATAGCTGCAACACATGGGATCAGTAGTGGCGGTGCATGACACTGCGGCATGAAAGATCCTCCAGGCCAGGGGTCGAACCCATTTCCCCTAGATTGGCAGGAGGGTTTCTAATCACTGTACCACCTGGGAAGTCCCTTGAATCTTCATAGTGCTTATTTATCTTCCGTGTGTCTTATGAAGTCTTCTAGCGTACTCTTTGGTCTTCCCTAGTGGCTCAGAAGGTAAAGAATCTGCCTGCAGTTTGGGAGACCTGGGTTCAATCCCTGGGTTGGGAAGACCCCCTGGGGAGGGCCTGGTAATGCACTCTAGAATTCTTGCCTGGAGAAGCCTGGTGAGCTACAGTCCATGGGGTTGCAAAGAGTCAGATACAACTGAGGGACTAAGCACAGCACAGCAGTGCACTCTTCAATCAGCATGATGTAATTGACAGAATGAAACCTTATCATTTTCAGTGGGATCTCCCAGTGTTCCAAGCATCTTCAGACTACAGAACTAGAAAAAGGAGAGAGTCAGCATAGTCCTAGATGAAAGCTGCAATTGAATATTATGTCACATAAGTAAAAACTGTTTCTGATCCTCTTTCTAACTGGAATTTTAAAAAGCATATTTCCTAAATCGATTTCCATATACCATTTACCTAAGGCCTTATTGACTTATTTTGTCTTCTTTATCTAGCAATAAAACCTCATCCAGCCTACTAGCTGCATTCAGGGTACCCTTGTATGGGCTTGTGGTTTTCTGCAATCATTCCCAGAAACATCCAGCTTTAGCAGGAACTAGCCTGGTGATTTAAATGAAGGTGTGATAGTGAGTAGTGACTATCACCCCTGCATCCTTTAGGTCTTTACTGGTAGTATGAATCTCTGCCCTCCTCCCACTCCCAAGATGCGATTTTCCTTTGTTTGCTATTTTTGTTGGTGAGGTCTGGGGCGATTTCAGAGGTTTCCACTTGGCTTTCTTTACTGTGATATTTCTTTCTCCACAGGCCAAGGACTCAATATGCCTCTAATTGCTGCTGTGTCAATCTACTTGGGGATTTGAGAAATGAATGGGTGGGTCTGGGGACCTAGTGGATCCCCTGTGGCTGGAATTTAGCCAGGAAATTGTTCCCCAGCTCTTATAAATCTCTACTCTAATGGTGAGGCCACCAGGATAACACTCCCTGGGTCTCTGGGTATCATCACAGACTCTGTTCCCTGCAATGTTGAGAAATTTCATTTCCCTAAGGAGCTCCTGAATTAAGCTGATCCTTCAGTGCTATCCCAAGCTGGGGTAAGGGGGTCAAGCCAGTTCGTCCCCATGTTGATTAGTGACTGGATACAAGCTGCCCTGAAGGGAACTTATACAAGTACATGCAATCCTCTGTTCTTGAAGGAACATTTGGGTGGTACATCCCAGTGTCTACCAGAGAAATGCTCTTGGAAACCATGTTGGTAACGGAGTAGGGGAAGTATGACTGGGCAGAAGGAGAAGCTGAACTGTGATAAGTTGTAACAGAGAGCTCTGCAAATTCTACAGGGAGCTCTGCAACTGGCGTGGCCCTTCAGAGTTGGCCTCAACTGATGGCCTTTGTCCCCTTGCTTCAACCATCATTGGAGGCAGGCGTCCTGGGGAAAAGGGTATAATTTTGGGCTGAGGACAATACTCAAGGAGGGAATGAAGTGCAAGCTGCCAGCAGCTCAGCTAGGGAAATGAGTGCCTTAGTCCTGAAGGGAATATCTGGGTGGTGAACCACAGTCTCCGTAATAGAAGTCATCAGCATGTAGATGATAATTTAGACCATGGATGGGCTCACTGGGGAGAAAAAGCAGAGAGTAAAATAAAAAGGAGTCAAGACCTGGCCCTAAGTCAAACTATTAAAAGCTAGCTAGAGAGCTGGGGAAAGAGATGGAGAAGGAGCAGCCAGTATAGTAGAAGAAAACCCAGCAGGTAGGGGGGGAAGGTGCAAAATAGGTGAAGGGGATTAAGAGGCACAAGCCTCCAGTTATAAAATAAGTAAGCCACGGGGATGTACATAGCATAAGGATATAGTAAATAATATTGTAATAATTTTGTATAAGTGGATACTTGACTTATCATGGTGCTCATTTCATAATGTATGCAAATGTCAAATCACTACTTGGTACACTTGAGACTAACATAATATTGAACACCAACTATACTTCCATTTAAATAAATAAATGACACAAAGAAAAAAAGAGGGGAAAAAAAAATGTTACTAAAATTAAGACGAACGGAATGGTTCACCATGTGAAGTGATGCTGAGAGGCTGAACATATAAGACACAGCATGCCCATTGCCTCATCAGCGTGGAGATCATTGTTAACTATGACCAAATCTCTTCTAGTGGCCAGTGGAGACAGAGGCCAGATTAGAGTGTCTGAAGGATAAAATGAAGCTCAAGCAGGAGAGACAGAATATTAACAAAACGTTTTTGAGTTTTTCTGGCAAAGGAAACAGAAAAATATGTGGAGGTAGTAGCTGGAAGGAGATAACAGTTCAAAGAGGATTTTTGTGTTTTTAATTTGTGCTTGCTTTTTCATTTGATAGCTACTATAGGATGTTTCCTATAATAAAGTAATGCTTTTTTCCTATAGTAAAGTAATGCTCAAAATTCTCCAAGCCAGGCTTCAGCAATATGTGAACCGTGAATTTCCTGATGTTCAAGCTGGTTTTAGAAAAGGCAGAGGAACCAGAGATCAAATTGCCAACATCCGCTGGATCATGGAAAAAGCAAGAGAGTTCCAGAAAAGCATCTATTTCTGCTTTATTGACTATGCCAAAGCCTTTGACTGTGTGGATCACAATAAACTGTGGAAAATTCTTAAAGAGATGGGAATACCAGACCACCTGATCTGCCTCTTGAGAAATTTGTATGCAGGTCAGGAAACAACAGTTAGAACTGGACATGGAACAACAGACTGGTTCCAAATAGGAAAAGGAGTTCGTCAAGGCTGTATATTTCACCCTGTTTATTTAACTTATATGCAGAGTACATCATGAGAAACACTGGACTGGAAGAAACACAAGCTGGAATCAAGATTGCCAGGAGAAATATCAATAACCTCAGATATGCAGATGACACCACCCTTATGGCAGAAAGTAAAGAGGAACTCAAAAGCCTCTTGGTGAAAGTGAAAGAGGAGAGTGAAAAAGTTGGCTTAAAGCTCAACATTCAGAAACGAAGATCATGGCATCCGGTCCCACCACTTCATGGGAATTAGATGTGGAAACAGTGGAAACAGTGTCAGACTTTATTTTTCTGGGCTCCAAAATCACTACAGATGGTGACTGCAGCCATGAAATTAAAAGGCGCTTACTCCTTGGAAGGAAAGTTATGACCAACTTAGATAGCATATTCAAAAGCAGAGACATTACTTTGCCAACAAAGGTTCGTCTAGTCAAGGCTATGGTTTTTCCTGCGGTCATGTATGGATGTGAGAGTTGGACTGTGAAGAAGGCTGAGCGCCGAAGAATTGATACTTTTGAACTGTGGTGTTGGAGAAGACTCTTGAGAGTCCCTTGGTTTGCAAGGAGATCCAACCAGTCCATTCTAAAGGAGATCAGCCCTGGGATTTCTTTGGAAGAAATGATGCTAAAGCTGAAACTCCAGTCCTTTGGCCACCTCATGTGAAGAGTTGACTCATTGGAAAAGACTCTGATGCTGGGAGGCATTGGGGGCAGGAGGAGAAGGGGACGACAGAGGATGAGATGGCTGGATGGCATCACTGACTCAATGGACTTGAGTCTGAGTGAACTCCAGGAGTTTGTGATGGACAGGGAGGCCTGCATGCTGTGATTCATGGGGTTGCAAAGAGTCGGACACGACTGAGCGACTGATCTGATCTGATAGGATGTTTCCATGTTGAGGGAAGAGATGGATGATGTTAGAGAAAGGGTAAGAGAAGAAATAGAGTCAAAGTCGAGCAGGCAGAGGCAGTGGGTCCCAGGGCAGAATTGGAGAGACTAGAGAGATTCTGCTAAGAATACCAGGAGAAAAGAAGATGGGGAAAGATATGAGCAGAAGTAATGATTTGATGGGGAGACAATAAAGAAGTTCTGAGATGATGCCTTATATTCTCTGAATAAAAGATAACTGTCTTCAGGGTAAATAATATGCCTGCACTTGCAGCTCTCTTCCTACCTTAAACCATCACTATGGCCCAAGGCTCTGCTTCTCATCACTACACAGGAAGAGAGAACAAGGTGTGGCTTACAAAGCTGGTAGCCCTAGGCACATGTCACTTTACTTTTTTGCCTTCTCTTTTTTCTTCCATTTAGAGTCATCTGTGCCAACTCTCAGATTGGTAAACAGAGGGTGGGGCTAAAGGTCGAAAGGTGACAGATCTCAATCTGAACTCACTGGCTTGATCAGCTGCTTTTCTTCATTTTAATCAGGAAATTCTGGAGTGACCGAGTCAGCAAGAGCACTTGTGGGGTGGGCGACAAAGAAGGGAGGGAGGGGAAGGAGAAGAGGGAGGAGTCCTGTAGCGAGGAAGGGAGGGGCGCCTCTCTCTTGTCCGGGCTCAAAATGGATCTTCCTTTCTTTAGTTCACACGTTCAATCTCTGACAAATTTTTTTTCCTTTGAGATTCTGTTGGTTTTATCATCTCTTTCCTGACTAGAGGGGATTTCACTGCATTTACAGATAAGGTCTGTTTCCAGATATAACCAAATTGGTCTACACTCTTATCTTGTTACATTGTAAAGCATACAGATATTTGTGGTAAGACAAAGGATATAAAATATAGCTATAAAATGTGTTTATAGACATGGGAAATAGTCCTAATACATTGTTTAGCAATAGATGCAGATTTTTTTAATGTAGGTCAATAGATACATATGTATGGAAACATTTATATATCTTTAAATGGCTAGCATATATTGAGTGATTATTATGATCTAGATATAAAGTTAGCTCTGAGTATTGAAAATGAAGGTGATGTTTTCATTTCAAAATTTTATCAGTAGTTATTAAGTTTTCTATATCCATTACTTTTGTAAATAAAAAAAATAACTAGAAGTTCATTTTAGGGCCAGTATCAAGTCCCTGGTAAACCCTATCATTTACATACAAATTTTGTGGTTCCTCTTTTCTCTGCTTGCAAATTATATTTGTATCAGACATAAGGTTTAGGAGTTGTTTCCTTCTTCTGCATTAGTGTGACTTTGTTCTGCTCTTTTTAACACGTGTCATTGCTTTGGGGCTGAGTTTGGAATACCCCATAGAAGCTGAATATCTCCTGGCCTTGGGTATATTACAGAACAATAATTCAATTGTTGAATTATTCAACAACCAATTTCAGAAGCAGAGCAACATTGTGTGTGTGTGTGTGTGTGCTCAGTCGTGACAAACTCTTTGCGACTCCAGAAACTGTAGCCCACCAGGCCCCTCTATCCATGGAATTTTCCAGACAAGAATACTGGAATGGATTGCCATTTCCTTCTGCAGGGGATATTCTCAACTGAGGGACTGAACCCACATCTTTAGGATCTCCTGCCTTGGCAGGAGTCTTATTCCAATCAGGAAAAGTTATCCTGGCAACCAAATAACAGCAGAGGTTTTGGTTTTGGAAATTTTTTTTTTAACCTCTGTTTTCTATAAATTTAGTTTCCTCTTATAGAGTTGGCCTGCCTCCTAAATGTTGAGAACCGCATGATTCAGTGAAGGCTGCTGACACTGACGGGCATATTGTTAAAATTGCTGGAAATCTTTGTTCTATTTTTCTCTTCAGAAGTTGAGATTTATCTGAATATTGGCATCCCACAGTTCCTATTGTTTCCCTGTTTTCCTTTGGAGATTACAACTGAAAGGGCTGGCAACACATCCCTGAAGGTGACATTTTAAAAGAGAGGGAGTGTTTGTAATCCTTGCCAGAAAAGAAAGACCCAGAGAACCACTAGAACTATGTTTCCTGATTTGTCCAGTAGATTTTTGGACCACCCTCTTGGCTGATCTTCCTAATATGATGCTATTTTGCCATGATTCTCAGGGAGTTATTTTCCTGAAATGGTTATGCTTATTTGACTTATAGGAAAAGAACTCTAAATTTTATTTTGGGAAGTGACTCCTGGTCCCTTAAGTCCTTTGAATAAAACCCTAATTTGAACTGAAAAGGAAAAAAAAAAAAAAAGTACAAGAAAACACACAGAGAGGCTAAATTGTTTTTTATTTGCTCCCTTGTACCTCTTCTGTATCCCTGTTTGCTTCTGATTACTGATTTCCCAGTGATTGTCTGACTGATTACCCTTATTAGTCAACTAGTGTTCCTCCACTTCAATCCAAAAGTCCATTTTCTGGTTAAAAAGGGCAGGGCTGGACCTGGTAAAGGAGCCTAAACCTTGGTCACAACTAGAAACATGACTCAGAATGCAAGCCCTTTTCCAAGGGGATTGATGACTGCTTCTTTGTGAAGCTCCGCATATTTACTGCATTCTGCCTTCCCGCCCAGGCATCAGTTCCGGCAGCTCTCAAAGCAAGTAAAGCGGAGTATTGGTGAGAGTGCCAAAAGCAGATCCCCACTGAACACACCTCTTCTCTGCTCAATTCTTTGTAGAGTATTAAAAGGGTAATCTTTAAAAATTGTGACACTATACTGTACATCCATAACTTATATAATGTTGTACATCAACTATACTTCAATTAAAAATAGAGTAAGGGACTTCCCTGGTGGTCCAATGGCTGAGACTCCAGGCTCCCAGTGTAGGGGGCACAGGTTCAATCCCTGGTCAGGGAATCAGAACCTACATGCTGCAACTGAAAGACCCCACATGCAGCAGATAAATGGCACAGCCAAATAAATAAACAAAGTTATTTTTTAAAAAAAAGACAGAAAAAGTAAACAGTCTCAGCCAGATACACACACCACTGTCTGTCACCTCAAGTTGTACATCGTGGATGGCTTTAAAGGTACTTGCAGTTTTGCAGGGACCCTGTTATTAAATGACATGGACACAAAACTCATGGATACAGACGTTATGTGACTCACCAATATCCCTGTTTATACAAATCATTTCTTAAAATTTTCTTAACATTTCTTAAAATTTAAGTGAAGAAACATTATACATTGAAGGGTCTTCACTAACATCTCATGCCCATCAGTAACCAGTTATTTCTTCCAAGTGCCTCTGACATCACTAGGAGTGACTTTTCCTGAAAGGGCACAGCAGCTTGAGGACAAAGAATCGTGTATCTCAAAATAATAGAGAAACTTGAGGAACTAGCCTTGACTTCTCCCAAGCTATAAAGGCTCTGCACCCCCAACCCCTTCCTCTGAAACAGGAACCTGGAGATGTTTCTTTGTTCTGAGAAGGAGAGCTCATTAGGAATCTTCTTCGTTTCCCTTAAGAACAAGCCAATTAAGGAAATCGGAGGGGAAAAGGAATGGCAGCAGGAGAGGAAAGAGATGAAATATGCTTCAGTTTTAGTGTATACACTCTTTGAAAGCTCTCCTTTCATTTCCCTCCCTTCCTTAATATTTAAGATGTCATTCACTTAACCACTCTGAGTCATCATTTTGATCTGATACTAAATTCTTCCTAGATTCAAGGGATGCTAAGAAGGAGCTCATAGCAAATAACTATGCATTTTTAGATAGAATCCACCCTTCTTCTCATTCCCAAAGACACACACATACAGGTTTTTGTTTTGTTTTTGTTTTTTATTGAGCCATCCATTAGTTTTAGCAAAACCTCAGAGAATAAAAAAATATACTTGCAGGGCTCCACACACCACCTCCAAATGCTATAACAGCACAATTATAATTGGTGACTGAGTTGGCCATCCATGAACAGAGGTTGAAAGCAAAGTTCAAAGGGCCCTTCTTGTGGTAGCCAGGATTTTAGAGATTAGGATTTCAGTGTATCTTATTTTCAATAACTTAATGGGCAGAGTATGTGAGCAAGGATATAAGAAATGAAGCAAGAAAACATAAAGAAAAGGAAAAAATAAGAGTGGTAAAAAAGCTAAAAATGGGAAATTAAACATGATTTTAAAAATTAATAATAACCTTAACAGAAAAGGGAAAAGTAATTTGGCCTTCAAAGACAAAACAGAGGGATGAAAGAGGAAGTGGTTAAATCAGCCCAGAGTAAAAAAAAAAAAAAGCCTGATGGAACCAAAATAATATGGAGATCTCCACTGTTAGCAGTTTTGCGTGGCTGAAATCTGTGAGTTCATTTCCTGACTTGTACTGCCCTCTTTACCAACACCAAGAGAAAAATAAGGAGTCATCAGACCATTAGTCAGCACTTCTAACAGAATTGCATCAACGATTAATCATCTCTGAAAAGGAGTTCCCCATTCTTCCCTTCAAAGTACAGTTACCCCTTGGTATACATGGGAGATTGGTTCCAGGACTCCCCCACAGATACCAAAATCCACAGATGCTCAAGTGCCTTAAAGAAAATGGTGTAGTATTTGCATATAACCAATCCACATTCTCCACTATACTTTAAATCATCTCTGAATTACTTATAGTACCAGATACAATGTAAATACTATGTAGTTGTACATACAAGGTAAATGCTACATAAATAGTCACCAGTGTGTAATAAATTCAAGTTTTGGTTTTAGGAACTTCCTGGAATTTTTTTTTTTTTTCTGAATATTTTCTATCTGTGGTTGATGCAGATCACATGGATATGGAGGGCCAGCTGTAATGATTTTTAGGCTAGTTATCAGAAGATAATTTTTGGGTTCCATTTCAGAGTTATTGTAGGATAATTCAATTTATATAAAATCTTCACCTAAAAGCCTAAATATTTTTTTCAGAGCAGTCTGCCTTAGTGGAGTGGATTTTGAGGCCATTGAAATCTGGGTTCAGGGTCTAGCTCTTCCAGTTATTGTTTCAGCAGTGTTTTTTTTTCTTTATTTCAATTTATTCAGTTGATTATTTGATAGTCTGCCTTGCCCAAGAAATGAAGTTTCTTCAAGGGCAGCGATAATTTCTATTCATGCTTTTCATTTATTTGTCATTTGTTTAATAGTAGTTAATACAGAGTAAGTACTATGCAATGTTTAACAAATGAATGGATGATCTATTAATTTTTTTTCACCTGATATTTGAGTTTTTAAAAAGTATTAACGTGTTCATTATGTTCAATGCTACTATATTATTATGTTCTGGGAGCAAGGGATGGATGAGTAAAAGCTAATCCTTGCCTTCAAAGATTTATAATATGGTAGAGGAGAAATTCATACAATTAAATATCAAGCAGGCCAGACTGTAATACATGCTATAAAAGAGATTTAAACAGATCTCTATGAGAACACAGGAAAAATAAATCTGCCAAAATGTATGAAGCTTTAAAAAGGCAGAGATTATTTGAAATCTTCCTGGAAGGTAGTTTTGGATAAAATGGAGAACTAGAGAAAGGACGGTTCTATTGTCTTGAACAAAAATGTTTTAACCTCTTTGAGCCTCACTTTCTTCCTGCACACAATGGGGATTCTTAGGATTAAATGAAGGAGCCAAATAAAAGGAGCTTTCTCACCTCTACTAAGTAAAAGATTCTAGATAAATTATAGCAATGATTATCAGCACATTAAGGAATCAATGTTCACACACTTGAAAGGACAAAAGAGAAAGACCTGGAAGAAGAGCTGAAGGGAAAGGGCCATCAGTGTGGACACATGGACAAGAGAAAGGGTGTGCATTCCTGGACATATGTCCAGTATGAGAGCAAAGAGAACAACACCAACAGCAAGAAGAGGATAATGAAGAGGAAGAAGAGAGACTCAGCTGGGTGGAGGAGAAGTATGACTTAGAAGCATGTAATTTGCCACTGACTCCAAATCAATATAGTGAGTGACCTTTGCAGGACCACCAGCATCTGGGTGCAGGCCAGTCACATGAACCACAAAGCCAATAAACAGTGGGTTCCTTCACTGCTACAGTCATGATTCTGTGACAAGAGTAAATGTTTACATTTTTGAAGTGCTTTTCTCTTTTTATCTTCTCAAGTGGAAATCTCTGCACTGTTCTGCCTGAGGTAATGTTGTGCCCAGAAGGAAGATTAGAACTTAAGCATCTGCCTGCAATGCGGGAGACATGGGTTTGATCCCTGGGTTGGGAAGATCCCCTGGAGAAGGAAATGGCAACCCACTCCAGTATTCTTGCCTGGAGAATCCCATGGACAGAGGAGCCTGGTGGGCTACAGTCCACGGGGTCACAAAGAGTCGGGCACGACTGAGCGATCTTACTTATACAAGGAGAACAAGGCAAAGAGTCATGTTCTGTTTCTGTCATTCAAAAAAATAGGGCTATGCAAGCCTCTTAAAAAGAAATTCACTCTACTCCTTTGTGAGGCCTGAGTAGTTTAACCACCAGGCACGGAGGTTTCACATCATAGAGGTCTACCACAATAAGAAAAAAAAAAAAGTAACCTGTTTGTCAGGTGAATGAAGTCAGGAAAGAAGATATCTGGTCTTTGCTGATGTGGGGAGCTGTGGGAGGTAGCAAGGGAGGAGGAAAGAGGAGTGAAATAGCCAAAGTGGTCCTCATCTCCCCTTCCGCAGTTCTTTCAAGATTGGCTTAGGCAGGGAAAGTAAGGTTAGTTACTTCTGAAGGCTGAGCAGAGGTTACTCTTGAACAGACCCCGCTACAGACTCTGAATGAGGCAGTCCTGCATGTGACAAGTCCCCAGACAAGCGCAGGGACCCAGCCTGCTCCCATCCAGGCAGTACAGCCAGACAGAGAGATGTAGAGATGTAGAAACCTCAAGCCCTTCTGCTCCTCAGAAGCAGGCAAAAAGTCAGCAAGACTTCAAAGGGCCCTCTAACAGCAGGGAAACTGAAATGAGAGCAGGTCAGCTAGAGCTCACTCCAGACTCTGACCAGGCGGAGATCCACCACAGGTCACACCCACCCAAGCCAGCCACAAACGCCCACAGGGCCAGCAGCACCAAGTGGATGGGACAACAGCCTGGAGAGCCAGGGGGCAGGCAACTGCCTGAGGACATCGCCTCCTCCCACCGCCTGAGGTTGTAGGAGCCTCAGCCCATCCCCTTGCTCCAAGCAAGCCAGGGAAGAAGAGGTGATCTGTGAGCCTGGCCATTATCAGCCAAGGGGAGAAAATATCCAATATTGAACAGTATGAAAAGGCAAAATGATAGGATAATGAAAGAGAAACTCCCCAGGTCAGTAGGTGCCCAATATGCTACTGGAGATCAGTGGAGAAATAACTCCAGAAAGAACGAAGGGATGGAGCCAAAGCAAAAAGAATACCCAGCTGTGGATGTGACTGGTGATAGAAGCAAGGTCCGATGCTGTACAGAGCAATATTGCATAGGAACCTGGAATGTCAGGGCCATGAATCAAGGCAAATTGGAAGTGGTCAAACAAGAGATGGAAAAAGTGAATGTCGACATTCTAGGAATCAGTGAACTGAAATGGACTGGAATGGGTGAATTTAACTCAGGTGACCATTATATCTACTACTGCAGGCAGGAATCTCTCAGAAGAAATGGAGTGGCCATCATGGTCAACAAAAGAGTCCGAAATGCAGTACTTGGATGCAATCTCAAAAACGACAGAATGATTTCTGTTTGTTTCCAAGGCAAACCATTCAATATCACAGTAATCCAAGTCTATGCCCCAACCAGTAACGCTGAAGAAGCTCAAGTTGAACGGTTCTATGAAGACCTACAAGACCTTTTAGAACTAACACCCAAAAAAGATGTTCTTTTCATTATAGGGGACTGGAATGCAAAAGTAGGAAGTCAAGAAACACCTGGAGTAACAGGCAAATTTGGCCTTGGAATACGGAATGAAGCAGGACAAAGACAAATAGAGTTTTGCCAAGAAAATGCACTGGTCATAACAAACACCCTCTTCCAACAACACAAGAGAAGACTCTATACATGGACATCACCAGATAGTCAACACCGAAATCAGATTGATTCTATTCTTTGCAGCCAAATATGGAGAAGCTCTATACAGTCAGCAAAAACAAGACCAGGAGCTGACTGTGGCTCAGACCATGAACTCCTTATTGCCAAGTTCAGACTTAAATTGAAGAAAGTAGGGAAAGCCACTAGACCATTCAGGTATGACCTAAATCAAATCCCTTATGATTATACAGTGGAAGTGAGAAATAGATTTAAGGGCCTAGATCTGATAGATAGAGTGCCTGATGGAGGTTCGTGACATTGTAAAGGAGACAGGGATCAAGATCATTCCCATGGAAAAGAAATGCAAAAAAGCAAAATGGCTGTCTGGGGAGGCCTTACAAATAGTTGTGAAAAGAAAAGAAGCGAAAAGCAAAGGAGAAAAGGAAAGATATAAACATCTGAATGCAGAGTTCCAAAGAATAGCAAGAAGAGATAAGAAAGCCTTCTTCAGTGATCAATGCAAAGAAATAGAGGAAAACCACAGAATGGGAAAGACTAGAGATCTCTTCAAGAAAATCAGAGATACCAAAGGAATATTTCATGCAAAGGTGAGCTTGATAAAGGACAGAAATGGTATGGACCTAACAGAAGCAGAAGCTATTAAGAAGAGAAGGAAAGAATACACAGAAGAACTGTACAAAAAAGATCTTCACGACCCAGATAATCACGATGACAGACATCCTGGAATGTGAAGTCAAGTGGGCCTTAGAAAGCATCACTACAAACAAAGCTAGTGGAGGTGATGGAATTCCAGTTGAGCTATTTCAAATCCTGAAAGATAATGCTGTTAAAGTGCTGCACTCAATATGCCAGAAAATTTGGAAAACTCAGCAGTGGCCACAGGACTGGAAAAGGTCAGTTTTCATTCCAATCCCAAAGAAAGGCAATGCCAAAGAATGCTCAAACTATCGCACAATTGCACTCATCTCACATGCTAGTAAAGTAATGCTCAAAATTCTCCAAGCCAGGCTTCAGCAATACGTGAACCGTGAACTTCCAGATGTTCAAGCTGGTTTTAGAAAAGGCAGAGGAACCAGAGATCAAATTGCCAACATCTGCTGGATCATAGAAAAAGCAAGAGAGTTCCAGAAAAACATCTATTTCTGCTTTATTGACTATGCCAAAGCCTTTGACTGTGTGGATCACAATGAACTGTGGAAAATTCTTCAAGAGATGGGAATACCAGACCACCTGACCTGCCTCTTGAGAAATCTGTATGCAGGTCAGGAAGCAGCAGTTAGAACTGGACATGGAACAACAGACTGGTTCCAAATAGGGAAAGGAGTACGTCAAGGCTTTATATTGTCACCCTGCTTATTTAACTTACATGCAGAGTACATCATGAGAAACACTGGACTGGAAGAAGCACAAGCTGGAATCAAGATTGCCAGGAGAAATATCAATAACCTTAAATATGCAGATGCCACCCTTATGGCAGAAAGTGAAGAGGAACTCAAAAGCCTCTTGATGAAAGTGAAAGTGGAGAGTGAAAAGTTGGCTTAAAGCTCAACGTCCAGAAAACGAAGATCATGGCATCTGGTCCCATCACTTCATGGGAAATAGATGGGGAAACAGTGGAAACAGTGTCAGACTTTATTTTTTGGGGCTCCAAAATCACTGCAGATGGTGATTGCAGCCATGAAATTTAAAGACGCTTACTCCTTGGAAAGAAAGTTATGACCAACCTAGATAGCATATTCAAAAGCAGAGACATTACTTTGCCAACAAAGGTCCGTCTAGTCAAGGCTATGTTTTTCCCTGTGGTCATGTGTGGATGTGAGAGTTGGACTGTGAAGAAGGCTGAGCGCTGAAGAATTGATGCTTTTGAACTGTGGTGTTGGAGAAGACTCTTGAGAGTCCCTTGGACTGCAAGGAGATCCAACCAGTTCATTCTGAAGGAGATCAGCCCTGGGATTTCTTTGGAAAGATTGATGCTAAAGCTGAAACTCCAGTACTTTGGCCACCTCATGCGAAGAGCTGACTCATTGGAAAAGACTCTGATGCTGGGAGGGATTGGGGGCAGGAGGAGAAGGGGACGACAGAGGATGAGATGGCTGGATGGCATCACTGACTCGATGGACGTGAGTGTGAGTGAACTCCGGGAGTTGGTGATGGACAGGGAGGCCTGGCGTGCTGCAAGATTCATGGGGTCGCAAAGAGTCGGACATGCCTGAGCGACTGAACTGAACTGAACTGAATGTGTATATATTAACCTCCACCTCCTAATTTACCCCTCCCTCCCTGACCCCCCTTTTATAACCTTAAGTTTGTTTTTTATGTTTGTGAGTCTATTTCTATTTGTAAATAAATCGGTGTCATTTTTTTAGTTTCCACATACATGTGGTATTTGTCTTTCTCTGTCTGACTTTCATCATCTCTAGGTGAATGGGACTACATTTTAACCTGGGTGTGTATTTACTGTTATTCCTCCCTCTGGTCAGGAGGTGAGAGCTAGGGAAGAAAGCCAAAACAGTATAGACAATAAAGGTAATTTTTCTGCACATCCAAGCTGCACTGTATGTTAAATTTTGTAATTCCATCATATGTTATTTGTTTGGTTTCCTGTGAAAGGCATTGTAAGCAGAAAATGCTTTTGTTGACTGTCAGGACTTCCAAAGGAATGAATTCTTTGAAAGAACGATATTCACCCTAAGTGTCCTGGCTTGACTCAGAAGGATCAAATGACTGACAAGGAAAGAGAGTGGAAAGGGAACTGTCTGTAGGTAATGATTTTGTCTATTTTCTCGATGTGTTGGCAGTGTCTGGAGCATAATAGTGAAAGTGAAAGTCACTAGTCCATGGAATTCTCCAGGCCAGAATACTGGAGTGGATAGCCTTTCCCTTCTCGAGGGGATTTTTTCAACACAGGGATCAAACCCAGGTCTCCAGCATTACAGGCAGATTCTTTACCAGCTGAGCCACAAGGGAAGCCATAAGTGCCCCCATAAAGTTGTTAAATGAATGAAGAAATAAACAAAAATTGACTAGTACTTATTTTGTGCCAGACGTTATAAACATGATCCTATTTAATTTTCACCATAGCCTTTTGAGGTTGTCATTATCATCAAGATTTGATAGATAAAGGACTTCAGACAGGTTGAATAACTTCTCCAGGGTCACACACCTGTGTGTGGTGTGGACAGAATTCAAGCACAGGTCAAACTGAGTACTGTGACTTCTCAATGTATTTCCTCCTGTGGTAGGAAATCTCTTCATATAGAATAAATTTCAATGACATTCCCACCCCCTTTTTTCTATTACAAGAAAGATCCTGGTGTTCTTTTCCATGACCAGATGGCTGTGACCACTGCAAAAATAATCCCTACCTACCACAAAAATGATCCTTCTGCTAAGAATGTAACTCCAATTTTGTGGCAGCTGCTGTGTCTAACTTGAAATGTTAATAATTATCTGGATAAACGAAATCACAAGAAAGTAGAAGAGGCCATGTGTGAAACCCAACTGCAATCCCAGAAAAATAAAAGGAAAGGAAAACAGAAATCATAACAGAAATCAGAGATTTAACTAAAATAGCATCTTTGAATGTCAAAAGAACTCTTGAGCTTTGTGTAATCAAAATAAAGAACAAAATAGACCAAACTGCATAAAATAAGTCCTTTCTTGGGTTTCCAGTGATGTTACAAACCACAAAAGACTCCACCATTTTTTAAATTACAGCATAAGGTTTTACCCTCTGTTGGGTCAAGCAGTAACATCTACATTAACATTTCATACACCCATCTGCTTTGATCTGAGATTCCCTCTAAGTTCAACAGACATTCATTCCCAGTGATGCAGAAGCAAAATCATTGTCATTTCAGAGAGTTGCACTCCAATTATCCCAGTTGCAAAAATTAGCAAGTGCCAATAGCCTAAGGGTCTAAAGAAAACCTGGCGGGATCTAAAAGAAATAAAGCTGGATGCATAAAACCGGAAATACAATCAGCAACACAAGTATTTCACTTTCAGTCATGGGTCTTGCTAAAAAGACTATGATTTCCAAATATCTAGAAGTATAATGAAAAGAGAAATGATGAGGAACCAGGAGCAAGTCACTAATCTCTAAAATAAGACCCTTGGACATATGAATCTCTAAGGTCCCTTCCAACTCAACAGATCTTTGATTATGAGTCTGGGAAGCCTGAAGAAGTTCTCTTGGCTTCTCTGGGTAATGGAAAAGCATAGCCCACCTTCTTGGAGATTGTGTGTCTATGCGCATTCTCAGTCACTTGGTCATGTCCAACTCTTTGTGATCCTATGGACTATAGCCCACCAGGCTCCCCTGTCCATGGGTTTTTCCAGGCAAGAATACTGCAGTGGGCTGCCATGTCCTCCTCTAGGGGATTTTCCCAACCCTGTGATGGAACCCACATCTCCTGTATCTCTTACAATGGCAGGCTGATTCTTTACCACTGAGCGACCTCATTAGCTTAAGATTCTTCATTTTAAGGAAACAGGTAGTGGATAGGATTGTTGTTCATAGGATTATTGTGTGTAGCAAGCAGAAAAAAGGGAAAGTCAGACTTACTCATACACTTTCTAAAGTTTTCAAATTTTAAAGTAATTTTGGAAAAGGAGGATAGAGAGAGCCAACGTTTGGAAAGTACTGTAGCATCCAATGCCCATGACTGATGCTCTCATTATGCTACTACTTTGTAAGAGATGGCAATTTTTTTGAAAGGTTGAGATGCTAATGTTTCAGTATCCATCATCACCATGCAGTCTGAGAGCTGGAACCTCTCATCCAGATATGTGGTAGCCTACAATGATCACATACACCAACCAAGACGACTCCCTAACACAAAGTCCCAGAACCCAATGTAGACGGTTTCCCAACTCCACAAGAGTTTTCACATCCCAGGAAACTGCTTCACTGTGAGACTGATTGAGCACCAATGGTGGATCTCAATGACGAGCTCAGTTATTTCTATTTAAATTAAGTGATAAATAGGCACCCTTAGGTCATCTGTGAATACTATCATGTGAAGTTTGGCCTGTATGAGATTATTCTGAAATTGAATCAGCTACCAGCATTTAAAACTCAGACTACACGTCAAAATCCCTATGTCCACCTCCCATAGGAACATCTGAAAACACCGGGGTCCTATTCTCAGCTGGCAACATAGGACTGGAGGAAGTAAGGACTCCTCACTGAGATGGACTTTCTTCTCAAGTTGGTCTCAGTCCTACCTGACTCACTTCATTCCAGTAGTCCCCTGCCTGCTTCCCAGAGGCATTTGAGAGCCACCACTGACTCGAAGATCTAAATAGACTAGTAAAACTTCAGTAGTAAACCACTCAGCAGCCAGGATGCAAGGCCTCAGGATCTAAGTGGCTACCTTAGCATCTAATCATGAAGCTGATCTATCAAGACCCATGTGCAAGGGACTCCTGAGAGCCAAATGATGGAAGGATGCTGGCAATCTTAGTGCTGGAAAACAGATTATTGGTCTTTACAGCACTGACAAGGAATGAAGACCAGGCTAGAAGCACTGACTCAGTATTGAAATGGTTTTTCAACTGCTCTGCTCTGCTATTCATGGTATATAAAATGTCCTTTTGTAAGATATCAGGTTAATTAGCCAAACAGCATATGGAGTTTTCAGTTCAGTCATTCAGTCGTGCCCAACTCTTTGCGTCCCCATGGATTGCATCGCACCAGTCTTCCCTGTCCCTCACCAATTCCCCGAGACTACTCAAACTCATGTCCATTGAGTCAGTGATGTCATCTAACCATCTCATCCTCTGTCGACCCCTTCTCCTCCCACCTTCAAATTTTCCCAGCATCAGGGTCTTTTCAAATGAATCAATTCTTCACATCAGGTGGCCAAAATATTGGAATTTCAGCTTCAGCATCAGTCCTTCCAATGACTGGTTGGATCTCCTTACAGTCCAAGAGACTCTCAAAAGTCTTCTCCAACATTGCAGTTGAAAACATCAATTCTTCAATGCTCAGCTTTCTTTATAGTCCAACTCTCACATCCATACATGACTACTGGAAAAATCAGAGCTTTGACTAGATGGACTTTTGTTGGCAAAGTAATGTCTCTGCTTTTTAATATGCTGTCTAGGTTGGTCATAGCTTTTCTTCCCAGGGAGCAAGTGTCTTTTAATTTCATAGCTATAGTCACCATCTTCAGTGATTTTGGAGCTCCCCCAAATAAACTCTCTTACTGGTTTCATTGTTTCTCCATCTATTTGTCATGAAGTGATGGGACCAGATGCCATGATCTTAGTTTTCTGAATGTTCAGTTTTAAGCCAACTTTCTCACTCTCCACTTTCACTCTCATCAAGAGGCTCTTTAGTACTTCTTCACCTTCTGCCATAATGGTGATGTCATCTGCATATCTGAGGTTACTGATATTTCTCCCAGCAATCTTTCTAACACTTTGTGCTTCATCCAGCCTGGCATTTTGCACGTTATACTCTGCATATAAGTTAAACAAGCAGGGTGACAATAAACAGCCTTGATGTACTCCTTTCCCAGTTTGGATCTAGTCTGTTGTTCCATGTCCAGTTATAACTGTTGCTTCTTGACCTGCATACAGATTACTCAGGAGGCAGGTCAAGTGGTCTGGTATTCCCATCTCTTTAAGAATTTTCAGTATTCAATATAATCAATTTGGCATAGTCAATAAAGCAGAAGTCGATGTTTTTCATCCAACAGATGTTAACAATTTGAACCCTGGTTCCTCTGCCTTTTATAAATCCAGCTTGAACATCTGGAACTTCATGATTCATGTACTGTTGAAGCCAGGCTTGGAGAATTTTGAGCATTACTTTGCTAGCCTGTGAGATGACTGCAATTGTGCAGTAGTTTGAGCATTCTTTGGCATTGCCTTTCTTTGGGATTGGAATGAGAACTGACCTTTTCCAGTCCTGAGGCCACTGCTGAGTTTTCCAAATGTGCTGGCATATTGAGTGCAGCACTTTTACAGCATCATCTTTTTTTTTTTTGGAAATTGTATTTTATTTATTTATTTTTTAATTTTATTTTGTTTTTAAACTTTACATAATTGTATTAGTTTTGCCAAATATCAAAATGAATCCGCCACAGGTATACATGTGTTCCCCATCCTGAACCCTCCTCCCTCCTCCCTCCCCATTCCATCCCTCTGGGTCGTCCCAGTGCACCAGCCCCAAGCATCCAG
Source organism: Bubalus kerabau (assembly GCF_029407905.1). Lineage (NCBI taxonomy): Eukaryota > Metazoa > Chordata > Mammalia > Artiodactyla > Bovidae > Bubalus > Bubalus kerabau. The sequence goes on from NC_073629.1 coordinate 42,873,431, forward strand.
TATCGTGCATCAAACCTGGACGGGCAACTCGTTTCATACATGATATTTTACATGTTTCAATGCCATTCTCCCAAATCTTCCCACCCTCTCCTTCTCCCACAGAGTCCATAAGACTGTTCTATACATCAGTGTCTCTTTTGCTGTCTTGCACACAGGGTTATTGTTAGCATCATCTTTTAGGATTTGAAATAGCACAACTGGAATTCCATCACCTCCACTAGCTTTGTTCATAGTGATGCTTCCTAAGGTCCACTTGACTTCATTCAAGGATGTGTGGCTCTAGGTGAGTGATCACACCATCATGGTTATCTGAGTCATGAAGATCTATTTTTGTATAGTTCTTCTGTGCGTTCTTGCTACCTCTTCTTAAAACCTTCTGCTTCTGTATTTCCGTAACATTTCTGTTCTTCATTGTGCCCATCTTTGCACGATATGTTCCCTTGGTATCTCTAATTTTCTTGAAGAGATCTCTAGACTTTCCCATTCTTTTGTTTTCCTCTATTTCTCTACATTGATCACTGAAGAAGGCTTTCTTATCTCTCCATGCTATTCTTTGGAACTCTGCATTGAAATGGGTATATATTTCCTTTTCTCCTTTGCCTTTCACTTCTCTTCTTTGCTCAGCTATTTGTAAGGCCTCCTCAGACAGCCATTTTGCCTTTGTGCATTTCTTTTTCTTGCTAATAGTCTTGATCACTACCTCCTGTACAATGTCACAAACCTCCGTCCATAATTCTTCAGGCACTCTGTCTATTACATCTAATCCCTTGAATCTATTTCTCACGTCCATTGTATAATCATAAGGGATTTGATTTAGGTCACACCTGAATGGTCTAGTGGTTTTCTCCACTTTCTTCAGTTTAAGTCTGAATTTGGTAATAAGGAGTTCATGATCGGGGCCACAGTCAGCTCCTGGTCTTGTTTTTGCTGACTGTATAGAGCTTCTCCATCTTTGGCTCCAAAGAATATAATCAATCTGATTTCAGTATTGACCATCTGGTGATGTCCATATGTAGAGTCTTCTTTTGTTTTGTTGGAAGAGGGTATTTGCTATGACCAGTGCATTCTCTTGGCAAAGCTCTATTAGCCTTGGCCCTGCTTCATTCTGTACTCCAAGGCCAGATTTGCCTGTTACTCCGGGTATCTCTTGACTTTCTACTTTTGCATTCCAGTCTCCTATAATGAGAAGGACATCTTTTTTGGCTGTTAGTTCTAGAAGGTCTTGTAGGTCTTCATAGAACCATTCAACTTCAGCTTCTTCAGCATTACTTGTTGCGTTGCAGGAAGGTAGACCCCTTCCAGGGCCCAAAACTGGGCTCTTGTCTAACACTTGGAAATGAATTGTCCGAGGAGACACAGGTGCTGACAAAGCAAGAGATTTTATTGGGAAAGGGCACTCAGGTGGAGAGCAGTAGGGTAAGGGAACCCAGGAGAACTGCTCTGCCTCAGTCTTGGGTTTTATGGTGGATGGGATTAGTTTCTGGGTTATCTTTGGCCAATTATTCTAATTTAGAGTCTTTCCTAGTGGCGCATGCATCACTCAGTCAAGATGGATGCTAGTGAGAGGGATTCTGGGAAGTAGACAGACACGTGCTGTCTCCTTTCAACCTTTCCTGAACTCTTCCAGTTGGTGGTGGCTTATTAGTTCCGTATTCCTTATCAGCATCTCCTGTCATCAAACAACTCATGCAAATGGTTACTATGGTGCCTGACCAGGGTGGGCGGTTTCATTCAGTGTGCTTCCCCTAACAGCTGGGGCATTGACTTGGATTACTGTGATATTGAATGGTTTACCTTGGAAACGAACAGAGATCATTCTGTCATTTTTGAGGTTGCATCCAAATATTGCATTTCAAAGTCTTTTGTTGACTTTGAGTGCTACTCCAGTTCTTCTAAGGGATTCTTGCTCACAGTAGTAGATATAATGGTCATCTGAATTAAATTCTCCCATTCCAGTCCATTTTAGTTCGCTGATTCTTAAAGTGTTGATGTTCACTCTTGCCATCTCTTGTTTGATCACTTCCAATTTACCTTGATTCATGGACCTAACATCCAAGGTTCCTATGCAATAGTGCTCTTTACTGCATCAGACTTTACTTCCATCACGAGTCACATCCACAACTGGGTGTTGTTTTTGCTTTGGCTCCATGTCTTCATTCTTTCTGGAGTTATTTCTTCACTGATCTCCAGTAGCATATTGGGCACCTGCCAACCTGGGGAATTCATCTTTCAGTGTTCTATCTTTTTGCCTTTTCATACTGTTCATGGGGTTCTCAAGAATACTGAAGTGGTTTGCCATTCCCTTCTCCAGTGGACCACTTTTTGTCAGAATTCTCCTCCATGACCTGTCTGTCTTAGGAGGCCCTACTTGACATGGCTCATAGTTTCATTGAAATAGACAAGGCTGTGGTCCATGTGATCAGTTTGATTAGTTTTCTGTGATTGTGATTTTCATTCTGTTGGCCCTCTGATGGATAAGGATAAGAAGCTTTGGAAGCTTCCTGACAGGAAAGAATAATTGAGGGGGGAAAATGGGTCTTATTCTGATGCTCAGTAAATCTTTAATCCAATTTTCTGTTGATGGGCAGGACTGACTTCCCTCCCTGTTGTTTGACCTGAGGCCAAACTATGGTGGAGCTAATGAAGATAAAGGTGACCTCCTTCAAAAGGTCCCATTCGTGCACTGCTGCACTGAGTTCCCCCAACCCTGCAGCATATGGAGATGTTTCAGCAATATAAAGGAATATTTCACCCTACTTAAGGAATTCAAACAGAGCTTCACAAAACTAAATGCTTTCTAGATCCTACAATTCTCTTCCATAAAGATAATCCCAATTCCATGGAGAATACTGTAAATCACAAAGATCCTGATCTTAGCAAAGTTTAACAGACAGATCCTCACATTCCCCAAGCCCATACTTGACTCATTTAGGTGGAATTAGGTTTGTTTCTCCATAGCCCTGTTTCTCAGTGTGTGATGGTCATCAGCCTGAGTGCCAGCCCTGGAATCAGGTCTTGCTTGTGGGAATGGGCTCTAGTACACTTAAATTTTATGTTAGTAGGATACATCCCATTAAAGAATCTATGCTTTGTTATCCTTTTCCTAACTTGGCCAAGGCCTCTTCAATCTCTTTTTAGATTAAGTGAAAAGCAGAACTGTGTTTCGAGCAGCTGCTAATGCTTCCTAGTGAAAGTCATGAGGTATGAATAGTGTTCATGGAAAATGTTATTCAAGTAGGCAGCCACCAATCCCAGGGATATCCTCCTGGTTCAAAAATACAGGAAACAAAGTTACACCCTCAATTTATACCCCTCCTTAAGTTTGCCGGAAAAAGAATTCAACAAGGGAAATGATGCTGCCAATTTTTATTTGCTTTAGGCAGCGTGTTACAACCCTCTGAACTAAGGGTTAAAGCTGTGGACCTCCTCTAAGTTACAGGAAAGTTCATGGAATGACATACAAAGAGTGGAGCTTATAAGGCAGAGAATCTATAGAAATCCCTGATATCTTAGACTTCTTTTGTACGAAATACAAATTGTTCTTTTTCCTTCAGATATATTTAAGTGGAAATAGGGAGGAAGTTAAAGCACTTTCAACAATAAGAATATGTTCTGATTACTTTATTCCAAATGGAAGTTTCCTGCTAGTCTCCAGTGCATTCTTAATTAATAATGAAATACAAAATTTAAAGTGAATTTACTGTGGTAACACTGGAACACAATTCTGTATGAGTCAAAATTCTGCAAACCACCTAATAATTTCACCCACAATGCCAGACTCAACTGTGACATGACGCAGGGCAGTTGTGGTGGCCTGAAAACTGTCCTCACCAGGGAAGGAACTGACATTCAGTTATTTAGTGGTTTTTCAGTGAAATTCATCTCTTGTGTACTTTGTTGGTTGTTTTTTTTTTTTTCAGTGTTTAATTTCTCCAAGTTCTCCATAGGTTTATTCTGTTAGGCAAAATTATGTATAAATATTTATTTCTTTTAAGACTCTGATAAAATCATATAGCAATTCCAAAATGCCACCTTTCTATGAATCAGGGAAGTCTATTTTAAAGTGCAAATAAAACTATATGTCAAAAAGCCTCTTGATGAAAGTGAAAGAGGAAAGTGAAATAGTGGGCTTAAAGCTCAACCTTCAGAAAACTAAGATCATGACATCTGGTCCCATCACTCCATGGCAAATAAATGGGGAAACAGTGGAAACAGAGACAGACTTTATTTTGGGGGGCTCCAAAAATCACTGCAGATGGTGATTGCAGCCATGAAATTAAAAGACGCTTTCTCCTTGGAAGGAAAGTTATAACCAACCTAGATAGCATATTGAAAAGCAGAGACATTACTTTGCCAACAAAGGTCCATCTAGTCAAGGCTATGGTTTTTCCAGTGGTCATGTATGGATGTGAGAGTGGGACTGTGAAGAAAGCTGAGCCCCGAAGAATTGATGCTTTTGAACTGTGGTGTTGGAGAAGACTCTTGAGAGTCCCTTGAACTGCAAGGAGATCCAACCAGTCCATTCTGAAGGAGATCAGCCCTGGGATTTCTTTGGAAGGAATGATGCTAAAGCTGAAACTCCAATACTTTGACCACCTCATATGAAGAGTTGACTCATTGGAAAAGACTCTGATGCTGGGAGGGATTTGGGACAGGAGGAGAAGGGGATGACAGAGGATGAGATGGCTGGATGGCATCACCAACTTGATGGACATGAGTTTGAGTGAACTCCAGGAGTTGGTGATGGACAGGGAGGCCTGGCGTGCTACAATTCATGGGGTGGCAAAGAGTCGGACATGCCTGAGCGACTGAACTGAACAGAACTGAACTGATGCCTTAATTTAAAAATACTTTAGGTTTCCAGTGTTGAACACTGTGTTAACACATTTATTCTAACTTTTTTCCTTTAGGGAGGAGTTAGTTAATTCATTCCTTGTTTTGTTTTGTTTTGTGTGAGAAGACAAACAGAAGATTAAACAGTATTTTTTCCCTTTACTGGAAATCTGATGTGTACTTAGGCAACCAAAATCCCATACTGCTAGGAATTAGTTGCTGTGTGGGTTAGGTATTAACACATACTTCAAATTTACACTCTAGTGTCTTCACTAGTATTTATCCTAGACTTTGTGAGAATATCCAACACTGACCTATTTACAAATCTACTAGAAAGCCTGATGAATATAGAAAGATACCAAATAAACAACCCCAGAAATCTAAATCTGCTTATCTTCCAGGTTCCATGGCATAGCTCCTGTCCCTGTAGATCACATTTAAGGGAAGGATAGTATAATACAGACACCTCTCTCTCTTTTTTTTCCCCCCCAGACATCTCTTTTACTTTTCCTCTGGTAACAAGTTCAGTAACTAAACTGCTTGTATTGAATTTTCTAGAAAGTGAAAAGAGAATGGAAATCTATTTGACACAAATAACCTACAAATATTTAAATTACTTCAACCCATTTCAATTTTGGCTACTTAGGATCACAATTCAAAAATAGCTGATTATGCAAAAAACACTGTATAAGCATAATTTTAAAAAGTAAAACCTGATAAAATGAATATATAAAATGAGATCATGTATATAAAACTGCTTTTCAAACTTTGCAGTTATAGGGGTCATTTTGTCCCTTTAAATTAGGAGGTCCTTCAGGTGTGTCTTCTAAATCCCTTGTAATTTTGCAACTCCTACTTAGTGCTTTTGATAGTATAATAATTTAGTTGGGGGCAGTATGGACAGAAAATACTCAAATAACTGAAGTAAAGGATTTTATACATTGAATAATCTAGGTAATTCTTTAATACCCTAAATTTGCACTACACGTGTGAATGGGGAATATGAAAATCCGTGTTTTTCTAAACGCTGCCCTAACCAGCATCTAGACAAGGAAGAGAAACCAAGAACTATTTCTGTAGGTGGCCACTGAAGCTAGCTGAAGCAGAACAGCATGTGAGACCTAACCACTCTTTCTGGTGCCGCAAAAACCTGCAGAAGCTGTGAGTGAAGAATCTCGAGGCATATGATAGTTAATACCTTTCAAGTGATTTAGCACCACTCTCCTCTTATTTTAGAACATTTTTACTGGTAACTTAAATTTGTTTTTCTCTGAAGTGTCTAGACAGGCACAAAAGGAACCCTGAAATTAGAAAGATGCTTTCCTTTGTACAAAAGAATGACACCACCCAGTCCTGCCACCAGTAGTCCTTTGAGGGGTAGATCCGGTCTTGGTGAGTAGGCATCTGAGCCACTGGCAGGTGCAGTGGGATTGGTATGTGATACTGGGATGTGGAGTCCTTGAGAGCTAGCCCCAGCTCCCCGGCATCAGTAGTCATCGAAACATACAACACGCAAAAGACCTACTTAGGGTTCTTTCTCTAGTCCTTGAGAGGATTTGTGATTGTTCACTTTAGATGAATTTGCTCACGATATTGATAATTAAGGATGTGCGTCATGTTTCCTCTTGAGTTATGCATTTTTCTCTCTTTTGCATCCAGGTTAAATACACCACCTAAGACTTATTCAAATGTAGACTTCATTTGCCCATTTCACCAAAGTGCCTCCACCCAACATAGGTCACAGCAGGGTTCTAGAAAAAAAGCACGAAGTGAAGTGAGATAGAAACTAAAATAATGTTGAATGCTTTGATTTCACATGGGACCTAGAACAATTTGAAAAACTGAATACAAGGGATGTAATGTACAACATGATGAATGTAATTAACATTGGTGTATGTTATATAGGAAAGTTGTTAGGAAAGTTGTTGAGAAAGTTGTTAACGAAGTCCTAAGATGTCTCACCATAAGGAATTTTTTTCTGTCTTTAATTTTATATCTACATGAAATGATGTTCTCTAAACTTACTGTGATACTTATTTCATGACAAATGTAAGTCAAATCATTATGTTCTACACCTTAAATTTATAGTGCTATGTCAAATATATATCAGAAAAACTGGAATTAAAAACTGAATTACCAATACCAATATTTATAACAGAGTCCAATAACATAAAGGACTTCTTTCTCTCTAGTCGGAATCTATGAGTTAATTTCCCATTTTTTAGTTTTAAGTTATTTAGAGGTGTTGGTGAAATAAAAGCCAAAGACCAAATTTGCCAACATTGATCATGTTTATTAAATTAAATTATTTAACACTACTTGAAAACTGAATACATTCAGGGAAGTATACAACATTGGAAAGCTCTTGGAAAGAATAACTGTTTCTTGCTTGTATCAGCTGTATCTCTTCTCCCATAGCGAAGGAACCATCGAGGCACTATAGTTGGAGGAATGGCTCCTGTAAGCTCTATGAAGGAAGGGATCTTGTTCATCATTTGCCTGGTCCCCATGGCACACAGCCTAGGGCAGGCATTCTTGTTGAAGGTACAGGTGCATGGGTGGGTGCGCCCATCAAGAAGGGTGGGACCAGGAAACAGAAGCCCCATCAGTGCTTCCTCTAGGGTTGTTCTTTCTGCCCTTGTTTCAACAAAGCAGCAGAAAAGTGAGCAATAATAGGATTTGAGCTCTAGTGAAGTAGATGAGCAACTACTTACCTTCCCCACTCCAGTCAGCACTGGAAGCACTGTCTCTTCTTCCCTATTCCCATTCTTCCATGTGTCAGATCAGCCTGGCCCAGGAGCACTGCAGTGCCTGAAGCAGCATCTGCCTAGCTACTCCCAGAGCAGGTGAAGGAAAGAGTCCTCAGACAGCACAAAGCACAGGAGAACAAGCTAACTAGCTGCAGCAAGCTTATAAAGCCCTCAAAAGCATAAGCTTAGTGGATAAACAACTAGGTCCTATTATACAGCACAGGGAACTCTATTCAATATCCTTTGTATTTTTAAATAACATTTTTTAATGTATGTACATATATATATGTGTATAACTGAATCAGTTTGCTGTACAGCAGAAATGAATACAACATTGTAAATTAATTATACTTTAATAATATATATGTATATATATATATATAGAGAGAGAGAGAGAGAACACTTGCTGTTCAGTTGCTAAGTCGTGTCCGACTGTGATCCCATGGACTGCGGCACGCCAGGCTTCCCTTGTCCTTCAGCATCTCCCAGAGTTTGCTTAAATTCATATCCATTGAGTCGGTGATGCCATCCAACCATCTCATCCTCTGTTGTCCCCTTTTCCTCCTGTTTTCAATCTTTCCTAGCATCAGTCTTTTCCAATGAGTCAGCTCTTTGTATCAGGTGACCAAAGCATTGGAGCTTTAGCATCAGCATCAGTCCTTCCAATGAGTATTCAGGGTTGATTTCCTTTAAATCAACTATGCTTTAATAATACACATATGTGTATATATATGCATGTATATATATATAGAGAGAGAGGGAGACAGAGTATGATATTATCTATTTCTTTTGTGTCTCTGCCTACTACCAATACTTCTAACAATGCAGATCTTGCACCCAAGACAAGTGTGATGTGACTGACCATCTTTTACAGGTTTGGTCAGGTGGTTTGGCACACTCCAGTATGTCTGTCACCACTAACATGTTTCAGAATCCTTGCCTTTGTGTAAAAGTCCATTCTTCATTAGGTGGTTTACAATGCACCTAAAACTGAAATCTGACTGTTAATAAACTTTCATTGTGAGAGTTTCAGTTATAACCCTAGACTCTTTCAAGACATAGAAATTCTTCAGAGATTACAAATACCAATACCAGGCCAAATTCTCATCCTATAGAAGCAAAGAGAATATCATCAGGTCACTTAGCATTTTAATGTTTTGGTTCTGGGGCCTTGGAGGATACTAAAAAAGCATGTGTTCCTTTTGTGGGACTTTTGCCACATCTACTGAACTCTTTGAAAACTTGCTTTATAATTTCACAGAGAAAGTGCCAGTTGCATAGCCCTTGCCTGGAAAATCCCATGGACGGAGGAACCTGGTGGGCTGCCAGTCCATGGGGTCGCTAAGAGTCGGACACGACTGAGCGACTTCACTTTCACTTTTCACTTTCACGCACTGGAGAAGGAAATGGCAACCCACTCCAGTGTTCTTGCCTGGAGAATCCCAGGGACGGGGGAGCCTGGTGGGCTGCCGTCTATGTGGTCGCACAGAGTCGGACACGACTGAAGCGATTTAGCAGCAGCAGCATACTCAAAAGTAGTTTACCAAGGTGACTCTTTTTTTAATTCCACAGATCTTAAGAATATGGTTGGATAGGTTTAGACAAATCCATACACCAAGTAACCAACACTTTAAAAAATTAATAAAGAGAACATTGCTAACAACCTAGAAAGTGTCCTCATGTTCCTTTTCAATTTGTCCTCGTCCCCCAAGCAACCACTGTTCTGATGACTTCTATCTCCATTGATTAGTTTTGTCTGTTCTTAAATTTCGCATAAATGGAATCACGCAGTATGTTCTCTTTGGTGGATGGCTTCTTTTGCTCAATGTAGTGGTTTTGAGATTTGTACAGAATGCTGAAAATAGCAGTAATAGTTCTTTTTTTAATTGCTGAATATTCACAGAATATTCCATTCTGTGAATTTATCACAATGTGCTTATCCATCATTAATTAATACAGAAGCTGTTTGGGCACATGCCAGTGGTTCAATAAAACAAATGCAGCAATTCCTGTTCTTTCAAATTTGCAGTTTATACTTGGCTTTTACTAATGATTATACCCAGAGTTAAATCTGATTTGTAAATCCTTCAATCCTCAAAGAGAGTATGGAAAAAAAACAGGAATCCCTTGGGAGTCTGAAGAATCTGAGCAGAAAGCAGGAGGAGTAAGAGATAGGCGGTATTAGGGCAGATATCTTTAACATGAACCAAGTTTGCTCTAGGTCCTGGCTCTTGTCAAAGATTGTGAAAAGACTGAATTAAATACAGGTATAACCCTAACCATCTCTCACTGTTATCTTCCTCTTATCTTTCCTAGCTCTTTGACCACTGGTTAAAAATTCTTTTTCTCTGCAGACAATCTAAAGACTTTCAGTTATTCAAGAAAGCCATGCTTGCTTGAGTAGTCTGTGGTTTCAGTTAGAACTAAAGTGAAGGCAATGGTGTATATCAAAAAGTATTTTGAGTCCCTTTCCTTGTGACCAAGCACACATCAAAAAAGCAGGAAGGAAGGCTGGAGGAAATTACACAATTTATTATGATTTCTCATCATCAAGAGCTCACTGTGTCCAAAGGGAAAGAATAATAGTTCCTATAAAGGTTTCTTTTGGTTATTTGTGATTCTCCCTCAAGATCTTTACAATCTATTTTGAGAAAGCATAGACAAATCTAGTTCGATCTCATGTGTTGGGAAACGAATGAGATCAATCTAATTTGATCTAATTAGTTGTCCACAGAAAACATTTTTCCAGAAGAGAATGGAGCAACCAGTATAAAAAAATAATAATAATTGGACACTATACTGAGATTATAGAAACTCACTATTGCAAATACTATGGGTATGGGTAAATAATAGTTCCTAATCAGAGATTAATGTTTTTAAACCAGTGACTATTTACAAGATCAAATCTTTAACAGATTTGTACGTAGAGTATTTTTTAATGTGTTATTCAAATATTATCCTTTGTTTCTCAGTTGAAAAAGGAATTGCTAATATTTAGAATTACTTGAATTTCAAGTTCTCACTTTGTATGATTTCACCAACAGGGTCTGTAATCTTTCTGAAAATGTTATTTCAGAGTGGTATTTCCCACAAAGAGCTACATTTGTAGTTGCTTAGAAAACCTAAGAGGTCTCAGTGGGATATGGAGGCATGAAGAGTCAAAATCATGCAAAACCTGTAGACTAGGTTAAAAGCACTAGGAAAAGTATTGCACTGGATGTATTTTTAACATACACCATGTACCAAGGGGAAATTAACCTAATTTGAAAATAAAGACCATAAAATCTTTAGAACTCTTTTTACATTAGGGAAAAAAACTAAAGACCCCATAATTACAACTGTAGTGATGATATTATTACAATAGAATATAATATCTAATTAGCATAAATGCAAAACTCCTATCCTTTATACTTTTGAATTTATAACATCACTAAATCAACTTTTTTACAGAATTAAATTTTTCTACTTATTAAGAGACTACAAAGGAAGAACAAATGTTGGCTTTTGTAAGATTTTTATTTGAATATTCTGTAAAATTATAATCACACTTAAAGTTGTGAGGAAGAAAGCATTGTTTGATGTCATTTTGTAATTTTCCTAAATATTTATGAAGCGAAGTGAAGTTGCTCAGTTGTGTCCGACTCTTTGCGACCCCAAGGACTGTAACCTACCAGGCTCCTCCATCCATGGGATTTTCCAGGCAAGAACACTGGAATGGGTTGCCATTTCCTTCTCCAGGGGATCTTCCCTGGAATATTTATGAGCCATAAAGTATTGTGCTGGTTGTCTGTTTTCTTCCTCTTAAAATCTCTACATGTTTTTTTTTTTTAATCAAAACTTTATGGAGTTTATTTTAGTGTAAACATATAGGTACTGAGGGTTCCTTTTTTTTTTCTTTCTTTCTTTTCTTTCATCCTCAATTCTCAAAATATACTGAATTAAAACCAGATATTTCTGGTTGAGATGCAGCCTAGAATTCCTTCATCTTAGCCATTACTCTTAGCTATAACTAGGGATCTGACCCACATCTACCAGGAAAACCACAGTCCATGACTACCCAGTTGTCTCAGAATGAACTGCACTGTCTGGAATTTCCAAAGAACGCACATTAACTCACTGAGTAATGTGCTCACAGGTGGGCACGCACAACTGGGCTCCCTGTCACTAATGAGCTCCCTGACTCCACCTCAACTTCCCCACATCGTTTGAGTCACTGCTGTGCTTATAAAGATAAGTCCAAGGGTACAACCACTTTATCTTCCATAGAAACCCAAAATGGACACGGTTTTCCATTATGTTTGATTCTGTACTGAAAGGTCTGGGAAGTGAGTGTTACATGAACTCATTCCTTCCGCTTCAGCAGACAGATGGATAGAGACATTCCAGTTTGTTTCCAGTCTTTTGTCTTCGGAGCATTTTTGGCATTTCCCTCAGGAAACTGGAGGTTGTGACCTAAGGTTTCCTTAGTGAGCACGCTTCTGTTTCCCACAGTTAACCTTACCCAGAAATGACATCTACTCTATTAGGTGAGGCTTTATCTTCATGTCCCAACTGTGTCCTGTGCATATTCAATGACACTTGAAAGCACAAATTCTGAAAGCTAACAATAGCACTGAAGAGCCAAACATGCCAAAATACTTTGATATAATCCCCAATGAAGATGACAATAATATCAAAACAAGAATTAAAAAATTCTGTGAGGCTTGCCGTTTTATAGTTGGAGAAATTAATGACTATGGATGGTAAAGCTTTCAGACAGTATGAATCAAAATTTTTCAAATAAAAAGTGTATGCTATTCAGCCAAGATTCTACAAGTTGTTACTTTCTCGCTATTGAATAGTTTTATATTGTTCAGCTGGTAGACTGGGAGAAGCCAAGACAGTCTTCTGAAAGAAATAAGCAATTTAACAGTATCTTCCACAGCCATACCACCACCTCCCAAGTATGCTGGTGGCAAGCCAAGAATATAAACTTCTGTGGATGGGTGTGAACTGACCAAAGTGCCATAATTTAACTTAACAATGACATTGTTGTACATCATTTATTTTAAAACCCATGTTTTTAGACAAATTTATTACACTATTGCTTCTTGTTTTCTGTTTTTCAGCCAAGAGGCATGTGGGATCTTAGCTTCCCGACCAGGGATTGAACCCACACTCCCTGCATTGGAAGGCAAATTTTAACCACTGGACCACTGATACTTAATTTAGTTGGGCTTGAATGTCATTTAACTCAAACAATTACATTTACTTGTCAATGTGGTATTTAGAGGTTGGTGGTTTTCATCTCATTCTTTACTACTCTTCAGTGTTAACTTATTGAAGTTTCTCCTCCTGAAAAAGAGTGGTTTTTAAACAAACCACACTTTTTTTTTCCACTCTCTAGTTTATCAAGATAAAATCCCATGAAGAATAACAGAAATTTGCCTTTAACTTTAACTCTAAAGAGGCACATAGTCAGATAGAATGTCTTACTAATTATTTTTTAAAAATGCTCTTTACCAAAGAATCTTTAAAAAATCAGTTTATTAATGTTTAAAAGTTGATAAAGCTATGTGCAAAACGATCCACATTGTCAGAAACCTATTAAATACTATTTTTAAAAAAAGACATTTCTTGATTTAATTGCACTGGAAACCATACTAAACAGACACCAATATTTTTTTTTTATTCTTTGTGACATTTATACACATCTTCAATTAACTATTTAATGTACTGAAAACCTTGTCATGTTCCCTATCAGTTAAAGTAATGCTTTTTAAGGGCACAAGAGGATGGTATTTTCTGAAGAAATACACATTCAATGGTGTTAACACAGGTTAGGAAAATCCAATAAAATGCTGAAATACATTCAAAGATTACACAAAGTACTTTTAACACAACAAAATACAGCCATCCTGTTGGTTGAAATGATTCCCACAACACTCTGAAAGAAACATCAACAAAAGTGCCAACGACAGATGTTGTATTGTTAGATAAACTAATTAAAAAAAAACAAAAAACTCTCTTGGTTTACAAAGTCACCCCCCAACCCCGAGTCAGTTTTCACCTTCTTTTGCTTGTTTGTTTCTCCTATGACACTAAGGATACTGGCTGATGTCATTTAAATAAATTGGACTTCCTTATGCAGATTTCAGCCACGATGGATATAATACTGCAACACATTTCATTGCAAAGGTTTTTAGTTTTTTTTTTTTTTAAAGTGACTGCAATTAAATTCAAAAACACTCATCCAGCTTACGTGGAAACTTTGGCCACACAGCAAGTAAAATTGCTTTCCAGCTCCAAACCATCTCCACCACAGTCTACCTGCTGGATGCAGCCTACCTGCTACATATGCTCAAGATTGGACTGTGCCACACTCCCAGCTCTGAGTGCCAGGTAGTTAAAATATAAAGTAAAGGTATTCTGAGGAGGGGTGTGAAGGGGAAGGGAGGGTGGGATGCCTAGCATAGTAGGTATGTAGAGCATACCTAGCGAAGCAGAAGTGCACACACTCACTTGCCTTGGAAACTAAAGTGAAAGAAAACATCTCCTCAAAGCTCCCATCAGAGATGCTTTCACACAGGGACATTAGTCTTTGAGGAGGGGCCAAACGAACCCTTCAGGAGCTTGACAATGCTAGACCTTTGGCTCAGTGCAAAATCAAAGCTCCGGTAAGGGGAGGAAATAGATTCCAGGCGAGGACCTGATCTCCACCCTTCCCAGTGCATTGTTCACAGGAACTAAGTCTACCCACCAACTCCAGGCACTACCAGACTGTTCTGTGCTCTTTCTCCCTCCCTCTGGCTTCGGACAGCTCCTCCCTGGCAGCAGTGGAGGCACAGAGGCTTGGTTGGTTTTTATTTTTTCTCCCCAGACACTGGGGTGGTGGGTGACCATGCAAGAACACTCCCCATGGGTCGGCAGTTTCCCCTTTTAGGAAGAAGAGTTGACGTTTCCAGAAGACATAATGGTCTCTGGGTTGTCCCCATCGTCCTTCTGGGGGTGGGAGGAGTTGTCTGACTTACTGCGGCTGAATTCCATGCCCGCGATGATGGGTCGTGTGAATTTACTTGCGGAGTCTCTGCTGGGGCACTTGCAGCAGGACATGATCCGGACGAAGGCCCGACGCATCTCCTTGTTGGACAAAGTGTAAATGATGGGGTTGGTGCCGGAGTTGAGCACAGCCAACACCAGGAAGTACTCCGTTCTGAAGAGGATGTCACAGGTCTTCACCTTGCAGCCCACGTCGAGCAGGAGCAGGATGAAGAGTGGCGCCCAGCAGGCGATGAAGACGCCCAGGACAATAATCACGGTCTTGAGCAGTGCCAGCGACTTCTCAGAGCTGCGGCTGGCCTTGGAAATGTTCTTGCGGAAGGTCAGACGGCGGCTGCGAGTCCTGACCAAGGAGTAGATCCTGCAGTACAGGATGACAATGGAGAGCAGGAGCAGAGTGAAGACCGTGGTGCAGAAGAGGATATAGTGCTTGTGGTAGAGCGGCAGCACGGTAGAACAGCTGGGCAGCGTGCTGATGCAGTTCCAGCCCATGATAGGCAGGCCCCCCAGGATGAGGGAGATGACCCAGCAGGCACTGATGAGCAGGAAGGAGCGGAACCTGTTGCTCCCATTGTGGAGTTTCATCTTCAGCATGGTGATGTAGCGCTCAATGGCGATGGCCAGCAGGCTGAACACGGAGGCCGAGAGGGCCACAAACATACTCCCTTCCCGCAGAAACCACTGGGCGGGGGTTAGCTTGTAGGTGGTGGCCCCAGACAAGAGCAGGTTGGCTGTGTAGGCCACTCCCGCCAACAGGTCTGAGAGGGCCAGATTGCCGATAAAATAGTACATGGGTCGGTGGAACTTCTTGGTTTTCCAGATGGTCAGCAAAACAAAGATGTTCTCTAGGATGATAAAGCAGCAGATGAGAATGAACACCACTGAGATCAGTTTAATGCCATTGTCCTTGTCCGCGCTGATCTTCAGCTTTCCCGTGTAGTTATAATGCCGGACGATGATGTCGTAGTTGACATAGTCCGAGACAGGGCTGTGGAGGGCCTTGACCAGCGGGATACGGGTGGACCCCATGATGCGCACGGTCCCGACACCCGGGGCGGCGCTTCTCCAGATGAACGCTAGAGGGCGAGGCGGAGCGAGCTTTCACAGGCAGCCGGGGTGGTTCAAGGAGAGAGATCCAGGCTTTTTTTGTGAAGGTTTTTAGCTGGAGAGGGCCTCGGAAACCACAGCCTTAAACAAATCACAAACAGCAGAGAGTCAGGGAAAAAGCCACAGCACACTGGCGTAATTCATTCTAGCGAAGGCATTGCTCCAGTTTTCTTATTGTTGATTTGTTTTAAGGAAACTTGGGGAGAGTGCAGGGGGAAGGATTTTTTTTAAAAACATCAAACTCTCATTTCTTGGGGGAAAAA
The DNA here is from genome assembly GCF_029407905.1 of Bubalus kerabau. Classification (NCBI taxonomy): domain Eukaryota; kingdom Metazoa; phylum Chordata; class Mammalia; order Artiodactyla; family Bovidae; genus Bubalus; species Bubalus kerabau. Next base: position 42,889,422 of record NC_073629.1, read on the forward strand.
AGGAAGAAGGGTGAGAGAGAGAAAGAAAGGAGAAAAAAAAAAAATTACCCAAACTGAAAACTCCGATTCGACAAGACGAAAACGTCCCCTATGGTTACATACACTCAAATGGAAATGGGAAAACTGGAGGTGTGAGCCCCATTTAATTCCACTCCTGCTTCCTCATCACACACACACACACACACACACCTCCACCTCTCCCAACGCTGTCCCCACTCCCACTAGGTTTCCAGCTCCAGTAGAAAAACTAAAGCCTTCACCAGCTTCGCGGCGGGCTCACCACTAGCTCCTAGTCACACCTTCGAAGAGACCAAATCACCAATGTGAGACTCACACCTCTGTGCTCCGGCACTACCCAGCTAAAACCACCTCCTAATTGCCATGCAAGAAGTTAGATTTGCACGAAAATCATTTGAAAGCGTAAGTCACTTTTTAGGCTCTATTAATAATCTCTAGGAGCAGGTGTGCTTAGGGTCCGAAGGCGCAGCACAGTGTGGGCAGCCAAGCCCGCCCTGGCCCTGCGGTAAACAGGAAAGCTTTAGCGCCTCCGTGAAGCAACTGCCTTTTCATTCTTCTTCTTTTTTTTTCCGCGCAAGTCAGTGCAAGAAACTATAAAAGTACTCAGTAAAAATCATTCATAAGCTATTGCAATAAATCCCAGAAGTTTCGTACACCCATTGATTGCAAAAGGAGTATTTTTAGTTACTGTGGATATAGCCCAAACACGCATACAAAAAATTAAATTACAAACGCTAAAAATACACGCCACTGCATTTCAAATTCCGAATGCAAAATTACTCTCCAGAAACTCATACAAACAGAAGCCTGGCGGTTCGTTGCTAAGTCAGTTTTATTTACTGCCCTCCCCCAATACGTTGCCTCGTCTCAGAGACCTACAAAGTGTCGAGGGGATGAAACATGGCACGTGTGAGCAGTCTACCCGTAAGTTGTTTAAATGTTTCAGGGTGACATTCACGGTAGCAAATGCGATACAAGTGGAATTCTCAAGACTACAGCAATTCCCGGGACCCAGAGGCTGTTCGGCGCCCAGTAGCTCCGCATTTCCCCCCATCTAATTCCACACCCGGCTCGCTCGCAGGGCAAGTTTAAGCCCTTACCTCATCTCCCGCAGTCTTTGTCTATAGGATTTCCCAAAATAAGCGCCTTCCCTCCCACTCCGCAGACCCACCGCAGCTTCCTCTATCCCCCAACCCCAGATGGTTCTACAAAGAGGACTTAACACTTTTCCAAACTTTTTAGTGAGCCCAGAACAATCCGATCCGGTTGGGCGCCTGAGTAGCCCAGAGATGCTTGTTCTCAGCACCCAGAGATGGATGGTTTAAGTGTTTGCTTTGCTTCTCTCCGGTTTGAAAATTTTGTTTCTGCCTCTGAAGACCTCCGGCCGCGATGCTCCCCCGCGCGCCCGGGTCCGCGCCTGCCCAGCGCTCACTCCCTACCTGGCTCAGGCGGGACGCAGCTGCGTTCGCGGAGCTCCGGGTCTGCCCTGCGCGCTCGGCATCTTGCTGCTGCCCGGGACTGACTGCGTCGAGCTCTCAATTTACTCGAGTCGGGATCCCCTCCCTCCGCAGCCGCACACTCCAATGGCCAACGCTCTTGCAGTGGCCGGGCAGACCGGTTAGCTGAAGTCGCCGAGCGCCCCGCTGAGGCTGAGTGGCTTCTTTAGGAAGAGATGAGGAGGAGTGAGTGCCTCAAACCCCCATGCCCCTCTGCTCGCGCCTGGGGGCCGCCGGATCTGTGCAGCTGAGACTCACTGTCCAGGAAAGATCTGCGGCAGAAACACACAGACAAAAAAGAACCCCTCCTCCCCAAGGGAACCAAAAAAAGAAGGGGGAAAAAAAAAGAAAGAAAGAAAGGGGGCGGAGCCTGGTGCCCCCTGGACTCTAAATGTATAAATCACGGCCCTCGCCCTGCTATCCGCCGCTCCCTGGCGGTGGAGACGGTTTTCCCCAGCCTTAGAAAAGAAGGGAGGTGACGCGCTTTTGGAAACTTTTCTCAAGAAGAGTCTTAGGAGACAGAGGACGGCCTGGCCAATCTAGTGCGCCTTTCTGGTCCCCTAACCCCGCAGCCCGTGGGGGATCGGAGTCCGAAGATTGTGGCCAGGCGCTCCGGGCCCCCACCCCCACCCCGCCCCCGGACCCCAGGCGCTTCTGCGGAGGCAGGGAGAAACCAGCTCCGCGACCCCGCGAGTCCAGGTCGTGTTCCTGGGGACGAGATGCTGGGAAGGGGCTGCCAGAAGGATGGAGGAGACATGCAGCCCGGGTAGAAGAATGGCCTGGGAGGTTCCTCCACTTCAGCTCACTTCCCTCCCTCACCTTTATCCTTCTGCTGCCTCAAAACTTGCGGTCTGAGGGGCAGAAAGTGGCTTTCGCGGGGCGCACAGTGAAATGGGCCAGCTGGGGGCGAGGTGTTGTGCGGGGGTTCCCCTCACTCAACTGGGCGCAAAATCAGGCCTTGTGTCCCAGATTCTAGCCAGTGGTGAGGTCTGTGAGGGGGTGGGCAGCTGCTGGGGCCTGAGAGTTTAAACAGCTTGGGCAGCTCAGGAGTTTCCAAAGAGAAAGGGCTGCCCGGCGCGGACCACCCTAGGACCGGCAGCTGCCCAGCCTGGGGCCGGCGCCCTTGTCTGTCTTTCTACTTCGGAGGCCCAGCCTCAGTGCTCACAGCTCGCCCACTCTTTCGTTTCGCTTGCATGCTGCTTCAGAATGTGAGACTTGAGAGTCGGCCTTGGTCAGCTTCGCCTACGTGGTAAACTGAGGGCCCTTCTGCCCTGCCCTTCTGCGTGTAGCTTTGCAAGACAGTTTCCACCCAATCTCTGGTCTCACTGGCTTCCCATCCAGGCAGATGTGAACGCAAAACTTCTCCGTTGTGAAGTTTCACTTAACACAGTACAGACACACCCTGTACCTGAATGACTCAGAAGGAGGCTGAATGAATAAACAACAACTCCTGGCTTCTGGGATCTTATGACTTTGCAAAGGAAAAAAAAAAAAAAAAATCAAATGACAGTTAGTATATAGTTTCCCCAAAAGCTCTCATCAACAGCCTTGGGCCCAGCACACACCCTCAAGCTCAACAACAGTAACTTCGTAAGACATAGAAACCAAGATAACGGTCCTCTAGAATAAACTCTGATTGGGTTTGAGGATGTATTTCTCTTAAAAGGGATGATATATTGAGTTTGCTCAGCACAACATAATGTGTGGACTTGGCAAACTTCACCCCATCTACTAATTTATGAGTTCTTTAAAGGGAAAAGAATTAAAGTAAATGGTACACCCAGACTATATCAGGCATGTGGTAGATTATCTAATTTAACTACTGCTCTGTGAAGCAAATGTTGTTGGTCATTTTGTTGATGAAGGAAATGTCACACAGTTTAAACCACTGTATTTTCCAGCTAATGAGTCGCTGAGCTAGGTTTGAAAACTCAAATGCCTTCAGTAAACAGTTTGGGGGTTCTGTATGTATACAACTATCTGACAATGAAAGTCCTTTAAAACCACTTATTTCCTGACTATCAAGCTTCACACATATTAACACGTTTTATCCTTACCTTACCTTTACTTATCATGATCCTAACACAAGTTAGGTACTATGTTTTTTTGTTTGTTTTTGTTTGGATTTGGGTTGTGTTTTTTGTTTTTGTTTTTGTTTTTGTGGGGGCAGCGGGGCTGTGCCATGCTGCATGTGGGATCTTAATTGCCAACCAGGGATGGAACTCGAGCCCCCTGCATTGGAATCGGTGTCTTAACCACTGGACCATAGGAAAGTTCCAGGATAGGTACTATTAAAATCCTAATTTTACAAACAAGGAAACTGAGTCTCAAACAAATTAAGCAACTTGGTTAGCGTGGGCGTTGACCATAGACAAGCTGCTGATTTCTTAACCGCTACCCCAAACCACCACAATAAACCTCAACCATGTCAAAGAATTATGTGGGGGAAGTCAGTCCTTTTTTCGTGAATACTGTTGGAGGACAACATTCAATACTGATTCAATATTTAGAAGAGCTCAAATACTTTGCAGATGATTACTTAGCAATATTCATCCTTAGTGCACAGCTATGAGATATAAAATGTAGGTGAGCACTCAGATAAAATTAGAAAGCAGTCACAGTGATTTGCCGCAACGGCTTCCCTGCCAGTTTGGTTCCCACATTTGTCTCTTCCCATCATTCTCATGAGAGGCCCCAAGAACTGTCCCCTCAAGCTATCTCCTGGCTGTTAGCCCAGCTCCCTTTCAACTGTTGCCTGGAAGATAAGCCCAGTGTTCCTACCTTCTTCCCCGCACACTGAGCTTACCATCTGATGCCCATTACATTGAGGTGAATCCATTCCAGACTTCTTATTTCAAAGCAGCTTTGCTGTTCTTTATGCATGTTTTGGGAGAGCTGGGTTCAGTCCTGGGTTGGGAAGATCCTTGCCTGGAGATCCCCATAGACAGAGGAGCCTGGTGGACTACAGTCCATGGGGTTGAAAAGAGTCAGACATAACTGAGCGACTAAGCACATGCATGCTTTAATGTTTCTCTTTAAGGGCTGTCAGATAAAATATCATGCAATATTTGAGACATATACTGAAACAATCATGTCGTTTTAATCTGCAATTCAGATTTCACTGAGCGAGTGGTATTTTTATTTGCTGAATCTGGCAACCCTACTCGCTTTCCTAAAGGCTCCAGTCATTTTCCAACTTCACTCTTCCCCCTAGTCTCCTGCAAAGATCCAACCCTTTCCTTGTTCATTTGGTCCTAGGAGAATAACTAAACTCTTACTTCATAGAGAAAAAGAATATCAGACTTATAAATTCTAGTTTAATAACAATTTCACCCACACTTACCTCCTTTCCACAACTCTACTCCTGCCTATATCACCATGCTGCTTTCCCCTAATTTTCTAAGGTAAAATCCTGCACAGGCCATCAGTATGTGTGTATTTAGTTGTGTGCAACTCTTTTTGATCCCATGGATTATAGTCCGCCAGGCTCCTATGTCCATGGACTTTTCCAGGCAAGAATACTGGAGTGGGTTGCCATTTTCTACTCCAAGGGATCTTCCCGACCCAGGGGTTGAACCTGCATCTCTCATGTCTCCTGCATTGAAAGGCAGATTCTTTACCAAGATGCCACCTGGGAAGCCCAACTATCTAAAACTTGGATAAATTATTCCTTCTCTCTTCTGTACTTTCAATTATTGCCCTCTGACGACTTTTCACTTTCAACTTACCTTAATATTCATGTGTTTCCTCTACTCAAAACTTATTGTCTTCCCTTCATATTAGGTCCCAGTATCTTTCTCTTCTGTTTGCCAATATTCAGAACTATGTAATGAAATATGACTGAGCTTTGGAACCAGACAGACTTGGGTTCAACCTTAATTCTGCCAGTTCCTAGCTGTGTGACTTCGGGCAAATTCCTTTAACTTCCTGGAGCCTTAGTTTCCTCATCTCTAAAATGGTATAATGGTATTTCTTTCAGGAGTGTGAGGGTTAAAGAGCTTCATGTGTGTAAAGAGTATTACAGTAAATACTTCACCCTCCCACCACCTCTATCTTTATAAGATTCATTGCTTTTATTACCTCACTTTCCATCTTTCCATTCACTTTCCTTTTTGATTATAATACAAAATTATTTTAATAAAATTAATACATGCACATTTAAAAAAAATTAGAAAACTCACAGGGAAGAGCATTAGTCCTCCTCCATGACCCTCTAATCTTTCCAACCACTTTAGAATCTTATTGATCTTTCTTCTAGTGGCTATATGAGCTCTCTAAGTCCACTATTTTATACTTCTGCTTCTTGATTATCAATTTTATACAGTATCTATAGATTTTCTGCTATGTTGAAGGAGTATGTTGAATTTACTTTCCCTTAAGAAATGTGCTTGTGTTATAAGCTTTCTAAATTCTTGCATGCCTGCAATTTTAAAAATTCTACTTTTACACTTGACTAATATTTTGGCTGAATACAGAACAATAGAGTGTAAGTAATTTTCCCTGAGAATTTTGAAGGCATTACTCCCTTGTCCTTTAATTTCTAGTACTACTGGTAAAACGTTTAAATCTATTCTGATCAAAACCTCATGTGACTACATTTAGTCTTCTTTGGTTGTTTTTAGAATTTTCTCTTTCTCCATAGTGTTCCAGAATTATACAACAATATACTTTGATTTTTCCAAGTGTTTTCCTAGGACGTCATCTGAAATTATTTTTTGGATAACTTTATTTTCTCTATTCTCTCTTTCTAGAACTTCCACTCTTCAGATTATGGCCCATTTGGACTGATCTTTTAATTTCCTCATATTTAAACTTCAGTACTTTGGCCTGATGCAAAGAGCCAGCTCAATGAAAAAGACCCTGATGCTGAGAAAGAATGAGGGAAGGAGGAGAAGGGGGCAACAGAGGATGAGATGGTTTGATGGCATCACTGACTCAATGGACATGAGTTTGAGCAAAGGGAAGCCTGGAATGCTGCAGTCCATGGGGTTGCAAAGAGTCAGACACGGCTAAGTGACTAAACAACAACATTTTCTATTTTTTTACATGTTTGCCTTGTTTTCTAATTTCTGGGAGTTTTCTCAACTTAATCTTTTAACTCTTCAGTTAACATTTCCCTTGCTTTTATCAGGCCTTTAATTCTAAATGCTATCTTTTTCTTTTATGAGTACTTCAGTTTTATATAACCCTGTGCTGTTGATGGTATTTTTCCTATTTTCTTTTTTTTTTCTTTCTTTTTTTTTTAGAATACCAAAGCATTTATTTCTCATTTTCCTGTTTGTTTTGGTCTCAGCCCTTTGTGTCAGAGGCTTTTCCCACTGGCAGGTAATCTCTGGCTATCTATTCATATTTCAGACAGAGTCACTGAAAGCTAATTTAAACTCCTTGCGGGGAGCTTGTTAATGGAAAGATGCTGGGTAATCAGACTGTGTTCTTTTGTTGGAGGGTCACAAAAGTAAGCACCTGGAGATCTCTATTCCTAAGCTGGTCAATTTCACCTTGTCTGCTTTCTAGCATTTTCCCAGGTGAATCAAGGAAGAGCAGGAGAGAGAAGTAGGGGGACTCTTCGTACTCAGTATTTAGATTTGAACTGAATCACAATAATGGGGATCCCCACACACATACTCGAAGCTCTGCCACGTGTCCCAAAGACTCTCTGATTTAGGCTCCAGGAAACTTGCGGTCATCTGCTGAAATGGGGGTATTGGTACTTGTCCTGTCATACAAGTTGGAAATAGTGGGCTGGAGATATGGCTGCTAATTTTAATTCAATTTAAAAAGTAATTTTATTTAAAAACCTAAAAGGAAAATGAATGAGAAGTAAGAGGTTGAAAGCAATGAGTCTAGCAAGGCTAGAGAGAGGCAGATGGGAGGTGATATATGGAGCATCTTTTCTCTAGTAGATGTTTCACACTCACTCCTCTTATTTTCAGATCATCATTTACACCAATTTTCAGAAATACCTATAGCTTCCATCTCTTCACATTATTTGAGGATCTGTAGTGGTAATTTGGGCTTCTCAGGTGGCGCTAGTGGTAAAGAACCTGCCTGCAAATGCAGGAGATGTAAGAGACCTGGGTTCAATCCCTGGGTTGGGAAGATCCCCTGGAGGAGGACATGGCAACCCACTCCAGTATTCTTGCCTGGAGAATCCCATGGACAGAAGAGCCTGGTGGGCTACAGTCCATGGGGTCACAAAGAGTCTGCCATGACTGAAGGGACTTAGCACGTATCTACCCATGGTGGTGATTTAACTTGCCTCTAGAATTGCCCTGCTTCTAACACAAGGTTCAACTTTCTGTAGTCTGACAAGCCATTTACACACATTAATTTGTTTTCCAAAATTTAATTGGTATTGTCAGAGGCAATTAACCCTGAAGCTAACATAGCTCAAACTCTCCTGTCCTGCTTCCAAGGTCCTGCTTCCTTGAAAGGAGTCCTAGCAATATGTCCATGAAAAGTAAGCCATTTTACCCATGGCTAAGTTTCTTGTTTCATTCCATTAGGAAGTCTCATCTGTTTCATTTCCTGATGGGTAGGGGTGCTTTTGGAGTTACTGTAGGCATTTTTGGGATCTGGCTGAGGGGAAGTTGAGCTGCATTTAGTTTGAGTAAAGGACAGGGGTCTACATTTAGATTCAATGTAGAAGGATATGTGAGTGAAATCGGGGCTTCCCAGATGGCTAGTTGTAAAGAACACACCTGCCAATGCCCAGTGCTGGAGACATAAGAGATGTGGGTTCAGTATGTGGGTTGGGAAGATCCCCTAGAGGACGGCATGGCAACCCATTCCAGTATACCTGCCTGGAGAATCCCCAGGACAGAAGAGCCTGGCGGGCTACAGTCCATAGGGTCACAAAGAGTCAGACACAAGCAAAGTGACTTAGCAGGCATGCATTTGAGCAAGATCACAGTTACTTCCAAGTTATTACTAGCTACCCAAGTGTAGAACTGATTTTCAGAATTTCTACTGCCCTCAATGGCTACTCATGCTGTCATGATATAAAATGCAAGGCCAGTGTCACATGACTGTAAGCTAGAAACTAGTCTGGGGAAATACTTTCCAAGATGTCATGTGTAACATATAACCAGAACATTTGATTCTCACTGATCCCTCATGAAAACAGAAGTTCTCTTCTTTCCAGAATATACTTGATGACTTAGTATATATAATTATTAAACACATCATATACTTTTTTTCTGCTTTTGATGGAATTCACCCAAAAAAGATTGATCAGAATTTGTGTATATGTCCAGTATTTGTAGGGTATAAATAACTATTGCAATTTGGAAATAAGTTTAGGACTATGTCAATAAAATATATGAGAAATTACAGACTCCTCACTTGGGCATATATAAAAGATACTTTATTCTGTCATTTATTTATTGATTGAAAATTCATATTAAAACTTAATAGAATATGAAACAAAAACAATAAAATGGGCAATTAAATAAACAGAAATTTTTCTGATGCTGAGAAAGAAGTAGTATCAGATCACACCAAGACCATAATATGTTATTAAGAAGAAGATACATGTTTTGAATAGAAGCAATGAATATGTTTTTGGATTGTTGATAATCCATATAATGAAGGGTAAATAATCATAAAAATTAGAAAAAGGTAAGTTTCCTGCTGATTTGACACACAAAACAACATGGACAAAAATGTTATAAAGTTCAAGATATGTTACTGTGACATAAAGATACTAACAGCAAATGGTTTATGATCATCTCCATCTAAGTACATTTGCAATTAGTCAAAACACAAGAAAACTTGAAATGTTTTAAAGTCTTACAGTTTATATATGAAAAAATAGGCAACTACTTTCCTAAATTTGGCAACAGTCCTAAAAGCTTATATGACACTATCAATAGTCATGTCAAGGCTAAAAGAAGTTCTTCTAACTCATCAATTTAAGAACTTCCTTTGAGCTGTATGCTAGAGGGAAGACTAAATTGCCTTTCTATTCTAATGATAGATTTAACATTTTATCACATGAAGAGTAGATGGGAGGCAATATAGCCAAAGATGTAAAAAAAAAAAAGCCAGTATCAAAAAATTCCTAAGGCAGTTAATAAAAACACTGCTATTTTTTTGATATCATAATGTCTGCTGGCTTTTTAAAATTAGCAGTTTGTTGTGATGTCTTTTATTCTATTCATTTTCAAATCTGATTTTGTGCTCTTTTTGTCAATGAGTGCCTGCTATTTTGTAAGCTCCTGCCTTGCTCTTGTTTCTTCTTCCATTCTCTTTGTCCTAATAAGTTTATCTTACTGCATCTGGTAGGATTGAAAAAGGGAGAAAACACGTACAAACCTTCATGCTTTGACAGAAATTTCCATTCATGATTTTTTAGACAGTAATTTTTATTTTAATCAAGATGTGCATGTAATTTTCAAATGAAATATTTCTATAAAAGTTGTTAATTTAAGGACTTCCTTGGTGGTCCAACAGTTAAGACATTGTGTTTCCACTTCAGGTGGTATTGGTTCAATCCCTGGTCCAGGAAGATCCTGCATGAGGCGTGGCCCAGCCTTCCCCATCCCCCCCCCCCCCAAAAAACAGAAACAGACCAAAAAAAAGTTATTAATGTATGAAATAATTCTCCCCCCTCCCCATTCTTTCTCCTCAGTGATAACTACTTTTGCCTCTTTCACTTTTCCTTTGTATATTTGCTTCCATGCCCTCCCCTGGTGGTGTCAGTGGTAAAGAATCCACCTGCCAGTGCAGGAGACACAGGAGACAAGGATTCCATCTCTAGATTGGGAAGACCCCCTGGAGAAGGGAATCGCAGCCCACTGCAGTATTCTGGCCTGGAAATCCTATGGACAGAGGAGCCTGGGGGGCTAGTCTATGGGACTGCAAAGAGTCAGACATGACTTAGCAACTAAATAACAAACAATTTGCTTCCATGTTCTCTAATAACGTACCTATGTTGATTTTTGGATTTTTTTTCTATTTTAAAAATTGTGTGTTGACTTTATCCTTTGAATATTAGGATTTAGCTCTCAAACACGCTGCTCCCTCAACTGCTTTCCAGTTTCCTGTCCCCAAAACACAGATCAAATATTAATTTTTATATTATTGCGACTCTGCAGATTTTACTCACAGCTTAGTTAGGTATGTACTATGATATGTTTACCTTCAAGTATACCTTTTGGTTTTCCCTAGGCTTGAATGTTGTCATTTTCTTTGCTCAGTCTCTTATACACTTATTACTAATTCATTCCCTCACCCTGTTTATTTAACCTATATGCAGAGTACATCATGAGGAACGCTGGACTAGAAGAAACACAAGCTGGAATCAAGATTGCCGGGAGAAATATCAATAACCTCAGATATGCAGATGACACCACCCTTATGGCAGAAAGTGAAGAGGAACTCAAAAGCCTCTTAATGAAAGTGAAAGAGGAGAGTGAAAAAGTTGGCTTAAAGCTCAACATTCAGAAAACGAAGATCATGGCATCCGGTCCCACCACTTCATGGAAAATAGATGGGGAAACAGTGGAAACAGTGTCAGACTTTATTTTTCTGGGCTTCAAAATCACTGCAGATGGTGACTGCAGCCATAAAATGGCTGCTGCTGCTGCTAAGTCACTTCAGTCCTGTCTGACTCTGTGCGACCCTATAGACGGCAGCCCACCAGCCTTCCCCGTCCCTGGGATTCTCCAGGCAAGAACACTGGAGTGGGTTGCCATTTTCTTTTCCAATGCATGAAAGTGAAAAGTGAAAGTGAAGTCACTCAGTCGTGTCTGACTCTTAGTGACCCCATGGACTACAGCCAACCAGGCCCTCCGTCCATGGGATTTTCCAGGCAAGAGTACTGGAGTGGGGTGCCATTGCCTTCTCCGACCATGAAATTAAAAGACGCTTACTCCTTGGAAGGAAAGTTATGACCAACCTAGAGAGCATATTCAAAAGCAGAGACATTACTTTGCCAACAAAGGTTCGTCTAGTCAAGACTATGGTTTTTCCTGTGGTCATGTATGGATGTGAGAGTTGGACTGTGAAGAAGGCTGAGCGCCAAAGAATTGATGCTTTTGAACTGTGGTGTTGGAGAAGACTCTTGAGAGTCCCTTGGACTGCAAGGGGATCCAACCAGTCCATTCTCAGGGAGATCAGCCCTGGGATTTCTTTGGAAGGAATGATGCTAAAGCTGAAACTCCGGTACTTTGGCCACCTCATGCGAAGAGTTGACCCATTGGAAAAGACTCTGACATTGGGAGGGATTGGGGGCAAGAGGAGAAGGGGACGATAGAGGATGAGATGGCTGGATGGCATCACTGACCCGATGGACGTGAGTCTGAGTGAACTCCGGGAGTTGGTGATGGACAGGGAGGCCTGGCATGCTGCGATTCATGGGGTCGCAAAGAGTCGGACATGACTGAGCGACTGATCTGATCTGATCCCTTACTCTCAGGGCATGCAAACACCTGAGAAAATACAGCAGATTAATGGGGACATCACTCCTGAGTCCCCTATTCTTCTCTCTAGCCTCAACTGCTGCCTGGTTATTGTCCTGGGTTGTCCTCCCCTTCTCTCCTATTTGGGGCCTCAATTCCTGGCTCTGCTTCATTCTTTATGCCTTCATATTGATGGAGCACAGCTGCCAGGAGTTTCCTGGTTAAAGGTATATGGAAGATAAAATCCTTGAGAAGTTGAATATACACAAATATTCTGTCTTAACTCTTTAGTCAAAGCTTGGCTGAGTATAAAATTCTGCGTCAAAAGCTGTTTTGTTTGATAATGTTTAAGGCACTGTTGCATCATCTTCTAGCATCCAGTGTCGCTAAGAATTGTGATCCCATCCTGACTCCCTATCCTTGTGTGTCTGCTGTGTTTATTGCTTTGTCCTGTCCCACCCCACAGGGCCTTCCCACAATGGAACAATTTATACCTCCCCACCAAGCGTGCAGTCTCTGTTGCCTCCAACTGAACCTGGTGGCCCTTTTTAACGAGAATGAGGTACAAATGATGCTGAGGGACTTCCAAGGCTAGGTCGTAACAAGAATATGGCTTCCTCCTGGTGCTTGCTCTTTCTTGCTCTTAGCATTCACACCATATTGCAGACACTACATGGAAAAAGAAGAGAAATAGAAATGCCAAGGGTACCATTTGTCCTTGTTAAGATTTTAGACACATACAAAGACCATGAGGGCACTGTGTGGATGAGCTGAGCTTGCTAAGTGGTGGGCAGCACTGGAAGATAACCTGGCTGAGCCATTTCACTGGGAGACCCCTGTCAGTAGCTTTAGGCTTTTTTCTCCTGGGGTACATATTTATCGAGAGGAAAAAGTCTTTCACCCTCTTTACTAGAATACATAAACTTGGTTACAGCATCCTGGAAAAACAGAGAGAGAATCTGTTATCTCACTGTTCAACAGAGACTTTCGCTTAATCCATCCATTTGTACTGTGGTGTTCCTTGGTCAAGGTCATTCGGTAATAACAAGGATCTACTCTAGAGCAGAGGAAACTCTATGCCATAGTCTGATGACCTATATGAGCAAATGAGCTGAAAATGAATGAATATATGTATATGAATGACAATAACTTTGCTGTACATCTGAAACTAACGCAACATTATAAATCAACTAGACTTCAATAAAATACCCCACAGCTTCTGCCCCAAGAGTGAGGAGACAGTCTTTCTGGCTATACAGGGTTAGGAAAAGTCATGGTGAGGCAGTACAAGGTGAGGAGGTGATGATAAACGCTTCTTTTTTTCTTTAAGTTTCTTTTCAGCTTTTAATTTTTTATATATTAGTTATGCATTTGCTAGTTGGTTTAGTCACTAAGTTGTGTGTGACTCTTTTAATCTCATGGACTGTAGCCTGCCAGGCTCCCCTGTTCATGGGATTCTCTAGGCAAGAATACTGGATTGAGTTGCCATTTCCTTCTCCAGGGGATCTTCCCAACCCAGGGATCGAACCAGGGTCTATATATATATATATATATGTGTGTGTGTGTATATATATATATTTATATAGTTGATTTATAAGAGTCTAACTGCTTCTGGAAAAGGTCAGGTGTCATTCCAGTCCCTAAGAAAGTCAATGCCAAAGAATGTTCAAACTACCGCACAACTGCACTCATCTCACATGCTCAAAAAGTAATGTTCAAAATTCTCCAAACCAGGCTTAAACAGTACATGAACAGTGAACTTCCAGATGTTCAATCTGGATTTAGAAAAGGCAAGAGACCAGAAATCAGATTGCCAACATCTGTTGGACCATTGAAAAAGCAAGAGCGTTCCATAAAATCATCTACTCTGCTTGATTGACTGTGCCAAAGCCTTTGGCTGTGTGGATCACAACAAACTGTGGAAAATTCTTCAAGAGACTATCTGACCTGCCTTCTGAGAAATCTGTATGCAGGTCAAGAAGCAACAGTTAGAACTGGACATGAAACAACAGACTGGTTCCAAATAGGGAAAAGAATACATCAAGGCTGTATATTGTCACCCTGCTTATTTAACTTATATTCAGAGTACATCATGTGAAATGCTGAACTGGATGAAGCACAAGCTGGAATCAAGATTGCAGGGAGAAATATCAATAACCTCAGATATGCAGATGACACCACCCTTATGGCAGAAAGCGAAGAAGAACTAAAAAGCCTCTTAATTGAAAGTGAAAGAGGAGAGTGGAAAAGTTGGCTTAAAACTCAACATTCAGAAAACAAAGATCATAGCATCTGGTCCCATCACTTCATGGCAAATAGATGGGGAAACAATGAGATATTTTATTTTGGGAGGCTCCAAAATAACTGAAGATGGTGACTGCAGCCATGAAATTAAAAGATGCTTGCTCCTTGGAAGAAAAGCATGCTAAAAAGCAGAGACATTACTTTGCCAACAAAGGTCCATCTAGTCAAAGCTAAGGTTTTCCCAGTAGTCATGTATGGATGTGAGAGCTGGACTATAAAGAAAGCTGAGCACAGAAGAATTGATGCTTTTGAACTGTGGTGTTGGAGCAGACTCTTGAGAGTCTGTTGAACTGCAAGGAGATGCAACCAGTCCATCCTAAAGGAAATCAGTCCTGAATATTCACTGGAAGGACTGATGCTGAAGCTGAAACTCCAATATTTTGGTCACCTGATGTGAAGAATCAACTCATTGTAAAAGACCCTGATGCTGGGAAAGATTGAAAGCAGGAGGAGAAAGGACAATAGAGGATGAGATGGTTGGATGGCATCACCGACTTGATGGACATAAGTTTGAGCAAGCTCCAGGAGTTGGTGATGGACAGGGAAGCCTGGCGTGCTGCAGTCCATGGGGTTGCAAAGAGTGGGACACGACTGAGCAACTGAACTGAACTGAATTGCTTCTAAAGCAGAATTTTCTGTTTTCATCTTAACTTTCAACCCCACTTTCAGAGATACCTAAAATCCCCAATTCTGGGTTTTTCTGGAGTTCTATACCATAACTCAACTTCTTTTGGGGTTTCCCCTGTGGCTTAGTTTTCAGTTTTATTAATTGTATTAAGTAAATTAGCATACATTCTCTGGTTTTCAGTTTCCAGAATTCTGTTATTGTCATCTCTTGTCATTTGTTTCTCTTTGTTTATGAGAAAAAAAAAAAAATCCCGTTACTATAATGTCAATGAGGTGTCAGGAGAGGAAGGAAGTGAAAGTGTCCAATTTACTATCTCTGAAGAGAGGTCATTTTTGATTTGCTCTTAAATCCTAGCAGTAAGACTTCTGCTGCAGTCGTTCTCCCTTTCTAAGAACACAAGTGACTCTAACCAACAGAGACAAAGGCTTCTCAGGAATCCCCAATTACGGGAACTTACTATAACGTTTTTCACAGTTGGCTCCCCCTTGTTGAAACTACTTTTATAGCGCTGCTCTCTCTTGTTCTCTTCTGACTCAGATTTCTCTTTCCCAGAACTCTTAACTGCCTTCTCTTTTTCTATATTACCTTAAATAGTGCTGTGTGCTAAGTTGCTTCAGTCATGTCCGACTTTGTGATCCCATGGACTGTAGCCCACCAGGCTCTTCTGTCCATGGGATCTTCCAGGCAAGAATACTGGAGCAGGTTGCAATTTCCTTCTCCAGGGGGTCTTCCCGGCACATGAATCAAAACTTTGGGTCTCTTACATCTCCTGAATTGGCAGGCAGGTTCTTTACCACTAGTACCACCTGGAATATGCTTATCCCCCAAAATAGGAAATAATTATATAATCTGTATTATGTTCCAGGCACTGTACTAAATAAGCATTTTGTTCTATTAAACAACCCATTTTACAGATGGAGGAACTGAGGCACAGAATGATTGAGTAATGTGTCCAAAGTCCCAGTTTTTCCCTACTGTGCCTATTGCCTCTTCAAGTGTTATATCCTTGGTCTACCATCTTATTCATTCATACTTTTTTGTTTTATTCTCATCTACTTCTAAGGCTGGCTTGATCTATCACATGTAGACAAATCTGAACTGTACATTTCTAGTCTCCCTTTCTCCTAAGCTATATATTCGAGTCTCAAATATTTATTGGAAACCCCTTTTTGAACAGCTCATTCCCACCTCAGCATAAAAATATCCAAGGCCCAACTATCTCATTTTCACCATTCTTTTTTCAGAAAAACCCAACCTACTCTGTGTCATGCATATCAGTTAATAGCAAGAATTCATCTCATCAGACAAGCTAGAATATTGAGTCCATCCTGACTGCTCCCTTTCTCTCACCCTCTATGTGAAATTTACTGTGAAGACTGTTGTCTTCAAAAGTGAAAATGTTGATCACTCAGTCGTGTCTGACTCTTTGCAACCCCATGGACTATAGCCTGCCAGGCTCCTCTGTCCAAGGAATTGGAATTCTCCAGGTAAGAATACTGGAGTGGGTTGCCATTTTCTTCTCCAGAGGATCTTCCCAACCCAGGGATCGAACCCACATCTCCCACATTGCAGGCAGTTTCTTTACCATATGATCCACCAGGGAAGCCTGTCGTCCTCTGATCAGGCATCTGAATTCATTTCTTCATCATCCTTCAAATGTCATTGTTAGATTCTTACCTCCTGTTTATAACACCTTCCTCCTAACTGCTTCACTACCATCAGAATTGTTTTTCTAAATGCATAAGATCTGTTTGTTCTCTGTTTTGAGGTTGGACAGGTAGTCTCCATGGGAGGGAAGGGTTGCTTACATTACAAAAGGCTAACAGAGAATCCCTTAAAGAATCATCCCATGTCTATGTTTATAAATGCATACCAGGAAAAGCTAAGAGCTGTGATGTTCCAAACCACTGATGGTTAAGTATCAATCAGAAACTAAACTAAAGCAATTCTGGAGTCACAGAGATAAAAATAGATCTTCGTTTATTTATTTATAAATGTTTTTTATTTTACTTTTTACTATTTATTTGGCCACATCAGGTCTTAGTTGCGGCATGTGGGATCTAGTTTTCCTCCCAGGACTCCAACCCAGACGCACCACTTTGTACATTGAAAGCATGAAGTCTTAGCCACTGGACCACCAGGGAAGTCCCTGGGCCTTCATTTATTTATTCAATAATTAGTAACCAAGCCCCTACTGTAAACAAACAGACATTCTTCTAGGAATTGGCACTGCAGCCTTGAGAAAGACGGGTAAGTTCCCTTGTACCATGGAGTTAATATTCTTATGCTGAAGACTAATAGCAAAGAAATAAGTAAATAAGTTAAGATATCAGAAAGCAACAAGTAACATGCTGAGCATGAAGGCAGGATGATATGGCCTTGAATTGTTGCTCTGGGTGGCAAGGATTGGCCTGTCTGAGATGTTGGCTTTGGATACCAGTGCACCATGGCAGGCTCAGGCTCCCTGGCCCAGCATCGGGAAGGCATAAGAAGAGCTCTGCCCTGAGAACGGTAGGCCCAGTGAGAGGAGCTCTGAAGTAGGCATCATGGGACCGATCCAAGGGACTCAATCGGTGGCCTAAGGCAAGACTCCCCCACTCTCGGGACCTCTAAGGTCCTTTCCACCACTAGCACTTCATTACTTGCCTTCTTGGGTCCTGGGTCTCCCAAAATAATCTTCTTCCATTACTACCTCTATTCTTCCAGTTTAGGACTTCAACTGCAAAGCCTGGCTGGGCCTCTCCTACATCTTCATAGAACCTTGCTTGTCCAGTGGTGGGGAGAGCACCAGGCAGCCAGGGCATAGGGTACAAATGCAGGAAGCAGCTCTCGGCAAACATGTGACTGGTGGGTCGCTTAACTGAACAAGGCTGGAAGATCTTAAGAGGCATCAGAAATGCAGAGAAGCTGCACTAGCCTTCAGTAAGACTGTCTTCTCCTGAAGGAGAGTAATCTCTGTCCAGTTGAAGGATTACACATCTGTAAAGTAATATGTGAGCAAAATCTGAGTATTCAGAATGAAGTTTTTAAATGAAGACCAACAAAAATGACTTTATATATATTTATGTATAAGTTAAATATATGTACATATAACAGATCAGATCAGTCGCTCAGTCGTGTCCGACTCTTTGCGACCCCATGAATCGCAGCACGCCAGGCCTCCCTGTCCATCACCAACTCCCGGAGTTCACTCAGACTCACGTCCATCGGGTCAGTGATGCCATCCAGCCATCTCATCCTCTGTCGTCCCCTTCTCCTCCTGCTCCCAATCCCTCCCAGCATCAGAGTCTTTTCCAATGAGTCAACTCTTCGCATGAGGTGGCCAAAGTACTGGAGTTTCAGCTTTAGCATCATTCCTTCCAAAGAAATCCCAGGGCTGAGCTCCTTCAGAATGGACTGGTTGGATCTCCTTGGAGTCCAAGGGATTCTCAAGAGTCTTCTCCAACACCACAGTTCAAAAGCATCAATTCTTTGGCGCTCAGCCTTCTTCACAGTCCAACTCTCAATCCATACATGACCACAGGAAAAACCATAGCCTTGACTAGATGAACCTTTGTTGGCAAAGTAATGTCTCTGCTTTTGAATATGCTCTCTAGGTTGGTCATAACTTTCCTTCCAAGGAGTAAGCGTCTTTTAATTTCATGGCTGCAGTCACCATCTGCAGTGATTTTGGAGCCCAGAAAAATAAAGTCTGACACTGTTTCCACTGTTTCCCCATCTATTTCCCATGAAGTGGTGGGACCGGATGCCATGATCTTCGTTTTCTGAATGTTGAGCTTTAAGCCAACTTTTTCACTCTCCACTTTCACTTTCATCAAGAGGCTTTTGAGTTCCTCTTCACTTTCTGCCATAAGGGTGGTGTCATCTGTATATCTGAGGTTACTGATATTTCTCCTGGAAATCTTGATTCCAGCTTGTGTTTCTTCCAGTCCAGCATTTCTCATGATGTACTCTGCATATAAGTTAAATAAACAGGGTGAAATATACAGCCTTGACGAACTCCTTTTCCTATTTGGAACCAGTCTATCGTTCCATGTCCAGTTCTAACTGTTGCTTCCTGATCTGCATACAAATTTCTCAAGAAGCAAATCAGGTGGTCTGGTATTCCCATCTCTTGAAGAATTTTCCACAGTTTATTGTGATTCACACAGTCAAAGGCTTTGGCATAATCAATAAAGCAGAAATAGATGCTTTTCTGGAACTCTCTTGCTTTTTCCATGATCCAGCGGATGTTGGCAATTTGATCTCTGGTTCCTCTGCCTTTTCTAAAACCAGCTTGAATATCAGGAAGTTCACAGTTCACATATTGCTGAAGCCTGGCTTGGAGAATTTTGAGCATTACTTTACTAGCATGTGAGATGAGTGCAATTGTGAGGTAGTTTGAGCATTCTTTGACATTGCCTTTCTTTTGGATTGGAATGAAAATGGACCTTTTCCAGTCCTGTGGCCACTGCTGAGTTTTCCAAATGTGCTGGCATATTGAGTGCAGCACTTTCACAACATCATCTTTCAGGATTTGGAATAGTTCAACTGGAATTCCATCACCTCCACTAGCTTTGTTCGTAGTGATGCTTTCTAAGGCCCACTTGGCTTCACATTCCAGGATGTCTGGCTCTAGGTCAGTGATCACACCATCGTGATTATCTGGGTCGTGAAGATTTTTTTTGTATAGTTCTTCTGTGTATTCTTGCCATCTCTTCTTAATATCTTCTGCTTCTTTTAGGTCCATACCATTTCTGTCCTTTATCGAGTTCATCTTTGCATGAAATATTCCTTTGGTATCTCTGATTTTCTTGAAGAGATCTCTAGTCTTTCCCATTCTGTGGTTTTCCTCTATTTCTTTGCATTGATCGCTGAGGAAGGCTTTCTTATCTCTTCTTGCTATTCTTTGGAACTCTGCATTCAGATGTTTATATCTTTCCTTTTCTCCTTTGCTTTTCACTTCTCTTCTTTTTACAGCCATTTGTAAGGCCTCCCCAGACAGCCATTTTGCTTTTTTGCATTTCTTTTCCATGGGAATGGTCTTGATCCCTGTCTTCTGTACAATGTCACGAACCTCATTCCATAGTTCATCAGGCACTCTATCTATCAGATCTAGGCCCTTAAATCTATTTCTCACTTCCACTGTATAATCATAAGGGATTTGATTTAGGTCATACCTGAATGGTCTAGTGGTTTTCCCTACTTTCTTCAATTTCAGTCTGAATTTGGCAATAAGGAGTTCATGATCTGAGCCACAGTCAGCTCCTGGTTTTGTTTTTGCTGACTGTATAGAGCTTCTCCCTCTTTGGCTGCAAAGAATATAATCAATCTGATTTCGATGTTGACCATCTGGTGATGTCCATGTATAGAGTCTTCTCTTGTGCTGATATAAGCAAACTCTGGGAGTTAGTGAAGGACAGGGAAGCCTGGCATGCTGCAGTCCATGGGGTCACAAATAGTTGGACGTGACTGAACAACAACAGCAATATATATTTATATAAATACATATAACTTCACAGTAAATAAAAATTTCAGAAGGAATTTTGCTTTGTATAAACAAAATCAAAGAAGTTTCCAGCTTTGAAAATCCACTCAACAGTTGATCTTTCTCATGAATCATTTCTCCAGCTATTTTAGAAACAAAATGAAGACAGATTCACCAACAAATACGTTATGCAACTCTGTTTTTAAAGTTTCCAAATCCGCCTTACAGGTTTGAAATTAGCTGTGTTTTACATTTGTATTTTCTTTTATTATGTCATTTTCACAAGCTTAAAAAAGATCCAATTATTCACATGAATTGCAGAGGTAATTAAGGGCACTCTAGGCTATGATTTTCTCTCTCCATTGTGCATTGCTGAGATGAAACATAAAGACAGCATCTTGTTCTGCATTGCACAGCAGACTAGGCCATGAGGAGGAAAAAACAGTGATTGCTGCCACATTTATGTGTTTATTTTTAAGAAGATTGAACTGAATTGTGTGTATCTAAATATGAAGTTTAAATTGATAAGAAATCCAAAGGCATTTTAATTTCACAACTCTGGCTGGCAAATTGCAGGTATTACTGTGCTTTTAAAGCAAAGTTAACAACTTCTGTTAGTTCCTCCCATCTAAGTAGTAAGCAGGGATTGCCATTCTTATTTTACAGGCCAGGGAAAATGCCTAGGGAGAAAAGTGAGTTGTCAGAGGTCTCACAGAGTCTATAGCAGGGTCAGATGATAAATTATAGACTTTTATCTCCTTACCAATGCTTGAAAAATAATGAAAATGTTGAAGAGATGAAGGAAAAAAGAAAGAAATGAAAGGAAGGAAAAAAAAAAACTCAATGAGTATTTGTTATTCTATATTGCTTACTTATTTATTGTCTGAGCCTCCAATTGGAATGTAAGTTCCATTAAGACAAATATTTTGTCTATCTCTTCTACTGCCCTGTATATACTAGTACCTAGCATAGTGCCTGACACATAGAGATGCTCAATAAATATTGATGATGAGTTACTGAATAAAAATGTCTCAGATTAATCCAGAATTATGTCACATGGAAAGGATCATTTGAAAATGGCTAGATTATAAATCAGTGTTATTTTGATTTTTTATTTCAGTTTCAAATTAACAGTGATATAGAACTATTGGCCCATGAAAAGACATGAAGGAAGCTAAAACGCATTATCACTAAGAGAATAGAGAATAGAATCGCTGTGTGATTCCAACCACATGACATTCTGGGAAGTTATGGTGACAGTCAAAGATCAGGGGTCGTCAGGGTTTAAGCGGGTGGGAGGGCTGGACAGGCAGGACGCAGAGGAGTTTTAAGGCAATGAAACTCTTCTACATGGTGCTATAATGATGAATATATGTCATACATTAAACAATTGTCCAAACCCATAGAATGTACAACATCAAAAGTAAGCCTTACTGTAAACTCTGAACTATGGTTGATAATGATGTGTCAGAAGAGGTAGAGCTGTAGCAAATGTACCACTCAGCTGGAGGGTGTTGCTAATGGGAGAGGCAATGCACATGGAGGCAGAGCACATATGGGCGACTTCTATACATCCCATTCAATTTTGCTCTGAAATATAGTCTAGTAAAAAAATTTTTTAATTGAAAAATTTCAAAAAAAGTTTCCAAGTTGCCTCTGTCTGTGGTTCCTGTTCCTAGAGACAGTAACTTTAGTCTCTCTTTGTTCCATTGCTCTAACTTCATTGAAGGATGCTAACCTTCCTTTCTGAGGTATCCTGGGACACTCCAAGTTTTTTTCTATATATTTTAAGTCAAACTATCTTAATTATACCCTCTCGTTTTGAGAAAAGTCTGTCCAGTACATTTTTCATAATGATGTACATTTTATTTACATAAATTACAAATAATATATTTCCTGAACATTTGTTAATATCAGCATTGCAAAATCACATTGATCCTTCTTACCTAGAAAAGGCTGAATTAGATTAGTGAGACATCTAAATTAGAAAGGATTTTAAAAGTAAATTCATCCTAAATTCTTTAAAATTGCATAAATTACATGAATGAGGGTAACCAAGTATTGTTCAGGAGATGGCTGACTAAAATAAAGGAATGGGGAAAAAACCAGCTCTCATATATGTGAGGTAAACCAATGTCTCTCAAGAGCTTAAGGGATCTTAACATCTGTACCCAGAGCCCTTAAGCATTGTTTGGATTCAGATGGCTTAGTACACTGTCTTCACAGGTTATTTCACCCTCAGTCCATCCTAATTCTTATATGTTGCATTGTTTATAATTTTAAAAATCTCTTTTCTGTGGCAGGAGAGAAGTTGATAATTGAACAGAGAGACAAAAGGATAAACAGATAAAAAATGACTTGTATATGTTTCCACAATTGAGTCAAGGATTTTCAACCACTGGAGTCTTCTCCCTATCACTAAATTCAAATTGCTGAAAACTGAGGAATTTGGAAAGGTAATGTGGTAATTACTCTCCTGGTGTCCTCCTTATTTGAAATAAAAGTGTATTACTTAGGTAATTTAAATATTTATATGTTATTATATGTTATGCATATATTAGACATACATAAGTATATGTATGTTTATACTTGTATTAGATATGAACGTAAACTAAGTAATAAAAAGGAAAACAATTAAAGCTTGCTATTTACATACATTAGAAATTAATTATGTGCCAATCCCTCAACCCTTGACTTTTGCACTTGCTGTTCTTCCTGGAATGTTCTTACTATCCTCAAACAGCTCCCATCCTCACTTCATTCAGATCTTAGATCAAACGTTGTTTCCTCAGAGAAGTCAGACTGTCCTCTATCTACAAACGCACAATTTTCTCTACACTTCATCTTCTTAAACCTACTTGTTTTTTCTTTTTAAGCCTAAAGGTTGTGTTGCATTTTTTCTTTATAGTATTTCAATTAACACCCTACACATGATTTGCATGTCTCCTCCTACCAGAGTGTAAACCCTAAAAGTGAAATTTTTTGTTGATGGGCCCAGAAGAGTTTCAGAGACAGCTGTCACTCAGAATTTTATTGAGTGAATGAACCAAAAAAAAAAAAAAAGATCACAGAAAAATAGTGATATTTCTCCTTAAACACCAAACAAGCTTTTTTATTTTTTTAGAAAGTGAACACTTTCTGATTTGAAAAAAAGAAAACAATTCTCATAAAAGGCCAAAAAGAAAGCATCAGAACCTCTAAACCTTTAACTGCACCTAACACTGACCTGGTATCACCCTTGTAAGAAAGGGTTTCTGCTAAATTACTACTAAATTACTAAATTTAGTCAATCCAGTGAAAGAAATCGGTCTTAACTAGTTGTTTTTTGCATATAAAAATGCAAATTATATAGTGGATTATATAGTGGAACTTTTGTAACTTTGTTCTGTACTTTCTGAGTCTCATGTAAATGTGTTATTATACTTTCATAATTAAAAAAATTTTAAACAAACAAACAAAATGGGTTGTTTGGTTATAGTTTTTAACCACTGGTGTGACTTCAGGTAATACAGCCTTGAATCTGTAAATGAAAAACCCAGTGGCTCAAAGTTGGCCTATATGCTAACGAAATACACAAGTATCCAATATTGTATATATGCTAATGCTAAGGATATCAAATCCCTGGCAATAGCATACTCACAGTCTAGTCGAGACGACTGAGAAATAAACAAGTATATACTGTCTAGCACAGTAAGTCTTCTCATCAGTGTGTGATTCCATATCCTCAGCTGAGCTTGTGTTCTCATGCACCTACGCTGTGAGAGATTTGCTTCTAAGGCAGTGGCACCCCACTCCAGTACTCTTGCCTGGGAAATCCCATGGACGGAGGAGCCTGGTAGGCTACAGTCTGTGGGGTCGCTAAGAGTCGGACACGACTAAGTGACTTCACTTTCACTTTTCACTTTCATGCATTGGAGAAGGAAATGGCAACCCACTCCGGTATTCTTGCCTGGAGAATCCCAGGGACAGAGGAGCCTGTTGGGCTGCCGTCTATGGGGTCGCACAGAGTTGGACACGACTGATGCGACTTAGCAGCAGCAGAGACTACTAGAGCCTGAGCTGTCTGAAACTTGGCCTCAAATCACTGAAACCTCTGCAGAAATGGAAACAGAGCGGGAAAAACTCATTTCAAAACTGCAAGCAATTTTCTGGAGTATTTGACAGTACGTATTTGAGTTGCAGAGCTGGACTAGACTTAGCGACTGAACAACAAATATATGAGTCAGCTTTTTCTTTTATTCTTGAAAAACCAGCAAAATGGGCCCTTCAGTTATGCAAATGAGAAGCTAAACGTCCAAATCAGGAAAGGTCATTTTTGAGAAACCGCCATTAGTGAGTGAAACTTCTGTTGCCACAAAGTAAAAACAAGCAAAGATAACCTACTCAGTGCCTCCAACTGAATATCTCAGGCTCAATGTAACTAAAGTGGAACTTAGTTGCCTTTTCCTTCAAAACCCCCCTGAGCCCCACAGCCACCCCCAACTCCCTCCCATCCTCCAGTTCTCAATTAATAGTACCACTAGTTATCGGGTGTCATCCTTGGTGGGTGTCATCCTTGGTCGTTCATTTCCTTTTGCATCAGATCCAATCCCTCAGCAAGTCCTGGCATCCCGTCACCAAAACACATTTGAGTCGTCCACTTCCCTCCTGCTCCAGTGTCTCCCCTGAGTCAGCTGTCATCACCTTTCATTTGCTGGATCGCTGTCACGCTTCTTCAGCTTCCACTCTTGCTCATCTCTAGTCCATTCTCCCAGACAGAGCCTACTTTTTTTTCTTTTACTTGGCAATTTCACTTTTTTATTTAAAAATTTTTATTTTTTTAGAACGGTCAAATTCACAGCAAAATTGAGTGGGTGGTGCAAGGAGTTTCCATACACCCCTCATTCTGGCACATTGTACCACCTCCCTTGCTATCAACATCTCTCACCAGAATAGAATCTTTTACAATCAATGAACCAATACTGATGTATCATCATCACCCAAGTCCATAGTTTACATTAAGATTCACTCTTGGTGGTGTACTTTCTCTGGTATTGACAACTATATATAAAGATATATCCACCATTATAGTATCACATGGGCTTCCCAGGTGGAGCTAGTGGTAGAGAACCTGCTTGCCAAAGCAGGAGACATAAGAAAGGTGGGTTCAATCTCTGGGTCAGGAAGATCCTCTGGAGGAGGGCATGGCAACACACTGCAATACTCTTGGCTGGAGAATCCTATGGAAAGAGGAGCCTGGCAGGTTACAGCCCATAGGTTTGCAAAGAGTTGGACACCACTGAAGTGACAGCACGCATGCACACACGCATAGTATCATATAGGATAGCTTCACTGCTGTGCAAGTCCTCTGTATTCCTCCTATTCATCATCCCCTTTCTACTAACCCTTGATAATCATTAGTCTTTATTTTTTTATAAATAATTTTATTTATTTTGGCTGTGCTGGGTTTTCGTTGCTGTGTGTGAGCTTTCTCTAGTTGCAGCAAGCTGGGGCCTGCTGTTCATTGTACCGCATGGGCTTCTCATTGCTGTGGCTTCTCTTGTTGCAGAGTGTGGGCTCTAGGGCAGCAAGATTCAATGGGCTCTAGAGCACTGGTTCAGCAGTTATGGTGCACGGGCTTTGTTGCTCCATGGCACATGGGATCTTCCCAGATCAGGGATTGAACCCGTGTCTCCTGCATTGGCAGCCAAATTCTTTACCACTGAGCCACCAGGGAAACCCTCGACTAGTTTTTTTAACTGTCTTCATAATTTTGCCTTCTCCAGAATGTCGTAAAGTTGAGATCATACAGTGTGTAGCCTTTCAGATTGGCCTCTTTGACTTAGTAATATGAGTTTGAGATTCTTCCTTTACTTTTAAGGGTTTGATTGCTCATGTATTTTTAGTGCTGAATAATATCCATTGTTTGGATGTGCCAGTAATTTATCCATTCACCAATTTAGGGACATTCTGGTTGCTTCCAAATTTTTGGCAATTATAAATAAATCTCCTACAGATATCTGTGTACATATTTTTATGTGGACATAACAGTTCATTTGGATAAGTACCAAGGAGCACAATTTTTGGATTACATGGTAAAAGTAAGTTTAGTTTTGTAAGAAACTACCAAATTGTTTTTCATTCTCACCAGCAATGAATGAGAGTTCCTATTGCCTCATATTCTCATCAACATTTGATGCTATCAGTGTTTTGGATTTTGGTCGTTCTAATAGATGTACAGAAGTATCTCACTGTTGTTTTGATTTACAATTCCCTAATGATAAATGATGTTAAATATCTTTTCACATGCTTACTTGCCATCTGTATGTCTTTTTTGGTGAGATATCTGTTCAGGTCTTTGACCCAGACCTATTTTTTAGGTGAGTTGTTCATTTTTGTATCACTGAGTTTTAAGAGTTCTTTGTATATTTTGGATGAAGTGAAGTGAAAATCGCTCAGTCGTGTCCGACTCTTTGAGACCCCATGGACTACAGAGTCCATGGAATTCTCCAGGCCAGAACACTGGAGTGGGTAGACTTTCCCTTCCCCAGGGGATCTTCCCAACCCAGGGATTCAACCCAGGTCTCCCACATTGCAGGCAGATTATTTACCAGCTAAGCCACAAGGGAAGCCCATATTTTGGATGATTGTCCTTTATTAGAATTGTCTTTTGAAATATTTTTTCCTAGTCTGTGGCTTATCTCCTCATCTCCTTGACAGTGTCAAGAAGTTTTAATTTAATGAAGTCTAGCTTAGCAATGTTCTCTCTTGCCTTTGGTGTTGTATCTAAAAAAGACTTTGTATCTAAAAAGTCACCTAGATTTTCTCCATGTTATCTTCTAAGAGTTTTACAGTTTTGAACTTAAAGTTTACGTCTATGATCTATTTCAAGTTAATTGCTGTGAAGGGAGTGAGGTCTGTGTCTTGATTCATTACTTTGCATGTGGATGTCCAGTTGTTCCAGCACCATTTGTTAAAAAGACTGTCTTTGCTCCATTGTGTTACCTTTACTACTTTGTCAAGTATCAGTTGGCTGCATTTATGTGGGCCCATTTCTGTTCCATTGATCTATTTGTCTATTCTTTTGCCAATACCACACTATCTTGATTACTATAACTTTGTATTGTTGTTGTTGTTTAGTCACTAAGTGGTGTCTGACTCTTTTGCAACCCCATGGACTTTAACCTGCCGGGCTCCTCTCTCTCTACCCATGGGATTCTCCAGGCAAGAACACTGGCATGAGTTGCCATTTCCTCCTCCAGTGGCTCTTCCCAACCCAGGGATTGAACCTGCATCTTCTGCATTGCAGACAGATTCTTTACTGCTGAGCCACCAAGGAAGTAAGTCTTAAAGTTGGGCAGTGTCAATCCTCCAACAGAAGGAGTTTTTGGAAAGGTAATTATATTTTAAAAACAAATCCTTCAAAGGCTTCTTATTTTCCTTAGAGTGAAGTCCAAATATTTAACAAGGCTTCCAAGGCCCTTTGCCAACCTCTCCATTTCTGTGTTTCCTCCCTCCCTACTTTTTATTCCTCAGTCATAGGGGACTTCCCTGCTTTTGGAAATGTGTCTGCTTCCGGAACACCTCAAGGCCTTCACAAACGCTGTTTTTGTTGCAAGAAATATTCTTTCCAACCTGCTACACACACATTTCATTGCACCAGGCTAACTCCTTCTTATCCTTTGGGAGCGTCTCATCTCTGGACATCATCCTTGACCTTCTTGACTGGGTCAAGACCCCAAGTTACATGTTAGCATTTCACTTGTATTTTCATTTTTAGCATATATTAAGTCACAATTGATTGAATCTCTGTGTAGTAATTTTGCATAATGGATATTCCTACTAGATTGTAATCTCTGTGAAGCGAGAAACTTTCTCACGCTATTTATTGTGATCTCTGGCACAAACCCTGGCACACAGAAGGTGTCAAAAACTGCTAGTTGTGCAAGTGAATAAAACCTCTAACCCGTATCACATAATCACATATACACTGAAACAACACAAGTGTGTTTCAAATAAGATCTGTCAGTTTTTTCAATACTAGAATTCATTCACAAAGATATATAATGTTCTCATAATTAGGTAACATTAAAAAAAGCTTTATTTTTGATTTCTTGCTTATAAAATGACTACAGCTATAAGAAAAAGTCTAATAATATTCCTTTGTTTTTTCCTCTGAAGTAGATATTCTGCAAAGGAGAAAATTATTCCCAATTTTAACACTGGTGTTAGATGTTCTGAGCATCCTAGGAAGAGCCCAACAACCAGCCTTTTATTAATTATATCAGAAACAGGGCCCCAAATAATACTTAGGTGGTATTTTTGCCTATGGAGACAGAAAAAGAAACTAGTTGGTAGAGAATGGTTTTCTTTGTTCTGACTCTTTAATACCTTCTGTATTTTCCTCAGCCAAATAAATGTATAATCCTCAGCATTAACTAATCTTGGAATGTGAGCACCACTGACTTTAATTTTTAATAAGGATTAAGCTTAAGCAGGTACTATATTAAAATGCAGTTTTAGAGGAAATCTTTAAAGTTTTATTAAATATTGTAAACTTTTTGAACTATCAACTTGAGAAAGTAAGGACAGCTAGCCTCTTGGAATTGTTCTTGGAATTAGGGGTGGGAATAGGTTCTGTTGCTGCTGCTGCTAAGTCGCTTCAGTCATGTCTGACTCTGTGCGACCCCATAGACGGCAGCCCACCAGGCTCCCCCGTCCCTGGGATTCTCCAGGCAAGAACACTGGAGTGGGTTGCCATTTCCTTGTCCAGAGAATAGGTTCTAACATAGCTCAAATCTTGTGCAAATTCTGCAAATGGCAGAGAATGTGGTCCTATAGTAGATATTCTTTGGGGGAGGAAAGAGAACAGTTTAGAATAGTAAGAGGTTAGAAGAGAATAGTTCTATTGCCTTGTCAGGCAAAGGGGGCCACAGTGGTTTAATGCCCTCAAAACTGTGTGTCCCGTCTTTTTAAAGGTTATCTTTAGCTGAACTTGTAGACATGAAGAGTAGAATGATGGTTACCAGGACTGGTGGGTGGGGGAATTGAGAAGTTGTTGTTAAAGAATACAAACTGGCAACATGAAGATGAAAGTCTTGGAAACCTAATCACAGTATAGTTAGCAATACTGTATTATAAACCTCAGAGTTGCTAAGAGACTAGATCTCAAATGTTCTCACCACAAAAAAGAAATTATAATAATGTGATGTGATGAAGGTGTTAGCTAACACTAGTGTGGTAAGCAAGCCTGTTGCAATATACAAATGGACCAAGCCAACACACTGTACACTTCAACTCACAAAGCGTTATATGTCAATCATCTTATTTTTTTTTAAAAACCTATCTTCAGTAAGGAAATATTATGTTAAAGCTTCAATTTAGCAGCATTCTAAATAACTTCTAAAAATGTTTCTATAATCAAAGGGTGGTGTGAAGATCCCCTGGAAAAGGGAATGGCTACCCACTCCAATATTCTTGCCTGGATAATTCCATGGACAGAGGAGTCTGGTGGGCCACAGTCTCTGGAGTCCCAAAGAGTCAGACATGACTGAGCAACTAACACTAGAAGTAGGATCAGTTCAGTTCAGTCGCTCAGTCGTGTCCGACTCTTTGCGACCCCATGAATTGCAGCACACCAGGCCTCCCTGTCCATCACCAACTCCCGGAGTTCACTCAAACTCACGTCCATTGAATCAGTGATGCCATCCAGCCATCTCATCCTCTGTCATCCCCTTCTCCTCCTGCCCCCAATCCCTCCCAGCATCAGAGTCTTTTCCAATGAGTCAACTCTTCGCATGAGGTGGCCAAACTACTGGAGTTTCAGCTTTAGCATCATTCCTTCCAAAGAAATCCCAGGGCTGATCTCCTTGAGAATGGACTGGTTGGATCTCCTTGCAGTCCAAGGGACTCTCAAGAGTCTTCTCCAACACCACAGTTCAAAAGCATCAATTCTTTGGCGCTCAGCCTTCTTCACAGTCCAACTCTCACATCCATACATGACCACAGGAAAAACCATAGCCTTGACTACACGGACCTTTGTTGGCAAAATAATGTCTCTGCTTTTGAATATGCTATCTAGGTTGGTCATAACTTTCCTTCCAAGGAGTAAGCGTCTTTTAATTTCATGGCTGCAGTCACCATCTGCAGTGATTTTGGAGCCCAGAAAAATAAAGTCTGACACTGTTTCCACTGTTTCCCCATCTATTTCCCATGAAGTGATGGGACCGGATGCCATGATCTTCGTTTTCTGAATGTTGAGCTTTAAGCCAACTTTTTCACTCTCCATTTCACTTTCATCAAGAGGCTTTTGAGTTCCTCTTCACTTTCTGCCATAAGGGTGGTGTCATCTGCATATCTGAGGTTATTGATATTTCTCCCGGAAATCTTGATTCCAGCTTGTGTTTCTTCCAGTCCAGCGTTTCTCATGATGTACTCTGCATATAAGTTAAATAAACAGGGTGACAATATACAGCCTTGACGAACTCCTTTCCCTATTTGGAACCAGTCTGTTGTTCCATGTCCAGTTCTAACTGTTGCTTCTTGACCTGCATACAGATTTCTCAAGAGGCAGGTCAGGTGGTCTGGTATTCCCATCTCTTGAAGAATTTTCCACAGTTCATTGTGATCCACACAGTCAAAGGTTTTGGCATAGTCAATAAAGCAGAAATAGATGTTTTTCTGGAACTCTCTTGCTTTTTCCATGATCCAGCAGATGTTGGCAATTTGATCTCTGGTTCCTCTGCCTTTCTAAAACCAGCTTGAACATCAGGAAGTTCACGATTCATGTACTGCTGAAGCCTGGCTTGGAGAATTTTGAGCATTACTTTACTAGCGTGTGAGAAGAGTGCAACTGTGCGGTAGTTTGAGCATTCTTTGGCATTGCCTTTCTTTGGGATTGAAATGAAAACTGACCTTTTCTAGTCCTTTGGCCACTGCTGAGTTTTCCAAATTTGCTGACATATTGAGTGCAGCTCTTTCACCGCATCATCTTTCAGGATTTGGGACTGGAATGCAAAAGTAGGAAGTCAAGAAACACCTGGAGTAACAGGCAAATTTGGCCTTGGAATATGGAATGAAGCAGGGCAAAGACTAATAGAGTTTTGCCAAGAAAATGCACTGGTCATAGCAAAGACCCTCTTCCAATAACACGAGAGAAGACTCTACACATGGATATCACCAGATGGTCAACATCAAAATCAGATTGATTATATTCTTTGCAGCCAAAGATGGAGAAGGTCTATACGGTCAACAAAAACAAGACCAGGAGCTGACTGTGGCTCAGATCATTAACTCCTTATTACCAAATTCAGACTTAAATTGAAGAAAGTAGGGAAAACCACTAGACCATTCAGGTATGACCTAAATCAAATCCCTTATGATTATACAGTGGAAGTGAGAAATAGATTTAAGGGCCTAGATCTGATAGATAGAGTGCCTGATGAACTATGGAATGAGGTTCGTGACATTGTACAGGAGACAGGGATCAAGACCATCCCCAAGGAAAAGAAATGCAAAAAAGCAAAATGGCTGTCTGGGGAGGCCTTACAAATAGCTGTGAAAAGAAGAGAAGCAAAAAGCAAAGGAGAAAAGGAAAGATATAAACATCTGAATGCAGAGTTCGAAAGAATAGCAAGAAGAGATAAGAAAGCCTTCCTCAGTTATCAGTGCAAAGAAATAGAGGAAAACCACAGAATGGGAAAGACTAGAGATCTCTTCAAGAAAATCAGAGATACCAAGGGAACATTTCATGCAAAGATGGGCACAACAAAGGACAGAAATGGTATGGACCTAACAGAGGCAGAAGATATTAAGAAGAGGTGGCAAGAATACACAGAAGAACTATACAAAAAAGATCTTCACGACCCAGATAATCACGATGGTGTGATCACTGACCTAGAGCCAGACATCCTGGAATGTGAAGTCAAGTGGGCCTTAGAAAGCATCACTCCGAACAAAGCTAGTGGAGGTGATGGAATTCCAGTTGAGCTCTTTCAAATCCTGAAAGAAATAGGATGACTTTTATTAAAATATTGTATTCATTCATTCATCCATTCATCAAATATTTATTTAAGACTAAGAGTGCACCATGTCTGGGGATTTCCTGGCAGTCCAGTTGTTAGGATGCAGTGCTTCCACTGTCTTGGGTCTGGGTTCAATCCCTGGTTGGGGAATTAAGGTCCTGCAAGCCACAAGGCGTGGCCAAAGAGAGAGAAAAAAAAAAAAAAAGACCATGTCCAGTCCAAGGTACTGGGGATATACATCACAAATAAAGTAGAAAAAGATTCCTGCCCTTGTGGAGATTATATTCTAGTAGGTGCATGGTCAGTCACTTCAGTCGTGTTGTACTCTTTGCAACCCTATGGACTGTAGTCTGCCAGGCTCCTCTGTCCATGGGATTCTCCAGGCAAGAATACTACAGTGGGTAACCATGCTTTCCTCCAGGAGATCTTTCCAACCCAGAGATCAAACCACAGTCTCCTATGTCTCCTTCACTGGCAAGTGGGATCTTTACCACTAGCGTCGCCTGGGAAGCCCCATTCTAATAGAGGAGACATCAAATTAACCATCAATATAATCAGCAAATTATGTACTATTAATTCATTAAAAATATTTATTGAATATTTAGAAGGCCAGCAGTAAATAAATCAGATAAAGATCTCTATCCCCGGGCATTTCACCTTCTAAGAAGGGGAGATAGATGACAACCATAACAAGTAAGTAAATTATATAGCACCTTAGAAATAGTTGAAACTGATCAATCTAAATTGAAAAGAGGAAATAGTTGAACTATATTTTATTTTTCTCCAAAGTTTTCAGAAGTTCTGCATACTCTCAAAATAAAAGCTATTCATTTTAAAAGAAATTTTCTACAAACAATGGTTAGTCATGAGATCTTTTATTAATAATAGGTATACTCAGTCATTGCTCCATTTATTTCAAAATCATGTATCAAGGGCTTATTTGGCACAGAAGATGGCCCCAAATAATGTGGACACTATCTGTGCCCTCATCAGCAAATATTTTATATTCATTTCAGAATTTCATGGAAAAGACATGGATTTGAAAAAGCATGGGTCTGCATAGCACATTTACCCTAAAGTTTATGACAATTTTTTAAAGACTTCTCTCCTATTTGTTTTGTCAACTGAAAAGCTCCTGAAATGCAAAACAAATCTTTGCTACTGTCAATGTTGTTTTGTTTTCACTGTGACCAGGAGACCTTTGCTACCTCTTATTGAAGATGTGTTAACTGAGTCACTGAGGAAGGTACAGGAAAAGAGATTCTTGCTGCACACTCCTCAGGAAGGCAGGCCCATTAAAGGAACTGTAGTTTCTATGAGAATTTCAAGAACCACTTCTATGGTCTCCTTTCAACTCTAGATCCATGTCATATTCTTAATGTCATTATTGTAGTTCAGTCGCTAAGTTGTGTCCAACTTTTTGCAACTCCATGAGCTGTAGCACACCAGGCTCCTCTGTCCTCCTCCATCTTCTGGAGTTTGCTCAAATTCATATCCATTGAGTTGGTGATGCTATCTAACTAGCTCATCCTCTGCTGCCTCTTTCTTCTGTTGCTTTCTATCTTTCTCAGCATCAGGGTATTTTCTAAAGAGTTAGCTCTTTGCATCAGGTGGGCAAAGTACTGCAATTCAACTTCAGCACCTTTAATGTTCCAGTGTCCAAACTGGTAAAGTTATTTTAAGGAAGAAAATATACCACATCTAATATCTTAATATGTCATAAAATGCTCCAAAGATTTTTGTGCTGGAAGATGTTCTTTTTGCTGGCTTAAAGTTTCATCCCCCTTCCCCAGATTCTAGCACCCCACTTTTCCTTTGGCAAACCACCCACTTCATTCCACATGTGGGGACTGCCGATCAATCAACCCAGCTCCCTTGGCCAACCAGCATGCCTGGGACCTGAGCCAGGCCAGGCTGCTGCAATCTGAATCTTGATCAGGGTGACTCAAGATCAGAAAACATTTGTAGTCAAGACTTCCTGATGGTGGAGCCCTGAAGAAATCACCCATTCTTTCTTGCCATCTAGATCCCCAAGTTTAATTGAATTACCACTTATATTCTTCCAGTAAAATTCCCTTTTACTTAAATATGCCTAAATTGACTTCTGTTGCTTGTGACCAAAGAATCCTAATATACTTACTCATATAAATAGATCAAGGAGTGTAATAAATAATTATTAGACCTTTAAAAATACGTTTGTTGAGACCAACAAAAGTGAGAATTCATTGTGCTTTTCCTTAGTCATTCAGAAGTTCACTTCTCATGGCATAAAAACAGAGCTCAAATATATATGCAAAAAGCATAACTTTTTTTTAACATACTGAGAAAAACTGTATTCTCTTAAAAAACCATTATTTTATAAAAGAATATGTAAATAGACTGGCATTTTTATGTAAAATTGTTGATTTTCAAATAAACTCCATAATGCTTATAAATCCCAGTTTCCAAAGTAAGATACTTAGAGCAGAAATAAAATGAGTCACCGTTACAGCTGCCTTTGGGAGCAGTTGCCATAGTACCTGCGTTAAAAAAGGCCAATTTATGTATATATCGTGTATAGATACATATATTTACATCTGTACAAAAACAATACCTACTTATTCTACTTTTAGGCACCCATTCCTTGAGGATGGTGTCTTTAATTATGATTGGAAACCTTTTCATTCTGATAACTGTTAAAGAGGAAGCAGGGATTTCCCTGGTGGCCCAGTGTTTAAGACTCTGGCCTGCCAGTACAAGGGATGAAAGTTTGATCTCTGGTCAGGGAACTAAGATCCCACGTGCGGCGCTGTGCAGCCAAAACTTTTTTTTTTTTTAATTGAAATAAAGTAAAAAGGAAGCAAATTAGGTCCAGGTGCACCTCAATAAACATAACCCTGATTATCTTTATCATATGAGTCTCAGTTTTTAATTTCTGGGCTGGAACAATCTTTTGATAAATCAGGTAAGTTTTACAAACTTCAGAATATATCATTGATGGTGAAAATGTGGCTAAATAATAATAAACACCACTAATGTGATGACATTTTTTAATAGATAGTGTTTCATAGTTTTCAAATCTTTTTGTATACTGTACCCATCAGGTTTGGAGCAAAAACAAACAAACAAACAAACAAAAAAACAGAATTTCCTGAGAAGATTCAATGAAAAGAATTTAATGAAGGGACTATTTACAGAGGTTGTAGACAAGGTATAGAGCAAACAAGTGATGTTGAGGCAGTCAGAAACTAGCAAGAGGAGAAATCCATTATTTCCCCTAAAACCTAAGGGCTAAAAGATGAAAACAATGTTACCAGAGCCCCAGGCAAAGTTAAGAGCCCAGGGAGAGTGGTCACCCAGCTGATGCCAAAGATGTAGTACGGAAGCTGTGAGAGAAGGCAGAATAATCTCTATACTTCTTCCCACCTTCCGATCTACTGAAACAAAGGCCAGATGGCAAGAGAGCCCTGGCAGTGCAGTTAGTAGGAGACAGCAAATCCTTAGGGCACAGAGAAAGCAGAGGAGAGGGCAAATGTGTTTGTAGGAAAAACAAGAGAATAGCCAGCTACATATATTAACTCAGAATAGAAGAGGCTCAGAGAGATTAAGCGCCTGATTAAATTTACACAACTCATAATCCCTGATCTGAGGCTTAAATACAAGTTTCCAAAACCTCCAAAGCCAGCAGTTTTTTTGCAATATGCGTGAAAATGAAAGTGAAATTCACTCAGTCGTGTCCGACTCTTTGCGACCCCATGGACTATACAGTCCATGGAATTCTCTAGATCAGAATACTGGAGTGGGTAGCCATTCCCTTCTCCAGGGGATCTTCCCAACCCAGGGATCAAACCCAGGTCTCCCACATTGCAGGCAGATTCTTTACCAGCAATATGCTTAGTTAATGGCTTAGCTGCTAATGACTGGGAAGTACTGTGTTGTTTGGGTCAAAAATAATATTGTGTTTCAAACTGAGTGACTTCAGTGAAGGTCCCTAAGGAGGTCCTTTGTTGCATTTCTACCATAAGAATTTGACTCATGAGGCAAGATTTTCCAATGAATCTGGTAAATACAGTGATGATGACTGTCCTGTCCTGCTGAGGTCAACAGAGAGACACAGGGAGTCATGGGAGCAACAGAGGAACAAGGCAGCAAAGAGGAGGACCTTGATGGCTGGCGGAGGGAAGCATCACTAGGGTGGGTTAAGAGCTTGGTCATAGGAGGCAGCCAGCCTGAGTTTGAATCCTCTCCCTCTCTCTCTCTCACTATCTGGAGGGCATGTGTGCTTGCTAAATCGCTTCAGTTGTGTCCAACTCTTTGTGACCCTACGAACTGTAGCCCACCAAGCTCCTCTATAGGGTACTCCAGACAAGAATACTGGAGTGGGTTGCACGCCCTCTTCAAGGGGATCTTCCAGACCCAGGGATAGAATCTGTGTCTCTTACGTCTCCTGCACTGGCAGGCAGGTTCTTTACCACTAGCATCACATGGGAAGCCCCACTATCTGGGATACTGGGTAATTAATCTAAGTCTCCATTTTGTTATGTATTGTGACTAAACAAACCTCCTAGGGTTGATATGAGGACTAAAATACTGCTTGTAAAATGCTTAGAATATGCTTGATGTAGTAGTTCTAATTAACATTAATATGATTGGGCTCTTGACGTGCTATTGTAGCCATAAAACAGACTTAAGGTAGATCTTACTATCCCTCATTTTACAGATATGGAGATTGAGACTTAGAGAATGCTTTTCCTAAGATCACACAGCTAACACCAGTGCTAAGATCAGAATTTAAAAGCACATGCATCTACTCCATTATTCAGTTCCAGGCAAGATGGTGTTCCAATAGTTTTCCTGGTAGGGGCTCAAGCCAGAGATTTTAAAGTGTGCCTAGACAGGCTTTTTCTTGAATTTCTCAATACAATTGATGCAATGTGGGGGACATGAGCTATAAACCCTTTTCTTGTTATTGCTCTCATCAGCTTGTCGTGACCGTTGCTGACATTTCAGGGCTAGCGCCAGAGATGTTACTGTTTTTTAAATAAAGTCCAGTGTGCCCTTGAGGAATATGCCTTTCACCAGGGGATAATTGGTTTGGAATCCCAATGCCTTTATTTATCATCACGTGGAGCTGATTTGCAAGGAACATGGCTTTGATGCTTGAGGACTGGCATTGGGCCAAGAAGTCATTGTTGGGGAGTCTGACTGTTTGATGTTAAGATTCAATCTGCTGAGGGGCTGACTAGGCCTATTAATAGGAGTTCAAGCACAGTGTCACAAGCTTAACTAGGAGGGCCTGGAAAAGGAGGGCTGAATAATGATTCTGAGCCAGGAGGTGTTATTGGACAGGACAGTGTGACCGCAACACCATGATAAGAACTCACGAAGACATCTGAAATGTGTCAGCAGTTCCTCTGCACACCAGCTCTCACTCAAACACAGTTCTGGGCACTGACACAGCATGGAATGTCACAATTAAGTGTCCATCTTTCCCACAGAATAGAGATCTTAGAGGCAGGGATTATGTCCTTAATTCAAAAAGCACTAATCGAGGGTCTTTTGCTACTGCCCGGCATTGTATGAGGAGTCTTATTCATCTTTGTACCCAGCACTTCATCCAGAGCCCAGCACATGGCAGGCATTCAATAAGTGCTATGGGTAAAATATGATTCACTGAAGGGCTAAATACAAACACTGTGGTCATGGGCACTTGAATGCACTTTCTCAAAATTTGCGGTAATATCCAGACTCTTTGAATTAAGAAAGTCATCCTGTGGCAATAATGACAACTGTTTAATGTGTCCCTGTTTATCTTGTATTTAAGGGCTAAAGCATTCCAATTGATTAAATATTTGGTTATTCAATAGTGAAATCTATATTTGGCAATATCAATTAAAGTATAAGCTCAATACCTGAACAAAACATAAATCATTTCTTGATGATGAAAAGGCAATGTGTATCTTACAGCTGTAATTAAGGAAGCATTTACCATTGTACAGCCTCTAGCTGTACATAGGGTTAAGAGCTTGGATTAATAAATGCTATTCCGTTTAACAATATTTATTTTCTATAATCAATTAATGACACATAATTATGATGGGACCCCCAGACTACAGTCAATAATTTTTAAAATTATTAAAATAAAAGAAAATACTGTATTAAGTATTATTTATAAAGGCAAGAGAAACTAACTCTACTAAATTAAGTATTTAAAAAACGCATTTGAAATACAATGATGAACTATTAATAAAATGAAAAGGCAACCTACTGAATTGGAGAGCATTCTTGCAAATTATATCTGATAGGATCTTAATATCCCAAATATATAAAGAATTCGTACAACTCAGTAGCAAAGAAACAACCCAATTAAAAAATGGACCTGAGTAGACATTTTTCCAAAGAAGACATACATATGACCAATAAGTACATGAAAAATGCTCAAAATCACTAATCATTAGAGAAATGTAAATCAAGACCACAGTGAGATGGTACGTCATACCTATGAAAATGGCTATTATCAAAAAGACAATGAAAAATGTTGACAATAATGTTGAGAGAAGAGAAGACTTGTGTACTGTTGGTGAGAATATAAATTGGTGCAGCCACTGTGGAGAACAGTATGGAGGTTCACTCCACAACTCCACTTCTGGTATTTATCTTAAAAAACCAAAAACACTAAATAAAAAAGATATGTGCATCCCCATGCTAATTGCAGCATTATTTGCAATAGCCAAGACATGGAAACAATTTAATTTCCATCAAGGGACAAATGAATAAAGAAAATGGAGTTTATGTATACATAGGCTATGATTTTTCCAGTGGTCATGTATGGATGTGAGAGTGGGACTGTGAAGAAGGCTGAGCACCGAAGAATTGATGCTTTTGAACTGTGGTGTTGGAGAAGACTCTTGAGAGTTCCTTGGACTGCAAGGAGATCCAACCAGTCCATCCTAAAGGAGATCAGTTCTGGGTGTTCATTAGAAGGACTGATGCTGAAGCTGAAATTCCAATACTTTGGCCACCTCATTCGAAGAGTTGACTCAGTGGAAAAGACTCTGATGCTGGGAGGGATTGGAGGCAGGAGGAGAAAGGGACAACAGAGGATGAGATGGCTGGATGGCATCACCGACTCGATGGACATGAGTTTGAGTGAACTCCAGGAGTTGGTAATGGACAGGGAGGCCTGGCGTGCTGGGATTCATGGGGTCGCAAAGAGTCGGACATTACTGAGCGACTGAACTGAACTGAACCAATTTATAGGAATATTATTCAGTCATAAAAAAGAAGGAAATTTTGCTATTTTCAACATCATGGGTGGACCTCAAAGGTATTATGGTAAGTGAGATAAATCATACAGAGATAAATACTGTATGATCTCCTTTATGTGTGCAATCAAAAAAAAAATAGGAAAACAAAACACCCAAGCTTACAGATACAGGAGAAAAGAGGGAAAGGGCTCAAAAAGATAAAAACTTCACAGAATAGATGTCACAGGGATGTAATATGCAGTATGGTGACTCTAGCTAATGAAACTCCATTGCATATTTGAAAGTTGCTAAGGAAGGAGTAGATCTTAAAAGTTCTCATCAGAGGAAAAACATTTTTTTTTTTTTTTGTAACTATGCAAGGTAGTAGATGTTAACTAGACTTATCATGGTGATTGTTTTGGAGTGTAAACAATATTGAATCATGATGCACATCTGAGCAAATACATTGTTTTATGCTGATTATACCTCAATTTTTAAAAATTGGCCAAGGAAGCTTAGACAGCAAAAATCGCAGCTGACGATATGCTACAGGAGCTGTATGGATTGGCTACCTTTGGATGCTGGCTACAAAGAATGTCCAAACAGTTTCTGTGATATGGAGCTGGAGTCCACGGGACTGAATGAAACCACTGTCACAGAACAGCAGCTCTGATGCCAGGGCATGGAGGAAGAAAGGATCAGACCCCCTGAGCTGCTGTAACAAGAATGTGCGCTCTGCCTCTCATAAGCCTTATCCACTGAGGGAGTCCAAAGACATAATGCCCATTATATAAACTGGGTGATTTTAAAACAAATCCAAGATATATTGTTTGTTATAAACCTTAATTATAAAAGGGCTTCCCTAGTAGCTCAGCTGGTAAAGAATCCACCTGCAATGCAGGAGACCTGGGTTCAGTCCCTGGGTTGGGAAGATCCCCTGGAGAAGGGAACAGCTACCCACTCCAGTATCCTGGCCCAGAGAAATCCATGGACTGTATAGTCCATGGGGTCTCAAAG
The DNA here is from genome assembly GCF_029407905.1 of Bubalus kerabau. Lineage (NCBI taxonomy): Eukaryota > Metazoa > Chordata > Mammalia > Artiodactyla > Bovidae > Bubalus > Bubalus kerabau. The sequence goes on from NC_073629.1 coordinate 42,929,983, forward strand.
AGTCAGACAAGACTGAGTGACTTTCACTCACTTATTCTCCCCAAAATGTAAAACTGCAAAATCATCTAATCATATCATTGATAAAAGTTAGAGTTCACAAAGAATAAAGCAATTGTTCTCACTTCTCTGAGCAAAATTTCACTGAAATAATGTTTTGACTTTTAGTGAATCTTGGAAGGAAGAGTTTAGCTTTTATGGAATTATTGTATATTGATATATTTCAATGCAGTAAACATGATTACTTTCTACAGTGTGGAAAGTACCACTTATATTTTTAAGTGATTCAACAGACTTGAATTTCCTAGAATTAGGAGCAACCTCTGACTATGCTGATTCTTGGTCCCCAGAGGTAAGAATTACTCTTGATTCCAAAATCAACTAAGGCAGGTAGTATAGACTAGGAGCACCAATCCAATTGTTAACATGAAGCCTGGGTCTGAGTCTCAATGCAGACAGCCTGCATATCCGGTGTACCTAGAAGTAGGCCTGGGTGCAGGGAGCTTCTGAACTTTAGCATTCCCTGAATTTTTGTACTTGTGTCTCACTTTTCTTTTCTAACTCTCCATCCACCACCAAGGACTAGAGCTCAATCCTGAATACCAACTTTTAATTACCTATCTCTTATCAATCCTCTCCTTCAATCCTGCTCTCCATGTCCCTCGGCTATTGAGGTGCATCAGGAATTGCCAGAGAGATATGATACTACTGCCCTCCCTGACTTTTAGCACCATTTCCACCTCATCCTCTTTTATTTAGCTTTAGGAGCTATGACAGGGGTCTGCAGTAGACTTATTTTAGGTAGAGTTACTTTGCAACACCCAGTCGGGATACTACAGACTGAATGGTGTCCCCCCAAAATTCATATGCTGAATTTGTAACTCAGAATGTGACTGTAGTTGGAGAGGAGGCCTTTAGAGAGGTAATTAAGTTAAAATGAGGCCCTTAGGGTGGGACTGATGTTCCTATAAGATTAGGACACAGGGCAAGACACCAGGGATCAACATTCACAGAGAGGAGACCACATGATGGCACAGGAGGCCATCTGCAAACCAAAGAGAGAGGGCTTAGGAAAAACCAAACCTGCCAACATCTTGATCTTGGACTTCCAATTTTCGGAACTATAAGAAAACTATTCTTTGAGCAAACCTCAATCTCTGGAATTTTGCTACAGCAACCCCAACAAACTTACATAATGGAAAACTTTTGAGGATGGCCAAATAGATGGGGAAACAGTGGCTGACTTTATTTTCCTGGGCTCCAAAATCACTGCAGATGGTGACTGCAGCCATGAAATTAAAAGACGTTTACTCCTTGGGAGGAAAGTTATGACCAACCTAGACAGCATATTCAAAAGCAAAGACATTACTTTGTCAGCAAAGGTCTGTCTAGTCAAGGCTATGGTTTTTCCAGTAGTCATGTATGGATGTGAGAGTTGGACTATAAAAAAAGTTGAGCACAGAAGAATTGATGCTTTTGAACTGTGGTGTTGGAGAAGACTCTTGAGAGTCCCTTGGACTGCAACGAGATCCAACCAGTCCATCCTAAAGGAGATCAGTCCTGAGTGTTCATTGGAAGGACTCATGTTGAGGCTGAAACTCCAATACTTTGGCCACCTGATGCAAAGAGCTGACTCATTTGAAAAGACCCTGATGCTGGCAAAGATTGAGGGCAGGAGGAGAAGGGGACGACAGAGGATGAGATGGTTGGATGGCATCACTGACTCAATGGACATGGGTTTGGGTAAACTCCAGGAGTTGGTGATGGACAGGGAGGCCTGGCATGTTGCAGTTCATGGGGTCGCAAAGAGTTGGACACAACTGTGTGACTGAACTGAACTGAAGGGGTAGTTATCAGTAAATAAGCAGAGACAAGTTAAATTGGGATTGTTCTGGACAAATCAGGATTGAATAGTCAAGTCAATGTTAAGCTCTAGGATAGCCTGCCCCAAGGAGAGGATGGGAGAAAGGAAGTGGAAGTTATTTTAGGCTAAGGGAGCTGTTAAGCAACAAACCACCTGGGTATGTTTAAAAAATATCCTTGTGAGGTTTATGTTTTCAAAAGACCACTCTGGTAGCATGTGGCAGAGTGATTATTGGCAGAGGGATTACGGAGGGAGATTGAAGCAGGAGGATATTGCAAAGTCTTGAAAAAAAGATGATGAGAACTTGCCTCATGTATGGGAGTTACAAAGGGGCTGGTAGGAGAGACAGATGCAAGGAACATGAAGAAAACAGAATAGGCCCTGGTCACAGAGTATATACATAGAGGAGAAGCGAGAGGTCAAGAAAACAAATTTCAATGTGGATTACTTAGTCAATGAAGATGTCATTTACTGAGACAGAAAATAAAGATCAAGTTTGGAGAGGAACTTACAGACTCTTTCTAAAATTGTAAACAGGTTTGTATAATTCTTAGGTTCTAATTCTAGACTATGAAATATGAGAAAGTTGTTGTTGAGTTGCTCAGTCATGTCTGACTCTTTGCGACCCCATGGACTGCAGCACACCAAGTTTCCTTATCCTTCACCACCTCCCAGAGTTTCCTCAAACTCATGTCCATTGAGTAAGTGATGCCATCCAAACATCTCATCCTCTGTCGTCCCCTTCTCCTCTTGCCCTCATATTTCCCAGAATCAGCTCAGATGCCCAGCTAGCAATGCAGTCTCATATTATCCAAAACTAATCCATCATCTTTCCTAAGGTTTCCTTCCTTGTGACTTCTCTGTTTTTGTGAATGATGCCATGATAGTAATGATAAATCTTGTACTTAAACATCTTATTACTTATTTAGAAATGATGAGAACTCATCCCATTACTGAGAAATGGATCCATGTTCACTGAAGATGGTACTTGGCCATATCAAGTTTTGGCTGTTTGGGTGACGGGAAGATTTGGTCCATCAACCACGAAACCGGTTGCTCCCTTGTTTCTTGAATGATGAGCTGTTGAGATCTTCCCTTTTTTATGACTCATCAGCTTTCAGTAACTCTGTCAACAGTCACTGATTCATTCAGTAGCTTTATCAATGAGTCATCCGTTAATTCATTCAATAACTAGCTGCAAGGAGCTTCTCTGCTCCCTAGAAGGCATTGGTATGTCTGGGGGACACAAAATTAGGATACGACTGTTGTCTTCAAATTACTCAGCTTCTCATGAGGGAACCAACAAGAAAATTGATTTCTGAGGGTATGACAATTGCCTTGATAGAACTATGCACCGGGAACTCTGGTACATCCTTCAACAAGAAGCAGGCTAACTTCTCACTACCCCAGGCCTACCACATATTCATATTTTATAAATCCCCATATTTTTCAGCAGGAAAGTGAAGATAATGTCTGAAGTTTATAAAGAAGTAATGACAGGCAAATTTAAAGATATGAGCTAACCACAAGAAGAACTAAAAATAGAAAAAGTTTCAACTGATGGCCCTGGCAAAGTAACTGGTGATGGGAAAGGTGGAGCAGGGGGTGGATTGCTATTTTTCATTATACACCTCTTTATTTTATCCTTTTATCATATGAGTGTGCTCAGTCACTCAGTCGTGTCTGACTCTTTGCAACCCCATGGACTGTGGCCTGCCAGGCTCCTCTGTCCATGGAATTTTCCAAGCAAGAGTACTGGACTGGATTGCCATTTCCTTCTCCTGGATATCTTCCCAACCCAAGGATCAAACCCACATCTCTTGTGTCTCCTGTACTCACAGGCAAATTCTTTACCACTGTGCCACCTGGAACACACTTGATAAAAACATGGAAAATAAAAGACTAGCTTAGCTCTTTCTCTTCAGTCCTTTCTTCCATCCATGGCTTTCACAACTAGCCCTCAATTTTAGGTATGGAGAACACACTCAAGAGCTCACTGGTCAACTGTGTACAATTCTATTCGTCTCAACATATTTGTTGCCTGATCACTACATGTTGGGCATGGGGAATATGGTGGTGGGCAAGAAAGAAATGTTGTCTTGCTCTTATAGAGCTTGTATTGGTTGTAAGGATCAGCATAAGCCAATTGCTGTTTAATTTTGACCTTCTCTCCCTCTAGTATGATATGCACTAGTACCAAGTAGTCATCTGAACAGTGTGATCAGTTGGGAAGGTTTGAGCCCAGAGATGGAGCACCTACCACCATGCTGGAGGAGAAACCATGAGGATATAATTACAAGCACTGAGTTGCTTAACAGGAATATGCGCAGTGAATAGCTTCATGCCACAGTGGATGGAATCATGCACAGGCAGAGTGAAATATTAAGGGTGCACGTGCTGCAGCCAGACTTCCTGGGTCAGAACTCCATTTTTTCCACTGTGAGCTAGAAGTATAATTCCAGATAAGTTAGCAAACCTTGAAGGGGCTACAATTCCTCATCTCTGTAAAGAGGATAACAATAGCAGCTACCTCATGATTGTAAGAATTCCTTACCTGAAGCACTTAAAATAGTGACTTGCAAAGTAAATGTCCGATAAATGTGACAGTATTATTGGGTACACTTGCACATTTAAAATGGTTAAAAGAATGATGCAGATTATGATTATTTTATATCATATGTAAACAGCTTTTTAAAATTCAGCATTTTCATCACAGAGCACATGTGGATTCACCATTTACAAATGTATTTGAATAGGGACATGAACACATGGAAATAGATATAAGTAGATACACACAATGTGGCTGACCAGTAATCCCCTTTTTGGAAAATTAGATTGGAAATGGTGAAGAAGCCTTTAGCATTTTATTAAGTGTTTGATGTTATTTTTATGATGGAAAAGTATTCATGAACTTAAAAAATAATTTTAAAAGTTAAGAAAACTATCCTATTAAAAGAAATGCTGGTGGTCAGTTGGAGATCATAAGAAGGTATATTTACATTCAGATATTTCTACCTTCGTTGATTGAAAACTCAGTTTGTACTAGGCACTGCACTTGGCTCTTAAGTGTATGCAAAGTACATGTGGAGTTACCCAGTCTGTTGAAAAGGCCCTTTTCTCTCATTTTGGAACTGGTATGACATAAATTTGAGCTGGATGGTGTCAAATGAAGGCGTTTCAATTGGAGTATCTAACCATGGCAGGCAGTATAAACAAAAGCATGAGAGTAAGAGAGTGTGAGAAATGCCCAGGAAACAGCAAGTACTTGAGTTTGAACAGATCACTAGTACTGGAAAGAGAGAGGAGACAGACTTGGAGAGGTAAATTGGATTCAATACACAGAAAGCTTCAAATTCAGGGGAAAAGCATTTGGCTTATTTCTTCAAGTGAATGGGAATCACTAAAAGATTTTGAGTAGAGGACTAACACAATGTTTGGGTTTATTTCAGGACATGTGAGATGATGGACTAGCTAGCATCTGACTCGCTAGCTGGGCATTTGTTATGAAACAAACATCAGTCATTTGAAGATCCATGTTCAGAACCTCCTGCACAGAGAAGATAGTCAAAGATGTAGGTGTGAATAAGATGGCCTGGTAGAAAGTGTATAATTAGAAGGATGATGACAGAGACTTGAGAAATGGTTTATTTTGAGGATGTCAGAATATTAGAAAAACTAGTGAGTGACAGAGAAGAATTACTAGCATCATGCCTGTAACGGAGCCAAGGAAGAACACAATTCTTTTTAAAAAGGGAGAGGCCAACAGTATCAATATAGTAAAAGAGTTAAGAAAAATAAGGACTGAGGAGGTTACTTCCTTCTCTGCCATCAGAAATGCAACCTCAAGCACTGTAGCCCAACAGGCTCCTCTGTCCATGGAATTTTCCAGGTAAGAATAGTGGAGAGGATTGCCATTTCCTACTCCAGGGGATCCGCCCAACCCAGGGATTGAATCCAAGTCTCTTGCATTTGGTGCATTAGCAGTTGAATTCTTTACCAACTGCACCACCTGAGAAGCCCGGGAATGCCTTGGGAAAAGGTAATTTGAATATTAGATGAGCCTGAAGGGTACTTGACACAAGTCCCATCACATTTTAAAGATGGAAGGAAAACTCGTGTCAGGAAGAGAATGTGAAGATGCAACTGAGATAGACTCAGAATAAAAATAGAAAAAGGTCTGGAATGAAATGAAAAGAGGGCCGTGGCTGCATGAAAATCTGATTACCCAGAGAGGGGACATTTTTCCATAACCCATGTCCCATAAGGCCTTGTTAAGTAGGATACATTGAAAACACATGTGTACTTAGTCGTTCAGTCGTGTCAGACTCTTTGGGACCACATGGACTGCAGCCTGCCAGGCTCCTCTGTCCATAGGGTTTTTCAGGGAAGAATATTGGAGTGGGTTGCCATTTACTCCTCCAGGAGATCTTCCCGACCCAGGGATTGAACCCATGTCTCCTGTGTCTCCTGCATTGCAGGAAGATTCTTTACCTGCTGAGCCATTGGGAATGCCCCAAATTGAAAACACTCAATGCCTCAAACTGTGAGTCACATAAACCAAACACTCTGCAGTGGAATGCTGGGTGAAGGGCAGATTTCCTTAAAAAAAAAAAAAAAAAAATACAGATTACATCCTTCTTCTGCTCAACCACTTTCGATAGCTCTTTGCTGCCCATACAATACTTTCTAAACTTATCCTGGCAGTAAAGAGCCTTGATGAACTGGGTCCCTCTCAATATTGTTTTTCATTGTTTCTCAAAATAATTCCAGGCTGGCCTACTCACTGTCTCCCCAAAGTTCTTATCATTCTCACATCTGCACCTTTGTTCGCACTATTTCTCTTGCCTAGAATCTTCCTCCTCTCTCTTTCTTCAAGAGAAGAGGCTTAAGTCAAACAACCTCTTCTCTAAAGGTTTTTATTTTTTTTTTTTTTACAATTCAATTCCTAAAAGATTTATTTGGGGACTATTCACTTAGCACTTGGGCTTCCCTGGTGGTTCAGACAGTAAAGAATCTGCCCACAACGCAGGAGACCCAGGTTCAATCCCTGGGCCAGGAAGATCCCCTGGAGAAAGGAATGGCTACCCACTGCAGTATTCATGCCTGGAGAATCCCATGGACAGAGGAGCCTGGTGGGTTACAGTCCATGGGTTCTCAAAGAGTCAGACATGACTGAGCAACTAACAATTTCACCCTTTCACTTAGCACTTAGAGGTTATCTGCTGTTGTTTGCTATTATACTTTCTTTAGATTATAGGCTTCTTGAAGGCAAAAAAACAGTTATGCAAAAAGTACCTAGCAGAATACCATGTTTCAATTTGAGGTATTTTAAAATTGTGGTATCTAAGTGTATAGTTTGATAAGTACTGAAAAAGAGTATATACCTCTGTAAGCATCCACCCTACCAAGACAGACAGTATTTCTAACAAAATAAGCACTCAGTAGGCACCAGGCTCAGCTCAAGGAGGAGGAGGCAGGAACAGGAGGGTGAATCTTAGGTTTGAGGCCTATCTAAAGGGATTGGATTATTTGATGTCAGATAAAGCAAAAATGACAAATACTAAAAGTAGGATGATGCAGACAAGGGGATGGAATTTTGTAAATTGGAGCAGGCTTGGGATTGTGCAATCCGACAGGCAGTGGTAGAGGCAGAGACACTGGGGTGGTGATGCCAAAATCAGCTTTAATTCTCTAGAGGAGAGAATCTGCCCTCTTAGAAATCCTAGAAAGCTGAGGGTTATAGTACATGGTGCTCTGACCTGAGTTTGAGGCGATGAGATTTCTGGGAGTTTCTTTTTAAAAACATTGCCTCACGACTGACACACTGCTGATCTTGGCTGACTTGCTGTTTGGCTGCACGATTAGTAAAATATCCCACTCGATTTCCCAAATGCAAATTGCACTGGACTAAGAATATGTGAAAAGACCAAGAGATGGACCCTAGTAGGATACTTTTCTAACATTCTACTACATTATTATTTCTACTTTATATTTATTTTTTATTTATTTTTTTAATATTTTGGCATATATTCTTCCAAATATGTGTTGGTGGTGATATATAGATGTATGTTTATTTTCTTTTTAACAAAAAGTCATTCCGAGATCTTTGCACTTGCTGTCCTCCTTTATAGGAATGCTCTTTTGTTCCAGATCTCTCACACTAAAGCATTCTTACTTCATTCAGCTCTATCAGCCTCTTAAAGTCTGCCCACATTATTCTATCTTTCTCCTCCCCATTTTATTTTTCTTCATAGTTCTTAGCAGTATCTGTGACAATATAATACACTATAACTTACATGTTTACTTGTTTATAGTCTGTTTCCATCACTGCAACGTCAGCTTTTATAATCTGTCATCATGTCCCCGTGACTAAAACAGAAACTGAACATTACAGAAACTCAATAAATATTTGCTGAATGAATGGGTGAATATTCGTATCTTCTCATACTCTCTAGTCATTCACCCACTCCTCCAAATTAAACACCACAGAGATCATCTAGCTCAACACTCTCATTTGATAGGGGAAGAAATCTGTCAGCCAAGGAGAAGGTTATCTTGGGACTGCCTCTTGCTTTTGTTCCATAACTCTTCAGCAAACCATGCAGCCAAATCACCTTCTTCCATTCACACTCCACCGCACCTTGGTGGTACTGACAAGGCACAGTAACTTGAGTACAGGTAACTAAAGGGTATTATGCAAAGAGCCTTCTCCTCTACCTTCTATCTCTCTGAGATCTCTCAGTTTCCTCTCTCTATCTTCTCCCTCTGCCTTTCCTTCAGCTAATCCTCAAAGTTCCACACTTCTCCACTGGTCTCGTAACTATTAATAGTCAAGCCTATTGTCATAACATCAACTGTCATCTACTTGCATGAATCTGTATTTCCAGCCCAGATTCTTCTCATCTCCAACTCACACTTCTAACTGCTTACTGGACCATTCTGTCTAGATGTCCCTGGGCATCACACACTCAGTATTTACAAAGCAGATTTTATTCTCCTTCAAAGGAGCTCTTCCTTCAGTGCTCCCTATCCAATGAATGAGGTCATCCAACCTGGCAAATTCCTCACTCTCTGTTCCCCTCAAACAATGTTAGGGACATGTTGATTCTACTTCCCAAACAATTATTGCATCTATTTCACTCATCGTCACTGCTACCACTTTCATTATACCTATCATTAGTTCTTACATAAATGAATATAACAATCTCCTATTTCTCAAGGTGTAGTTCATGATGAGGCATCAGATCAATTTAGTGGGTCATAACAAGCAGCTTCTTGGAAAATCTCAGTATTATTTCTGTCTATAAGCCAGAAATTAGCAGGATCAAAATTAGTAACAACGCAGGGATGTTTACTGTCAGCCTTTCCTTTTTGTAAAGGTCAAAGTACTCGAAATATTTTGAATGAGCACAAAGACACGGCTAAGAGAGAAAGCCAATCCCCAGCCCTCGTACACTTAAGCCGAGAGGAGAAATGCTTGCTATGAATAGCACTTAATGGATAGCACTATCAACAGTGGCAATTCAGTTTTAATGTGATGCACCTATGCGTCATGATTGAGAAAGACATTTTGTTTCTCTGCAATATTATTCCCCACATCCATATTCATCATGCTTCCTGCCCCCAAAAGGATGAGCTCCTTAGAATAAATCCTTCATTCCTTTCTAAACATTAGCTCTAACAGCTGTCTGGGATTTGAAAACAGCAGTCAGGTACTCTTGCTTCAGGTTGGGCAGTACAATTTAATTTTCTAGTTCCAAGGTCTGGTCAGGAGCTGAATTTCTCCCACTTACTGTGAAATTTTCCCCATTGTTCACAAGTCCAGTAATCACATCTCCCTCAAATTTTCCCCTTTCCTGAAGCAACCTCTCAATTTGTATAGGAGCTGTTTTAAGCCTCTCCATACCTGCCCTGTGGCCTTGGAGGAAACACTCTTCCACTAGTCTTGGTTTCTCCCTGTCCTGTGTAAAGCCCCGCAAGCAAGCATCCCTGGGAAAGGTACTGACTCCTCAAAACAGGGGGCCATCCCATAGTCTCCAGATCTACCTAGCCTGCCAGTCATGACAACAGGGCCAGTCCAGGCCTGTGGGCATGTGGGGGACAGTGCTCAGAACTCCATGGCCCAGCAAGACCACTAGGGCGAGGTCCATGACCAGATGACGCACTGAGGCCATGGAGAGAAAGGAGAGTGCCTTCCCTTTTGCAGTGGGAGGGGTCTTTGCTGCCAGGTGGCTTGTGCTTGAGATCTCATGTCAAGAACACCCCCATGACACCTCCCCAGAAAGCTGCTCAGCTCACTATAACAAGAATATTTTTAAAACATGAAATAGAGTAGAAAGTATTTGAGTGCAGCACACGCAGCACAGTTCAACTGTTGGGTATGCGGCTAGGGCGCTTTAGTCATGTCCGACTTCTGTGACCCCATGGACTGTGGCCTGCCAGGCTCCTCTGTCCATGGGATTCTCCAGGCAAGAATACTGGAGTGGGTTGCCATGCCCTCCGCCAGGGGATCTTCCTGACCCAGGGATCGAACTGTGTTTCTTATGTTTCCTGCATTGGCAGCCAGGTTCTTTACACTAGCACCACCTGGGAAGCCCAGCTCTTGTGTATGCTTGTGTGTCTTCAGGGTCTACAATGCAATACTGAGGGTCATGGTCAAAAAACTTGAAAAATTATATTCTAGTTTGTTACCTTGCCTTCATTTTAAACCATCTCATATTTATTTAAGTGCAACAGCAATATAGGGAATCTCTAAGTACTGCACACAAAGTCAAACGAAGCTGGGTTTGAAACCAGACCCTAATGGTGATGTGATGGTTAGAGAGTTAAGTCAACACTGACCCCTCAATCTTCTCATCTTTGAAGCGGGAATAATAACATCATGAACTCAGGGCTGTGCGGGCAGCCCCAGGCAAGACATATTAAATCATTTACCTCTAATCTTTGCAAGAATCCCAACTAACTTATTATTATCTTCATTTTGTTAAAGAAACTGAAGATCAGAAAAGTCAGGTGGCTCACTCAAGGTGATGTTATTAATATGTTCCTGAGCAAGGAGTTCATTTCAGGGTTCCTCTTACTCTTTCCACTGAGTATGAATTTCTACCCATATGATAGCTGAGATTTGTCATCTCGTGGCAACTTATGTCAACTCCTCAGTCAATGTAGTACTTAAGAAACATTAAGTGCATAGCACAGGGTTGAGAACTATAGGCAACGGTAGAGTAAAATGTGGTTTGTTCTCCAGGAATGTACACTTAACTTGGAAAGAGACACAGAGCAACAGCAAACTTATTGGTTTCATGAGTACCTAAAGCACATTAAATATTTAAAAATCATAAGAGGTGTTATCCTACAATAAATTTAAATGACAGCTAATGAAAGAAATTCATTATTTTACACAAGCATATGGATCTAATTTATAGATAAAGGATCTGCCTAGGTATGAATGAGTTTAAGTTGCTTATTTCAAATTTAGCAGAAGATGCCTATTTCAGAGACCTATGATTAGTAGAGTAACGTAATTTCATTTGCATTTTAAAAATAAATCACATATATTTGTGATTTACCTAATTATCAGCCTTTTGTTCTAACAAATTGGCATGCTTTCCACTTGGGAGCTGATAGGAAAGAATGGCTTTTAAAAATCATTCTTTAAAGCACTCTTGGGAAGCTGTTCCTCTTCAGTTCAGTTCAGTTCAGTCGCTCAGTAGTGTCCGACTCTTCGTGACCCCATGAATCGCAGCATGCCAGGCCTCCCTGTCCATCACCAACTCCCGGAGTTCACTCACACTCACGTCCATCGAGTCAGTGATGCCATCCACCCATCTCATCCTCTGTCGTCCCCTTCTCCTCCTGCCCCCCATCCCTCCCAGCATCAGAGGCTTTTCCAATGAGTCAACTCTTCCCATGAGGTGGCCAAAGTACTGGAGTTTCAGCTTTAGCATCATTCCCTCCAAAGAAATCCCAGGGCTGATCTCCTTCAGAATGGACTGGTTGCATCTCCTTGCAGTCCAAGGGACTCTCAAGAGTCTTCTCCAACACCACACTTCAAAAGCATCAATTCTGCAGCGCTCAGCCTTCTTCACAGTCCAACTCTCACATCCATACATGACCACAGGAAAAACCATAGCCTTGACTAGATGAACCTTTGTTGGCAGAGTAATGTCTCTGCTTTTGAATACGCTATCTAGGTTGGTCATAACTTTGCTTCCAAGGAGTAAGTGTCTTTTAATTTCATGGCTGCAGTCACCATCTGCAGTGATTTTGGAGCCCCCAAAAATAAAGTCTGACACTGTTTCCCCATCTATTTCCCATGAAGTGATGGGACCGGATGCCATGATCTTTGTTTTCTGAATGTTGAGCTTTAAGCCAACTGTTTCACTCTCCTCTTTCACTTTCATCAAGAGGCTTTTGAGTTCCTCTTCATTTTCTGCCATAAGGGTGGTGTCATCTGCATATCTGAGGTTATTGATATTTCTCCTGGCAATCTTGATTCCAGCTTGTGCTTCTTCCAGCCCAGCGTTTCTCATGAGGTACTCTGCATATAAGTTAAATAAGCAGGGTGACAATATACAGCCTTGATGTACTCCTTTTCCTATTTGGAACCAGTCTGTTTTTCCATGTCCAGTTCTAACTGTTGCTTCCTGACCTGCATACAGATTTCTCAAGAGGCAGATCAGGTGATCTGGTATTCCCATCTCTTTCAGAATTTTCCACAGTTCATTGTGATCCACACAGTCAAAGGCTTTGGCATAGTCAATAAAGCAGAAATAGATGTTTTCTGGAACTCTCTTGCTTTTTCCATGATCCAGTGGATGTTGGCAATTTGATCTCTGGTTCCTCTGCCTTTTCTAAATCCAGCTTGAACATCTGGAAGTTCATGGTTCGCATATTGCTGAAGCCTGGCTTGGAGAATTTTGAGCATTACTTTACTAACATGTGAGATGAGTGCAACTGTGCGGTAGTTTGAGCATTCTTTGGCATTGCCTTTCTTTGGGATTGAAATGAAAACTGACCTTTTCTAGTCCTGTGGCCACTGCTGAGTTTTCCAAATGTGCTGGCATATTGAGTGCAGCACTTTCATAGCATCATCTTTCAGGATTTGAAAAGGCTCAACTGGAATTCCATCACCTCCACTAGCTTTGTTCGTAGTGATGCTTTCTAAGGCCCACTTGACTTCACATTCCAGGACGTCTGGCTCTAGATGAGTGATCACACCATCGTGATTATCTGGGTCATGAAAATCTTTTTTGTACAGTTCTTCTGTGTATTCTTGCCACCTCTTCTTAATATCTTCTGCTTCTGTTAGGTCCATACCATTTCTGTCCTTTATGGAGCCCATCTTTGCATGAAATGTTCCCTTGGTATCTCTAATTTTCTTGAAGAGATCTCTAGTCTTTCCCATTCTATTGTTTTCCTCTATTTCTTTGCATTGATTGCTGAGGAAGGCTTTCTTATCTCTTCTTGCTATTCTTTAGAACTCTGCATTCTCTTAATGAAGGTGAAAGAGGAAAGTGAAAAAGTTGGCTTGAACTCAACATTTAAATACCCTAAGATCATGGCATCAGGTCCTATCACTTCACGGCAAAGAGAAGAGGAAAAAATGGAAGCAGTGACAGATTTTCTTTTCTTTTTTGGAGCTCCAAAATCACTGTAGATCATGACTACAGCCATGAAATTAAAAGACCCTTGCTCCTTGGAAGGAAAGCTATGACAAACCTAGGCTATGTATTAAAAACCAGAGACATCACTTTGCTACCAAAAGTTTTTAATAGTCAAAGTTATGGTTTTTCCAGTAGTAATGTATGATTGTGTGAGCTGGACCGTAAAGAAGGCTGAGCACCGAAGAACTGATGCTTTTGAACTGTGGTGTTGGAGAAGACTCTTGAGAGTACCTTGGACTGCAAGGAGATCCAACCAGCCAATCCCTAAAGGAAATCAATTCTGAATATTCATTGGAAGGAATGTTGCTGAAACTCCAATTCTTTGGCCACCTCATGTGAAGAGCTGACTCACTGGAAAAGACCCTGAAGTGGGGAGATTGAAGGCACAAGGAGAAGGGGGCAGCAGAGGATGAGATGGTTAGAAAGCATCACTCAGTGAACATGGATCTAAGCAAACTCCAGGAGAAAGTGGAGGATAGAGGAACCTGGCATACTGCAGTCCATGAGGTCGCAGAGTTGGACAGGACTTAGCGACTGAACAGCAACAACAGGAAGCTGCATACTTAGTCACTCATCAGAACAAGCCGCACCCTTCCACGCTTTGTTTACCCTTTCTGTTTTCCCTATTTATTGTTTTAAATTGATTTTCCATTTCTCTAGTGAGCACCATGTTCCAAGCAAAGCTGGGAAATTCAGTTTATATACACACTACTGACATCAGTTTTTCTATCAGGAGTTATTGAATATGAATAGGATGTACAGCAGGAAGGAAAAGAATTCAGTAGAAGTGAAGAGGCATGTGGACTTGGAGGGGATAACCCTGAACCATGCTGTTGCTCTTCTGCAGCCCATTCCAGCTGCGTAGAGGAGGTGAAAGGAGCCATCAACATGCCCTGGAACCTCTGCCGTGGTTGACATAAAAGAAAGAGTCACGTAGGACCTCCTTTGAAGTACTGAAAGAAAAAAGAGAAACAAACACCTGACATGAGCTGTATCATTACCTTGGTTTAACTGATACTTAAAAACTGTCCTTTGTTGTTATCATTTTTTGAAACTAAGCTCTATCATATCTTAGTTACAACCTATGAGAAAACTCTAAGAGGAAATCCCAGGAAGAAGTGACTTTTCAATCTTCTGTCTTTCAATTTCTTTGCTTGCAAATAAAATTAGTATTAGAGGCCTTAGAACAAAATCAGTACTACTCATATCCTGTTTAGGTAAGCCAGATGACATACTCGTTTATTCAGAAACCTAAAGTTCCTTTCACTTTTTATTATTTTCCACCCTAGAGTTTCAAAGAATCCTTGAACATTTCTCAAATAAATGGGAATTTTCCATGGAAGTGCATACACCCAGAGGTTGATGACAAATGGGGTTCTCTGGTTTATAAACTAAAGAGTTAAAGCTTTTAGAATGAAAAACTATAAGATCCAAGATAAAATACACAGAAAAGATCTTTAAAAACATTGTCACAGTATGAAAACTAGACAAAATATTGACAAGAAAAAGACAACTCATGCTGTAACACGTACAAAATTCCCAGCTGCCATAAATATTCCCAGACTGTCCAAGATAACAGGATTCCATTCTTGTGATGTGAGGGAGTTAACACATACAAAAGCAAACAATGACTTATGCTTAATGGAGGAACAATGGCAACATGTACACATATCATACTTGACAGGAAGATAATATGGATCAGGTTTAATCCACTGGGACTTATTATAAGGTATATGGTACTAGGCTTTATGGAACTGTGAAATAAAAATCATCCTCCCCTAGGGTATGATAGTTAAACATACAAAATAATAAGCCAGGAACTAAGACATGGAAAATAGTCACCCATCCTTTCTCCAAAATAATTAAAAAGATGTAGGCTATGTGGATGGGGGCTTCCCAGGTGGCATGGTGATAAGGAATATGCCTGCCATTGCAGGAGATGCAAGGGAAGCAGATTCAATCCTTGGGTTGGGAAGATCCCCTAGAGTAGGAAATGGCAACATACTCTAGTATTCTTGCCTGGAGAATTCCATGGACAGAGGAGCCTGGCAGGCTACAGTCCATGAGGTGGCAGAGTCGGACACAGCTGAGTGACTGAGCACACATGTGGAACCAAAGAAAATGATTGCAATATAAAGGCACACACATTAAAAGATCAGCATATTAATAAACTTTACAAAAATGACAATCAGATTAAACATATGTTACCTTGAAGAAAATGAAAACATTGGCTTTTCAGGTGTGCCAAAATGAGGTGACTTGACACCAGGGAAGATGCAGTCACAGAGCAGAATCCTTTGTTGTTCAGTTGAAAAATATACACTGAGTGCTTCCTATGTATATAGGTTGGTGCTGTATGTGAAAAAGTCTTTTTTAAAAAATTAAAAGATGTGATTTTGTGATATTCTTGGGTTTGTGTTTTTATATGCACAAATAGTTCTGAGGTTGGGATATAATGATATTTTTAAATGATTTTCAGTTTTAATCCTTTTTAGATGTACATAGAAGACTAAATGGTAATATGGAGCAATTGCTGAACTACTCTGGGCTAAAGGGCTTCCCTGGTGGCTCAAATGGTAAAGAATCTGCCCACAATGCAGAAGACCTGGGTTCAATCCCTGGGTTGGGAATACCCTGGAGAAGGGAACGGCTACCCACTCCGGTATTCTTGCCTGGAGAATCCCATGGACAGAAGAGAATCCAATGGACAGTGGGCTGTTACGGGGTCACCACAAAGAATCAGACATGACTGAGAGACTAACACTTTCACTTTCTTTTCTAGACTAAAAGCAATTTGTGGAAGAAAAAAGTGTGGTGCTGTTTGTGTATGCATGTATAAATGAGTGTGTGTGTACACAGGGGCTTGTGTATTGAGGGGGGCAGTCTCCAGTCTAACCAAGCCTATTAGAGGAATTCAACATATGCCCCATCTGTCTTTTTGTTCAGCACCTCATAGCAACTACTCTTCAGCTTTGTTTTCCAGATTATTTGGCCACCTAATTTGGTGAGAGGAGAGTCTTCTACCAAATGTCTTATTTATATTCCCATAATACAGACTTGCTGGTCAACTTCACAGATCAGGTGCTTTTTGTTTATAACTTCAAAGTACAATGGCTTTGGTTAGAAGCAAAGTTTTAATCTAAGGCACAATGAACAGTTATACTTAAAAAGTTGAACATTATTTTCACTGTCAATATTTACAATCCATATGTTATCATGTAATTTAAATACAAAGTTTTTTATATCTAACAAGTTAGATCACATATAAAATATTATTTAATTGAACATTTTACATCTAGTTTTCCAAATAATTATGCTGAGTGAAAGAAGTCAGACAAAAGGAGTGCATGCCGTATGACTGTGTTTGTATACAATTCTAGGCAATGTAATCTGCATGACGGAAAGTGGATCAGTGTTACAGCCTGAAGAAGAGAGTGGAGAAAGGAGGAGAGGAAGGGATTACTAAGGGACACAAAGAAAGTTTTGAGGTACTAGAAATATCTGTTACTTTGACTGCAATGATGCCTTCACAAATGCATACATAGGTTAAATTAAGACTTACCAAAATTGTATACTTTAAATCTATGCAGCTACCTGAATAAAGCTTTTTTTAAAAAAATCCAATCTTGACTGTCATGATATTCCTCTTTGCATAAACTGATAATATAGCTACTATATATTAAACATATCTGGGGATTGAGGTGAAAATTCAGAATTAGAAAGCAGGATGCAGACATATAATTGGCAGGAGGACAGGTCTTTCTGCAATGCTGCATCTGGAGGTCATGTATCTGGTGACTTATTACTTTAAGCCTTTCCAGAAACACTGAACAGTTTGCTTTCATGGCCACAGAACAAATAACTATCCAAGTCCTCACATAACACTATTTCCTACAGTCTTTCAGTTCAGTTCAGTTCAATCCCTCAGCCATGTCTCTTTGTAACCCCATGGACTGCAGCATGCCAGGCTTCCCTGTCCATCACCAACTCCCGAAGCTTGTTCAAACTCATGTCCTTTGAGTCGGTGATGCCATCCAACCATCTCATCCTGTGTCGTCCCCTTCTCCTCCTGCCTTCAATCTTTCCCAGCATCAGGGTCTTTTCCAATGAGTTGGTTCTTCACATCAGGTAGCCAAAGTATTGGAGTTTCAGCTTCAGTATCAATGCTTCCAGTGAAAATTCAGAACTGATTTCCTTTAGGATGGACTGGTTGGATCTCCTTGAAGTCCAAGAGACTCTCAAGAGTCTTCTCCAACACCACAGTTCAAAAGCAACAATTCTTCAGTGCTCAGCTTTCTTTATAGTCCAACTCTCACATCCATACACGACTACTAGAAAAACCATAGCTTTGACTAGACAGATCTTTGTTGGCAAAGTAATAACTCTGCTTTTTAATATGCCATCTAGGTTGGTCATAGCTTTTCTTCCAGGGATCAAGCATCTTTCAATTTCATGGCTGCAGTCACCATCTGCAGTGATTTTGGAGCCCCCCAAAATAAAGTTTCTCTCTGTTTCCATTGTTTCCCCATCTATTTGCCATGAAGTGATGAGATTGGATGCCATGATCTTAGTTTTCTGAATGTTGAGTTTTAAGCCAACTTTTTCACTTTCTTCTTTCACTTTCATCAAGAGGCTCTTTAGTTCTTCATTTTCTGCCAAAAGGGTGGTGTCATGTTCATATCTGAGGTTATTGATATTTCTCCCAGCAATCTTGATTCCAGCTTGTGCCTCATTCATCTAGCCTGGCATTTTGCATGATATACTCTGCATTTAAGTTAAATAAGCAGGGTGACAATATATAGCCTTGACATACTCCTTTCCTGGTTTGGAACCAGTTTATTGTTCCATGTCCAGTTCTAACTGTTAATTCTTAACCTGTATACAGATTTCTCAGGAGGCAGGTCAGGTGGTCTGGTATTCCCATCTCTTTCAGAATTTTCCAGAGTTTGTTGTGATGAACACAAAGACTTTGGCATAGTCAATAAAGCAGAAGTAAATGCTTTTCTGAACTCTCTTGCTTTTTCGATGATCCAGTGGATGTTGTTAATTTGATCTCTGGTTCCTCTGCCTTTTCTAAAACCAGCTTGAACATCTGGAAGTTCACGGTTCACGTACTGTTGAAGCCTGGCTTGGAGAATTTTGAGCATTACTTTGCTAGCGTGTGAAATGAGTGCAATTGTGCGGTAGTTTGAGCATTCTTTGGCATTGCCTTTCTTTGGGATTGGAATGAAAACTGACGTTTTCCAGTCCTGTGGCCACTGCTGACTTTTCCAAATATGCTGATGTACTGAGTGCAGCACTTTCACAGCATCATCTTTCAGGATTTGAAATAGCTCAACTGGAATTCCATCACCTCCACTAGCTTTTTTCGTAGTGATGCTTCCTAAGGCTCACTTGACTTCACATTCTAGGATGTGTGGTTCCAGGTGAGTGATCACCACGTTCATCTGATCGTGGTTACCTGGGTCATGAAGATCTTTTTTGTATAGTTCTTCTGTGTATTCTTGCCACCTCTGCTTAGTGTCTTCTGCTTCTGTTAGGTTCATATCATTTCTGTTCTTTATTGAGCCCATCTTTGCATGAAATAGTCCCTTGGTATCTCTAGTTTTCTTGAAGGGATATCTAATCTTTCCCATTCTATTATTTTCTTCTATTTCTTTACATTGATCAGTGAGGAAGTCTTTCAAGAAGTTAATATTATGTAATATTTCATAGGATTATAACTGCATGAACCATGGAGCAGATTTAGTAGTTTTTATTGATAAGGGGAAAGGAATGAAAAGCAATAATTCAAGGATAGGAAAAACAATTTGGTACCTTTATTTTACCATTACTATCTGAAAGAAGGAAAAAGTTGGGTTTTTTTTTTTTGAAAGATATGAATTTGATATTCAAAGCACCACTGTCATGCATTGCAAATTTCAAAACTACAAATTTACTGATGTCATTCCTGCTTAATATCCTGCTATGGCTTCCTTTTGGCTGCTGCCTTTAGGAAAACTCCTTAGCATGCTTTATCAGGAGCTCAGAATCTGACCCCTGTCTACCTTTTCGACCACAGCTCATCTCTGTCTCTCAAACTACAGTCATTCTGAATGCCTTGATTTGGCAAAGCTTTTTATGTTGTCATTCAATTTGGGTTCTCCAGGAAGTAGACTCAGGCAGGGTTTAGTGTTTAGGATGTTTATTAGGGAGTGTTCTTGAGATCAACACCCATGGAAGGGAGGGGGTGGGAGCAGGATTGAGAAGACAGCAAAATCAAGCTGTGATGCAAGCCTGACAGCCTCAGCCAACTGTGCAGGTAGCTATGAAACAGAAATGGCCCAGCAGAGTTGGCCTGCATGTACAGGGAAAACGTGACCTCGGGCAAGGGTCACATTCTCCCTGCAACTGAAGCAATGCCTGAAGAGGTTGTCAGCACTGCCGAAGGCTGGAGAATCAAGTCCTTCCTTACAGGAGGACATTGGTATGTCCACCTCACCCTGGTATTCACCTTGTGTGAAACTCTCCTCTCTTCCAGTTTACCTAGGTAATTTTTGTCTGTTCTTGCATGCACCAGATCTCAGTGTAATTCTCACTTCTTCAGAGATGGATTCCCAAATTCCCAAATATGATAGGCTTCTGTCAAACTCGCCACATTACTTTAGTTCCTTCTTGCAATTCTTATTGTACTTGATTATGATTATTCACTTGTTTCCATTTTCTTCTTTACAGTGGTAACTCCATGAAGATAGAGATAACTTCTGTAGTATTCACTTCTGATCCTCAATGCCTACCACAGTGTTGGCACATAATAGGTACTCAATAAATATTGACTGAATAAATGAATGAGTCCAAGGTTTAAAGAGCACTGCAAGGAGCAAGGGCCCTTACCAACACATCTGTCTTGACATATGCCAAAGATTTTCTGCCTCATGATGTCAAGACAAAGACTTTGTTTGAGCTCTATAGTCAGACTGCCCAGTCCTGCAGTCCTAGCTTAATCACGTCCTAGCCATGTGGTAAGTTAATTAAATTCTCTAAGTCTCAATTTATCAATAATAATAATAAGAGCAATAATAGTATATTCCCCAAATGGTTGTTGTGAGGATTCAGTGAAATAGTCTACATAGAGGATTTATCAAATCTCCTAGAACACAGTACAGCATCAGTAAAAGTTAACTATAATTATGATAATTATTATTTGGCTTTTAGCTGTAAGTTCTTAACATACATTAAAAAAGAGAAAAATAAAAAAAAAGAAAAAGAAAAGGAAAAGACTTTTTTTATGTATATTTTCTTTTAAACATATACCAAAACAGCAATCTTGGAAAAATTAGAAATTGTATATAACGGGCTTTCCTCGTAGCTTAGTCTGTAAAGAATCTGCCTGCAATGCAGGAGACCCATATTCGATTCCTGGATTGGGAAGATCCCCTGGAGAAGGAAATAACAACCCACTGCAGAATTCTTGCCTGGAGAATCAGAGGAGCCTGACAGAGGAGTCCATAGGGTCGCAAGGGCCGGATACGACTTAGCAACTAAACCACCACCATATATATAATGGAGAAGAGCATTATTGTCTCATTAGTTAGAGTATCCTAGGTCTATATAAATATAGTCCTAAATAAATCCTATTCCTGTCTTCTCACACAACCTAGGAATTTATGACTCAGCAGTCCTTGTAGTTCAGAAGTACTAGTGGGGGAAGAAGTACTAGTGGCAGAGAGAAACGTGCTTTTGCCTACCTCTAAAATGCCTTTTCCTATCTCAGGAGATTTCCACTTGAGTATGAATTGACTTTAATCAGCTCCACAAACACGTTCTAAACAAATCCTCACATCACTTCCTCCGTGCTGCTCTTACATTTTTACCTGAAAACCATCTACCTACCTGGACATTTGTTCTAATTCCTCCTCCCACAACGTTGCTTCTACTCATAAGAGGTAAGCTTCTTGAGGCTGATCTTCATCTTTTCTATATGGCACATTCAGACACTCAATAAATGTTTGTTGAATTGGTTTGAATTAGAAGAAAAACACCAAATCTCTTCAGGCAGATATAAATGAAGAAGCAGGTTAGGTAATCTAATGTGCTCCAAAAGCATAGAACTTAATAAGCTAGAAGTCAAAATTTTTCTTTTTTATTTAAATATAACCAGCATCCATCTTTACAGAGTATTTTCTTTCATACCAGAAACCTCATCTGACCCTTTAGAGGTTAAATTTTTCCCTTGAGAAAACAATTGTTCTACCTGCTTTCTTTATGGATTTCCATGGCAATTGACTGCCAGTCCTTTACCTCCATCCTTCCACTGGCATGCATCCTCCAATTCTCTCATCTTCTAAAAGAAATACACACATTTACCACTCTACTTCTGTGCCTTTATGACATTGATTTCTAGGCCTCCACTTCCTCCTTTCCTCCTTTTACTGTGTGCTATCTGTCCCTATATTCTTCTTAATGGAAACTCCTCTCCTGGGTACTATGAATCATCTGATCTCTCTCTTCTTCTAACTCCACCATTACATGCTTTAAAAACTCTCCAACAGAAATAGAAGTTCGGATGAATGCTAAAAGATCCAAATATGAATTCTTTATTTAATTCTGACTATAAAGATTAAGAAAACATGATATATTAAGATGGGTCAGTAATATAGTAGAAAAGATGACAAATTTAGAGAAAGTGATAGACTTTTCTGGGTGCCAGACAAAAGAAGGTAAGAAACTGAAACCACTGGCAGCCTCAAAAGGGTTAATATTAAGAATTATGCTCAGGATACATATGGAGTGGTGAAATAAACAACACCATACAGGGAGTTCTAAAAGGTACAGTTTTGACTGAAAATGCTATTTGTTAGTCAGTCTAAAAGGAAGAAAATTAATAATGAAAACAATGAATGGCTTTTCTGGAAATGTCTCATTTCTTTATGTGTCACTATACTTTAGCTTTTTTATTTTTGTTATTCTTCTTAACGGTTCTTTCCAGTTCTTGGCAATCATGTAATTTAAAGAGTTGATATTTGCGATTACAAGACCTTGCATGCAAGGACTCAAAGTGCTTATCTTAAATCTTAATGAGATGCCTCTAATTATATTTTGAACTTTAAAAAAAATTGTACTGGCGTTGTTTGAGCTATTATACATAATGGATAAAAAACTGATCTGAGAAATTTAGTGCTGAGAATACATGGTGACTACAATTAGTAAGAATACATTCTGAGACCTGAAAATGCTCACATAATTTAAAATTGGTTCAGTAAAGTGTCCAAAATAAATTATTCTTCCCACTTGGAAAATAGATAAAAGATGATGCTGTTACAAAAATCCTACCTAGAATATAAATCTTTATACTGTGTCTATTCATACAAGTATCTGTCTCACTGATAGATTTTGGAAAACCTCAAGGAAGGAAATATATGTTATTCATCCACAGCACCTAGGACAGTGCTTAAAATATGAAAGATGTCTCAGGCTTCCTAAATGAAACATCTTAATTGTCAGTTTCTTTTTCTCTCACTGGGCTACTTCCAAGAGCCACAAAATGTTTACCTCGGAAGAGAAAGGTCTTTAAAATCTCACCTTTATTCACCACTCCCAATTCTGTGCTAAAGGCTGTACCGTGGAGGTCAGTGACATTGCCCCCCTCACGAGTCCCAGTACTCCTATTCTATTGCAGTGTCCTCCTTCACTGCCCTCAGGGATTCCTTTCTGCATTAAAAAGGGAGAAGAACCTTCAAAACAATTATACACCAAATACAATGTCAAGCATCTAAAATATATTATCTCTAATACAACATGCAGCAGCGATGTATTACCTTCGTATTTCTAAGTGAGGAAATTAAGGGAGGTTAAGTGAGGAAATTAAGGGAGATTAAATAACTGATCTTAGGAAACATGGCTAGTACAGTACTGGAGCTGACATTTTTCTGATCCTGGTGTCTCAGAAGGTAAAGAATCTGCCTGTAGTGCAGAAGACCAGGGTTTGGTCTCTGAGCTGGGATGATCCCCTGGAGAAAGGAAGGGCCACCCACTCCAGTATTCTTGCCTAGAGAATTCCATGGACAGAGGAGCCTGGTGGGCTACAGTCCATGGGGTTGCCAAGATTCAGACACAACTGAGTGACTATTACTACTACTCTCTTCTGACTCTAACTATCTCACTTCCTGGTCATGTCATCTTTTTGTTAAAAAATCACTACTAGAAAAATTTTTGCTCTGGCTCTCACAGAATAATATAAGCTCTTTGACTTGCTGCTGCTGCTGCTGCTGCTGCTGCTGCTAAGTTGCTTCAGTTGTGTCCGGCTCTGTGCGACCCCATGGACTGCAGCCCACCAGGCTTCTCCGTCCATGGGATTCTCCAGGCAAGAACACTGGAGTGGGTTGCCATTTCCTTCTCCAATGCATGAAAGTGAAAAGTGAAAGTGAAACCACTCAGTCATGTCTGACTTTTAGCCACCCCATGGACTGCAGCCTACCAGGCTCCTCCATCCATGGGATTTTCCAGACAAGAGTACTGGAGTGGGGTGCCATTGCCTTCTCCGTCTTTGACTTGATATACAAGTAAAAAGAAATCCTCCCTAATATGTCTCCACTATCTTAAGCCTTCTTTACATATGGTGTGTTTTAAGCTTCACATGGCCTGGACTTCTCACAGTTCCTCAGACTTCCAGGCCATTCCATGACTCTATGCCTTTGCATGTGCTTACTTTTCTGTGGAGTGATTTTTCTATTTTTCTTGTCTAGTAAGTTTTATTCAACCTTCAAGACTCAACTCATGCAAAAGTCAGTTGCTCAGAGATTTCATTGGCTTTTCCAGGCTCGCATCACTTGTGCATGTGTCCTCTCTCCTTGTGAAATCACTAATCACATTAATGTGGCCTCCACCCTCATATGTTAAGGGATTGTGCTGTGCTGTGCTGTACTTATCTTCTCAGTTGTGTCTGACTCTTTGCAACGCTATGACTATAGCCCGCCAGGCTCCTCTGTCCATGGGGATTCTTCAGGCAAGAATACTGGAGTGGGTTATCCTACCCTCCTCCAGCCTAGGGGATTACGCTTCAATGTATAACAGAATACAAACATGTAGTCCACAGCAGTTTTATTGAAGAAAGGTGAAAGGATTAAATGCTGGTACTGAAAACCAAAATTTTCCTCCCCTCCCACCACCTCCCACCCCCACTTCCTTGCGGGCTTCTTTTTTATCTCCAGAAATCAGTTTAGAAACAAGCTTATTGATGAAAGCTACCTACTTATGTGATTTTCAAAATGTGATTGCTTCAGTAGGCATTTAGTAAAACCATTAAGAAGATCTAAACAGACATTTCTCCAAAGAAGACATACAGATGGCTAACAAACACATGAAAAGATGCTCAATATTGCTCATTATTAGAGAAATGCAAATCAAAACTACAGTGAGATATCACCTCACACCAGTCAGAATGGCCATCATTAAAAAGTCTACAAACAATAAATGCTGGACAGGGTGTGGAGAAAAGGGAACTCTTGCATTGCTGGTGTGAATGTAAATTGATACAGCCACTATGGAAGATGGTATGGAAATTCCTTAAAAATATAGGAATAAAACCATAATACGACCCATCAATCTCACTACCAGGCATATACTCAGAAGAAACCAAAACTGAAAGACACATGTACCCCAATGTTCATTGCAGCACTATTTACAATAGCTAGAACATGGAAGCAACCTAGATGTCTATCAACAGATGAATGGGTAAAAAAGCTGTGGTACATACATATATACAGTGGAATATTGCTCAGCCATAGAAGGAAGCATTTAAATCAGTTCTAATGAGGTGAACAAGCCTAGAGCCTATTATACAGAGTGAAGTAAGTCAGAAGGAGAAAGATAAATATCATATACTAACATATATGGAATCTAGAAAGATGGCACTGATTAATTTATTTGCATGGCAGCAAAGGAGAAAAAGACATAGAGAACAGACTTATGAACTCGGCAGGAGGGAAAGAGGGAGAGGATGAGATGGATGGAGGAGAGATGGATGGAAACTTACAATACCATACGTAAAATAGATGGCCAATGGGAATTTGCTGTATGATTCAGGGAACTATAGGGATCTGATGGGGAGGGAGATGGGAGGGAGGTTCAAGAGGGAGGGGACATATGTATACCTATGGCTGATTCTGTTGATGCTTGACAGAAAACAACAAAATTATATAAAACAATTATCTTTCAATTAAAAATAAATAAATTCGTCTTTTTTTTTTTTTTTTAAAGAAGATACAATTAGCAAAGAATGAAAAATATTAAGGGCTTCCCAGCTGGTGATAGGAGAAGGCAATGGCACCCCACTCCAGTACTCTTGCCTGGAAAATCCCATGGATGGAGGAGCCTGGTAGGCTGTAGTCCATGGGGTCGCTAAGAGTCGGACACGACTGAGCGACTTCCCTTTCACTCTTCACTTTCATTCATTGGAGAAGGAAATGGCAACCCGCTCCAGTGTTCTTGCCTGGAGAATCCCAGGGACGCGGGAGCCTGGTGGGCTGCCGTCTAGGGGTCACACAGAGTCGGACACAACTGAAGGGACTTAGCAGCAGCAGCGGCGGTAGCAGCAGCAGCTGGTGATAGTGGTAAAGAACCCACTGGCCAGTGCAGTAGACATGAGAGACACTGGTTTGATCCCTGGGTTGGGAAGATCCCCTGGAAGAGGGCATGGCAATCCATGTCAGTATTCTTGTCTGGAGTATCCCATGGACAGAGGAGCCTGGCAGGCTACTGTCCATAGGGTCGCTAAGAATCGGACAGGACCGAAACAACTTAGCACACATGAAAGCTATTAAATCTAAATAAACAATACCAACAGCTAACATTTATTGCATAATTACCATGTTCTAAATGAAGAAGGCAATGGCACCCCACTCCAGTACTCTTGCCTGGAAAATCCCGTGGACGGAGGAGCCTGGTGGGCTGCAGTCCATGGGATCTCGAAGAGTCAGACACGACTGAGTGGTTTCACTTTCACTTTTCACTTTCCTGCATTGGAGAACGAAATGGCAACCCACTCCAGTGTTCTTGCCTGGAGAATCCCAGGGATGGGGGAGCCTCGTGGGCTGACGTCTATGGGGTCACACAGAGTCGGACACGACTGAAGTGACTTAGCAGCAGCAACCATGTTCTAAAAATTGTTCTATTGCTTTCGTGAGCAAGTTTATTTAATTCCCACAACACAACTATTGTGTGTGTATGTGTGTGTGTGCGCGTGCTTGCTTAGTCGCTCAGTTGTGTTCGACTCTTTGCAACTCCATGGACTGTAGCCCGTCAGGCTCCTCTGTCCTCAGGGATTCTCCAGTCAAGAATACTGGAGTGGGTTGTTGTGCCCTCCTCCATGGGATCTTCCCAACCCCTAAATAGAACCTAAATCTCCCACACTGAAGGCGAATCCTTTAAATCTGAGCCACAACGGAAGTCCAACAGCCCTATTAAGCAGTTATTACTATTGTGAGCCCCTTTTGAAATTGAGGAAACTGAGACACAGAAAGTTTTCCCCAAGAATATACAGTTAGTAAGTGGTACAACTAGGATTTGAACCCAAGCAGTTTGGTTCCAGAGTCAGAACCTCCATACTGTATGAATAAAGAGACAGGAAAAAATACATGACAGAGAGATCTTTCCAGAAAGATTAAATGATCTCATTTCTGTTTTAGTTATTAGGGGAAAGATTCAAATTAGAAAGACCGTGCTGCACTCAATATGTCAGCACATTTGGAAAACTCAGCAGTGGCCACAGGACTGGAAAAGGTCAGTTTTCATTCCAATCCCAAAGAGGGGCAATGCCAAAGAATGCTCAGACTAGCGCACAATTGCACTCATCTCACATGCTAGTAAAGTAATGCTCAAAATTCTCCAGGCCAGGCTTCAGCAATATGTGAACCGTGAACTTCCTGATGTTCAAGCTGGTTTTAGAAAAGGCAGAGGAACCAGAGATCAAATTGCCAACATCTGCTGGATCATGGAAAAAGCAAGAGAGTTCCAGAAAAACATCTATTTCTGCTTTATTGACTATGCCAAAACCTTTGACTATGTGGATCACAATAAACTGTGGAAAATTCTGAAAGAGATGGGAATACCAGACCACCTAATACGCCTCTTGAGAAATCTGTATGCAGGTCAGGAAGCAACAGTTAGAACTGGACATGGAACAACAGACTGGTTCCAAATAGGGAAAGGAGTACGTCAAGGTTGTATATTGTCACCCTGCTTATTTAACTTATATGCAGAGTACATCATGAGAAACGCTGGACTGGAAGAAGCACAAGCTGGAATCAAGATTTCCGGGAGAAATATCAATAACCTCAGATATGCAGATGACACCACCCTTATGGCAGAAAGTGAAGAGGAACTCAAAAGCCTCTTGATGAAAGTGAAATGGAGAGTGAAAAAGTTGGCTTAAAGCTCAACATTCAGAAAACGAAGATCATGGCATCCGGTCCCATCACTTCATGGGAAATAGATGGAGAAACAGTGGAAACAGTGTCAGACTTTATTTTTCTGGGCTCCAAAATCACTACAGATGGTGACTGCAGCCATGAAATTAAAAGACGCTTACTCCTTGGAAGGAAAGTTATGACCAACCTAGATAGCATATTCAAAAGCAGAGACATTACTCTGCCAACAAAGGTTCATCTAGTCAAGGCTATGGTTTTTCCTGTGGTCATGTATGGATGTGAGAGTTGGACTGTGAGGAAGGCTGAGTGCTGCAGAATTGATGCTTTTGAAGTGTGGTGTTGGAGAAGACTCTTGAGAGTCCCTTGGACTGCAAGGAGATCCAACCAGTCCATTCTCAAGGAGATCGGCCCTGGGATTTCTTTGGAAGGAATGATGCTAAAGCTGAAAGTCCAGTACTTTGGCCACCTCATGCAAAGAGTTGACTCATTGGAAAAGATTCTGATGCTGGGAGGGATTGGGGGCAAGAGGAGAAGGGGACGACAGAGGATGAGATGGCTGGATGGCATCACTGACTCAATGGACGTGAGTCTGAGTGAACTCTGGGAGTTGGTGATGGACAGGGAGGCCTGGCGTGCTGCAATTCATGGGGTCGCAAAGAGTCGGACACGACTGAGTGACTGATCTGATCTGATCTGATCTGATGTACAAATAACCAGTAATGCTATTTAAGACAAAATTAAGCCTTAGGAAAGTCTATTTTGCTTCTATAGATTGTGATTAAGGAGAGTGAAACTTAGTTATAGAATTAAACTGAAAGAATACAACAAACATTGATATATCAAGAAGTCTCTACAAACAGTTGAACATTATGGTACAGGATTTAGGGATATTTAAAAAAAAAATAACCTGTAAAACTATAAAATTCCTGCCCCAAAGAACAAACATTTTTATTGCAAAGAATGTGATTCTCACATGCAAAGTAGAAAACAGATAAAATCTTAAGTTTTGTGGTACAGAAATAAAAGCAGTTATAGAACAACAACTATATGCTAAATAATCAAGTTATTTATTTTTAAAAGTAATTTTGAAAATTAAACTGGGAATTCCTTTTCTCAAATGCTTTGAGAATCATCCCACCAACAGGAGAAATATTGTAAAATTGCTACTACTACAAAACTCCATGGAAATTAAGCTTAAGAGACAAAGAACAAAACTGAAACACTCAGTTCTAGATTAAATTTTGATTAAAAAAAAAAACTAACAAGCTTTGTTTTAGGATATGAGTTAAATGGAATAGCATTAGGAAAACTGCCTCAGGAAGTCAGAACACAATATAAATCAGTCAAACTTTCCATACCTTTCTAGTCACAGGAAATCTTAAAATATCACTCCATTCTGTCTGTGTGTGCAGCAAAGGCAAAGTTTATAAGGCATTCAAAATACTTTCTAAGGCAGAGGTTGATTATATGTTTTATCAAATTAAAGTAATGTAACATATATTTAACCTTGCTTATAAATGTCATTTCAAAGGAGAGTACAAAAGAGAAATAATAAAAATAAAAGACATAAGAAATCTTACCAAAATGTAATAAAAGAAGAAAAGACATGAAAAGAAAATTAACTAAATAAAGGAAATAAATGGAGAAGGAAATGGCAACCCACACCAGTATTCTTGTCTGGAGAATTCCATGGACAGAGAAGCCTGGCAGGCTACAGTCCATGGGATCGCAAAGAGCTGGACACGACTAAGTGACTAACACACACAGGAAATAAAAGAAAACAAGATTTTTCCTGGCCATTAGGTGTTAAAATGTTTCAAACTTGCTGAAATGATAATTAACTACAGATTCAGAATTAAATAGCAGATTTGCCATTATGCTGCTGGAAGTGTAGAGAACAGTGGACTTTAGGGGCCAATGGAGTAGGAGAGAGTCAGAAAAACAGGCAGCCTTGAGAATATAAGACAGAGGATATCTTGGCCAAAAATAATCTGGAACTTATATTCTGAACTTTGTGATTTCAGAGATGCTCTGGACTAATTATCTGGAGGCCACATAATTTGCATCACTAGCTTGATTAGGAGTCTCAAACAGCAGTGCGGGCATTAGGTCCTCAGTCTCTTGAGAAACCTTGCTAGAAAAATGTAATGTCTTTGGGAGGACCTCTAGGCCTTTTCTGGGCTCCAAAATCACTACAGATGGTGACTGCAGCCATGAAATTAAAAGACGCTTACTCCTTGGAAGGAAAGTTATGACCAACCTAGATAGCATATTCAAAAGCAGAGACACTATTTTGCCAACAAAGGTTCATCTAGTCAAGGCTATGGTTTTTCCTGTGGTCATGTATGGATGTGAGAGTTGGACTGTGAGGAAGGCTGAGTGCTGCAGAATTGATGCTTTTGAAGTGTGGTGTTGGAGAAGACTCTTGAGAGTCCCTTGGACTGCAAGGAGATCCAACCAGTCCATTCTCAAGGAGATCAGCCCTTGGGTTTCTTTGGAAGGAATGATGCTAAAGCTGAAACTCCAGTACTTTGACCACCTCATGCGAAGAGTTGACTCACTGGAAAAGACCCTGATACTGGGAGGGATTTGGGGCAGAGAAGAAGGGGACGACAGAGGATGAGATAGCTGGATGGCATCACTGACTCGATGGACATGAGTTTGAGTAAACTCCAGGAGTTGGTGATGGACAGGGAGGCCTGGTGTGCTGTGATTCATGGGGTCCCAAAGAGTCGGACATGACTGAGCGACTGATCTGATCTGATTGCTGCATGACTTCCCACGTCTAGCTCCCAGGACTTCAAGCTTTTGCTTGGGTCTCTTGGAATGCTTGCTCCTTAAATTGTCATGTGGCGTGAAGCCACATGGGGAAAAGTGGCCACATGGGGAAAAGACAGAGAGAAAGGATCCACCAGTCACCAGCTGTTGTAGATATCTCAGCCAAGCAATGAGACATGAGTAAAAGAGCTTTCATGGGATTCCAACCTCAGCTGTCAACTTACTGCAACTCTCTGAAAGATCACAACTGAGAAGTGCCCAGCACTGTTAACAACCAGAAAAGTGAAATATAATAATTATTGTTTTAACCTACCAGATTTTGGGGTGGTTTATTAACACAGCAATAAGATAACCGGAACATGTAATAAACACTTAAAGACAGATCTAATACTTCTTTATGCATTTATAATACTTAGTATAAAATTCAGCACCACTCTGTCCTTCTGAAATGTAACAAATTCGACATATCTATCATATATTTGGCTTCCCTGGTAGCTCAGATGGTAAAGCATCTGCCCACAATGCTGAAGACCTGGGTTTGATCCTTGGGTTGGAAAATTCTCCAGTATTCTTGTCTACAGAATTCCATGGACAAAGGAGCCTGGCAGGCTACAGTCCACAGGCTCTCAAAGAGTTGGACACAACTGAGAGACCAACACTTACTTTATTGGGGACAAAAATAAATTGCAATATTTTGTTGAAAGTTGTAAGGACTGTAAAATAGTACAATAAGAGCTATATACATGAATAGAATCCAGAAGCTTATATTAATGAAAAGTGGTTATATATTCATTTTAAAAAATAAACTTTATTTTTTAGAATAGTTTTAGGTTCACAGGAAAACTGAGTGGGAAGTACAGAGCATACCCATGTGCCCCTTGCTCCCACATATGCATAGAACTCTTCTCTAGTCAACATCCCACATCACAGTGGTACATCTGTTACAATGGATGAGCTACACGGACACACCATTATCACTTAAATCCATAGTTTACATTACAATCACTCGATGTTTTACATTCTATGAGTTTGGGCAAGTATATAATTACATATGTTTATTATTAAAGTATCATACCGAATACATATCATACATTGCCCTAAAAATTCTTTGCACTCCACCTATACATTCCTGTCTCTCCTCTGACCATTGGAAACAACTGATCTTTTTACCATCTCCATAATTTTGCCTTTTCCAGAATGTCACATAGTTGGAATGATATATAGTATGTAACTTTTTCAAATTTGCTTCTGTCACTTAGTAATATTCATTTAAGAGACTTCCATGTCTTTAAGTGGCTTGGTTATATATTCTTTTTTTAAAAAAATACTCTATTTTCTTATCGCTCATTCATTCTTTAATGCTTTTAAATTTAGTTTCTATTCTTATTCCTCTATGGAACCCTGTGCTCTTAAACGTATGCATGCTAAGTCACTTCAGCTGCATCCGTCTCTTTGCAAACCTATGGACCATAGCCTGCCAGGCTTCTCTGTCCATGGGATTCTCCAGGCAAGAATACTGGAGTGGGTTGCCATTGCTTTCTCTAGGGGATCTTCCTGACCCAGGGATCAAACCCACGTCTCTTATGTCTCTTGAAATGGCAGGTGGATTTTTTACCACTAGCTCTGCCTGGGAAGCCCCTTACTCTTAAAGGTCACAGAATACTTCCCAGTCACAAAATCCAGAGTCTGTTCTGCAACAATGAATATTGCTACTCACTATCTCCTTAAACTCTTGCCTATGGCTTTGTGAGACTGTCTTTTTTTTCCTCCTCTATCTTTCTCTGCTCATTCCTTCCTACACACTCTTTGAGGGTAGGTATTCCTCAAATGGTTGTCTTTGGTCTTCTCTGTACTCTGTATTACCAGCCCAACATCTTTCTCTCACAGCAATATTGCATGCTAAGTCTCTTCAGTTGTGTCCAACTCTTTGCAACCCAATGACTGTAGCCCCTAGGCTTCTCCATCCATGGGGATTCTCCAGGCAAGAATACTGGAGTGGGTTGCCATTTCCTCCTCCAGGGGATCTTCCTGACTCAGGGATCAAACTCGCATCTCTTATGTCTCCCGCATTGGTAGGCAGATTCTTTACCACTAGCACCACCTAGGAACCCCATATTATCTTCTACCTAAAATATCTGACACTTTCCTGGTGGTCCAGTGGTTAAAGGTTCACCTTCCCAAGCAAGAGGTGTGGGTCCAATCACTGGTCAGGGAGTTGATTCCACATGCCTACTGACCAAAAACGAAAGCATCAGATCAGATCAGTTGCTCAGTCGTGTCCGACTCTTTGCGATCCCATGAATCGCAGTACGCCAGGCCTCCCTGTCCATCACCAACTCCCAGAGTTCACTCAGACTCACGTCCATTGAGTCAGTGATGCCATCCAGCCATCTCATCCTCTGTTGTCCCCTTCTCCTCTTGCCCCCAGTCCCTCCCAGCATCAGAGTCTTTTCCAATGAGTCAACTCTTTGCATGAGGTGGCCAAAGTACTGGACTTTCAGCTTTAGCATCATTCCTTCCAAAGAAATCCCAGGGCTGATCTCCTTGAGAATGGACTGGTTGGATCTCCTTGCAGTCCAAGGGACTCTCAAGAGTCTTCTCCAACACCACACTTCAAAAGCATCAATTCTGCAGCACTCAGCCTTCCTCACAGTCCAACTCTCACATCCATACATGACCACAGGAAAAACCATAGCCTTGACTAGATGAACCTTTGTTGGCAGAGTAATGTCTCTGCTTTTGAATATGCTATCTAGGTTGGTCATAACTTTCCTTCCAAGGAGTAAGCGTCTTTTAATTTCATGGCTGCAGTCACCATCTGTAGTGATTTTGGAGCCCAGAAAAATAAAGTCTGACACTGTTTCCACTGTTTCTCCATCTATTTCCCATGAAGTGATGGGACCGGATGCCATGATCTTCGTTTTCTGAATGTTGAGCTTTAAGCCAACTTTTTCACTCTCCATTTCACTTTCATCAAGAGGCTTTTGAGTTCCTCTTCACTTTCTGCCATAAGGGTGGTGTCATCTGCATATCTGAGGTTATTGATATTTCTCCCGGAAATCTTGATTCCAGCTTGTGTTTCTTCCAGTCCAGCGTTTCTCATGATGTACTCTGCATATAAGTTAAATAAACAGGGTGACAATACCGCCTTGACGAACTCCTTCCCAAAGAAAGGCAATGCCAAAGAATGCTCAAACTCGTGCAAAATTGCACTCATCTCACACGCTAGTAAAGTAATGCTCAAAATTCTCCAAGCCAGGCTTCAGCAATACGTGAACCGTGAACTTCCTGATGTTCAAGCTGGTTTTAGAAAAGGCAGAGGAACCAGAGATCAAATTGCCAACATCCGCTGGATCATGGAAAAAGCAAGAGAGTTCCAGAAAAACATCTATTTCTGCTTTATTGACTATGCCAAAGCCTTTGACTGTGTGGATCACAATAAACTGTGGAAAATTCTGAAAGAGATGGGAATACCAGACCACCTGATCTGCCTCTTGAGAAATTTGTATGCAGGTCAGGAAGCAACAGTTAGAACTGGACATGGAACAACGGACTGGTTCCAAATGAAAGCATAAAACAGAAGAAATATTGCAACAATATTCAATAAAGACTTTAAAAATGGTCCATATTGGGACTTCCCTGGTGGTCCAGTGGTTAAGAATTTACCTTGCAATGCAGGGGACATGGGTTCAATCCATGATAAGGGACTAAGATCCCTTTTATATGCAATGAAGCAACTAAGCCACAGCTAGAAAGTCTGTGCACTGTGGCTAAAGATCCTGTGTGTCACAACTAAAACCCTACACAGCCTATTAAATAAGCCAATAACTTTAATAAAAGGTCTACATAAAGAAAAAAATCTTAAATAAATAAAATGATCATCTCTCTTGCCCTTATATTCAGCCAGTTACCAAAACCTGTCCATTCTCCCTCCCTGTTCAGTTCAGTTCAGTCGCTCAGTCGTGTCCGATTCTGCGACCCCATGGACTGCAGCACACCAGGCTCCCCCGTCCGTCACCAACTCCCGGTGTCTACTCAAACTCAAGTCCATCCCGTCAGTGATGCCATCCAACCATAACCCTCCCTGTTACATTTTGCAATTGTCACTTCTTTCTGTTTCTTTGGTCTCTTTCCTAGTTGAGGATCTCACTAACTCTTGTTTAAATAATGGCAATAGAGTTATAGCCAATATCTCTTTTATTTAAGCCTATTTCTTTAGTCCATTTCATTCACTCCAGTTTTCTGCCTCACTGGTTAATATCTACTTCAATGTTATTTGAAATACAAATGGATATTTATTGTTTCAGGAGTAAAATGCTGGAATAATTAATGATGATTGGGAAAACTTATTTTTATACACAATTACTAATAACTTGTACATGGATAAAAATAGTTAAACTTTTTAATTGACATCAGATAAAATTTATCAGGTGAAATAAAATGATAATATATTCAATAAATTGAATATCAGGAGAGAGTGACTTAGATAATATAAAAAACAATATTATCCCTTTTTTGAGCCAAAAATATTTACAAAATTACAAATTATAATGCAAAGTAGAATTATAGATATTCTATTATATCATAACTCTAATCATTTTAATAGTATTTGCGCACTGACATTCCAATTTTAATGAAATTTTGGTCATTTTATTCAGTTTAGGCCATGAGTATTTTATGGAAAGGCCCTCTTTGGTATTATTCATATCTTGAGAGTTTGTTTTATAAAGCAGAATTTTAGTCTTTCAAAATTTCCTCAAAATATAGAAAAAGCTACAAACTCATGTACAATGTATATGTTATCTTTGAGCCAAAATAAAACATGTATAAAGTTTAAAGAATTAGAAAAACACTAAGTATTCAAAATACATTAAAAAAATTTTATGTTACTAAATTTGAGATTGAGTACATGGAGGTTGGAAATTTACATTAAAACCTTGCCAAAAATTGTCTTTTCTACAGTTGAAAATGAAGAATATTTGAGATTCTTTTCCAAGTACAAGTCCTGGATAGAAAAATTCCTTCTAGAAAATATATCAGTGAAAATCTTGCTTTCTTATTTGTATTTCGTCTTACACAAGAAGATTAATGATAATATTAAATATGTTGTTTCAGCTTCTTGAGCCTCAGCTTTTTGGAACAAAGAATCAAGTAGTAATAATTCTGAACAGTCAGGATGATGGGTCAAAGATAAATTCAATTGTATGTTGTATTGGGAATATAGTCAATATTTTATAACAACTTTAAATAGAATATAACCTGTATACATTTTGAATCATTATTTTGTACACATGAAACTAATATTGTGAATAAAGTATACTTCAATTAAAAAAAAAGAGTCACCAGATCTCTGCATTTGTCCTTGACAATCCAGGTTTATGCTTGTTGTCCCAGTATAATTGTTAATGGAAATTTCCTTTCAGTATTAAAAGTTTCCTAGTTTAAATAATAAATTTTATACTCACTCTACCTAAGAGATATATTAATCAAATGAACTGTATTTTCATAGTTGGTATATTGATTTTAAAAAACAAACTATAATAAAACATTTGAATACTGAAAAAAATCAAACAGTAAAGGATGAATTCAGTTGTACTTTTGCTTACTTGCTTGCTGAGAGATTTCTGGGTCTTAGTCAAGTAGTAACAGTGAATTTGATTGAACCAAGACAGACAGCATAGAAAGTTAGTAAAAAAAATAATCATGCCATAGTCATCAACACCAAAACAAACATGACTTGTCTATTTGGCATCATACTTTCCCCTGTGATCTGTGAATCTCAGAGGAGAAACTGAGAAGCATTGCTCCCAGAATTCCCCTTCCTAGATGGTTCTGGTTAGAGTCTGCCAGCTACAGGTACTTATGTGACATCGGAATGGCGAGGAACAGAAGCTATTACTCTCCAAGGGCAATGACAGATAGATGTGTGGGCTGATAGTGGACATGAACTTCACAGTAGCTTCTGGATGAGTTCCTGCAAATTACCTTCTTTGGTCCAGTAGACAACTGAGATAGCTAATGGTGCTTGCTGGCGAATTACTTGATTTGGTACTCAAAGCTTACATAGCTTGTGGGAGCTTTCAGGAAACTCTTGAGAGCCACAAAATCTTCCAAGAAAGTTTTCTCAAAGCCAACCACCAACTGGACCAATTTCCCTGATCTTTCTCAATCCTTCCAATGATTGTGGACGCCTCTAATTTCCATATTAAAACCCTTCATATTTAGTGTACATAGAGTGCCTTCTGTTTTTCTATCTGTACTTTGTTTAATATAATGTGGCGTTTACTATGCATTGTCCACACTGTTTTGATAAGCTGTTCAAAAATTACTATGTACTGTATTAATATAATTATTAGCCAAAACCAACAAAGCATATTATCTATGAGACCTTTATAAACTATCCCATCACATACTTACACAATGTGTTAAGACAAGATGGAACTGTAACTTTCTAAAAGAATGTTTAAACAAAACAAAGTCTTAAAAGCTTTTACTATAAAAAATATTAATAGAGCAGGCCTTATAAAACTCAATATTGGCTGCTTTCAGAAAAAGAAACACATTTTGAAACCTCCTAAAGAAATAACAAATCCGACACGCCTTAAGAACACAAAATTTCTTAAATAATATGTGCTAAATATTATCCTTCATTCTACTGTGGATATAAACTTTCTTTTTTAGCTGTGCTGGGTCTTCCTTGCTACATAGGGTTTTCTCTAATTGCAGCGATGAGCAGGAACTACTTTTTGTTGTAATATGCAGGCTCCTCACTGAGATGCCTTCTCATGTTCGGAGCACAGTCTCTAGGCATGCAGACTTCAGTAGTTGCAGCACGTGGGCTCAATAATTAAGGCTCTCGGACTCTAGAGCACAGGCTCAATAGTTGTGGCACCTGGGTTTAGTTGCTCTGCAGCATGTGGGATCTTCCTGGACCAGGGATCGAACCCAGATCTCCTGCATTGGCAGGCAGATTCATTATCATTGAACCACCAGGGAAGCCCTGATGTAAACTTAACCTTCTTGATTTTTATTGTAAAGTGCTTTCTAGACAGGCTGTAACACCCCATACTCCTGCTAGCATTGTTTGAGAATGTCTATTTCACTATATCCTTGCCGACATTATGATCATTTTTTCAACTTTCTAACTAGTAAGATTGCCATAACATTTTAAAGAAAGTTGTTTCCTTTGACCTTTGCGTCACTGGTATTCGTAACATTAGTCTTATCTAGGTAATAAAACACAAATCTAAAAACTCGGAAACATATTATTGTTGGTTCTGTTGCGGATTTTTGAATCTGGCCAAATATTTGTTTTCAGTTAGAAAAAGAAATTTTCAAAAAGGACTGTTAGTTCTCACTCTTCTTTCTCGAAATAGTAACTTAAAAAAATTATAATAGCCAGGACATGGAAGCAACCTAGATGTCCATCAGCAGATGAATGGATAAGAAAGCTGTGGTACATATACACAATGGAGTATTATTCAGCCATTAAAAAGAATACATTTGAATCAGTTCTAATGAGGTGGATGAAACTGGAGCCTATTATACAGAGTGAAGTAAGCCAGAAAGAAAAACACCAATACAGTATACTAACGCATATATATGGAATTTAGAAAGATGGTAACAATAACCCTGTGTACGAGACAGCAAAAGAGACACTGATGTATATAGAACAGTCTTATGGACTCTGTGGGAGAGGGAGAGGGTGGGAAGATTTTGGAGAATGGCATTGAAACATGTAAAATATCATGTATGAAATGAGTTGCCAGTCCAGGTTCGATGCACGATACTGGATGCTTGGGGCTGGTGCACTGGGACGACCCAGAGGGATGGAATGGGGAGGGAGGAGGGAGGAGGGTTCAGGATGGGGAACACATGTATACCTGTGGCGGATTCATTTTGATATTTGGCAAAACTAATGCAATTATGTAAAGTTTAAAAATAAAATAAAATTTAAACACACATGAAAAAAAAAAAAATTAAGAACAGAGCACAGACAAGATGGTGCTGCCAACGCATGTCTCTCCCTCATCAAGCTCGGCCACTACTCTGCTCTGTTCCTGGGCTTGACCTATGAAGCCAAGTCTACAATTACCTGAAACACTGGGCAGGAGAGGAGAGGGTAGCAGCTGAGGAGAAAGAGAAGCAGGGTTGAGCTGAAACGCATTCAGAGAGAATTGGCAGAAACCCAAGAGGACTGCATATTAAACTGATCCTGCCTTTCTCTGGAGCAGTGTGAATGAATAAAGCTTTCTGTCCTCTGTGAATGAATGAGTGAGTGGATGAATGAATATGTAAATAGATAAATAAAATATAACAGAGAAAGTTGATACATTTAAATATGCTAAATCGATAGTGAATATTTGCTTAATCATTGGTTCAACATTTGTTGAGACCCACTAACAAGCCAAGCAGGTGTAAGGAATCAGAGCTGACACCGGAGACCTCACCCTCTGGTAGGGGACACAGACTAGCAATCAGGCAA
Organism: Bubalus kerabau; assembly: GCF_029407905.1. Taxonomy (NCBI): domain Eukaryota; kingdom Metazoa; phylum Chordata; class Mammalia; order Artiodactyla; family Bovidae; genus Bubalus; species Bubalus kerabau. The sequence continues at coordinate 42,969,178 of NC_073629.1, forward strand.
CATGCAGCTCTGTGTGTCTTTATCCAAAGAATTTGGGCCACAAGTGTCTCAGAAACAACACTATTTGTGGATTTTTTAGGAAGGTAAGATAATACTTACATATAACCAGAAATGGCTTCTGCTGGAGCCTGGGACAGCCTCCCAATAAACAAATATAGCAACATTTCCCTAATAGAACATTACAAATAGCCTCATGTCTGTTCACATCGGATTTTGCTGTTAATATGTTTTAGCACCAGTTTTAAAACAAACTTTTGGCTTTCGGAGTTTTTTGGATTTTGGAGTCGTAAATAAGGGAATGTGAACTTGAAAATGGGGTCATACATTCTAGGAGAGAGGTAAGAACGGAGTACTATGGGAATGTATGGGAATGGCACCTGACCAGACTGACAGGCTCAGGAAGATGAGTGGAGAGAAAATAGAGGTTGGCATATAAATGCCAATGAAATGCAAATGTTTTATTGTATTATTGTTCCAGGGAGATGTGAGAGAAGTTGAGGAAGAGATGATCACCTGATGATGAGCTCTGAAAGACTGCTTTGGGGTTTTCTTACTTTATTGTTGCATTACAAACTGTTAGATACTTCTTTCTGCTGTGTTACAAAGTTAACGATGAAAATACTAATGCCTGGTCTATTCAATTTCCTTACTGGTAGAATAAAAAATATTGCAAATCTGTGAAATAGCAGTATGTCATTTAAACACTCAACTATTTCTTGCACATCTATGCTACCATACCTGTTTTTATACTTTCTCACATTGCTCTCTATGGCCCCAGACAGGATAGATATTACACCACCATGCAGAAATGGTTATCTCACTCTCATGCCTGGAAACCTTTTAGAATGCCCCACTAGGAGGTGGTGGGGAGATTCTATATTGCTCTCTCTCTCTCTCAGTATATACTGTATAGGGCAGGAACGGGTCATCAACAAACACACTTATGTAGGAACACAAATACAAGGAAGCTTTGTGAGGATGGCAAACTTAATGGTAAAGGACTGCTGCTGCTGCTGCTGCTGCTAAGTCGCTTCAGTCGTGTCCAACTCTGTGCGACCCCACAGACGGCAGCCCACCAGGCTCCCCCGTCCCTGGGATTCTCCAGGCAAGAACACTAGAGTGGGTTGCCATTTCCTTCTCCAATGTATGAAAGTGAAAAGTGAAAGTGAAGTCTCTCAGTCGTGTCCGACTCTTCTCGACCCCATGAACTGCAGCCCACCAGGCTCCTCTGTCCGTGGGATTTTCCAGGGAAGAGTACTGGAGTGGGATGCCATTGCCTTCTCCGTGGTAAAGGACAGGAGGGGCAAAAAGGATAAATGCCAAGCTCAGGAGAGATGTGTGAAAAAACATGAGACAGACCAGTCAAGAGCTTACACTGAAGATGCTTTTTGGATTGAAACGTAAGGAAATTGAATCTAGAACTAGAATCCCTTTAACATGGGCTTTAAAATATCTCAATGTCTGAAATATTTGTATGTGACGAGTCACTTCTAAAGTTTGTTTTGCTTAATATTTTTAAGATTTTGCTTTTCCAAGCTTAACTTGCACAAATTATTTGCACTATTTTTCAAGGCAGCCTTTCTTAAGTAAATGCCAATTCAGGACCTGATCAAGTTATACATTAGCCAAATTAAAAGAATCCATTGGGAATCTATTAAAAAGTAACCAGCACAGGAGATAAACCCTAAAGTTAGTCATTAGAAAATTGAATCAGGGAAATTTGAACCAATATGATTTTACTATGTTGTCTTATCATCCTTATGGATGTAAAAAAATTTTTTAATCTTGAAACGTATCTAATAGTTCAATAAATATACCTTTAAAATATTTAAAAGCTTTAGGACATTCCTTGGTTTGCACACTGCAATGTATTTACAAAGTGCAAAACATCAGCTGTTATTTTGCCTAGCCGGGACAAAGGGCACTGAATATTAAAACTTCAAAAATGGTCATTTGAATTGTATTACGACTATGCAAACCACATGATCCTGACTAAACATGAAAAATGCAAAATCCTTTTCATTTCTTGTTCCTTAACCTGAACTTTAATATGAGGGCAAGGACAGAAAGAGAGGCATCTAATGTCTCTTTCCCTTTCCTTTCCATACATCCTAAGATATGGGGGATCCTAATTCTGCCAAGGTCTCTTTAATGCATCCCATCTCTAAATACAGTATTTATCTAACTGGCAATTTATTTCAGTGGCAGTTAAAAAGAAAAAAATTGTTCCATAGGGAATCTAATTTTCTTGAAGTAAGATTGACATAAACCTTTGCTTGTGAGTATATTGGGGAAGTGGGGAATAAGAAGGAATTAAATTCCTTTTTGTGCAGACAGGGGACTGCACCCCCTGAAATAATCTTATTTTTTAAATAGGTTTTAAAGATTAGGAAAATAAGGCTCAGAGGTGGAACTACTAGCCCACAGTGGAGACACAGTTCATAGAACGCCCAGTCAAAACCAGAATTCAGATCCCTGCACAGGATGCTTTTATTTTCTCAAATGCTGTTTATTCCCCTGTGCATTAAAACAAATATTTATTAAGTAGTGATTTAGTTTTATTTAGTAGTACCTATTGAATGTCAGATACTGCACAGGAGATATAGCAGTAAACAAGTCATAAAATAATCCCTCACTTCACAGACTTCATTTAGGTAGAAAAGACAGAAAATAAACAAGAGAAGTAAAATATATAATAATTTTAATGGTGGAAGCACTATGAAGAAAAATAAAGCAAGAAGGGAGCCAAGGCACAAAGCAAAGAGAAACTGTAAATTTAAATAAGTTGTTTAGAATAACTACACTGGAAAAGACATTTGAACAAAGATTTAAAGGACATGAGACACTGGACATGTGAATATCCAACAGAAGAGCATTCTAGGAAAAGACATAAATGCAGAAACCCTCATCTGAGAGGACATCTAGCATATTCAAGGAAAAACAAGGAGGGCAGTGTGGCTGGAGCAGGGGGCAAGGCAGAGAGTACAGGAAATGAGGACATATTGTATAGTATAGGGTTTGTCTGCCTTTCATTCTAGGTGAGGCTAGAAGTCAGTGGAGCATTCTGAGCAGAAGATTGAGTGAGTGAAGTTGCTCAGTCGTGTCTGACTCTTTGCGACCCCATGGACTGTAGCCTACCAGGCTCCTCCATCCATGGGATTTTCTAGGCAAGAATACTGGAGTGGGTTGCCATTTCCTTCTCCAGGAGATCTTCCCAACCCAGGGATTGAACCCAGGTCTCCCACATTGTAGGCAGATGCTTTACCGTCTGAGCCACCAGGGAAGTCCATGAGCAGAAGATTGACAGGGTGTAAAGTATATTATAGTTGAATTACGTTGGTTGCTCTTAGAAAGCAGAAGTCTGGAAATGCAGTGGTGGAAGAAAGAAGACCGGTTCAGAAATTTTCAACAATAATCACAATGAAATGTGGGAGGGGCCAGAGTTACAGAAGAGAAAGTGTTGATATGTGGTTAGTTCTGGAGATATTTTGAAGGTTAAGTCAAGAGGATTTCTTGACCGTTTGGGTATGAGTGGGAGAAAGGAGGAGAGGAGTCAAGAGTGATTCCAAAGTTTGCAGCCGAGCAACTGAATGAGGGAGTTGTCATTTATTGAAATGAGGAAGGCTTTAAGAACAACAGATTGTGAAAAGACTGGGGAATTCCATTTTAAATATGCTGAGTTTGAGATGGTGTTTAAGACATCCGGGTAGAGATCAAACAGTCACTTATATCTACAAATCGGGAGTTCAGGCAGAAGGCCTGGACTGGGGATATAAATGTGGGATCAGTAGCTTATATGTAATATGCAAGCTGCAAGATTGGATGAAGTTATTAGGGGAGCAATTATGGACAGAGAAAAGGTCACCCTCCCAACACAGGTAGAGGACTGAACTCTGGAGCAGTCCAATGTTTAGAGATTATAAAAATGAGAAAGAGCTATCAGCAAAATGCAAGATTAACTATTTCAAATGCATCTTCATTACCTGAAATGAGTACTGAAAACTGGCCACTGCATTTAGCAATCTGAATGTCATTGGTCGTTTCAAGTGTGGTGTCCATGGAATGCTGGTTTGCCTGAGAGGAATGGGTTCAGGAGTGAGGGGCAGGGCAGAGGAGTGGGAGATGGCCTGGTGTCAGTTCTCTCGTACTTGCCTTGATATTTCTATGTGGTTGCTAAGTGTAAAGAATCTTTTAGGAATTATAACAATAACTGTTTACTAAATTCCTTTTATATTATAGGCTTGTGGTAAGCACTTAATACATTTAAAAAAGAATAACTCCTTGCAACAAAATGTAGTTTACAAATGAACAAAGTGATGATTAAAGAGGTTAAGTAACTTTCCCAGCACAGCATGTCTGGCAAATGGCAGAGCCAGAATTTGAATTTAGGTCTGTTTCATGCCAAGTCTTCATTCTTAACCATTGTGTTGCATTGCCTTTAAATATGACAAGGCCCTGTTACATTGCCAATTAAATATTAAACAGTCACGTAAAAGTAATTCCCTCCTGAGGTTAAATACTAGCTTGGAAGGAAGAATGCACAAAGGTAAATGAAGTTCCTCTCTCCTTGTTGGTTAAGGTTTCTTATTCTCTAGCAGGCACAATAGGGAGAACTGAATAGGGTTGTTCATCATTTCAGTGGTCAGCCAACTCCCACCCGGTCACTATATATGAAGCCTTTTTTGACATAAAATGATTTCATGAGCCGATTTTGAAGAAATGTTGTTCATTTCAAGTAACTCCCATTGGGAAAAATTCAGCCCTATGAGAATTAACAAAAAAGGAGTACCAGGGTATGTCTACAAGTCCAATACACCAAATACTAAGAGAGCAATTTGTTTGTTTTTCTTATGTGGTTGTCTTTTTGCATGAAAAGCAGTGATATACCTTAGCAGAGGAGAAGTGAAGTGAAGTATTAGTTGTTCGATCATGTCCGGCTCTTTGTGACATGGACTGTGGACCACCAGGCTTCTCTGTGCATGGAATTCTCCAGGCAAAAGTACTGGAGTGGTTTGCCATTTCCTTTTCCAGGGCATCTTCCCAATCCAGGGATTGAATCTGGGTCTCCAGAATTGAAGACAGATTCTACCTTCTGAGACACCAGTGTAGCCTAGGGGGATTTGTGGTCAAGTGTGACGGACAAATCTCCTAATACCTTGTAGGCCCACTTCCTGCCCACACCTTCCATTCAGTTTCAAGTGGTGCTTTAATTTATCCTCATACTCAGCTTCTGAACCTTCTGGCTTGGGCTCCATGGGATAAGAGGAGGGTAACATCAAACAGAATGTTGATGGAGCCCCGCATGGCTATTAAGAGAAACACAAGAGTATCAGAATTGTCTCTGTTCTGAAAGCCTGAGCTTTATAATTCTGTTACAGCTTGGCCCAGTATGAAAGAAAGAAAAGGGTTAAAGTAGCAAATAGACCTTCCTTAGGAACTACTACAGCTTTGTATCAGCTGACTTTGTATTTTTTGTGTGTGGTATTAGGGAGGAAAAAAAACACTGCAGTTTAGTATGATAATCACATATGAAGTAAGGCAAGAAAATCAGAAGAGCTAGTGAAAATATTTGGGGAATTCTGAAGAGGTTACAAACCAGCAAATGTTACCAGGTAAAAAAAACAAGGGATAGCATGATTATGTTGTTGTTCAGTCACTAAGCTTGTCTGACTTGTTTCGACAAAGTCATAAAGCACACCAAGCTCCCCGTCCTTCCCTATCTCCTACAGTTTGCTCAAATTCATGTCCATTGAGTTCGTGATGCTATTTAACCATCTCATCTTCTGTCGTCCCCTTTCCTTTTATCTTGAGTCGACTCTTCGCATCAGGTGGCCAAAAGTATTGGAGCTTCAGTTTCAGCATCAGTCCTTCCAATGACTATTTGGGGTTTATTTACTGTAGGATTGACTAGTTTGATCTCTTTATGGGTATAGGGTAGAATTGAAACTGAGTCCCCATAAAACTGAGTTACTCTACGTAGTTTATGATTAACCTCTCCATCTAAAACATCATACCCTTTCTAGTCCCACTCCTGTGCCCCTCAGGACTGAGGAGTTTTCAAAGAAAAGTGAAAGTGAAAGTCACTCAGTAGTGTTTGACTCTTTGCGACCCCATGGACTATACTGTCCATTGAATTCTCCAGGCCAGAATACCAGAGTGAGTAGCCTTTCCCTTCTCCAGGGGGTCTTCCCAACCCAAGGATCGAACCCAGGTCTCCCGAATTGCAGGCAGTTTCTTTACCAGCTGAGCCACAAGGGGGGATCAAAACTGAGAAGTGCCCTCCAGGATGCAAAAATCCCTCTGTGTCCCCTGTTTCTTGTTTGTAGAAAAAGGCTTTAGCCTTTCTTGAGTTCCAAAGAGCAGACCCAAGCAGTTACTGACAAGGGAAGTGAGGTGAGACAGAAATGAAAAAAAGCAGTTAAGCAAGAAAAGTAATAATAATGGTTCAGCAATAAAACGGAATCCTAGTTTCTCCTCAAGGAGTATACATAAGAATCTGATGCATATCTTTGAGTAGTTCTGCAGAAACTAAGACACCTTCACCCTCCCAACACAGGTAGAGGATAGTGACTACATGCTAACCACAAGCATGTAGAACCCAGCCTAACAGGAACCAGAAAGTTGATTAAGATCCCTGAAACATCACCCTGGTACCTCAACACCAATCAATCAGAAGAAAGTCATGCATCCTCACCCTAAATGTTGCCTTTAAAAACTTTTCCCTGAAAGCCATCGGGATGTCATATCTTCTGAACATGAACTGCCTGTTCTCCTAGCTTTAGTGTTAGTTGGTATTAGTCGTTCAGTCATGTCCAACTCTGCAACCTCATGCACTGTAGCCCACCAGGCTCCTCTGTCCATGGAATTCTCAAGGCAAGAATACTGGAGTGGGTTGCCATTTCCTTCTCCAGGGGATCTTCCAGACCCAGGGATCAAACTTGGGTCTCCTGCATTGTAGGCAGATTCTTTGCCATCTGAGCCATCAGGGAAGCCCTCTTCTCGCTTAGCGCCTTGCAAATAAATGCTGTGTTTTCCTTCAACAGGACTTGTCAGTAAATTGGTTTTGCTTTGTGACAGGCAAGCAAATTCAAGTTTGTTTCGGTAACAAAATCTACTGATCAGGCACCTACTTTTAATTTTATATAAATAGAGACTTACAGTAAAATATTTGTATTTGTAAAGCTTTATTCTTCTTTTTAAAAAAAGCTATACCTGTACCAAGAAAAAAATTAAAATATAATAGCTTAAATTGTACAAAGTCTCCCTGACTGTTAGGTCGTCAATTCTTTTCCTCAAAGGCAACCAGTTTCTAGTTCCTTATATATCCTTCCATGTATATTTTATGAATATATCCATATTTATTACGTACATCTTTGGGATGAAAACAACTGAGTCTTTCTTGATACTTTACTTTTTCACATTCTGTGGATTTTGGTATGGTAATCATATCCCATTCTGAAAAATAAACAACGTAACTTTTTTCCTCTAAAAATACTAAGACAATTCATAAATATTTAAACACTTAAGTTGTCCTTTATTTTCAAAATTTTACTTCACAATTTTCCACAGAATATGCTTGACATTGTCAGAGATCAGAATTTTAAGGTCAATATTTGCCCAGACAAAATCTTTAAATGTTTCCTGTTCAGTGTTCTTGCAATCACTGCATTTAGTATAAAATTAGAACATGGTGAGAAACCAGTGCTTATTAATTTAACACTGTTCTTCGATAGAGCCAGCTTTATGAATGCACCTGACAGAGGCCATGTTATGTAACTTGCCTTTGATCTCTAAGTCTTTCTTTATATAGTCCTTTAATATTTTATGAATCCAAGGAACAATTCAGTACAAAACTGAAATACACAAGCTGGAGGAAGAGAAGAAAAATGAAGTCCCTGTATCCTCTGAAAATGAAGGCACAGAAATACATTGCATTTCGTTTACCCTTTCATTTCTTCACTGGGTGTCATAAAATATGTTTCCCTGATTTACCTGGATGCTACAGCATATATAGAGGTGGGCAGAACCTTTTTTCATGCTTCTTTTCCAGCTAGGAAACATTTGGATGACTCAGGACCTCCCCTCTGGCTAATGGTAAGTAGTCTCTCAAAATGTGTTTAGCTTTTCCACAATAATCTGGTAGCTTTTAAGGTCTTGAGAAAGGATGAAAAGGATCCTGTTAGGACTTGGGGAGAAGGAAGAGCAAACTGTGGGATATAAAGATTTGTCATACTTATAAGTTATTGATTTCATGATGTAATGTGAGAAAAGGCAAAATGCAGCTACTACAATCAGTTAAAATAACAGATGACATTTGCGCTAAGCTGAGGTGGTTCAGGAAAATGTGCACAGAGCCCTTTGACATAGGACTTCCTCTTACTCCAATGTTCTCCCAACCCTCCCCCTCTAAAACAAGACACCCACTGACCTCGTTTCCAAAATGGCTGCTTTTTAAAAAATTGAAACTGTTTTTCACTGAAAACTTTTGACTATATAGCTACATAATAAAAAGTTAGCCATCAACATACATGAAATATATACACTCAGTGAATTCAACTTAAGAAAATTTCCTAAAATATTCATGTACATTTTGGGGGACTAGACAGACAAAACAATAGCTAATTGAATTTTTCACTTTCACCTAATTATTTTTGTTCATGCAAAGACATAGACTGAGCTTGGCTGAACACCAGTCACTCATTTTCTATAGCTACACTTAAGAATTCAACCTTCACAGGCTATGCTAGGACAAGGGAGTTCAAATCGACATTAGAAATAATGCTACAGGTGGTAGCATTTTAGCTGGAGAAAAAAAATTCCTGGGATTCTGCAAAATTATCTATAGAAGAAAAAATGGAAATGCAAAATTATCTATAGAAGAAAAAATGGAAAGAAATGGGACGAAATGGAGTTTATCAGATGCATAACACACAGGATGAAAAAAAGATCATGGATACAAACTGATATAAAACAACAATATGAAACTACTTATAATAAATGAAAAGAGAAGAAAAGACAGGGTCATACTTGAATCAAGATCTCTATTTCTTGATGTCATATATAAATATATAATCAAATTCTACCCTTAAATATACAAGAGGACTAAATAATTGGTTGGCTTCTGCTTTGCTTTAAACCAAGGACAGAGTACAGTGGTCAGGGGAAAAGCTTGTAATTATCGTTTCCTTTCTTTATAGAGTACTGCTTATTGCTTTTCACTTCTCAGGATAAAAAAATCCAGATTTATGAGGGCTTTTTCCTCCTCGGCTCATCCCTGGACCCAGTTTAAGGCTTAATCATCATCCCTTCAAACAGTACAGCATTTCAGTTCATTTCAAAGCGCTGGATTGGTGCTGATGAGAATAGGACCAAAATAAAAAAGAGATTAGCTTTCCTGAGAAATGTCCATTGTAAGTACTGCAAGAATAGTGAACCAACCAGCCAGAATAAACTGAAGTTGCCTACTGCTGTTTACAGGAAATTGTACAAAACAGTCCTAGAAAAGAAGGGAATGGGGCATATGTCATCGACTTTGAAGATGGAGAAAAAGTTTCTGTATAAGGACCCTCCAAAGAAAATAAAAATTAACATATTCAAATACATTTGCTTCACAAACACACACAAACTGAGGAAAAAAAAAAAACTAATTTGAAAATAATATGAAACCTTATTGTGGAAGTTACAGTGTTCTATTCCTTTAAAAGAGTGATAAGCTCTATGGGCTTCCCAGGGGGCTCGGTGGTTTAAAAAAAAAAAAATACATATGCAATGCAGGAGACATGGGTTTGATCCCTGGGTCAGAAAGATTCCCTGGAGAAGGAAATGGCAACCCACTCCAGTATTCTTGCCTGAGAAATCCGATGGACAGAGGAGCTCGGCAGGCTATAGTCCATGGGATTGCAAAAGAGTCGGACATGACTTAGTGACTAAACAACAGCAATAAGCTTTATGCTGTGACCACGATAGCAAAGACAATTAATTCTTCCAAAGAACTGACCACTAAACAGTTTTAAAAAATGTGAAAATAATTACATCAGTGTATGGACTCTGGAAAATTTCTTCTCCGGTAATAAGGTCAGATAGACATTTCCTGTTTCACATTTCTAGTACACGTTGTCTTTTAAACAATAATAGTGTGAAACAATAGATTGGCCTGAGTTCAGTGCACACTAAGAAATGCCCTGGCCCTTGAAGGCTGGGATGAATCAGCCTCAAATGGCAAAGATCTCAGTGACGACAAGAAAGACAGACTGTCTGGGGTGTGGTGGCCCTAGAGAATAAGATTCAAGAAGCTGACCCATCTAGACTTCAATCTTTGATGTTTCTTGACCATGAAGAGTGTCTATGTTTAATGTGTACATTTACAGAGACAGCATCTACGCTTGTGTCTGCATAACTTGGCTTTTAAATAAATTTGTTTGCAGGGCAAAACTGCAATACAGAAAAAGAATGAGTTGGCAATTCCTCCTAAATTGTTAACCAAGATTGGCCATTGTTTTCACAACTCAACCTCCTGTTCTAGCAGTAATCAACAGTGAACTCTTTGTTGCTCCTTACCAAACTTTGCAACACACTGGGTTACCCTATTCACAGGTCTTACCACTACTTGGAATAGCATGAAACAGAGCCACCCAGCAGTGGATCCCTACTAAACTTCATTATTCATACACCCATTCTTCTCTGAGGCCAAACTGGGGTCCTCAACACATTTTTTATTTTTTTGTTTTTATGCACTTGCATGCTCATTCAATCGTGTCCGACTCTCTGAGATCCCATGGACTGTACACCCACCAGACTCCTCTATCCATGGAATTCTCCAGGCAAGAATACAAGAGTGGGTAGCCATTCCCTTCTCCAGGGGATCTTCCTGACCCAGGGATTGACACTGGGTCCCCTGCATTGCTGGAAGATTCTTTACCATCTGAGCCACCAGGGAAGACCTGATACTATTTAGACCAGTCATTTCCAGATATCTCTCATTTCCAATCTTATGCTACTCAGTTATGGAAAGTAGATGAAGAGAATATCCTAAAATAAAACAAACGATTTTAGAAGGGTTAACAATGTGACCAGCACAGAGAGTTAGGAAGGGCAGAATCTGAGCTGAGAAGTTACACAGAAGAAGGAATGACAATGGGGGAAAAAGGTAGTAAGAGGAGGTTGCCTTTCATCCGCTACCAGAGAATGACAGGAATGAGAAAGCTGGATGTCCTCCTTGACCAAGACTTCTCCTTCACTCTCTATATGCAACTCATTATCAAGCCATCCTCAATTTTTACTACAAGGGATAAAATACCTGCTGTTTTTTCCCCAAAAAAGAATAAAGTTTTATTCACTTATAAAACAATAATATTTATTTTTAAATTTAAAAACGATATAAAAAGACAGAGAAAAAAACTAAAAATCATCTCCTACCCTACTACCTAGAAATAAGCACTGTTTTAATATTTTGTGGAACAGCCTTATAGATATATCTATATAAACACACATGCACATTCCTGAACACACATACAGACAATTTTATAGAAAGTGAGGCATGTTATACAAGCAGTTGAGAAACATTCTGTTTTTACTTAACAGATCACAGATGTCTATTTCAATAAACATAGATATACACAATATTTTTTTCATATTTTAATGGTTGTATAATTTCCATTGATAGGAATATGTCATAATTTATTTAACAAATCTTTCACTGAAGGAAATACTTTTTTTCAATTTTTACAGTTAAGACAGCACTGATACTAATACCTGTACATGTGGTGTATGTATGGTTGCTTCAGTTGTATCCAACTCTTTTGCGATCCCATGGACTGAAGCCCACCAGGCTCCTCTGTCCATGAGCTTCTCCAGGCAAGAATACTGGAGTGGGTTGCCATTTCCTCCTCCAGGGGATCTTCTCCACCCAGGGATCAAATCTGCGCCTCCTTTGTCTCCTTCATTGCAGGCGAATTCTTTACCACTGAGCCACTGGGGAAGCCCAACCTTGCACATATGTATGTGCTATTATGAGAATTTCTTTACTAATCTGGTAACAAAAAATAGTTCTTGTCTTTTTATTTCTACTTTTTGATCGTTAGGGAAGTTTTAACATTTTGTAGGACAATTATATTCTTTGATAAATTGCTGCATCCATTTTTTCTATTAGAAAGTTTTTTATCTTATGGAGTCATAAGACCACTTTGAATATTAATATCAACCCTCTTATCTTTCATATCATTCAGGTGTCACAAATGTTTTCCCCAGTTTGCCCCTTGCTTCACAATTTTATTATGTTTTTTACTGAAGCATTTAATTTTTACATAGTCAAATTCTTTCTTGGTTCAGTCCTGCTGAATTAATCTCCTACAATTCCTACTAGCAGTAACCTAAATCAGATGGCTTATCATCTTTTACCCAGATAACTGCAAAAACCTGGACTGGTCTCTCTGATCTGCCACTGGGAATCTACACTAACAGAGGTGTCAGAGGGTTCTTTTTAAAATGAAAATCTGTCCAGGTCATTCTGTCTAAGACTGTTCAGTGGTGTGTGTCTCAGTGGTGTATGGCTCTTCTAGAAGTCAATAAAACAACAACTAACTATGGCAAATATTCCTGGAGCATTATTTATCTGTGAAGATTTTTGAAGAAAGAAAGCATATTAATCTTATTTTAGGAGAAACATGGGAGACTTCCCTGGTGGTGTAGTGGATAACAATCTGCCTGTTCATGCAGGAGACATGGGTTCGATTCCTGGTCCAGGAAGATCCCACATGCCACAGACCAACTGAGCCCACATGCTACAACTGCTGAGTCAGAGTGCTCCAACTACTGAAGCCCATGCACCTAGAGCCTGTGCTCTGCAACAAGAGAAGCCACCACAACTAGAGAGGCGCCCCCGCTGCTTGCAGCCAAAGAAAGCCAGAAAGCAGCAATGAAGATCCAGCACAGCCAAAAACTAATTAATTAATTAATTAAAAAGAAAAACACAAATGTATTATGGAGCTGCTGCTGCTAAGTCGCTTCAGTCATGTCCGACTGTGCGACCCCATGTCCCTGGGATTCTCCAGGCAAAAATACTGGAGTGGGTTGCCATTTCCTTCTCCAATGCATGAAAGTGAAAAGTGAAAGTGAAGTAGCTCGGTGGTGTCTGGCTCCTAGCGACCCCATGGACTGCAGCCCACCAGGCTCCTCCATCCATGGGATTTTCCACAGTGGGTTGCCACTGCAGCAGGATGCAAAATTCACATGAATTTTTAAGATAAGAAAGAAGGTTTCAAAGACATATCAGTATTTAAGAGGAAACGTTTAAAGGAGATTTGGGAGAATGGCATTGAAATGTATAATATCATGTATGAAACGAGTCGCCAGTCCAGGTTCGATGCACGATACTGGATGCTTGGGGCTGGTGCACTGGGACGACCCAGGGGGAGGGTGTGGGGAGGGGGGAGGGAGGGGGGTTCAGGATGGGGGGCACGGGTGTACCTGTGGTGGATTCATTTCGATGTTTGGCGGAGCTAATACAATATTGTAAAGTTTAAAAATAAAATAAAACTAAAAAAAAAAAAAAAAAAGGCAATGGCTATAGAGGATAACTCTTTGGTGCTTTTACATGTGCATCAGGGAGTGCCCTGCATTCACCAAAATTCATTGGCCTTCCCCTTGTTGACATAGATTTACCAGCCTTCCTCGAAGTTAGGTATGACGATGAGATTGAATTCTGGCCCATGGAGGTGGAAGACATTAGGGTGATGATACAATGTATTGCCCAAATCAGGACACTATCGAGAGTGCAAGAGGACACTATTAATTGCTTTCCTAGGAATTCAGGCATAAACCGGGGCATGTGATTACCATGGGGAGAAGTGAAGTGCATCACCCCAAGGTGAGCCCAGGCCCAACTCACTCGTCTCTTCTCCAGTCTGTTGACAGATGGGGCAGATGCTGGAGGAAGCCTCAGTGCCCTGGATAGAGCCATGGCTTTCACTAAACTGATCTGAGAGTGAGAACACCACTTCCAGCATTTCAAACCACTGTAGTGACATCAGTTCTTGTCCTGACTAGCACAATGTGGAATTCAAAGCTTTCTATTCGGCCTTCCTCTAGCTTTCCAGCCGTGCCTTTCATCATTCTCTAGCTTGAATTTAAGCTCTAGCGAACTGAACTGCTTGCTCACATGTTTTAAGTACCTGTTTATGTGTCAATCTCTCCCACTAATCAGGGAGCTCCTTGATAGCAAAACTTAGTCTGAATTATCTTTGTAGCAAGTCACAACCTGGCACATAAGACATTTCATGAATATCTGTGGAGTGAAGAAATATTTACCCATGTAAGGAGTGAATTTTTCAGCAGGGGCTATTTCATTATACTATCAGAACACATGGAAGATCTTTTATATCTGCAATGACATGTTATTCAAATACAAGATTTTGAAAAATGAATTAAATACTTTTGTAGCCCTAAAACATGAATAAAAAAAAATTCTTCCTCTTAGCCGTCAATGTGCCTTTATCTCTACTTTCTCCCTGCAGCCCACGCACTGCTTATAAACACACGCACACTCGTATTTGTTCATTTCCTGGGGGAATTTTTGACTTAACTAACAATAGAAGAAGTTCGAAGGAAAAGAAAGAATTACAATTTTAAGTTCAGATCCTAATGTTGGCCAATAATCCCTGCATGAGGTGCTTTTGCTCAGCAGGAGGATTTATCTCTTCTGCTACCCAAGATGATTAAGAGTTGACTTACAATTGACGATGATGTACACTAGAGCATGTTATCAACTCAAGAAAGGGGCTTTGCCTGCATGATTTAATTAACATTAATGGTAGTTAAGCTGCACACACAGAGCATAATGTCCTCTTTGCTCTAAGAAAAGGAGGGGCTTTCACCACCTACATTATGAAATATTGATGAATTCATGTATGCTGACATCCATCTAAAAATGGAATTGTTCAATCTGTCACTCCTTCCCCCTATTCACATACAAAAACATAATGGCAGTCCTGAGATAAACAAAAGGAGTGATGAGGGGGAGCAAATGAGGAAGGAGAATGAGTCAGGAAGGAAAAACACTGCACATGAAATATGTCAGACTATAACCACAGACACACAACATCCACAAACAATCACACATACACACACACACACAAACACCCACTCTACTAATTAATGCAGCTTTGCTTTCATGCCAGATATTGGGGAAACATTAATTAGAGAGAAATCTCATTAATCCATTTCCCAGTTCATTAATTATGCATCAATGCCAAGTTTGTGTTGGCCTGACATAAGACAATCCTGTTCCAACAAAGATCTGATGCTGCACATTGCATAACAGTTACGGGGCTTTCCTAATTCCATGGGCTGGGACTCAGGACCTACTCAATTCACATGTTATATATATTTGTGTCCTCTGATAAGTATTTTGTGACTATGAAATGTTCTTTAAGCTCACTACAATTGTTTCTTAGCTAACACTTCATCCGTCTCTGGCATAAACACATCAGGAATTCTATTCAGATGACAAAAAAAGTGACACAACATTGCAAATGTAATTAATGCCACTGAATTGTGCACTTAAAAATGGTTAAAGTGGTAAATTTAATGTGATATAGATTTTGTCACAATAAAATTTTTTAAGTACAAGAAACTATCTATAGATTTCTGAAGAAGTTATTCTAGGAAGTCTATGGATGTAAAGAAAAAAAAAGTTGACAAGTTCTCAGTTTCAAAAGACCTCACAATGTGCTTCCTTGTATTCAGAGAAAATATTTTGAGATGAACTTCAGAACCCAGACAAACTCAAATGTGCAAAGATTTGAGGAAAGCAAGGATGTTTGGTGGTCTTATCAACAAATATTAATTGAGCATCTGTAAATTTCTTAGCATTGAACCAGTTAATTTGGAGCTGTTTTTGTTGTTTAGTCACTACGTTGTGTCTAACTCTTTTGCAACCCCACGGACTGTAGTGCCCCAGGGTCCTCTGTCCATGGGATTTCTCAGGCAAGACTGCTGAGCAGGCTGCCATTTCCTTCTCCAGAGGATCTTCCCCTAGATCAAACCTGGGTCCCCTGCACTGGTAAAGGATTCCTATCCACTCTACAACCAGGGAAGTCTTGTCTACTGTATTTACCGAACAAGTTCATTTACTTAAATTCTCTTCTTCATTGTATATCTGATAGGGAACATATTGGTCCCATCAGCCTTCCACTGAGCAGTTGTCTGGGATCAGCCCAGCCTGTAAGAGAGCAAGGAAGAAGATAGGAGTGCCTCTTGCCTAACACTATATAATGTGTGGAATATGAGGGAAATCATCAAAGGCTATCTAAGGAGAGACTGCTGAGAGAAGTAAGTACCTGTCAGTGTCCAAATGCCCATCAAAGAAGGGTCTCAGTGGGTTAATGAGCTCTTTGCTAGGAAACCAAGTGGTTAGAGAACAAGATGCAGCAGTAGGTCCAAATGGGTGGGCTGCATTTTTGTATGTTTCTTAATATTCCTGCTCTGTCAGCAGACCCACTTGACTTGCTAAAGAGACCAGAGGGTTGGGACTGATGAGGTTCAAATATCCTCCATATAGAACAACTAATATTTATGCAGCATTCTATACATTTGCTAAGATGGTTCTCCGGAAGAAGTTTCACATGTGTCATTTCAACTGAACCTTGAATCAAGTAGATATGAATAGTATTCACAATTTACAGATGAAGATAAGACTTGAATAATGGGCTTCCACCGTAGAAACACTCATCTGGGGCTTGACCTTCACTCCCGGAGTCACCTAGAAGTAAGGTCATTTTTCCAACTGGAGGAGCCAGTCTTTGGGTACGTAGTCTTCTGACCACCTCCTGACTGGCTGGTCAGAGAAACAGCAGTAACAGGAGCTGCACTCAGGATGAGGAAGATGATGGATCCTGGAGGTCTTGGTGAACTTTTTGAGATCTCAGTTTCTCACTTAAGAGGTCCTAGAAGAAAAGCAGTGGGAAATAATGGTCAAGTATAAATCCTCATTAAGTTTTTCCCTGATAAATTTCCAAATTATTTTCCAACAAAATACAGAGCAATTTAGGGCATATGACTCAGAAGCAATGAAAAGACGTTAAGTAAATTTTCAATTAAAAAACAAAAAGCCCTCTTTGCAGAGCTATCTACTTAGGTATATGCCTCAGATTTCTTAGGAAATGTGTCTCTAAAAATAAAATCTAGAAATTGTATTGATGCTCAACCTATTGGTGACTTATAGCAGAGATGTTTGGACCTCATGTTCATGGGAAATTTTTAAAATTTTAAAGTTCAATTTATATAAATATTTTTGTTGAAATATTAATAAGAGATATTTCAGTTCAGTTCAGTTCAGTCACTCAGTCATGTCTGACTCTTTGCGACCCCATGAATCGCAGCACGCCAGGCCTCGCTGTCCATCACCAACTCCCAGAGTTCACTCAAACTCATGTCCATCGAGTCGGTGATGCCATCCAGCCATCTCAGCCTCTGTCATCCCCTTCTCCTTCTGCCCCATATCCCTCCCAGCATCAGAGTCTTTTCCAATGAGTCAACACTTTGCATGAGGTGGCCAAAGTACTGGAGTTTCAGCTTTAGCATCATTCCTTCCAAAGAACACCAAGGGCTGATCTCCTTCGGAATGGACTGGTTGCATCTCCTTGCAGTCCAAGGGACTCTCAAGAGTCTTCTCCAACACCACAATTCAAAAGCATCAATTCTTTGGCACTCAGCTTTCTTCACAGTCCAACTCTCACATCCATACATGACTACTGGAAAAACCATAGCCTTGCATAAACATATATTTGAATAACATCTTATGGATGAGCTGGAATGGAAACATAAGTTTAAGGGGAAAAATAATGTAAATACTTATAAAGAAAGCATAAATACTTTTTAAATGGGTGGTAGGGATATTAAATTGCTATGGTATTTAGATCACATTAATTTATATTAAAAAGGAATACAACATTTTAATTTTTAAGTAAAATATTTCCCTGAGAGAAATTATATCCTCTGTAACTATCTGAACTTACAATAAAAATTTTCAGCTGTAACTATGTGCAAGAGGGACACATACTTTTGCAAAATTCTTCTGGGCTGCCTAAATGGGAAAAGAATCTGAAAAATAGATACATGCATGTGTATATATATATATATATAACTGAATCACTTTGTTGTACACCTGAAACTATCACAACATTGTTAAATCAACTATACTCCAATATAAAATAAAAAGTTAAAAAAATTCTATTAGGCTGTATGTGAACAGGAAAGTTTAAGGACCATTATGCTACAGGAACACAGCATTTGTCTACTATTTGTATTGGAAAAGCAGTTATTTCTAAAATCTTCTGTAGAAGGCAGAAAATCATATCCTGAGAGTACAGCATCATAGCAATGTATCACTAAAGCAAACGTAATCTTCTGAAATAACTATTTGTGTCTCAGCCAACACCTCCTACTATTGGCTGCCTACTTCTTCTACAAGTACATCTTAAAACCTATTTGCCAGCTCATCATGCATATCAGGGAAGAAATAAGAATTTGGGAAGCTGCTGTAACATAATAATATTAAACCACACTATGATAAGTGATAATTCTCTAATATAATTAAAGGCACATGCATACACATGATCACATAAGCCTTGACCCAATCCAGCATAACACATGTGGCTGACATGTAGGATTACATTAGTTTTCCAGGAGTTGCTCCTAAGGACTAATCAGGAAGTTGGTTACCCTCATGGAACAGCATATACCTAAATAAAATAGGCCAACATTGTACACAGGAACAACAACGCATGAAACAGGAAATGATCATCTCTTTGCATGTTTTAATTTATCTTCAGGGCAAAGTGACAGTAAACCATTAAAGTTAAACTGGAATTAACTTTTAATAAAAATCCAGGGAAAAAAGTAGTTAAAACAAGTTTGCTGGAGCTATTAGAACACAGAGTTCTGCTACAAAAGTGTTCAGAAAAAGCTTTACAATCTAAACACACTGAAACTCCCTAGTGTAAAACACTCTTAGCTAAATTATGGGAAAAGCCAATGTTGTATCAGCACCAAACAATCACCCAGCATCAGAATGAAAAGAAGGAAATGTTGTTCTGAATAGCTTGCCAAGGCTAAAGAAAAGTAGAACAGTTGCTGAAGACGGGTTGTACAGACCAAAAGGACGCATTCTAATTTGTGTTGCCACTTAAATTTTGAAATAGGTCATTATCTTCAAATTTTGGGTAAATATAGCTGCATCAGAGTGAAAGAGAGAGAAAGAGAGAGAGGGAGGAAGAGAGGAAAAAGGGCTTGACAACAAACAGTGAAAAATGCATTTTAATTTTTAGATTTCTCTCAATTGATATATCCTATAACTCATTATAGGAGTATGCAGGCTGTGTTTTCCCCGTTTACCTTTGCTGAGAGATAAAGATTAGGTTAAGTTTACAAACAGTAGATCTGGGCATCCCTATAGTAAACAAGTGATTAACAATATCTTTTATATAGTGTTTAGAAAACCATTTTAATGTTTGTTTTCAACAACTTCACTGCTTGAGTATCTAGTGAAATATTTTTTAAGCAAAATCACTTGACAATTTATCATAACACAGTGGTTCCTAACCTTTTTTGAATACAATAATATTCAAGCTTATCATAAGGGAAAATTTCAAAAGCCACCAAGTTAAAAAGAATCTTAATCTAAATCTAAATCTAAATCTAAATCTAAAAAGTTAAATCTCTATGTATTCATCATGTGGCTTCAACAACGCTCAACTCATGACCAATCTTGTTTCATCTGTAACACACCTACTTGTTCCACCCATATTATTTTTGAAGCAGTTCCAAATTATGAGATGATTTACTTTTGTTTCTAGAGTAAAATGTTTGAGGGCCCTCTCCTGTCACATTTCAGTTCTTGCATTTTTTTAATTTTATTTTTAAACTTTACAATATTGTATTGGTAGTTCTTGCATTTTTAATAATACTCAATTAAGAAAATCTACAGGTCCATCTGGATTATTGCCCACCCACTTCTGCGGCTTTGCCCTGATTCTGTGCCACCCTCCCCATCACAAGGTTCTGTGGTCCGTGGCGGGGAAGCTCCTGGCATAATGAAAATAGCTGGTAACATCCCTTAGAAATATGCTTATTCATTAATGCCTTCACATATACTCACAACCCAAACACTGCTCGTGCTGCTTTCTTTCTCAGGAATATACTTGTCACTACGAGTTTGTAAGTAGATTAAGAAAGATAGAATTAACAGGACTTTTTTCTCCTCTTTATCCACCAAACTGAGCATTTCTCTGCTAACAGAACAAAGAGCTAACACAGGCCACTGTTTTCTTAAGCGTTGTTACTCCCTAACAGCTGTTTAGGGGCTTTTATGACCTTGACGTTACCTTTGAAAAAAACTCCCGATCTTTGTGGGCTGCAAATCTTTGCGCAATACAGCTTGAGAGCTGGCTGTGCTTGTTGGCAGTCTCCTGGAAAAGCTAAGAATAAATGAGTGAAGGCTGTGTTCACACACTTGGAAATGACAATAGCACACTGGGGGCCTCGGTACACCCGCACATTAATTTCCTTTATATAAAAGGCCAATATCCAATGCTATTAGTCAGTACTTCTCTCACATATGAAATCACTTTTGTAGGAAGAAAGAAAAAGAAAGCTTCTTTTTTTCTCTACATAAGAGGGATAATTTCTTTAGCTTCCTCAGTAAGGAGCTCTAAAAAAAATCTTTCCTGATTTCTGCTCAGTGCATACATGTAATACTGATTAATGCTAATAGGGTTCACATATTTAAAAAAGAGTGCACTCAATCTCCTGATTATAAATACCATTCAGAAAGTGTGTGACTGGAATTTATTGGTATGAATTTAATTCAGGTCAGTTTTAAACTCCTAAACTTTTACGTTTAAATGAACAGAATTATCTCCATTAAATCATACTTGACACTGATTGTAGTTCTGTAAAGAGAAAAGTTATAGCAGTGTTACAGTTATACTTTATTAGTGAAAAGCAATCATTTCCACTTGAATTTTCTTTCTAGTTTCATGGAATATCCTGTTTGGTAATTATGAATTTCTGACAAAATACATCATCACTTGAAGATTCCAATTTTAGCTTTATTTTTCTAAACATGTCCATTACGGAGCTGAGCAAATAGTATATATAAGATAATGAAATCTTGCCTACATAGTAGAATGTTTTTCTAAAACATATTTCAAACATGAAATAAGACAATCTAGCTTTCAGCCAGGGAAATTATTATGTGGTGCATATGTATCGTACTAATTAGATTATGCCCAAATCCTGGTAATTTGCATAATTGTATTTAATTTGCCAGAGGGGTCAAATTATAGCTTTGGACCTCTACTAAGAGGTAATGCTGCTTAGTCAGCAAAAGCCTAACACATTCTAAAGAAACTGAAATGCATTTGTAACTTTAGAATAATAAGATGTAGTGTTTTCAGAGGTCCAGTTTGAATAGAAATCCCCCAAGAAGTGCAAGTAGTTACATATATATAATCATGAAATATGGTTAAACATTGTTTAGAAGTTCTTGTATTTCATCCCTTTCAGTTTAGTGTCTATTCCTTAAATGTATTTTCTGGTCATTTAACTAGCGTATCATCAAAACATAAAAGGCTCAATGGTTAAGAATCTGCCTGCAATGCAGGAGATGTGTGCAAGAGACATAGATTTGACCGGAAAGATCCCCTGGAGAAGGAAATGCCAATCCACTCCAATATTCTTGCCTGGAAAATCCCATGGACAAAGTAGCCTGGCGGGCTTCAGTCCATGTGGTCACAAAGAGTCAGACATGACTTAGTGACTACCTTACAAAAACAGAGAACCAATCTAAATTTATCAAACTGGAATCTTAGAGGTGGGGGTTCTGGAGGTAGGGTGAGGCAGAACCTGAGAATTATTTTAAAAGTTCTCCAGAGGACCTATTTTAAAAGCAGTTTCATCGAGATATAATTTACCTACCATAGAATTCACCTACTTAAAGAATACATTTCAGTGGTTTTTAGCGTATTCACAGATAGCTGTGACCATCATCACTGTCAACCTCAGACCATTTTTATCGTATCTAAGGAAACTCTTTAGCTATTCTCCGACTGTCCTGCCATCCACACCATTCCTGACTCTATACATTTTCCTGTTCCGGACTTTCATACAATTTGTGATGTTGTATGACTGGTTTCTTTCACTTAACATTGTGTTTTCAAGGTCCAACCAAATTGTTGCATGTAGTAGTACTTCATTCCTTTTTACGGCCAAACAGTATTTCATTGTATGGATATATCACATTTTGTTTATGGACATTTGGGTCCTTAGAAGATTTAATCACTAGCCATATTTGTTAACTAATGATCAAGAGTTGATCTCAAGACAATTTCAAGCTCTCACAAAGCAAGGAAGGAAGAGAAGCATGGCTGGAAAGGCAAGGCTTAGGATGGAATTGGCTCTGCACTTACTAGTCATATGACCTGGGCACTGTCTTTAATTCTCTCCATTTTATTTTCTTCATTTGTAAAATAGGAAAAATGATTTCTCCTTCTTAGAACTCTCAAGAGGATACATGAGACAATCTGAGTAAAACTCTTAAAATTGCCTGGCACACAGGAATTTTACACACGACAGCTATTATTTGTATTTACCCTGTCGAATGAATATATATAAGTCATTTATATACAAAGTTATATAAATAGTTGGACAGGTATTTCCATCTAGAAAGTAATTATTATAAGTAAAATAAACTTCTCCAAGTTATAAGAAAGTGAAAGAACAGATTGAATGATGCAATTTCTTCACTTTTTAAAACTAAGGTAAAAGTTATACTAAAAGTCCACACTGTCATTTGAAAAAAAAAAAATAGTTGCTTCTATTTAAGAATACAAATTAGATTTTTATTGTTTCATTACATTATCAAAGTCCACATATTTTGAATACTATGTGGAATTTCTACCCATGTAAGTGCAGGTATTATATATATGTGTGTGTGTACATACAAACACATGTGAATGCACATATAATTATATCAAATAGTTAACACTGAACTCTTGATATATGCCAGGCAATGTACTTTGTATTCATTAATATAAAGTATTACATTATGACTCAACCCTTCCAACAACCTTACATGATCAGCTAAGGAAATCAAAGCATCAGATAGTCAAGAATCTTGTTCTTGATCATAAAACAACTGAGCAGCAGAGCCCAAGTTGTTAACCATGACTCTTGCAATAGTTTTTCCTCCATGCATTTGTACATAAGATAATGGAATAGATCTTGTTCCTCAACCACAGACTGATGTTTATTACAGCTTGAAGCAGGCTTTAATAGGCATTAGGTAAACCCTCTTAATCTATAGATGAAAAGACAGAAAGCAAGGCCTTGAAGTAGCTAGTCCAATATGGTTAGTTCCAGTCTCTTGTTCTCCAGTCTAGTTTCTTTCTACAACCTCATGCTGTCCAACTACCAAGGTTCCATTTTTGTTTTAAAAGGCAATGTAATAGGAAAATGCCAAGCATGTCTAGGGTACCCATATCGTGTCTGCCTTAAGAGTCCTTACATCATTCTCCCGCTGGAATAATACCCATACTTAAGGTTCAACTCATATGTATCCTCTTCTGTGACAATTTCTCCCTAGTTATTCTGTCGTTACTCTGGAGGGTCCTTATATTATTTTTACCTAATACAGGGCTAGCTCAATGCATATTTACTGAATGTAAGCAAATGTGATGGGACACTAAAATGAAATAACTGGGGTCAATATTGAGGTGGCTGCTGCTGCTAAGTCACTTCAGTCATGTCCGACTCTGTGCGACCCCATAGATGGCAGCCCACCAGGCTCCCCCGTCCCTGGGATTCTCCAGGCAAGAACACTGGAGTGGGTTGCCATTTCCTTCTCCAATGCAGGAAAGTGAAAAGTGAAAGTGAAGTTGCTCAGTCACGCCCAACTATTAGCGACCCCATGGACTGCAGCCTACCAGGCTCCTCCGTCTATGGGATTTTCCAGGCAAGAGTACTGGAGTGGGATGCCATTGCCTTCTCCGAATACTGAGGTTAGAAGTGGATTATAAAGAGCTTGGAATGCTATGCTAAATTTTTTAACTGAAAATTTTGAAAGCTGGAGGTGCGATAATATTTTTTTCAGCAAAATAGATCATTGTAGTACAGTGATTCTTAACAGAAGGTGCTGGGTATAGTTCAGGTTAGTAGTTAGAAATGTTGAATTTGAGTTCAAATAACAGCTCTATCACTATCCATGTAATAACTATCCATGCTAATAAAGTGTAACAAATATGGTTTTAACTAAATGGCCTATCATTTCAAGAGCAGGTTTAGATTTTCTTCTATAAAGGATTTTTTTGGAAACAACATTTGCTGTAACAAAATCTGAACTATAATATTCATTCATTTCCATACTATCCAGCATCAGATTATAATCGCCTTGTTTAATACAGTTGATATTCCATATGGAATTCTTTCTGCTTTTTATAAATATTCCATCATGGATTAGATATTTGCTTAAGCTTATTATCTGATCACAGTTTCCATTATAATTTGTCTGTGTCTGGTCCCACAGGACTGCTATGCCCAGCTTTTCTTTCCTTGTTATCAGATGAAGATGAACAGTGCAGAACTGTGAATAAATTGTATAATTGGATAAAGTCATCTTGCCTGCCTCCAGGCTGCTGTGTCCCCTTCTGAAGACCCACATTGCCTTTCTGCTCTCCAACTCTCCTCCTCCATCAAAACAAAAAAGAGTGTGATATCCTCATTTATATTTCAGGTATTTGTGTGTAAGCTCCTTATCTCTAATTGTGGAATGAAAGGATTTGTCAACAGTTTAAAATTTTGTTTTTCTTTCAGAGTTAGTGAAGGGAAATTCTAGATTAAATGCTAACCCTGAAGGCAAAACAATTCTCATCATATTAAGGTGCTGTATGTGTTAGGGGAGGGTGAAGTTGTGGTGAGAGAGGTTTGCCTAGAAAAATATGATCAGAAAGAAAATCTCTGCTGCTGCTGCTGCTAAGTTGCTTCAGTCGTGTCCGACTCTGTGCGACCCCATAGACGGCAGCCCACCAGGCTCCCCCGTCCCTGGGATTCTCCAGGCAAGAACACTGGAGTGGGTTGCCATTTCCTTCTCCAATGCATGAAAGTGAAAAAATAAAATGAAGTCGCTCAGTCGTGTCTGACTCCTAGTGACCCCATGGACTGCAGCCCACCAGCCTCCTCTGTCCATGGGATTTTCCAGGCAAGAGTACTGGAGTGGGGTGCCATCGCCTTCTCCGTCTTTTAAGCCTATGGTGAGGTAATTCATCAGAGCACAAAAAAATGGAAGAAGCAGCCAGTGACTCTGAGCATGTGGCTGGTTACCTGGCTACAAGGTGATAGATAACCAAAGTGGAGGGTCAGGATTCTTAGTTATGCAATAAGTTGGCTCCAGACAGCAGAACCATGTGAGGCACAGCGTAGATACACTATAGAAGCTTTTGAGAAATAACTGAAGGTCTAGAACACAGGGCAGGCAAGATCAATGGAATCCAAGGGGATATATAAGCAGTGTTTTGTGTTTTTTCTATTTTATAAAGATTGTAAGTTCATTTTTCCCTGGTAGCTCAGCTGGTAAAGAATCTACCCATAATACAGGAGACTCCAGTACAATTCCTGGGTCAAGAAGATCCCCTGGAGAAAGGATAGGCTACTCAGTCCAGTATTCGTGGACTTCCCTGGTGGCTTAGACAGTAAAGAATCTGCCTGCAAGGCAGAAGACATGGGTTCAATCCCTGGGTTGGGAAGATCCCCTGGAGGTGGGCATGGCGACCCACTCCAGTATTCTTGCCTGGATAATCCCCATGGACAGAGAAGCCTGGCAGGCTACAATCCATGGGGTCCCAAAGAGTCAGACATGACTGAGCACAGCACAAGTTCATTTAGGGCAGGACTATGTATTTTCATCTTTGGGTCCTTTATAACTATAACTCTATCTTAGATGAGTTTGACCTCCAGGTGTACTATGATTTCAAAGTCAGCTTGTAGAAGAAGGGCAAGAAGCAGGATTGAGCAAGGTGGGAAAACCATTCAGCACTTCAAACTGGCATTTATGAAGGAGCATGTTGAACTGGAGCTCAGTCAAAGACAAAGTTAATGGGGCCTAATTTGCCTGGAATACGATAGCAATGGGAATATTAAAAATCAAGTAGCTCCACTGGCAGGGAGTGATATGTAGCATCCCATCCAGAGGCTGATGACATAGGAGACAAGATCCAATTCCCAGGAATAGAGAATAGGCTGTCAGAGATCCTGCCAACTGGACTGGTTTCAAAACAGGTTTCAGTTCCAGGCAGGGAACTGGAATAAAAATATGGGAGACCAAAGCAAAAGGGACTCATAACTGGGCTGTATGAACATGGCAGGAATTTTACAGATAGACAAAATTACATTTGTATTAATAATAATGGTTTGTAGTCAATACATATCACATATCCTTGCAGGAGAAGATGAATGCATGTCCTTCTACTCTGCCATCTTGGAACAGAACTTACTGTCTCATAACTACTTCTCTAAATTATATTACTTAATTTTCTCAACAACTCTCCTAGATAGATACTTTTATTATTTCTGTTTCATAGATAAGGAAATCAAGAATCAGGAACATTAAATAACTAGCCCTTGGTCACACAGCTAATGAACAGGGGATTGGATCTAACTAACACAGCCTGTTCAAGAGCATATACATTCAACCACCATTGAAAGTATTAAACCAAAGAAGGCTTACAAAGCTCTTAGCAGGGTTCCAGTTACATAGTAAGAAGTCAATGAAGATTATCAATTATCTTTGCTATTGTTAATAGTATAGTAATAAAGGTGGCTCAGAAGTAAAGAATCTGCCTGTCAAAGCAGGAGGTGCAAGAGATGTGGGTTCTATCCGTGGGTCGGGAAGATCCCCTAGACTAGGGAATGGCAACTTGTCCCAGTATTCTTGCCTGGAAAATTCCACAGACAGAGGAGCCTAGCAGGCTACAGTCCATGGAGCTTCAAAGAGTTGGACATGACTGAGCAACTGAGCACACAAACAGAACACAGTAATAGAAGCAGGAGCAGTAGTGGTCCCTGTAGCAGCATTAACACGTACATGGAATTTGGAGTCAGCTATTAAGGCCTATGGGCTTCTCACATGGCTCAGTGGGTCAAGAATCCACCTGCAGTGCAGGAGACGCAGGAGAAATGGGTTTGATTCCTGGGTTGGGAAGATCCCCTGGAGAAGGAAATGGCAACCCACTACAATATTCTTGCCTCGAGAACCCCATGGACAGTGGAGCCTGGCAGGCTACAGACCATAGGGTTACAAAGAGTCAGACATGACTGAAGTGAATGAGAGCACATGCATTAAGACCTATTGACTGTTTTGTTCCACAGGAGAGGACTGATGAGATGAGCACTGTTTTAGGGCACAGGGGCTGAGAATCAGATGTGAAGGATAAGAAGATACAGGGACATACAATGCAGAACCTTGCCCTTTTAACAAAAGTAATTGAGAAGTAACACAGAATAGGAGTTCAAAGCATGGACTTGTTCTGTTGTTAATTAGTAGTGAGACCTTAGGGGAGTTACTCAACAGATGTGAGTTTCAAACAACTCACAACTGTGCCCAGCAGAGTGCCCAGCATATAGTAATCATTTAGTAAATGCTTGTAGAATTAACTCACTGCTAAATTTCCATTCCTTTCCAGTAAAAGAACAAACAAACCAAAAACCATCCCCGTATATATCTGCTGTTAAACTTCTAAAATAATAAGGCAAAACCATCCCACTGAGTGTAGCTTTTATAACTGATATAATTTGTCCACATCCGCTAGATATTTCAGGAGCCTCCCTAATCTAGGATCAAAAACTGTAGCACAACCAGTGAAAACTGGGTGATGTGCTATTCATTCCTGTCATCCTGATGCTATGTTGCTATAGCAGGTATTCCTGTTATTCACTTACCTGAAGCTATTTTGACTTGACAAGGAGAGAGCCTTTTGAAGAATATCTTATTCCTCCCCTCCCCCCCAAAGCAGGTCAGTTTTAAAGCACTTCTCATTTTAACTATGATGTAATTAAATATGAAAATATTTATTAAAAGGAACAGGTCATCTCTTTCCTTGGGTACTCTTTCACTGTGAATTTGAATTTCATTTCCTGGGACTCAGAAGAAAATAATGCTGTAATTCATGGGGGATTGAGACTGAAGGAGAGAGGAAGGGGGCAGGGTGGGGGGAAGGGGAGAACATTACTGCCACCTCTGGCTCATTTCTCTAGAAACTGAGAAAGTGTGGAGGCAACTTGACACTTGCTTGCCAAATGTTCACAGAGAGAGTCTGACTTTTGTTTATACTTCCATGACCTTTAATGTTTCTTAGTGCAGCCAGACCAACTTTGCATATATATTGACACTATGGAAACCACATAGATAAGCAGTTTGGGGTTTGCATGCTGTATTTACTTTGGCACTTAACAATGATACACATATTTTCACATTAGAGCTCCCAAGGTCTTTGTTCTAATTTTGAGTTGCTTTTCTCTTTTATTCAGCTTTTAGATTGCTTCATAATGACTGCAAAAATGCATGTATTTTTAAACTTTTTCTTTTTTTGCTAAGTATAGTTCTATTTTGTCTTGGAGTGCATTGTTTGCTTTAAGAGAAGTAGGAAGGGTCTTGTTCAAGCTGGGAAACACACACTCTGGAGGGATACAAGTAGAGGAGTGAGGAAGGCATCTTTGCAGTCACCGAGGGGACAGAGCCAGCAGCAGGATGTCCTTCACAGCTGTGCATGCACGCGCTAAGTCGCTTCAGTCCTCTTGGACTCTGCGACCCGATGGATGGTAGCCCACCAGGCTCATCTGTCCTTGGGATTCTCCAGGCAAGAATACTGGAGTGGGTTGCCGTGCCCTCTTCCAGGGGATCTTCTTGACCCAGGGATCAAACCTGTGTCTCTTGCACCTTCTGTACTGGCAGGTGGGTTCTTTACCACTAGTGCCACCCAGTTTTCTATTTCTTTGCACCCAGGAGTTTCAGAGCGCACTCTGACATCTCTGATTGTCTCTCAGAACCATCCCCATATACCCTTCTGGCAGGAGACCACTCTCTTCAGTTAGTTCTCACACCCTGTATTGTTAAGGAAAAAGTCTATACTTCTGGAAGTCTAAAGAAAGATGTATCAAAAAGGATGGTTTTTTTAAATCTGATAAATATATTCTAATTTTAAATGGCTTCTATGGTACTGAATGTTTGTGTTCCATAATTCATGTATGTTGAAACCTAAATGCCCACTGTGATAGTATTTGGAGATGGGGGTTTGGGAAGGTAATCAGGTCGTGAGGCTGGAGCCCTTGTGAATGGGATTAGGGTCTTTTATAAAAAGAGAAAGAGATGATGTTTCAGCCATGTGGCCATACAGCAAGAAGGCCACCATCTACAGGCCTGAAAATAGGACTTCAACAGACACCGAATTTGTTGCCACCTTAATCTTAAACATCTTAGTTTCCAGAACTGTGAGAAATAAATATCTTTTGTCTAAACCAATCATCCTGTGATATTTTTGTTATAGCAGCCTGAGCTGAATACAACAGTACTAAAATATGTACAACAATATTTAACCATTTAACTGTTTTTAAGTGTATGGGTCACCAGTATTAAGTACATTCATATTATTATGCAACCATTACCATTATACATCTTCAGAGCTTTTTCATTATCTTAAATTGAAACTCTATACACATTAAAAAATAGCTTCCCAGCTCACAGGCACCATTCTAGCCTCTGTCTGAATTGCACTATTCCAGATACCTCATATAAGTAGAATCATATAATTTGTCCTTTTGTGTCTGGCTTATCTCACTTATCATAATGTCTTCAACACTGTACTATATGTCAGAATTTCACTCCCTTTTAAGTCTGAGTAATATTCCATTGAGACTGTCTGTTCATCTGTCAATAGACATTAGGTTGTTTCCACTTTTTGGCTATTGTGAGTAATACTCCATCAACATGGGTGTACAAATATCTGTTCTAGTCCCTGCTTTCAATTCTTTTGTATATGCACTTAGAAGTGGAATTGCTGGGTCATAAGGTAATTCTCTGTTTAATTTTTTGAGGAACTGCCATAAAGTTTTCCATAGTGGTATTTCATGTGTCTAATACTGTACAATGGTTCCAGTTTCTCTTCATCTTTGCCAACACTTGTTATTTTCTTGTTTTGGTGATAGCTACTATCTAAAATAACAAGTGTTATTGTGTGAAGGGTGTGATCATATTGTTATATTTTAATTTTTCATAAACTACAGTTTTGGCTTAAATTTCTAGATGTTTTTTAACAAAAGATTTGGAACTCACTATGACAGTTTAATAACAAGAAATAATATTTTTATTTGACTGTCAATATGGTGTCATCTTACTTTAGTGAGTATCTAAAGAACTATTAGTTAAATAAGGTGAATAAGAAAACTAAGCTTAATGACACACTTTAGTAAAATGCACAGGACATCATGCCTAATTGGATAAGGTATTCAGAAACAGCAAGAACAGAGTCTTCTCCATGTTTCTGATATAGACAATTGATAGATGGCAGTGCTATTTACCAAGATATGAAAAATAGGGTATTATAATAAAACATTTTATATTATATTATTTTATTATAAAAATAAAAAAAAATTGCCAACAAAGGTTCATCTAGTCAAGGCTATGGTTTTTCCTGTGGTCACGTATGGATGTGAGAGTTGGACTGTGAAGAAGGCTGAGCGCCGAAGAATTGATGCTTTTGAACTGTGGTGTTGGAGAAGACTCTTGAGAGTCCCTTGGACTGCAAGGAGATCCAACCAGTCCATTCTGAAGGAGATCAGCCCTGGGATTTCTTTGGAAGGAATGATGCTAAAGCTGAAACTTCAATAGTTTGGCCACCTCATGCGAAGAGTTGACTCATTGGAAAAGACTCTGATGCTGGGAGGGATTGGGGGCAGGAGGAGAAGAGGACGACAGAGGATGAGATGGCTGGATGGCATCACTGACTCGATGGACGTGAGTCTGAGTGAACTCCGGGAGTTGGTGATGGACAGGGAGGCCTGGCGTGCTGCGATTCATGGGGTTGCAAAGAGTCGGACACGACTGAGCGACTGATTTGATCTGATCTGATAGTAAAATATGCTGCACATCCAAGTAGACATGTTCAGTGGAAATGCTGGGTTATATGCAACTGAGTTCAGCAAACAGGAAAAAGTTGAGGAAAAGAGAATTTTGGAGTTTTCAGCTTATGGTGATGGCATCAGCCTGAAGACAATCAGCAGAGAAGGGACCACAGAGAACTGATTAGCGGATACACCAGTAGTTGAGTGTAGGCAGAGGAAGAGTAAGAAGGAATGATTATAGTTACAAGAATGATTATGCAAAGAAAGATTTTGGCCCAAACTGAAGACAAAGCTCAAGACAGATAAGATTAAAAAAAATAATGAAAGCTGCCTACTGGATTCAGTACCTAAGCAACCACCACGTAATGTTTATAGAGCAGTTTCATAGAGATACATTGAGGAAAGGAGTGAACAAAGCAAATAGAGCACAGGCTTTCATGAAGCTTGGGGTGAGGAGAAGGAGAAATGCAAGGCGGCAGCTTGAGAAACACACTTTGTTTTTTTATGCTGAGATAGAGTTGAGTCTGGTTATAGGTTAAAGGTAAAGAGCTACAAGAGGAAAAGGTTAAAGGTACAGGACAGAAAAGAGGCAGCAGATGGATCCAGGTCCCAGAGGAGATGGGAGAGAATGAGATCCAGAGCACAAGTGGCTGGATTAGAATCAAGGTTTGTAGCAGAGAAAAGAGGCAAGGTTATAGCCCATGCAGTTGTGTTTGTAGAAGGTAGGGAGGGGGAGGGCAGGAACTAAGAGCATTCATGCTTGATATAGTCTTTGTGAAATAGGAAGTAAAGTCACCTACTGAGAAAACGTGCTATTTTAGAAAATCAATATGGTATACACTGAAAAAAATGAGTTAAAAGTATAAACAGGAAGCTAACATAATAGTTTAGATATGAGTTTATATGGGACTTAAGTAGGGTGATGGCAATATGATTGGAAAAGAGAGGTGGACATCATGGCTTTTTTTCTCATATTCTTAAAATGAGAAGCATTGCTTTTTGTCTGATTAAAATTCCAAGACAATGTCCATACCATGAGAATTGCCACATGACACCAATATTTTAAAACATCTAAAATAAAAGTAGTAAGATCCTTGACATCAACCTTGATGATAATTTTTTTAAAAATCTGACTCAAAAGCAAGGCAACAAAAGCAAAACTGAATAAGTGGGATTATATCAAACTAAGAAGCTTCTGCACAGCAAAGAAAACTATCAACAAAATGAAAAGGCTACTGAATGGGAGAAAATATATGCAAATCATGTATCTGATAAGGAGTTAGTAGTCAAAATATATAAAGCATACAATTCAATAGCAGAGAAACAACCCATTTTAAAAAATGGACAATCTGAATAGACATTGTTCCAAAGCAGACACAGATAGTCAACAGGTACCTGAAAAAAACGCTCAGTACTAGTAATCAGCAGGAAAATGCAAATCAAAACCACAGTGAGATATCACCTTACACTTGTTAGACTGGCTCTTATTAAAAAAGATAAGAAGTCAAAAGTGTTGGAGAGGATGTAGAGAAAAAGAAACCCTTATACACTATTGGTAGGAAAGTAAATTGGTGCAGCCACTACAGAAAACAGTATGAACAGTATGAAGGTTCCTCAAAAAAATTAAAACATAACCACCGTATGATCCAGCAATTTCAGTTCTAGGTCTTTATCTGAAAAAAACAAAGTGAAAATATTAAGTCAAAAAGATATATGTACCCCCGTGTTCACTACAGCATTATTTATAATAGACAAGATAAGATAATAATCTAAGTTTCCATCCATGGATAAATGGATAAAGAAAATGTGGGATAAAATGTATACACACACAGAGACAATAGAATATAACTCAGCTATTAAAGGAAGGAAATTCTGCCATTTGTGACAACATAAATGGACCTTGAGCATATTATGCTAAGTGAAATAAGTTATCAAAGAGAAATTTCATTTGATATCACTTACATGTAGACCAAGCCAAACCAACCAAACAAAAAACCAAGCTCATAGATGCAGACAGCAGATGATTAGCGGTTGCCAGAGGCAGTGGGTAGCAATGGGAAAAATGGGTGAAGAGGGTCAAAAGGTATAAATTTCCAATTACATAATAAAAAACTCATGGAGATATAGTGCTACATGGTGACTGTATTATTGCATGATGACTGTATTGCATATTTGAAAGTTGCTAAGACAGTAGATCATAAAAGTCCTCATCACAAGATTTTAAAAAAATTGTAACCATGTATGGTGATGGGTGTTAACTATACTTATTGTTGTGGTCATTTCATAATATATGCATTATATGCACGATATATGCATTCAATATATATCATCATACTGTACCCCTGAAACTAATACAATGTTATCTGTCGATTATAACTCAATAAAAACAAAGGTTTAAAAAAGAACAAATGCAACTAGCCAATAAACTTAAGAAAAAATGTTCAGTATAATTTTATATATATGTAAATATGCACATATATATAGAACATCTAGAGCTAGAACAAAACATCTTTGGAGCAACAAGATTCTCTAAAGACAAGTTTTTTTAAATTGCAGAGATGAATATCAATATTAATTTGCCCTTCCCATTTCAATCTTTGAGCGATCCATTGTAACACCTTCTCTGTCACACATACACATTCTTATATGTGTACATATATGTATCAGATCAGATCAGTCGCTCAGTCATGTCCGACTCTTTGCGACCCCATGAATCGCAGCACACCAGGCCTCCCTGTCCATCACCAACTCCCGGAGTTCACTCAGACTCATGTCCATCGAGTCAGTGATGCCATCCAGCCATCTCATCCTCTGTCGTCCCCTTCTCCTCCTGCCCCCAATCCCTCCCAGCATCAGAGTCTTTTCCAATGAGTCAACTCTTCCCATGAGGTGGCCAAACTACTGATGTTTCAGCTTTAGCATCATTCCTTCCAAAGAAATCCCAGAGCTGATCTCCTTCAGAATGGACTGGTTGGATCTCCTTGCAGTCCAAGGGACTCTCAAGAGTCTTCTCCAACACCACAGTTCAAAAGCATCAATTCTTTGGCGCTCAGCCTTCTTCACAGTCCAACTCTGTTGGACAGACTCACATCCATACATGACCACAGGAAAAACCATAGCCTTGACTAGACGAACCTTTGTTGGCAAAGTAATGTCTCTGCTTTTGAATATGCTGTCTAGGTTGGTCATAACTTTCCTTCCAAGGAGTAAGCGTCTTTTAATTTCATGGCTGCAGTCACCATCTGTAGTGATTTTGGAGCCCAAAAAAATAAAGCCTGACACTGTTTCCACTGTTTCCCCATCTATTTCCCATGAAGTGGTGGGACCGGATGCCATGATCTTCGTTTTCTGAATGTTGAGCTTTAAGCCAATTTTTTCACTGTCCACTTTCACTTTCATCAAGAGGCTTTTGAGTTCCTCTTCACTTTCTGCCATAAGGGTGGTGTCATCTGCATATCTGAGGTTATTGATATTTCTCCCAGCAATCTTGATTCCAGTTTGTCTTTCTTCCAGTCCAGCATTTCTCATGATGTACTCTGCATATAAGTTAAATAAACAGGGTGATAATATACAGCCTTGACGAACTCCTTTTCCTGTTTGGAACCAGTCTGTTGTTCCATGTCCAGTTCTAACTGTTGCTTCCTGACCTGCATACAAATTTCTCAAGAGGCAGATCAGGTGTTCTGGTATTCCCATCTCTTTCAGAATTTTCCACAGTTTATTGTGATCCACACAGTCAAAGGCTTTGGCATAGTCAATAAAGCAGAAATAGATGTTTGTATAGAGTAGAACAATTGATTTAAGAGAAACTAGGGTAAATCACTTCAGATGGTGATTGCAGCCAGGAAATTAAAGGATGCTTATTCCTTGGAAGGAAAGTTATGACCAACCTAGATAGCATATTCAAAAGCAGAGACATTACTTTGCCAACAAAGGTCCGTCTAGTCAAGGATATGGTTTTTCCAGTAATCATGTATGGATATGAGAGTTGGACTGTGAAGAAAGCTGAGAGCCGAATAATTGATGCTTTTGAACTGTGGTGTTGGAGAAGACTCCTGAGAGTCCCTTGGACTGCAAGGAGGTCCAACCAGTCCATCCTAAAGGAGATCAGTCCTGGGTTTTCATTGGAAGGACTGATGTTGAAGCTGAAACTCCAATATTTTGGCCACCTCATGTGAAGAGTTGACTCATTGGAAAAGACCCTGATGCTGGGAAAGATGGAAGCAGGAGGAGAAGGGGGACGACAGAGGATGAGATGGCAGGATGGCATCACTGACTCGATGGACGTGGCTTTGGGTGGGCTCCGGAAGTTGGTGATGGACAGGGAGGCCTGGCATGCTGTGCTGAGCTACTGAACTGAACTGAGGGTAAAGACAAAAAGGAGCCTGACCAAAACCCCTATGTAAAGCAGAAATAAAGATTGCAATAATGAATGATTTGCTTTTTAAAAAATTGTGGTAAAAT
This sequence comes from Bubalus kerabau, assembly GCF_029407905.1. Taxonomy (NCBI): domain Eukaryota; kingdom Metazoa; phylum Chordata; class Mammalia; order Artiodactyla; family Bovidae; genus Bubalus; species Bubalus kerabau. The sequence goes on from NC_073629.1 coordinate 43,004,803, forward strand.
AGAGGAACTAATAGAGGAACTACAGTCCATGGGGTCGCAAAGAGTTAGACACGACTTAGTGACTAAACAACGATGATACATAACATAAAGTTTATCATTTTAAGATACACAGTTTAGTGGCAGTAAGTACACTCACATTAATTGTGCAACCATCACCATTATCTGTCTCAGAACTTTTTCATCATCTTGTATATATAAATATGTATATAAATATATATATGTGTGTGTGTGTGTGTGTGTGTGTGTGTGTGTGTGTGTATAGGCTATTGTGAACAATGCTGCTAAGAACTAAGTGTACAAATATTTGTTCTAATGCTTACTTTCAATTCTTTGGGATATATCTCTAAAATTGGAATTAATGAATCATGATAATTCTATGTTTAATTTTTTGAGGAACCACTATATAGTTGTACCATATTATATTACCACCGTCAATGCATAGGGTTTCAATTTCTCTACATTTTTGCCAACACCCATTATTTTCTACTCGTTTGTTTTAGTAATAACTATCCTAATGGGTGTGAAGTGGTATCTTATATATATTTTAATTTATTTCACTAATGACTAGTGATGTTGAGCATATTTTCATGTGCTTATTGGCCATTTATGCATTATCTTTGTTATTGTTGTTTGGTTGCTATCTTTGGGAAAATGTCTATTCAAATCCTTTTCCCATTTTAAAATTGGCTTGTTTGTTGTTCTTGTTGTTAGTTGTAGGAGTCATAGAAGTCCTTTATGTATTCTGTATATTAATCCCTTAATCAGACACATGATTTGCAAATACTTTCTCTCAGTCTGTGGGTTACTTTTTCAATCTTTGTGTATGTTTGTGTGTGTATATGACTATGCCGACTCTTTTGCGACCCCACGGACTGTAGCCCACCAGGAGCTCTCTGTCCATGGATTTTCCAGGCAAGAATACTGGAGTGGGTTGCCAGTTCCTCCTCCAGGGGATCTTCCAGACCCAAGGATCAAATCTGTGTCTCTTATGTATTGACACACAGGTTCTTTACCACTAGCACCACCTGAAAAGTGTTGCTAAGTTTTTATATTTTGATTTTTTTGGCCATGAGGCATGTGAGATCTTAGCTCTCCAACCAGGGATCAAACCCACACTCCCTGCACTGGAAGATGAAGTCATAACCACTGGACTTCCAGGGAGGTCCCCACAATAGTTTGCTTTATCCTTTACAGGCATACCACACAGGACATGAACCATGCTCCTTCTCACCACAGCACCAAAAACTGGGTTTCCAGCTTCTCTAGAAAAAAGTAAGAGATCTAGTAAACCTGGACTCATGTTCTCATGTGTCCAGAGTCAGAACACTTGTTTTAACACAGTGCTTCCAAACCTTTTAAGTAGAAGCTCAATTAAAAAAATGGTAACATTTGAATAGTACACTGGAGTCAGCAGAAGAAGCTGCTTGAATGAGGCAATTAACTCAGGTTCATTAGTACCCCAAAGGCTGTTGTGATCAATATCTGGTCACATTGGTAACCCATTCTGGTGAGCTATGAACTGCTGAGATGTTTCTAAGCAAAAGAGTGAAAGTATCAGTGCTGTATTTAGAAAGATAACTATAGCAGTAGTGTAGAGAGCAGGCAGGAGGCAGATCAGTTAGAAGTTTTCCTAGATGAGTATAGGGAAATGGCTATAAAGGCTGGTCATGTGGCACTGCTAAGGACAGAGAAGAGGGTATTCCAGAGACTTTTAAAGATAGAACCGAAAGACCTAGTGCCAGTGATAGCTTCAGACTTCCCTTACAGCAGGAACTTAATGACAGAGGAAAAGTCTTATTGGTAAAAAAAAAATACCTGAAGCTCATGTTGTCTTAAAAACTCAAATGTAAACATGATAAAAAATCAGTTAAGTCTTCTATTAACTTAGATGCTTCCAAAGATTTTAGCCCCATGAAAGGCAAATTGATAAACAGTAGTATTGTTTAAAAATATTGTTCCAAGCTTGTTAAACAGCCTGATAAATAGATTTTCATTTCAGATGTTTGATGTCTTAAGTATCTTTATAAGCACTGGCTTATAAATATAAGGGTTATTTTCCCCCTCCCTTCGTCATCACATTTTAGCCTTATCTGATCTAAAAGGGTGGGGTTCATGATCCACAGTAACCACAAAGCCACCTGAGAGGCAGCAGTATGGTGTATGCAAGTCATTTAAGCATGTTGTAGTAAGTATAAGTAAGTAGGTTATGTCCAGTGCTCTTGTACTTGGCACTGTGAACATTAACAATCTACTTAAAATATGTTCACCACCTTCTCCTGCATTATAATTTTTACTTCGCACCATGGAGTTAGCATAGGTGTGATTTTTTTTTTTCTAAATGAAACTGTTGAGGGGATTTCCTACTTCTTTCCTTTTTTCTTTTCTAAAACATAAGTTTAGAGATCTTTTTTTTCTATAAATGATTACATGGGTACTTTGAATTTTACATCAATTTTTTTTTCCTATTGAAATCAAAATAGGGTCAGATTCCCTTGAGCTCTGGCAGTTAGGAACTCAGGAGACCTTCAGAGGAGAAGACTGCAGCTCAGGAAAGGAAGGACTGACCGCAAGGCTCTACTACCCTGCCCTTCAGGGTTATCTGTTGCAGGCAGCTGCTGTCAGTTTTGAGCATAATTCACTTGAAGACAACAAAAAAACACACTGGAGTCAGACGCAGAACATGCCAACCAAGAGAATGAGTTTGATCTATTGCATGTCTCACTAGGAGTGGGGAAAAAAAAAAAAAGGCAGGAAAATAGAGTGGTTTCAGAGAGATTCCCACTCCGCTTCACTGCAGGAAGGAAGCCTGCGCCTCAGAGACCCAGAGGGGAGAGCAGCACTGGATGGATACTCCCTGCAGAGTGCCGCCACACACAGAGAAGTACATTGGCATAGATACACAGCACGTCCTCCTCTTGTGAAAGCTGCTGGGAAGAAGTGCTTCTATGCCAGGCCCATTGTGGTTGGCCTACTGTGTGATTGAAGAATCAAAGAAGAGAGAGTTCTCCAAACAGAAGAAAGTATGATGGTATGCTTCCCCCAGCCAAGGTCAGTGTCCAGACCAGACATAATCATAGTCCAGAAGCACATGTCCTGTCAGAGAAGGTCTGGAAATTCGATTGCCTTTAAAAATCTAATATTGATCTAATTATCACCTTCACTCCCAGATTTTCCAAATTTGCCAACATTATGCTTTTTTGTTAAAGTATCCAAACTCAGTCCTAAAAAAATTTCACCAGACCCCAGAATGGGATTGATTTCCATTGAAAACCCTTGGTGTTGATGATAAAATAAATTTCCCATACAGATTCTCTCAGAAGCAGTGAGATGTTAGATGTACATTTTAAACAGGGAGTATATAACTAGTAATGCTACAAACTGTCAAGGTATCATACACAAATCATAAGCTCACTACAAGGGGAACTCAAGCTCAGCTTCTTCCTGATTTTCTGGCCTATTTATAGCATGACCTAAAAACAGATCTGACATCATAACCAGAATTGTGGTGCTGGAGAAGACTCTCGTGAGTCCCTTGGACAGCAAGGAGATCAAACCAGTCAATCCTAAAGGAAATCAACCCTGATTATTCATTGGAAGGACTGACGCTAAAGCTGAAGCTTCAGTACTTTTACCACCTGATGTGAAGAGCTGACTCACTGGAAAAGACCTTGATGCTGGAAAAGATTGATAGTAAGAGGAGAAGGGAACAACAGAGGATGAGATGGTTGGATGCTATCAGCAACTCAAGACATGAGTTTGAGCAAACTCCAGGAGATACTGAAAGACAGGGAAGCCTGGCATGCAGCAGTCCATGGGGTTGCAAAGAGTTGGATACAACTTAGCAACTGAACAACAATAACAGTATAAATAAAGATCTGATTTCTTTTTAAACAGATACGATTTAATTTCTTTAAATTATATCTCTTTAAATTCATATTAGACCTTTATGTATTAAAATATTGAAGACAATATTATAAGTGTACTTTTATTATAAAAATAAGCATAGAATTATAGTATGTGACATGCAAATTGACTGATATATTTTTCCTGACTAATCAAGAATTATTTATTGTACATTTTACTCAGAAAATCAATATATTTTCCTTTTCTTTTTGTTAGGGGAAGCACACTGATTGAAACTGCCCACCCTAGCCAGGCACCATAGTAATCATTTGCATGAGTTGTTATGACAGGAGATCCTGATAAGGAATACAGAACTAATAAGCCACCACCAACCAGAAGAGTTCGGGAAAGGTCGAAAGGAGACACCACATTTCTGTCCACTTCCCAGAATCCCTCTCGCCAGCATCCATCTTGGCTAGTGATGTGTGTGCCACCAGGAAAGACTCTGAATTAGACTGATTGGCCAAAGACCACCCGGAAACTAATCCCATCACCATAAAACCTGAGACTGCGAGCCAAGCGGCAGAGCTGTTCTCCTGGGTTCCCTCACCCTACTGCTCTCCACCAGGGTGCCCTTCCCAATAAAATCTCTTGCTTTGTCAGCACGTGTCTCCTCGGACAATTCTTTTCCAAGTGTTAGACAAGAGCCCAGTTTCAGGCCTGGAAGGGGTCCCCCTTCCTGCAACATTTTGATATGTCAAATATAATCTTAAGATCAGATAAGATCAGTCGCTCAGTCATGTCTGACTCTTTGCAACTGCATGAATCGCAGCACACCAGGCCTCCCTGTCCATCACCAACTCCCAGAGTTCACTCAGACTCACGTCCATTGAGTCAGTGATGCCATCCAGCCATCTCATCCTCTGTTGTCCCCTTCTCCTCTTGCCCCCAATCCCTCCCAGCATCAGAGTCTTTTCCAATGAGTCAACTCTTCCCATGAGGTGGCCAAAGTACTGGAGTTTCAGCTTTAGCATCATTCCTTCCAAAGAAATCCCAGGGCTGATCTCCTTCAGAATGGACTGGTTGCATCTCCTTGCAGTCCAAGGGACTCTCAAGAGTCTTCTCCAACACCACACTTCAAAAGCATCAGTTCTTCAGTGCTCAGCCTTCTTCATAGTCCAACTCTCACATCCATACATGACCACAGGAAAAACCATAGCCTTGACTAGATGAACCTTTGTTGGCAAAGTAATGTCTCTGCTTTTGAATATGCTAAATAGGTTGGTCCTAACTTTCCTCCCAAGGAGTAAGCGTCTTTTAATTTCATGGCTGCAGTCACCATCTGTAGTAATTTTGGAGCCCAGAAAAATAAAGTCTGACACTGTTTCCACTGTTTCCCCATCTATTTCCCATGAAGTGATGGGACCGGATGCCATGATCTTCATTTTCTGAATGTTGAGCTTTAAGCCAACTTTTTCACTCTCCACTTTCACTTTCATCAAGAGGCTTTTTAGTTAACCTTGGTTAAAATTATCATGTATGGGGTAACTCAATAGTGTATAAGTGTGGAGGGAGTTAGGGAAGAGATGAGCAAAAATGGAATCTGAAATATTAGTGTAAATTGAGATAATGCTGATATTTTGACTGCAAATAAATCCAAAATTTTCATTTCAGCTAATTATGTCAATCTTCTTTCTCATAAAGCTAAATTCATAGTTTAAAACATAAACAGAAATACATATATTAAGTTTTGGTAGAAACTTTAAAAACTTGAATCATGTGTTTTTTACCAGTATATTTAGGAAATAAATTTTTCTGATTGAATGAGTTTTCTAGTTTAATGAGAAAACGAAAACTTTTTGCTTTGATCTCTGTAGTGGAAAACTTAGCTTAAACAAACAAGTTTACTATTTTCCTTTACCAGAAAGAATATGACAAACACAAGCAAATGATTCAGGATCATTGAATGCTGAGGGTTTTACTATTTCCCTTTATTAATTCACTTACTTGACAAATATTTACTGAACTTCAACAATGTGCCAGGTACTGTTCTGGGCAAAAGTTCTATTTTATGGTCTTTATATATACTCTATAAGTATAAATTGGAGAAGGCAATGGCACCCTACTCCAGTACTCTTGCCTGGAAAATCCCATGGATGGAGGAGCCTGGTAGGCTGCAGTCCATGGGGTCGCTGAGTGTCGGACCCGACTGAGCAACTTCACTTTCACTTTTCACTTTCATGCATTAGAGAAGGAAATGGCAACCCATTCCAGTGTTCTTGCCTGGAGAATCCCAGGGACAGGGGAGCCTGGAGGGCTGCCGTCTATGCGGTCGCACAGAGTCGGACACGACTGAAGTGAGTTAGCAGCAGCAGCAGCAGAAGTATAAATAACAGGATTCGATGTGCAGAAATTTCAACTTATTCCTTGGAATGTACTCTTAAAAATTTGTATTAGCTTGTTTTTGGTAATATGGTGACTTTGCCTAAAAGTTTACAATGTCTTTCTTCTGCATACTCTTAAAATAAAGCCTACATAATTGAAGTTCTGGTTCACACTTTTACTGCAGCTCAAGGTAATCTGTAAAGAAATCACTACAATGTCATGGGAACTGGCGATTGTTTACTTGTGTGTGACTGTCAGAATTCCATTGTGGAACCAGCAGTCTTCACTGTCCACATAAAAAGGCCATCTCCAGATAGAAAGCACAGTCAGTGTGACATAGAAACAGTACAGCTTCAGGAGCCAGACAAACCTGGTCATTTGATGAGGAGGTGAGCTCCTCCCTTTAGCTTTAGTGTACCACACTGAAAAATAAACCTAACGTTATTTTGAAGATTAGAGAAGATAATTCATTCAACAAATATTCATCACCTGATTTAGCCTGAGTGCCCTGGAGAATCACTATAGGGACTTACAGAGAATGAATGAGCATAAGGTAAGATTGGAATGAGAGAAATCAGTTAGGGATCTGTTATAATTCAGAAATAAGTGCAGCTTTCATTGAAGGAGAGGTGGTGAGGAGAAAGAGAATTAAATGGATTTTAGCCTTAATAGGAAATTAAGAAAGTGGTATCAACAGGAGCGGGTGAGAAGCTGCATGTGGATGGTGAGAGTGTAAGGTATAAAGGAATATTTGGATCTCTTATTTGGGTATCTGAACAGATGGTGGTGCCATTAACTGGGAGAGAAAATGTTGGAAAAGCAGCAGATTTTGTGGGAAAGATAACAAATTCTATTCTAGACAGGTAGAGTCTTCTGAGACACCCATGGGACCCCCAAGTAGTAATTTACAATATGCGGTTAGAAATACACATCTGGAGATGATGCAGGGGAACACGATACAGGCTAGAAGGTCAGTGATCGGTGGCTGCTACTGAACAGACCTCCCAGCTGGCAGTGAACATCTCTGCTTCCCTCACTGGTCTAGAAGCAGCCATAGCTCAGGGACCATTAAGCATCTTACAGTATAGGCAATTCATCAACTGGAAAATTTTCACAACTACTAGCGCTACCTGAAGAACCTGTCTAGATTCTGTCTCAGCCTCTTAGCTGTGGAAAAGCAGTTCAAGAAGAGTCTTGCTATTGCTTCCCTTTCAGTGATCTATTTATCAGTTTTCCACTGTGGCTTCTTAGAACTTTCTTTTTTTGAAAATTTATTTATCTATTTGGTTGTAGTGGGTCTTCCCCGCTGCACTCGGGCTCTCTCTAGTCGCAGTGAGCAAGGGCTACTCTTCATTGTGGTGCACAGGCTTCTTACTGATGTGACTTTTCTTGTTGCAGAGCATGGGCTCTAGGCACTGGCTTAGTAGCTGTGGTGCATGGGCTTAGTTGCTCCACAGCATGTGGATCTTCCTGGACCAGGGATTGAACCAATTTCTCTTGCATTGCAAGGTGGATTCTTAACCACTGGACCACCAGGGAAGCCCAGAGCTTTGAACTTTTGAATCTATATTTCAAGATGTGCTTAAAGTATGTGTGTAAACTCTCTCATTTTGATTTTCCATACAGCTATTGAGTGTAATGGGTTCCCCTGGTGGCTCAGCTGGTAAAGAAAGCATCTGCAATGCAGGAGACCTGGGTTCAATCCCTGGGGTGGAAAGATCCCCTAAAGAAGGGAACAGCTACCCACTCCAGTATTCTGGCCTGGAGAATTTCATGGACTGTATAGTCCGTGGGGTCTCAAAGAGTCGGACACAACTGAGCGGCTTCCACTATTGAGTATAACATGTTGAAGTCACAGGATAGCTAGGGAGAAGTATTAAAACTAGAGAAAACACAAGCAGCTGTGAGTCAAAACATGCTCAGTGCATTGAAGACCCATGTGGAGTGATGTGACAGTGGTATGAGATGACCTGGGAAGACAAGCAGAAGGCAGATCATGCAGCGAAAGTGCAAAGATCCTGTGGTAAGAACGTCACTTGTCTGAGAACCGGAATATCAGAAATTCATAAAGAGATGAAGCTGTAGAAATATGTTGGCAGAAAGGTTTGGATCAGGAAGGGCTTTACAGCCACATGAGGAATCCAGACTTTAGGCTGACGCCCATGGTAAATTACTGAAAGATTATTAGAAAGATCATTTTAGTTGTCATATGGAGAATGGACTGGATAAAGCAAGTGGTGGCAGCCAGGAAGGAGGCTGTTGTGAAATGCCAGGTGAGCTATAATGGTGGCTGAATTGATGCCAGGAAAGCATGGAAAGAAAAAAAGTGGATACATCCAGTATCAGTATCTGGTGAATATCTGGATGTGGGGTATCAGGAAAGTAAGGCTGTCATGAGGTATCAGTAAAGCATGCCTGTCCCCCACCCAGGTTTCTCAGTGGGGGCAACAAATGGTGGCACCATTCTACTCTGTCCCGTTTTCTTCTACAGAGCTTTTCTCCACCTATGATTGCCATGCTCTATTTTTCTTTGCAGTGGTGATCTAAAATACTTATCTGTCACTGGTTGGTTGATAATAGGTTCATACCAAAGAAAACGCAGTTCTGCTAGTCTGCTACTTCTTCCACTAATGCAAGAAGTTTTACCCTAATGAGTCAGTGACAACTTGAGCCTGGAAGGAAGTGAGAGAACAGCAGCTGCTCCCAAACTCACAGGGATCAGCTCGGGACTTCCTCCATGATGATGGTCACTGCATTGTCTCATTCTCAGGGAACTAGCACCAAGGGGACTAAACTTCATGCAATTTAAGTTCCCTACTGTTTCTGCCAAAGTATATAGAGTCACAATTTCTTTAAAGTGGCTATTAAAGTATTTTTCTTTCACCATACAGCTGTAAAATTCTACAAACTGAGTTGCCATATAGAAATACTGGTTCTCACCAATTCTATGATTTGATTTGAAACTCTAAGAATTTCTAATTCCGCAGACACTGACCACTATCCTGAGCCACAGCTTTCTGTTTAATAGGTATTTTAAAAGCTATTGTGGCTTACCACAGCACCTTGAGGGGGTTTTCTATTATTATACTGAAGCCTATCATCTGATATGTTCAGAACTACCTGTTTTTAAAAATAGTTTTAAATTCAGTCATCCTGAAGCTCTTGCTTTTAGTTTGTTGCTGATTCTGTTTCAGACAGGATGTATTTCATTTGAAAAGAAAAAGGCAGTTAAGAAATTTCCAGTTTATTTCTCTGAAACCATTGTAAGAAGTGATAAGGATTCATCACTTTTTTCTAAGAACGCAGGATAGTTTTTAGTAAATGCTATAAAGAAAATGTGCATAATTTTAAGAAAATACAATATTTTAGACTCTATTCACTAATAACTGATGGTATTTGATAACTTTTGGTCACCAAAAGGAAGGAAAGCACCACGGGGGGTACTTCATATGAGCCAAGAGGTAGAAACAAGTTACTAAATTAGGCGAATCTTCCTTGCACAAAAGCATTTTAAGGAATACAAAATAAATGTTTTTAAGGAGACCACCTAGTTGGAATGCAGCCTTTTGTTTGTTTATTCAGTTGTGGGAGAAATACCATGAGAAACTCATTTACATTCAACATGCTGTGTATTTTATTTATTGATTGATGTCTAGGAAGAATGATATTAGTGATGTTGAAACAAGAAAAAGTTTTTCTTTTGTGCATCTCATGCCTCCCATTTTAAATAGTTTCCATGCTGGAAATACTACACGTTCCATACTCCCATTTCTCTGATAGACTCAGTCAATATGTAACAGGTGAGCCTTGCCAGGATTAATACTTTTAGTACTTTAAGCATTTTCTCTACATGATAGTACTTGGAATGTTTCGTGGGTTTGTTTTTTTTTTTTTCATTTTGAGAACATAAAGCAAAACTCTGATGTATTGATACTTCCACTGACAGCAAATATTTTGTTTTCAAAATCCTTTTACTTTTTCTCTGAGTTACATTGGAATAGAAAATTTTTATACTTTCTAAAGTAACACAGAGTTATTTTAAACATCAAAAAAATCAATCTCTTTATTTGGCAAAGAAATATTTCTAAGCATACAATAACTAGGACTCAGTTTAAATATATTATGTTATTTGTATTTTCTATGTCACTTGGCTTTGTCTCCAGAGGATTTGACATTAGAAAATTCCATGAACCCTTAAAATATCTTATTATAAAGAAATAACTGATAATCAAGACGATTTCCTCCATTTCAGCTTTTATCATTAGCGGATGTTAAAGTGGGCTTCCCTGGTGGCTCAGCAGTCAAGAATCTGGCTGCCAATGCAGGAGACACAGGAGACAGTTCAGTTCCTGGGTTGGGAAGATCCCCTGGGGAAAGAAATGGCAACTGACTCCAATATTCTTTACAGGAAAATCCCGTGGATAGAGGAGTCTGGTGGGCTACAGTTCATGGGGTCATGAAGAGTCAGAAATGACTGAGCATGCACAAACACAGTAATAATTATCCTTCTTAATGTTGTATTTCCTTTATAACTTTTGATTTTGGTAATACATAGCAGAGACTAGATTATCTGTCTTCCTGTTAGAAAAACTGAAAATGGGCTCTCTTGCGTTGAAAAGTAGGTTGAAACTGGTGACCTTCCCTAACATTATGCAATAACAAGCAGATTATAAGGTTTTTCATGTTTTATTTTCCTGACATAGCTCTGAAGTAGAAGAGCAAATACACTTCCTCTCATCTCATAGCTGAAGAGAAAAGCTGTAACTTTCCCCCAAGTCATGTTCCCTGTAGATCTGATATTTAAACCTTTGTCTTTTGACTCTCTCTCCTTACAGAATAACAAAGTAGCTTATAAACAACTTGTCTTTCTATTATTTTCTAATAATGGAAATAATAATAATAATAATAATTCTTAGATGACCTCTTCCTTCCTAAACTCTTGGGATTTTTTTTTCCCCACTAGTAATGCTATTTCTAAAATAATGCTGTTAGAGGTATGAAGTTGAGCTAATCACCTGACTATAGATGAACCATCGAAGCAACCCAGTGGAAAAATATAAAAGATAGAATTTAATCTTCAACTTAAAATCTCATGGTTTAACCATGCAAGTAAAAGATTTATCACATTTATTTGTGATCACTGAATTAAATCCTCATGACAGTTAACATCATACAGCCTTTTGATAAAACAGCATTTACATTTTAGAGTGCTTGACCACAATTTTGAAATGGAAACATGTGAAAAAGGGTCACATGTTTCCAGGATCAAATGAGTAGTAAGGGCCTCAAAACACATTCTAAGATGCTGGTTAAATGTGGTTTGGGCATGATTTTACAAATATGAACTATTTGAGAAACTGTAAGTTCTTTGTAATCAAATGCATTATCTTTCAAAACGTAAACATTATAATAACAAAACAGCAGTGCGATTCTAAGCAGAACATTCCTTCTTAGGAATTAAGTTGTTTTACTATCCCAGAGATATATCTGGAACAGGGTCTAGTTCACAATAACCGCTCAATAAATATTTGTTGAATGAGTAAATAAATGAGTCTCACGTTCTGGCAAGAAGCATGGAATGCAGCCATAGATTTGAGGATCGCAGCTAAAATGGACAGAGCTGAATTCACGCCAGATGGATGAAAGAAGAGTCTGTAGTCTCAGAAGTTCTCAAGAATGCACACAGATAAGAAGTATAAGTTTCCATAGGAAGAGATTTAGTTATTATTTTGATTATATCGTGTCATCTGTAATTGGAGATCAGTAAGATAATCAGAACAAAAGAAATAACTGTCAGACACAAAAGATAACTTAGAAAATGCAAATGAAATTGTGTTCTTGATGATAGTAGACATATATAAATAAACAGAAAGAAATTTCACAAAAATATATAGGATTTACATGCAAAAATGATAAAGCTCCACTTAAAGACATAAAAGAAAATTTGAATAACAGAGCACTAACCCCAAATTAGATGATAAACCTTGCAATCAACATTCTAATGGTCCACTATGCACATATTCAGTTCAGTTCAGTTCAGTCCAGTCGCTCAGTCGTGTCTGACTCTTCGCGACCCCATGAATCGCAGCACGCCAGGCCTTCCTGTCTATCACCAACTCCCGGAGTTCACTCAGACTCACGTCCATCGACTCAGTGATGCCATCCAGCCATCTCATCCTCTGTCGTCCCCTTCTCTTCCTGCCCTCAATCCCTCCCAGCATCAGAGGCTTTTCCAATGAGTCAACTCTTCACATGAGGTGGCCAAAGTACTGGAGTTTCAGATTTAGCATCATTCCTTCCAAAGAAATCCCAGGGCTGATCTCCTTCAGAATGGACTGGTTGCATCTCCTTGCAGTCCCAGGGACTCTCAAGAGTCTTCTCCAACACCACAGTTCAAAAGCATCAATTCTTTGGCACTCAGCCTTCTTCACAGTCCAACTCTCACTTCCATACATGACCACTGGAAAAACCATAGCCTTGACTACACGGACCTTTGTTGACAAAGTAATGTCTCTGCTTTTGAATATGCTATTTAGGTTGGTCATAACTTTCCTTTCAAGGACTAAGCGTCTTTTAATTTCATGGCTGCAGTCACCATCTACAGTGATTTTGGAGCCCAAAAAAATAAAGTCTGACACTGTTTCCACTGTTTCCCCATCTATTTCCCATGAAGTGATGGGATCAGATGCCATGATCTTCATTTTCTGAATGTTAAGTTTTAAGCCAACTTTTTCACTCTCCTCTTTCACCTTCATCAAAAGGCTCTTTAGATCCTCTTCACTTTCTGCCAGAAGGGTGGTGTCATCTGCATATCTGAGGTTATTGATATTTCTTCAGGCAATCTTGATTCCATTTTGTGCTTCTTCCAGCCCAGCGTTTCTCATGATGTACTCTGCATATAAGTTAAATAAGCAGGGTGACAATATACAGCCTTGACGTACTCCTTTTCCTATTTGGAATCAGTCTGTTGTTCCATGTCCAGTTCTAACTGTTGCTTCTTGACCTGCATACAGATTTCTCAAGAGGCAGGTCAGGTGGCCTGGTATTCCCATCTCTTTCAGAATTTTCCACAGTTTATTGGGATCCACACAGTCAAAGGCTTTGGCATAGTCAATAAAGCAGAAATAGATGTTTTTCTGGAACTCTCTTGCTTTTTCGAAGATCCAGCGGATGTTGGCAATTTGGTCTCTGGTTCCTCTGCCTTTTCTAAAACCAGCTTGAACATCTGGAAGTTCGTGGTTCATGTATTGCTGAAGCCTGGCTTGGAGAATTTTGAGCATTACTTTACTAGCGTGTGAGATGAGTGCAATTGTGCAGTAGTTTGAGTATTCTTTGGCACCTATTAGGACAGTCCAAATCCACAGCACCAACACCACCAAATGCTGGTGAGGATACAGAATGACAGAAACTCTCATTTATTGCTGGTGCAAGACAGTATATTCACGTTGAAAGATAGTTTGACAGTTTCTTACAAAACTAAATAAATTCTTACAATATGATCCAGCAATTGAGCTCCTTGGTATTTACCCAAAGGAGTTGAAAAGTTATATCCACACAGAAACCTGGACGTAGATGTTTATGGCAGCTTTACCCATAATTGTTAAGACCTGGAAACAACCAAGATGTCCTTCAGGAGGTGATGGATAAAGAAACTGTGGTACATCAAACAATGGAATATTATTCAGCATTAAAAGGAAATGAGCTAATAAGTCTTGAAAAGCTATGGAGGAAGTTTAAATGTATATGTTCAAGTGAAAGAAGTCAGTCTATAACGATTACATACTATATTATTTCAATAGTATGATATTCTAGAAAAAGTAAAAATATAGAGATTAGTGGTCATTAATGGTTTTCAGGGGTTGGGGGAGGGATATGGACAGGCAGAGCACAGAACATTTTTAGGGCAGTGAAACTGTACTGTATGATATAATGGTGAATACATGTCATATATATGATCTCATTTTGGTCAAAAATATGTATGCATATATATGGTTTGAGAAGAGATGGAAGTGATCCTCTCTGAGCAGTGGGATTACAGATGAGCAGGAAAGGGTACTTATACTTCCACATTCCACACTGCATAAACTATATTTACAACTTAAAACATAACTAAAATGACCTTGGGAATGTTATCTACACACTTATGACAACCCGATATGACATAGGTGCTAGACAGAGTAACAAACTATAAAGTCCTGAAAGATTGGTAACACAGGCAAAGCCAGACCTAAAAATTCAGATTCTGAGCCTAGGTTTTTCCACTCCCCAGTTCACAATAACAAAAAAGGTAACGTTTAGGGAGCACAGTCCAGCGCCGCTGCTGGTAATGCTAGTGATTGTCACTCGGGACGGCCCATCACAGGCCAAGTGCTGCGCCAGACGCTTTACATACTTTATCTAATTTAATCCTCACAATCCTTTCAGGCTTCACAAATGAGGAAACTCAAGTCAAGAGATTATAAGTATTTTGCCCAAAGTCACAGTGTTAGTAAGTGCCAGAGCCAGAATTAACATTGAAGTTTAATCGGACTCCAAGTTCTTTTCCTCACAACAGCTGAATTGCCTCTAAATAAAATAGAAATAGAAGAAAATATTAATTTAAAAAAACACATCTTGAAAGAAAATTTGATCTCTAATAGTGAAAAATGTAGTGTATCTTAATGAATAACATTTAATTTTAACTGTAGTAAGCATAGCAAACTCTTCTCTGTCATATAATTCACCCATAGCTCTCCATGTTTATACTTAAGCTTCACAGTGACTCTTTTCGGTAATCTGGCCTGTAGGCCAATATATCAAATAAAGATGGAAAAGCAACATAAAATCACTTTTGTATCAGTAAAGGGCTCTCAGCTGGAAAAAAAGAATTATCCTTCCCTGCAAGCTTGTGAAAAGATTACATATTTGCACTCTTCATTCCTCCATAAAAGCTAATCCAAGCTTCCTTACTGCCAAGCTTCTGAACATTTACATAAATGATAGGTTTGTTATCACTTATTACTGGATTCAGCAGATCACATGCAAAATGTGCAAAGACATGATTAAAAATCTTTGATCTTTTAATCAAAAGACTAAGCAATATTAATTCATTTTGGCAAGTGTGATACATATATTCTATTGTAATACTATCTTGCATTTGAGATTACCACACTACAATAATTTCTTCATTAATGAAGGTTTGCTGCTTTGTGATTTCACTGTGGCTCTAGGCAATAATATCCTTTCTAGATCATTGGCTAAATTTGGTGTGACTTTATTTTATAAAATAATCATATCCTTTATAAAATATAAACTTTGCCTTCATGGCATTTGATTCTGTAAAGTTCATAGGCAGAAATATCACTGCGAACTGTGTGAATGAGGAGAGTGAAAAAATCTTCAAATTGAATAAGAAATAAGCTTCAAATTCAAAAGCCCACTGTATTTCTGTTGGTATTAATTTTGTGAAGCAAGAAAGGAAAAAGCCTTTCAAATTTTATTACTGCCCCATTCAATAATGGGGATAGATTTATAATAAATAATTATAACACAAAGAAGGATTCACATTAATGTTGCAACAAAAGAAGTGGCATGCTAATTATTCCTAGAAGGATCCTGGCAGACTTCATGAAAAAAGATATCAGTCAGTTCAGTCACTCAGTCATATCTGACTCTTTGAGACCCCATGGAATGCGAGCACACCCAGCTTCCCTGTCCATCTCCAACTCCCAAAGCTTGTTCAGACTCATGTCCATGGAGTCGGTGATGCCCTCCAACCACCTTATCCTCTATCGTCCCCTTCTCTTCCTGCCTTCAATCTTTTCCAGCATCAGGGTCTTTTCCGGTGAGTCAGTTCTTCACATCAGGTGGCCAAAGTATTGGAGTTTCAGCTTCAGCATCAGTCCTTCCAATGAATATTCAGGATTGATTTCCTTTAGGATTGACTGGTTTGATCTCCTTATAGTCCAAGAGACTCTTGAGAGCCTTCTCTAACACCACAGTTCAAAAGCATCAGTTCTTTGGCACTCAGCTTTCTTTACAGTCCAACTCTCACATCCATACATGACTACTGGAAAAACCAGAACTCTAACTAGATGGATCTTTGTTGGCAAAGTAAAGTTTCTGCTTATTAATATTCTGTCTAGGTTGGTCATAGTCTTTCTTCCAAGGAACCAGTGTCTTTTAATTTCATGACTGCAGTCACCATCTACAGTGATTTTGGAGCCCCCCAAAATAAAGTCTGTAACTGTTTCCATTGTTTCCTCTTCTATTTGCCATGAAATAATGGGGCCAGATGCCATGATCTTAGTTTTCTGAACGTTGAGTTTTAAGCCAACTTTTTCACTCTCCTCTTTCACTTTCATCAAGAGGCTCTTCAGTGCTTCTTCACTTTCTGCCATAAGGGTGGTGTCATCTGCGTATCTGAGGTTATTGATATTTCTCCTGGAAATCTTGATTCCAGCTTGTGCTTCATCCAGTCTGGCATTTCACATGATATACTTTGCATATAAGTTAAATATGCAGGGTGACAATACAACCTTGACATACTCCTTTCCATATTTGGAACCAGTCTGTTGTTCCATGTCCAGTTCTAACTGTTGCTTCTTGACCTGCATACAGATTTCTCAGGAGGCAGGTCAGATGGTCTGGTATTCCCATTTCTTGAAGAATTTTCCACAGTTTGTTGTGGTCTACATAGCCAAAGGCTTTTTTTCTAAGGAAAAGACATAATTTGAATTAATCTCTGGTGAATGGACAGAATCAGGAAGTGGAGGGGAAAGGAGAGATGCGGAATAGGATGGAAAAAGCATAGAGTCTTGAATGCTTATCTAAATGGTGAATCTTTACTCTGTGATAAATATAAAGCTACTGGATTTTGAGCTCAAAAGTAATATGATTCAGAGTTATGAGGAGTACTCTGATGGAACTGTGAAGGGTACACAAGATTAAAGGAAGAATATGGTGGCAAAACCAGTGGTGAAGTTACTTCAATGATTGGTTTATTTGTCTGTCTGCTGAGTTGTCACAAGCATCCCCAGGCTAGGCGCCATGCTTTCCATAATGTCATACTCCCTGGGTCACACATATTTAACAGGTGCTGCTGAATGCATGTGGGAAAGGGGATGGGTTCCTGTACTATGCAAATGGCTGTGGGAAAGCAAAGAGATGAAACAGACACAATATAACTGAGGAGGTGACATTGTAAAGAGATGTTATCTAGTTGGATGTAGATGCTGAGGAAGACAAAGAAATAAAATCCTTACATAATGTACCCTGATAAAAATTTACTGAGTACTTACTATGTGCCCCAGTGTGATAGATATTAAATATATAAATGTAAATTAATATCTTGTCCCTACTATCAAAAAGCTAGGGGTGACATAAGGTGAATAGATAAATAATATATACAAATAAAATAATATGCAATATATTACAAAACAATGTGTAAACAAAGTTTACAAATTACAAAGAAATGTAATTGTGTCTGGGGAGAATGAGGGAAGACTCCATTGAGCAAATGGTGGTGGTGGTTGAGCAGGACTTTGAAGAATAAATAGGAGTTTTCAAGGTAAAGAGGTGCAGAGCCTATCTCACACAGAGGAATTAAACTTTTTAAGTATGTGGAGGTCTCAAAAAACTTCTCCCCCCATGTGTGTTTGTATGTGTATATATGTGTGTGAGTATTTTGCAAAAGCACAGATTGCAACAGGGAACTTGGAACTAATGGGAAATGAGATTGGAGAGGTGGACAGGGGATAAAAATCTCTGCATTGTAAGCTAAAGAGCATGAACTTTATTCTGTGTGTAGATGGGAGTCAGTTAAGCTATTAAGCTGTGTGTCAGCTGGTAGATCTACCCATCAGAAAAGAGAAGATGGGAAGCATGTTGATGAAAGCTTAGTGAATGGATTGGCAGGAGGGGAGAGAAAGTGGGTAGGTGTGAAGAGAGAACGGTAATGGCAGAGTCTGTTGGATGAAAGCAGGTTGGATGAAAGATTGTGAAATTTAAGATAGTGATGAGAGAAGGCTAGGTAGAATGAAATAAAGAGATATTGAGGTAATACCATTGGACAAATTCAGTGACATGGGATGTGAAACAACCAACTCTGAGGCAGAGTTGTGCCACTAAATGAAGAGTCCATTTGGGATACGCTGCACCTGAAGCATCTCTGGCATACCCAGGGGGATGTTTCTGTAAACAGTGAAATTTATGTCTGTGATTTAGGGGTAATATCAGTGTTAGTGCTCAAGTTACACACTCAGAAGGAGGATGACACTACTGGCCAAAGTATGGAATACAATGTAGAAATACACAATTAACAATTATAATTGTTAATACAATTTTTTGTTAAATACAACAATTGTTAATACAACAATTATAATTTTTTGTTGTTACATTTAATTAGCTGGTGGAATAACCGTGTGGATATGTCCCTATGGAGTTCAGAAGTATGATACTTCCATACTGTGAAATATTTTGAAGCCTTTTAAAGGATTAAATATCTCCATATGTATCAATTGGGCTCCCTGGCAGCTCAGATGGTAAAGACTGTGCTTGCAATGTGGGAGACCTGAGTTCGATCCCTGGGTTGGGAAGATCTCCTGGAGGAGGTCATGGCAATCCACTCCAGTATTCTTGCCTGGAGAATCCTCATGGACAAAGGAGCCTGGTGGGCTACAGTCCATAGGGTTGCAAAGAGTCAGACATGACTGAGCAACTAAGCACAGCACATATGCATCAATTAGGAAAGATATTCATGATTTGTTGTAAAGAAAAAAATGCAAGTTGTAGAACAATATTTAATATGATTCAACTTCCATAACAAAATAGACATGAAATACATACATGTATGAATATATTATAGACAGAAAAGTAACATACATACACACATATAGACAGATATAAATATACAGAAAAAAATGTATGGGGGAAGACAACTAATATTTTACTGAATAGTCCATTGCGTCCTTTGTATTGTTATAATGCACATTTATCACTTATAAGCTCTTTACAGGATTTAAAAAAAAAAAGCTGTGAAAAAAATAAGATTGTCAATTGATCATATAGAGAAAGGAAAGAAGAGTGTCAAAGGCAGGAACTTGAGAAATGCTCTAAGCACAAATATAATTTGAGAGTCAGAGAGAAAGGGGGAAAAGAGGACTGAAAGATACCTGAGGTTTAGTAGTCCAGGGAAGAGTGCTTAACTAGGTGATGTTGAAGACTTCAAAAAAACGTGGATAGAATGATGACCTGAAAGTGGCAAATGGGATTGGGAGATTGGCAAGTTTTGATTAAGCAGCCTTTTGAGAGCAGGGTCAGATTGCATTTGGTGAAGCATGAGATTAAAATGAGGACATAGAAGTAGCAGTGCAGTGAGTTATCAGGGAGAGCATCTCAGGCAAAGGGAAACTAGAGCGTGCTTGTCATCCACGGCGGCAGAGGCAGTAATTGTGCCAGTTCATCATATATAATTAAATTTCTTTTAGAAAGGAAGCAATACTGTATACATTTTCATATTTGAGGACGGAACAAAGTATGCTTTTCTTTACCTTGATTATACCGAATCACATTTAAGTGCTTTTACAACTATTTTTTCAATTCCCAACATTGCCATTTTTCAGACAAAAACAGGAACCGGAAAGAAATGGCTGGCAATCTGTCTGTGGTCTGACGCATGCTGCTGGCCCAGACAGCTAGAGTATATGTTGTCTTGATTCTCGTGAAATGCAGTCTTCTAATGTTGGATCAAACAACTTTAATCGTTCAAAGTGACAGTAAGTGTTAGAATAAACCACAACATCTGAACCGTTGGCAGTGATATAACTCCACCCAAAGGTCGGTTCTAAGGCACACTTATGAACACTGCTATTGCATGTACTGTAGACTTCTTTGGTAAGAGGTTATTTTTCTGCAAGTTGTTCACATCTTGACTACATATATCCAGACACACACACATGAGAACAATCAAAACAGCCATATATATATATATATATATAGTAATTCATGTGGGGATCATGCAAGACAAATTTTAGCTCTTAGACAGTTTCCTTCCTCATAATCCATCAGAAACCTATCAACACCATCATTAATTTAACAGTTTAAATGTTGACAGCTTTAAAAAGGGGAAACCTATAGGGTATACCTCCTATGACAGATGGTAAATTAGAAAAGCAAAAAATGCATTCTAAATCTAACTATGCACAATTTTTAAATTATCTGTGAAACAAAATTTAGGTTATTTGCCATTTGGGATTATGCATAGTGCTGGTAGAAGGTTGACTATATTTAATACAAAGGTATCCTATCAAATTTCCTCCCTAAAAAAAATCATGTACCTCATGACCTTGGATTACAAGACTGTAGAATGTACAATCTGCTGCCATAGCAGCATTTGGTATACAATTAACTATGAGTAAATGACCCTCCCCCAAATAAAAATTGTCTAAAATTCCTGATGAACATTTTCCATAGTAGTCTCACATATGGTTGGAGTTTATAATTGCATAAAGAAATAAAATTGGAAAAGATAGAGTGGGGAGGTTATGGAAAGCATTGCATGAAATATTTATTATTTCAGGGTTTAGTCAGGTACTGCTTACCAAGTTTAAGATTGCAGACCTCCTCTCCTCTGCTGCTACTGAACCTGTTTTTTGTTTGTTTGGTCTCTGCCAAGCAACACATAGGATCGTCATTTCTGGAACAGGGATTGAACTTGTGCCCCCTGCATTGGAAGCACAGAGTTGTTTTGTTTTGTTGTTTTTTTTTAATATTTTTTTGATGTGGAATATTTTTAGTCTTTATTGAATTTGTTACAATATTGCTTCTGTTTTTATGTTTTGTTTTTTTTTGGCCATGAAGCCTGTGGGATCCTAGTTCCCCTACCAGGGATTGAAACTGTACTCCCTTCATTGGAAGGCAAAGTCTTAACCACTGGACCGCCAGGGAGGTCCCTGTGATTATTTATATTGGCACATTTATTTTATTATTTATAATTATCATTCATGGCACTGTCTCTTACTCCCAGATTATAGGCAATCTGAAGAGCAGGGAAAATATCTTTGTTCTCATATCATTTTATCCCAGAGCCTAACATAGTGATTGAGTTCAGTAAGTGCTCAAAGGAATAAATGAACAGAAGAATGTGAGAGTGTGTGAATACAAGTGATAAGTATACACAAGACTATGATAAGTGGCTTTAAAACAAAGGCGTGCTTCTAGATAAAATTGGCCAAGTTGCACTCTGGACTCTCTCCCATGACTCTCTTTTTTTTTTTTTTTTTTTTCCTTGAAATTAAACTGATACTCATTTTGGCATTGCCTAAAATGTCCTTATCTTTAGTCCCAAAAGCAATGTGGATCACGAGGGCCAGCACTGAGGCATGGTCCAGGGGTCAAAGGATCATGCAGTGGTGTAATCTCTTGGAAAAGCATGGAGGAGATAGAATAAGTTCTGTAAGGGCAAACACTGAGATTCGGAACTGAACCAAGACCATTGCTAAGACTTTGAGACAAGTTGGACTCTAGAAATGGGAGCTAAAGGCAGTTTGCATTCTAGATAAATGCAATAAGGTAACAAGAATTACGGAGGGCAAGAAAGAAGAGGGCCCAGTACTTGAGGTGTGATGACGGCTGCTTTCCTGAAGTTCTTCCCCTTGGGTACAGCCACATGACTGGGGTAACAGGCATAATAGGGTCAGGATGAATGTGTACTTTATCAACTTCTAGAGTTTCCTACGGGCCTCATTTTCATCCAGGGGTTTCATTCAGTGAGGCATGCTCCATTCGTTTACTAAAGAAACATGTTTTGCTGCCTATGGTATGCTGCTGCTGTCGCGCTAGTCGTGTCCGACTCTGTGCAACCCCATAGACGGCAGCCCACCAGGCTCCCCCGTCCCTGGGATTCTCCAGGCAAGAACACTGGAGTGGGTTGAAAGTGAAGTCGCTTAGTCATGTCTGACTCTTAGCGACCCTATGGACTGCAGCCTACCAGGCTCCTCCGTCCATGGGATTTTCCAGGCAAGAGTTACTGGAGTGGGGTGCCATTGTATACCAGACACTAAATGAATGTGGTGAGAAAACACAACTGTGAATGAGCCACGGTCCCTGCTCCCAGTCTGAAAGGAAAAACAGACTCATGAACAAATAATGAGAGTAAGCAAGCAGTCTAGAGAAGTATGTACAAGTGTTATGGAGTTCAGAGGAAATGCTTGAGTTTAGTTTGGGATAGTGATGGCTGGCATGGGAAGATCTTCAGGAAAAGTTCAATGAAACAAAGTCTGGAAGGCTGGAGTAGAAGTTTAGCAGTCAAACTAAGAAAACAAGAGTAATAGAAGTAGGTAGAAAAATTAACAAATTAAAAATCAGCACCATAAAAATCTGAGGCACATGAAAAATCAGGATATACTGAGATCAGGTTGTTCAGGTGAGACGGGAAGAAGCAATGGGATATATGGCTGGAAATGTAACCATGGCCTCAACCAGAAAGCCTGTGGGATCTAGAAAAATTAATGAAAACTGGAAAATAAGTTCAGTGGTGAGAAATGCAGATGTCATGAATTTGAACCAAGACACTGGTAAGAGGGGATGAAGAGGTCATTAGATTTGAAAAGCAGTTTGGAGGAAGACTGGACAGAATTTGGTAACACGACTGCATGCTGGGGTGAAGTATGGGATAGTCATATTTGAGTCCAGGGTTTTTGGTTTGGGAAAACAGGAGATGTAGCAAGTGTGGAAGAGATGAGTCTGGTTTTAGACATGCCGAGTTAAGAGTTCAAATTCATTACGTCCAAAATTAAACTCACGGATATGGAAAACCATATGAAGAGGCCATTGGTAGTTGAAAATATGATTGTATCATGACCTGAATGAAACACCTCTCTCTACTTCTGCCAAGATCAAGGATGCATTCCCGGCTTTTTATTCTGAGAAGCTCATGTCACCCACAACTTACTCACAGTGTTCATTATATATTTTGCTATTCAATGAGAGCACACAGGGTTTTTTTTTTCTTCTTGTTTAATGCCTATGTCAAAATAACAGAGTTTGGCTAGAGGAAGAATGAAGTCCCTTCTAATGTTCTAATCTCTATGTTTGGATAAAGTCTATGTCTTTAACAAAATTCTACAATCCAAAAATAAAAAAAGATGAAAACACACACTTTTGGTTTTCCCTACACAAATATAAAAGACATTCTTGGTTTTGTCTTCCCAGCATTTACATCTCCAGTTTCCTTCTGGGAAATTAACTGTGTGCAGTTTAAATGTCAGAACTGAGACTTGGGCAACCTGGCACATGAACGAGGTTAATCCAATGCATTATCATGGTATTCTGTATTTCATGAGAAATGTAAGGACAGGGGTCAAGGGCAGGATTGAGTTGGCACCCTGATCAGCCCACCCAGTGATAAAGCAGTGGCTGTGGGTCTGCTCCTGGCTTTTCAACTCTAGTGACCTTTTGGTTTCTGTCTATTTACAAGCTTCCCATTCTCTAGTCTTCTATTCGTCCTGTGAGCCTGACATCCTCTCAATAAATCCCCTTTGCTTCAACTAGTCAGTTAATTTCTGCCACTTTGGATAAGAAATCTGACTGAACATCAGATTAAATTAAGTCACTCAACCAAAAACAAAATACTAGATATATTTCCTAACTAACTGAAATAACGATTACTACTAACACCATTGAATCTAGTCCAGAATCAGAAAAAACCTCACAGTGACTTTTTATGAAATGATAACTTAGACACATTCCTTACTATCTGTCTGGTTATCCTTACAGTAAGTTGAACATAGGCAGGATTTTTTTCTGGAAACATCTAAATTGGTTGAGAAGTAATTTCAGTAGTAGTTTTTTTTTCACTTAGTTTTAAATTGTAAAAGATTTAATTATTTTCTGCAGGTAAGTATCTGAATAGGAAAGATATATTATTCTTATTGCTTTGGTAGCGTGTACTGAGGGATTATTGTGGCAAAGCAATGTGCTAGATGTTGAAAGAGTATTCTCTTTCATTATTTTATATTTTAAAGAATCGAGCACATTAATGCTTCCATAGTAAGTTCCTGTCCTTGTGGAGCTTATATTCTAAATGAGAAAGACAGGGGAAAAACAATAAAAACCGTAACAGTAAGTCATAGTATGTACTATGAAGTACGTAGACTAGCAGCCGAGATGGTGGCCTACAATGAGACCTACCTTATACACGGTAGCTTCCCCAAGGATAGGGTCCATATGCCAAGACCTAGAGGATGAGAAGGGGCTGCCATTACACACAGTGGAAAAGCTCATCCTGGTGTCATTAATTACAAACTGTGGGGATTTGGGCAATTTATTTACCTCTCTGTGTCTTTGTTTCCTCATCTGTAAAATATGGAACACAATAGTACCTATTCCATACTGCTGTTGTGAGGATTAAATGCATGCATATAGAAGGTGCCTATATGTCTCTAGTATGTAGCAAATGCAAAACAAATGCCAGTTATTTCTACTATCCCAAAAAAGAAGGGCTGGCATATGCAAAAACCTGAGGCAAGAAAGATCTTTATAGCTAATTAAACTGAAATAAAACTAGTGAAATAAGATAGCATCATGACTCAATGGACCTGAACTTGAGTAAACTCTGGAAGACAGTGGAGAACAGGGAAGCCTGATGTGATGCAGTTCATGGGGTCATAAAGAGTCAACACAACTGAGCGACTGAACAACAACAACAACAAAGACTAATGTGGCTAGAGCAGAGAAGGCAAAGAGGTGAGTGCTCAAGCTGAGGCTGGAAACACAGCCTGGATCAGATGAGGCCGAGCCTGGTGGCTCAGAGTAAAGAGTCTGGATTTTTTTTTAATGAAAAGGGAAGCCACTGAAGAATTTAAGCAGGAGATTGATGTTGTTTAAGTTTTAAAATGATCCCTTCAACTGTAGTATGGAGAATAGATTGAAGGGGGACAGGAGTCAAGATGGGACATGATGGAGGCCAGGCTTAGGTAGAAGGAGTGGAAAAGAAGAGAGCAGTTGCAAGATATACTTTGGAGGCACTTGGCAGTATTTGTAAATTAACTGAATCTAACTGGGGGAGGGAGAAAAAAGGGAGAAGGCCAAGGCCAGGCTGCCACATACAGTTGTACAGCATGTTTACTGAGTGTGCTGAGCTGACAAGGGAACATGGGAGCTGACATCCAACACTTGGTTCACAAAATCCTGTCCCCTGGCATGTACACTTGCAAACAGTGCCTTTTTCTGATTTCTACAAAGGCAATACACAGGCTGGAAGCAGTCTCACCCTTTAATTCTGGCTTGGTATTAGATAAAAGATATTACCACTGACAGAAATGAGGGATTCATTTTCTGTATCAGTTATAAGATTCTTCAGATTTCCATATTTTTTCTCTTTCTTTACTTTTAGTAAATTATGTTTTCCTAGGCATTTGTCCATTCCATCTAAATTTTCAAATTTATTGACAAAGTTGTTCATAATAACAATGATAAGGATAATGATATCCTCTTACTATCCCTTTAAAACCTGCATTTGTGTCTTCTCTCTTTCTTGATCAGTCTATTTAAAGGCTTATATCAGAGAATCAGCTTTGGGGAGTGACTGTTAATGGTACAGGGTTTCTTTCTGGGGTGATGAAAGTGTTCTGAAATTAAATACTAGTGAGGATGTACAACTGTGAATATACTAAAAACCACTGAATTGTATCCTAAAAAGATAAATTTTATGCATTTGAACTATATATTCACTTATTTTGTATATATGTATTATATTTTGTGTGCATATATATGTATATGTATACACACAAAATAACACAACCATTATAACCTGTATAAGTACCAGTGAAGTTTATAATACTTGACTACATCAAGGCTTCCAGTAAAATTATTTGTCTTAGTTTTTGTACACTATAATGTTCTTCTGGGGCTTCCCATTCTTTTTATCATATAGTTTTTGACAAATTAACCATCGTTAGTATTGTCAGGAAGGTAAGATTCATTAATATATGATTTCTTTAAATCCTTCAAATTTTAAATAATGACCAGGAGTTTCCAGAGAATTCTGGTACATGTTTTATTCATAGAGACCAAATGAATCTAAGAAAAGTAGGTCACAGAACACAGTCTAATTCAAACTTGGCACTAAATGATGCAATGTTTTTTCTTCACATAATCATGATGTTCTAATCATTCTATGATTCTGACCTTTAAGTCAGTGGGTAGTCTATTATTACTTAGTAGCTGCTGAATCCAGAGTCAACATTTTGGAGCTAAAGAATGCCCATCTTCTTTCAAAATCATTACAAAAAGCTGAGCCCAGCTAAAAACTCTTGCCAAGGTTTAGTTATTTCATGCATATGAACTAAATAACAAACAGAATACAATTAGCAGAGGGTAAAAAAAATAGAGACTACACTTCTTTTCTAACATATTAAAAACATTAAATATATTAAAACATTTTTTAAAAATTACCTTCAAGCATATTATAATCTCAAGAAACTATAAATCACATTTTTTCTATTTCTCAAATGTTATACTTTCTTTTTTCTATAGATAGTAGGCCAAAATAAAATTTTAGTCAAGTTAGAAATTTTAAAAATTCAAATAACAGAGTATCTATCTATAGGCTACCAATAAGAGAGATCTTTTGCTTCTCAAAGATATATAATGCATACATTTAAAATGTAAAATGGTAATCAGAGATTGGCTCAACATCATAAATCAACTATACTTCAATTTAAAAAAATTAAAAAAAAATTTTGAAAGGAAAGGGGAAAGTTAGCTATGGTTCTAATTTAATACATTTTGCAAAAGTGAGTGTGTCCTTTTTTTTTTTTTTGTAAGAATAAAGTCAAACATAGTTTTCTTTCTAACAGGAGCATTTATATTAACAATATTCATTTATATTAACAATAGATTATTTAAGGGCTTCCCCAAAGGCCCAGTGGTAAAGAATCCACCTGCAATGCAGGAGACACAGATTTGATCCTTGGGCCAGGAAGGTCCCATGGAAAAGGAAATGGCAAACCACTCCAGCATTCTTGCCCAGAAAATCCCATGGACAGATGAGTCTAGAGAGCTACAGTCCAGGGGGTTGCAAAACAATAGAACATAACTGAGCAACTAAACAACAACAGAGTATTTAAGTAATTTTTAAATATTGTCAGCTTTCCTAAGATATTTATCACCTTTCCATCACATCCAAAGTTTCTATCTTAACAGAAGAACCCCAGAAATACAACATATCAAGAGGTCGTTAGAGGTGTACATAAGAACTTTTAAGAAAGAAAGGTGATTTGAAGTCTTAACTTTTAATTAATGTAATTTCCCCTTTACTTAGGAATATAATTTCTATATAGTGATTTATTTGGTATAGTAATAAATTGCCTCTTTGGAAAGCTAGATACACAACTCTAAGATGGTCTTCAAAGACTACAATTTTTTTTTTAGGTTAGTTGATGTATAGTTGATACAAGTTTCTGTGGTACAACATGATGATTAGTAATTTTTAAAGGTTGTACTCCATTTATAGTTATTATAAAATATTGGCTATATGCCCTGTGTAGTATAATATATCCTTGTAGCTTATTTATGTCATACACAGTAATTCAGAGTTCAGACTATAAGGTTCCCAACAATGAGCATTTTAACCTTCTGTCTATGAAAATGAAAATCAGTTCAGTTCAGTCACTCAGTCGTGTCCGACTCTTTGCGACACCAGGCCTCCCTGTCTATCACCAACTCCCACAGTTTACTCAAACTCACGTCCATTGAGTTGGTGATGCCATCTAACCATCTCATCCTCTGTCATCCCCTTCTTCTCCTGCCTTCAGTCTTTCCCAGCATCAGAGTCTTTTCAAAGGAGTCAGTTCTTCACATCAGGTGGCCAAGGTACTGGAGTTTCAGCTTCAATATCAGTCCTTCCAATGAATATTCAGGACTGATTTCCTTTAGGATGGACTGGTTAGATCTCCTTGCAGACCAAGGGACTCTCAAGAGTCTTCTCCAACTCCACAGTTCAAAAGCATCAGTTCTTTGGTGCTCAGCTTTCTTTATAGTCCAACTCTCACATCCATACATGACCACTGGAAAAACCATAGCCTTGACTAGATGGACCTTTGTTGGTAAAGTAATGTTTCTGCTTTTTAATATATTGTCTAGGTTGGTCATAACTTCTCTTCCAAGGAGCAAGCGTCTTTTAATTTCATGGCTGCAATCACCATCTGCAGTGATTTTGAGCCCCAAAAAATAAAGTCTGACACTGTTTCCACTGTTTCCCCATCTATTTCCCATGAAGTGATGGGACCAGATGCCATGATCTTCGTTTTCTGAATGTTGAGCTTTAAGCCAACTTTTTCACTCTCCTCTTTCACTTTCATCAAGAGACTTTTTAGTTCCTCTTCACTTTCTGCCATAAAGGTGGTGTCATCTGCATATCTGAGGTTACTGATATTTCTCCCAGCAATCTTGATTCCTGCTTGTGCTTCTTCCAACCCAGCATTTCTCATGATGTATAATTAAGTGCAAATATGCATGACTTAAAATGCAGGTGGGTTTTGAGGAATGGAAACTCACAATGGCAAAAACAATTCTAAATTCAATAGTCCATGTTCTTTAAATAATCTTTGCTGTGAGATGTTAAAATATTGTGAGAAAATGGAAGTGTGAAAAGATGGTTTATTAGATATTCATTCTTGAGCTTCAAGGCACATATGCCTTCATGCATTCAAACAATGAACAAAAAATAAATAAAACTTTTAAATCATACCCAAAAGATAATCCTTCTGACTCAGACAGATGGTTTATATCTGCTTTACTAAAATTTCCTACAAATTAATAAGGAAACATACAAATCAATAGACTAATGGGATTGGGGTATAAACAGGTAATTCACCAAAGAAGTACAAAAATAAAATACACATATAAAAGGATGCTGAACTTCACCAGTTAAAACATGTAAATTAAAATACATATGATATTTTTCTAATCAGATTAGAAAAATTTTAAAGGTTGATATCAATAACTGTTAGACAAGTGTGAGGTATGGTAAAATAAGCTTTAATGAAAGTATAAATTTGTACAAATTTTTGAAAAATGAATTTTCCTTATTAAAATCTGAAAAGTACAGTTCCTGTTACCTAGTAATCCCACTTCTAGGAATCCAACCTATAGATATGATTTCATGAGAGTGTAAAAATAAAATAGAATGTGGTTATTACAACAGTATTAGTAACAGCAGAAATTTAAAACAGCTTATATACCTCCTGAAAAGTGAATGGTTCAATGAATGGGTAGACATGAAACCAGGCTTCCCTGGTAGCTCAGACGGTAAGAATCTGCCTGCAGTGCAGGAGACCTGGGTTCGATCCCTGGGTTGGGAAGATCCCCTGGAGCAGGGAATGGGAAGTCACTCTAATATTCTTGCCTGGAGAATTCCATGGACAGAGGAGCCTGGCGGGCTACAGTCCATGGGGTCACAGAGTCTTGACACAACTGAGCACACACACAGAGACATAAAACCAGCACAACCATTTAAAAGGTATTGATAGGATTTCCAATGTACTGGCAATGTTCTTTTTCTCAAGCTGAGTAGTGGATGTCTGGATGCTCACTATGCATATATTTATTTACATACATAATTGTACGTGTCTTTACATACTTCTGAGTTTTAACCAAAAAATGAAAAGGAAAGAACGAAGGTAAATCTATATGGATTAATATAGTAAGATGTATGTGATATATTAAGAAAAAAAACCATAAGAGACCATAAAGCCTATTACAAATGGCATAATCCTTATTTTATGGGAAAAAAGGTATCATGTATGCATGCATATGGACATATCACATGCTTATATAAAAACCATGGAGAATATGTAACAAACCTCTGGAGAATGGGATTATAAGGATAATTTTGGGAGGAACAGTGTGGCATTGGAGAGATTTCATATCTTTTCTAAAACATAATTTTGATGGTATATATATATATATGGTATATACACATGTATACATAGAGACATGTATATATATACATACTTATGTATATATTTACTTCTATAGGGTTCAGCTGACAAATAAAATCTTGCCCAAGACAATTTAGCAAGCAAAACAAGAGATCAAATTTGAATACATTCCAGTAAATATTTATGCAGCTACAGAAAGTGAACTATATAGTAAAAATTGTCCCATATGCTTGGTGAGGAATAGTTTATAGAAAAGTTTAAGGCACTGTGATTAAAACTATGTTTCTCACATTGTAGTTAGAGAAATGAAATCATTTTATCAACTACAGCTGATCTATTTTTATATAAAATTTATAGCAAAGAATCTGAATTCAACTGTTTTAGAAATGTTGTTCTTGTTCAGTTGCCAAGTCATGTCCAGCTCTTTGCGATCACATGGAGCATAACACGCCAGGCTTCCCTGTCCTTCACCATCCCTCGGAGTTTGCCCAAGTTCATGTCCATTGAATCGGTAATGCCATCCAACCATCTCATCCTTTGTCACCCCCTCCTATAATACATTAAAAAAATTTCCCAAATAGTAATTAAAAGAAAATACTTATTTAATTATATTTAAGTTCTAAGCATGATTCTAAGTGTTTTTGTGTATTAATTCAATTATTACAACCAATTATTATAATTATATATATTTTATAGATGAGATACAGAGACGTTAAATCATTTGACAAAGGTCACACAGCTTGTATCAGAACCAGGATTTAAACTCAGGCATTTTGATTCTAATTTTCTACCATTCTATACTGTCTCTTAAAGAATTTTAACTAAAACCTCATATTCATTATTAAATGATATATTGCAGCACTGAAGTATGTTTTGTGTCTACCTCCATGAGACACATGAAAACATTTTGAAAAATATAGAACATTATAAAATGCAAAATATTAAGATTGTAAAGCTTTAGTTATTATCTCCTTCTCCATAATTCAAAGATTCTTATGCTTTGGATCTACAGTAGATTATATGGAATATTATGCTTGTCAAGACAAAATTTGTTTTTGAAGGAAATAGTATATAATTTTGAGATACTGATCATAACTTTCTTATTTACTTCACAGTAGTATGAATTACTTCACAGACTAATATGAATTGCCCCAACAATTGTGTTTATACATTCCAGTGCCAAGGAACTATAGAGCTCGTTAAGTCATAGTTTATCTATCGAAATTTATTCTGTGTGAATAGATAAAAGTTTGAGAGTAAATGATACTGTACAGTATTTTTTTTCCAACAAATTAAAATTCACTTTAGAGGATGGAAAGCATTTTTTTAAAATTCTAGAGAATAATTACAACATTGCATATAAGGAAGAATTAAAATGAGTGTCATAAGATACATGAGGTATGTAACAGTTCAGAGAAGGCAGAAACTGTTGGATTATGAAATAATTGCAGGAGTTTTTATGCCTAATTAAGTTGGGTCTGCAAGGCAGGGAAAGAATCAAGAGTTCATAAAAGAGGATAATTTACTTTTGGTTCTTAACAAATTAAATATAATTATGACTTTATTTTGCCTACTTTCTTAGAACTGTTGAAAATCACTGTAATTCTGGAGGTACATTTCAGAAAAAATATAATAGTGAAAAGGTTGCTGGTTTTTTTGAACTATTCATGTGATAATGTTTTTCTAACATTATCACATGAATAATTCTTCCTTTTTTTTAATCCAAGTCAATTAAATGATGAAAATCCCTTCTTTTGTAATTCTTTTAGCATTAATTACTAGAACTTAATTACTGTTTCTCTGATTTTAGTTAGACAAGCCCAAACAAACATATAGACCAATTGGCTGCTAGTTATTACATATATATTTTACTAATGAAAAATGTAGGGGTCACTGATTGGCCAAAGGTTATCTGGTAACATTCAGGACTTCAAACTTTCATTTCAAAGCTTTGCCATACTTAGGTTATCATAGCTTGGAAATATGAAAGTGAAAACACTAGGAATCTGAACTCTCAAATCAATAGTGGGAGGTAGCAAAAGAGAGGGGGCCTACAACGAGTTACATCTCCCAGTCCTCTGAAAAGCAAATGTAATTTATACCAGGAAAAGTCATTTAAGTAAAATGTTACATGCTGTAAGAGAGGAAAAGGAAGTTGTATAAGAATTGGCTATTAAAGAACATTCAGTTAGAGGCAACTCTAATGATGGAACTGCCAGGAAGTGGTTTAAAATATTTCCTTTAAAAAAAAATAGTACAGCAACTAGTTTTATTATCCTTAATAAGTTCCCTGGGCCTTATTTATATTTACCCAGAAATCTGTGAGTGCTTACATTTACAGATATTCTTAAAAGAGCTCCCATCCTTCCTATTACATGGTGGGAAAAGAGTGGGTGTTATGTCATATTGTGGGTAGGAAAGGGTAGGACAGCACAAGAGGTAGGTTTTGGTGCCAACAGACTGAGAACTTGTCCCAGAATTAATGCCTGGAAGGAAGCCAAACTCGCAGTAATCAACATTCAGTCCGTATTCCACACAAGCAAAAAGGAGCAAACTATGCAACAAGAAAATCAGACAAACTAAAAAAGAAACTATTAGAGACCCCCCCAAAATGGTTTCTTTTTAAAATGCATTGGAGAAGTGGTCAAGGTCATATTATTTTAAAACATAGATTATCCTTCTGATGAGCTAAAGCTACAGCAAAAGCAGTATGGAGCAGTTATCTAAACAATTACATAGGAAGTGGAGCAAAATATTGTTCACTAAGGTTGTGTCAGGAAACTGAATAATACTGAAATTTAAGTTCACTGGGGCATGAACCCAAATGTAAACTACACACTAAAAAATTCAGCTTGAATGAACTATGAAGCTGCAATCAGCAACTGGGTTTTTTATGCATGTGGATTTTTCAGTTAGACTCATATTGCTTTGGTCAATGAAAGGATTCCTTGATTTTTTTTGAAGATTGGAAATGATACATCATTACCCATTAGCTAGGTCAAGAGTATAGGTAACTGGTACTACTGTTTTCTTGAACCAAGAGAGAGTGTTTTAGATCAGATATATTCTTTATTTTCTCTTTCTTCCAATATCTCCTTCTTCCCAAAGGGAGAGAGAAGAGTACCTTACTAATACACAAAAATCTTTTCTGATGCTCATGCTTTCCTCTCAGTTGTGCAGATATGGATGTGAAAAGGATATCCTATAGTCTGCAATGAAAATGAAAAAGATTATTTATCAAACTTGGTTAATAAAATGCAAAATAATATACTTTATGATGAGGCTTGACAAGATTGATAAACAATATGATAAAAAGCATAAAGAACTAAAACCCAGGAAACTAGTCCACTCTCTAGTCCTGTTACCTTGTACAGATGATGCTTTCTGGAGTTCAGTTTTATCATCTATGCACCTACTCCATGAGTGGTTTTGAGGGATTAGATGAGATTAATATCTTGAAACAAATAACAGAGCTGTATACAAAGACATGCTATTATTGACCCTGTGTTCTATTTTATTATTTGTCCATTAGCATATAAATGCAGTCTCTTATGAAGCACAATGGACCTGGAATCTTAATTGAAACTTTTCTAGCCCTTATTTTTTTCTTAATAAATAAGGAGTAATGTCACATATAGTTCCTTTGGTGAAATGCTTTTGGTAGGGGCTCTTTATATATGTCAAATAACAAGTCATAAAATTGGGAATTTCTTAGAAATTCCAGATTCAACATCTATATTCGCTTAGATTAGCATTAGGAGTAAATGACAGAAACAATAGCTTAATAAAGAGAGAAATTTGTTTTTGTCTCAAAGAAAATTCCAGGAAGTGGTTCATGACTGGCATTGTTACCCATACTGCCAAGAACTCAGGAGTCATTCATCTTGATATTCTGAACTGCGGGGCTTCAACCTCCTGGTCTAAAATGGCAGCATCACATTCCAGTGGAGCAAACAGGGAAAGGCTCAGGGGATAAGAGTAAAGGGGCCTGCATCTTGCTCTCTCTTGAAGAATGGTCATGAAAACTGCCACAAGAGGAACTTCCCTGGGGGTGCAGTGGATAAAGCATCTGCCTGCCAACCAAGGGGACATGAGTTCCATCCCTGCTCCAGGAAAATTCTACATGCCGCAGCCTGTGTGCTCCACCTGCTGGGCTTGCACTCTAAAGCCAGAAAGCCAAAACTATTGAGCCTGCATGCTGCAACTACTAAAGCCCTTGCACTTAAGAGACTGTGCTCTGCAACAAGTCACTGCAATGAGAAGCCTGTGCACTGCAACTAGAGAGTTAGTTAACCCCTGCTCTCTGCAACTAGAGAAAGCCTGTGTACAGCAACGAAGACCCAGTGCAGCCAATAATTAATTAATTAATCAATTAAAAAACTGCCAAAAGACACTTCCATTTGTATGCTGCTGGTCACGCCTGCTTGCAAGCTGGAAATAAAATGTCCATTGCAAATGGTCACAAATCTGACCTTCTACAACTCTGGGAACAACTATTGGGGGATAACTATCAGTCTCTGCCATTTATCATTTAATTTATATACCTATTTTAGTTTACAAACTTTTTCTTCTTGAATGAGTAAAGAGACTGGACCAAGAAATATGTCAGAAAAGTGAAATAAAGCTGCTTTGTGAATGTTTATTATTGTCTTTCTAATTCTGAAAAGTAGAAAGCTTCAATGGGGGCTTCCCAGGTGGCTCTAGTGGTAAAGAATCCACTTGCAATGCAGGAGAGGAAAGAGAGGCGGGTTCAATCTCTCAGTCCAGAAGATCCCCTGGAGGAGGGCACGGCAACCCACTCCAGTATTCTTGCCTGGAGAACCCCATGGACAGAGGAGCCTGGTAGGCTACAGTCCATAGATCACAAAGAGTTGGACAGGACTACAGTGACTTAGCACACACACACAGGCTCCAATGACTTTAGTGGTTTAAAATGCTGATTAAGTTTATCATTGTGTAATTATTATTCCTATACTTCTGAATATCTAAAATGCTTATTTCCTTTCTGCACATTGACCTACCACATACTAAACAAAGCTAAAACTAATGTAGGCATAAATAACGAGAAAACAAAAATTCTCAAAACATTTACAAGAACCACAAAGGGGAGGCAGCATGAAATATGGCAAGAGCACAGGTTTTGTAAAGAGAGTCCTGGGACAGAAGCCCACTGTCCACCCATTCATGCATTCACTCATAGCGTCTATAGACATTTTGTGTGTATGTTTCAGATACTGTGTGTTAGGCACGGAATGCACAACTTGCTTAGGGAGACAGGAAAAAACCTACAATTTTATAAATAATAATTCAAATTAAAACTGCAATAAGTAATTCGAAGTAAGAGTACAGGGTTCTATGAATATCTAAACACAAGATCTAGCAATTACACAGAATGAGGGAAATTTATATTTACTAATTGAAAGATCTTTTACACTTGAAAGTTTAGACACATTACATGAAAAAAAAGAAATTGCAAAATAGGGTGCACAGTACAATTCAATTTCATTTATAGAGTTGCCCCTCAAAATTGTAAAAATATTATTACTGTTTTTGTGACAATATTATGCATGTATAAATCCACAGAAAAAATTGTAGGAATTACTTTGAACTATCAACAGAAGTCATCTCTGATATTTTTGTTAAATATTTTTCTAAGGATTTAATTGTTTGCAACCAGCACATGTATTTCATTTGTGCTAAGAAAAAATTCTTTAAATGCATTTAAAATATAAGTTTAGGAATAAAAAATTAACTGCAACATGAGTCTGATGCCTGAACACTGACCTACATCTAGTAAATGTTCAGTTCAGTTCAGTTCAGTTGCTCAGTCATGTCTGACTCTTTGCAGCTCCCAAGGACTGCAGCACACCAGGCCTCCCTGTCCATTACCAGCTCCCAGAGTTTACTCAGACTCATGTCCATTGAGTCGGTGATGACATCCAACCATCTCATCCTCTGTCATCCCCTTCTCCTCCTGCCTTCAGTCTTTCCCAGCATCAGGGTCTTTTCAAAGGAGTCAGTTCTTCACATCAGGTGGCTAAAGTACCGGAGTTTCAGCTTTAGCATCATTCCTTCCAAAGAAATCCCAGGGCTGATCTCCTTCAGAATGGACTGGTTGGATCTCCTTGCAAACCAAGGGACTCTCAAGAGTCTTCTCCAACTCCACAGTTCAAAAGCATCAGTTCTTTGGTGCTCAGCTTTCTTTATAGTCCAACTCTCACATCCATACATGACTACTGGAAAAACCACAGGCTTGACTAGATGGACCTTTGTTGGCAAAGTAATGTCTCTGCTTTTTAGTATGTTGTCTAGGTTGGTCATAACTTCTCTTCCAAGGAGCAAGCCTCTTTTAATTTCATGATGCACTCACCATCTGCAGTGATTTTGGAGCCCCCAAAAATAAAGTTGGCCACTGTTTCCCCTGTTTTCCCATCTATTTGCCATGAAGTGATGGGACCAAATGCCATGATTTTAGTTTTCTGAATGTTGAGCTTTAAGCCAACTTTTTCATCCTCCTCTTTCACTTTCATCAAGAGGCTCTTTAGTTCTTCTTTGCTTTCTGCCATAAGGGTGGTGTCATCTGTATATCCAAGGTTATTGATATTTCTCCCAGCAATCTTGATTCCAGTTTGTGCTTTATTCAGGCCACTGTTTCTCATGATGTATTCTGCATATAAGTTAAATAAGTATGGTGACAATATACAGCCTTGACATACTCCTTTCCTGATTTGGAACCAGTCTGTTGTTCCATGTCCAGTTTTAACTGTTGCCTCTTGACCTGCATACAGATTTCTCAGGAGGCAGATCAGGTGGTCTGGTATCCCCATCTCTTGAAAAATTCTCCACAGTTTGTGGTGATCCACACAGTCAAAGACTTTGGCATAGTCAATAAAGCAGAAATAGATGCTTTTCTGGAACTCTCTTGCTTTTTCAATAATCCAACAGATGTTGGCAATTTGATCTCTGGTTCCTCTGCCTTTTCTAAAACCAGCTTGAACATCTGGAAGTTCATGGTTCATGTATTGCTGAAGCCTGGCTTGGAGAATTTTGAGCGTTACTTTACTAGCGTGTGAAATGAATGCAATTGTGCAGTAGTTTGAACATTCTTTAGTATTGCCTTTCTTTGGGATTGGAATGAAAACTGACCTTTTCCAGTCCTGTGGCCACTGCTGAGTTTTCCAAATTTGCTGACATATTGAGTGCAGCACTTTCACAGCATCATTTTTTAGGATTTGAAATAGCTCAACTGGAATTCTCAGCTTGAGAAGACAAGCTGAGAAGACACTAGCTTTTGTTCATGGTGATGCTTCCTAAGGCCCACTTGACTTCGCATTCTAGGATGTCTGGCTCTAGGTGAATGATCATACCATTGTAATTATCTGGGTCGTGAAGATCCTTTTTATATAGTTCTTCTGTGTATTCTTGCTACCTCTTCTTAATATCTTCTGCTTCTGTTAGATTCATACTATTTCTGTCCTTTATTGAGGTCATCTTTGCATGAAGTGTTCCCTTGCAGTGTTTTGTTAAGTACTCACTGTGTGTTTATTTTGTGAGAGCCAAAATCATCTCTACTTTAATTCCTTCAGTATTCCTATAAACTAGGGGAAATCAGAACTTACTTTCATTGCTTTGTAAATGGAAAAATATAATTATCTTTAATGTTGGATACCAAATCTTGAGTTTTTACTATGAAAGAAATAATTAACATATTTTAAAATGGGTCTCCCTGGTGGCTCAGGTGGTAAAGAATCCACCTGCAATGCAGAGACCTGGGTTCAATCCCTGGGTTGGGAAGATCCCTTGGAGATGGGAATACTGTGCTGCTGTTTAGTCACTAAGTCATGTCTGACTCTTTTGCGACCCCATTTGGCTGTAGCCCGCCAGGCTCCTCTGAATATTTTACTTATTTATTCTTTTGTTTGTTAATGTTTTTCTATTAGGTATTCCCAGGTGGTTCAGTGGTAAAGAAACCACCTGCCAATGCAGGAGATGTGGGTTTGATCCTGAAATGGCAACCCACTGCAGTATTCTTGCCTGGGAATTCCCATGGACAAAGCAATCGCAAGCGTCAGACTTGACTTAGTGACTAAATAGCAGCACAACATTCTTCCAATTAAAAAGAGTTGCCAGTCCCTTCTCCAAGGGGTCTTCCCAACCCAAGGATTGAACCCAGGTCTCCTGCATTGCAGGTGGATTCTTTATGGTCTGAACCATCAGGGAAGCCCCAGATAGAAAATGAAAAGGACATAGACCCTGCCTTCAAAACACTTTTGATTTAGTGATAGAGACAGATACATAAATAACTTTCTAAATATACTACTAGAAAAGTAAGATAACCATAGGCAAATTTTAGATGTAAACATAACTCTAACATGCCAGTGCATGTAAATTCTTCTATAGAGTGTCACAGAATTATACACTTTATTATGAGGGAAACCAAGGGCAAAAAGCATCAGTGGCTTCCTCTGTTGCAAAAACACAAAAATACAGAAAAATACATTTGAGCTGAGAAGACAAAGAGGAGAAAGACAAATTTTGCTCAAATAGTTATCATACTTATAAAGCTTCATGGCTTTTGTGTAAAAAGTCACTTTCTAGTCTTTATGTAATGATCCTTAATTGTGAAACAGTTTAGCTGCTGACAATGTAAAACCATCGCAGAAAAAGTCCTTCTCCTATCTCAAAAAAGTTCTGCTTCTCTCTTTTTTGTCAGTTTTTCTAGTGGTGACTGTGGTAATAAAAGAAAGCCGTAGATCCATAGTGATAAGATGGAGTGGTTTTCTCTCTTGGCAGTCAGCATGGGCATTTATATTGAGAGCTCACTAATAAGCATTTTCTTTATCAGTGTAATGAGATGCCTTCATAATGGTTTTGCAGACAGAATCAGCTCTCACTGAGACATGCACTCATTCATCCAACGAACACTCTCTATCACCTACAATATGCCAAATCATTATTGGGCTCTGAGCTCTAAGAAATAAGGAAGCCAAAGTCCATGCCCTTGAATTCACATAGAGACTCATTGTATAGGGAACAAATTTCCTAAACTCTGGCATTCTGTGGTTAATAGAATCAACCATACTGTTAACCACATGGTCTTCATTTCTCCATTCATTTAATAAATGTGCATTGAACTCCTTCTAAGTAGCAAGAACTGTGCTAAACACAAAACAGCAGTTAAAAGCAGCCATGGCCTCTCTTCTAAAAGAGTACATAGTTGGGCTGGGGCAGACTGAGGAAGCAATTGTTAGTTTCCTAAACAATTTCCACTATCCCTTCTTTTTCTCTAAAAGAAAACTGATTCTTGCATGGGGAGCAATTTGTCCAGCTTCACATAATGGGTCATGATTAGTTTAAACCTGTGATTCCCAAACTGTATGCCCAGTTTCCAAGGACACTGGAGTAAACTCACTGGGGGCCATAGCATATTTTCATTTTCAAGGGAAACACAGTGGAGCTCAGTATCTGTTGGACAGCACGCACTACTAGCTTAAGGTGCCGTTTTCACACGAAATTACCACATACCTGTAGACTCTGCCATATCACTGGAAAACTGGATTTTCAGTGGTTGCCGACTGAAAAAGAAAGTATGGCATGAAATGCATGTAGAATGAGAAATGGCAATGTCCAGTGTGATTCCAGTGTTTGAGAAGTTATGGAGTACCCAATACAGAATTCTCATTAATAACACATGGCTATTATTGTTCTTTCGATTTATGTGCATAATTTATTCAAATGGCTACTAAGTTGTAAATGGAATTATTATGTATTTCTTGGGGCTTCCCTGATAGCTCAGTTGGTAAAAATTCCGCCTGCAATGCAGAGACCCTGGTTCAATTCCTGGGGTGGGAAGATATGCTGGAAAAGGGTTAGGTTACCCACCCCAGGATTCTTAGGCTTCTCTGGTGGCTCAGCTGGTAAAAAATCTGCCTGCAATCCAGGATACCTGGATTTGATCTCTGGGTTGGGAAGATTCCCCGGAAAAGGGAAAGGCTACCCACTCCAGTATTCTGGCCTGGAGAATTCCATGGACTGAAGTCCATGGGGTCGCAAAGAGTCAGACATGACTGAATGACTTTCACTTGGCACCATGAAAATATTTACTGAAATCCCAAGGGAGCTGTGAACCAAGAAACTTTGGGAGCCTTTGGTCAAAGCCATTCATGTAAAAACTGTTTCCTGTTTCTTCAGCTTCCTTGTCTCTAGAGGTGACCATATGACCCAATTTTGGCCTAAACAGAAATTTACTGGGAGGTAAAGGAGGAATGAAGGTGCTCAGAGAACATTTACTTTGCTGATAACAGGGGACAATGACTAAGATTGTTAGTTGTCCTTCAAAAGTCCAATTCCTTTAATAGTAAAATCTTACAAGTTTCAGCCACAGACCACATGTTCCAGTATATTTTCCAGCTACATGTGACCCAATTGACTAAACTGTGGCTAAAGGTACATGAGGAGAAGTGATACATGAAAATTCTGGATCATACCCTACAAAGGAATGGGTGCACCTTCTAGTTCTGTTCCCTTCATGGGTCACAGCCTTGTCCTGGTGAAGGGGCTTGCATAAATCAATGAAGCCACGAGCCATGCTGTGCAGGGCCAGCCAAGATGGAAAGGTCATAGTGGAGAGTTCTGACAAAACGTGAACCACTTGAAGAGGCAATGGCAAACAACTCCGGTATTCTTGCCACCAGAATCCCATGACCAGTATGAAAAGGCAAAAAGTTATGACACTGGAAGATAAGCCCCTTATGTAGGAAGGTGTCC
Organism: Bubalus kerabau; assembly: GCF_029407905.1. Lineage (NCBI taxonomy): Eukaryota > Metazoa > Chordata > Mammalia > Artiodactyla > Bovidae > Bubalus > Bubalus kerabau. Next base: position 43,045,719 of record NC_073629.1, read on the forward strand.
AATATGCTCTGGGGGAAAAGCAGAGGGCAATTACTATATATAGTATGCTAGTACAGTAAAATCTCTTTGATATGAACACATCCTATTGATTCAAAATAATAACTGGATAAATTCACATTATTATAATGCATAAACCATATTTCTTTGGTTAATAAGCAAGATTTAGTTAGTGAGTCAACTTGAGATTCTTAACCTGTACTGCTTAGGACTAGACTCCAGCTCATGGTAGGTTACCCCTCCAAGGTGCAGGTCGCATGATACTTGGACTATGATTAGGAGGAGCAAAGAGGCAGAGCTTTAGGCATTGCTCCATGAATGAGTCTCTCTTAACTGAGGTAGAAATATGAATAAGTGACATAAAGACAAAAGAAGACTTAACAGATATGAATCAGCTAATGTCTCAGTTTCCCCTGTCCCACGGTTCATGTTATATCCATCTGGCTATTCGAACTGGCCTTTTCTCAGTTCTTAAATATGCCATGCTCATTCCTACTACATGGCTTTTGCATGTGCTGTTTGCTCTGCCTAGAACACTGTCATGTCCCCAAATTTCTTCAATCCCCTCCCACTCTGCCTAGCTACATCTTCATTTTCCAGATCTCTTTCTGCACCTCCCCTCAGAGAACCCATACCTGACCCTCAGCTTAAGTTATACTCTTTTAAACATGCTGCACAGAGTCTTGTAAAACCCATGACACTTGAAAAAAGTTATCAAGTTTTCTTTTATGTTAGATTAAAAGCCCCATTAGGGTGGGTTCCAATTCTGTCCCAGGTCATTGTTAAAGTCCCAGGACTTTTCTCATTTGATACATATTAGATATTTGATAAATATTTGTTCCATGAATGAATAAACAAAAGGAGAAAGAAAACCTATACCTTCAGTTGAAATGATCATTTAAGGATTTATGGTGGAGAAAGCCGTTCAGACAGGCTCTGAAAATGGACACAATAGTGAGACACAGTGGGAATAGTTGATGATGAGGTTAGGAGATAAAAAAGCTTGAGGGTGGTCGGCGAGGAGTGGACAGTTCAGTTTGGCCATAGAATATGGACCATATGCTGCTGCTGCTGCTGCTAAGTCACTTCAGTCGTGTCTGACTCTGTGGGACCCCATAGACGGCAGCCCACCAGGCTCCCCCGTCCCTGGGATTCTCCAGGCAAGAACAATGGAGTGGGTTGCCATTTCCTTCTCCAATGCATGAAAGTGAAAAGTCAAAGTGAAGTCGCTCAGTCGTGTCCAACTCTTAGCGACCCCATGGACTGCAGCTTACCAAGCTCCTCCGTCCATGGGATTTTCTAGGCAAGAGTACTGGAGTGGGGTGCCATTGCCTTCTCCATATAGAGAGTAGGAAAAGATTAGGTTGGAAAGGAAGGTCAACATAATATGGTGGGAAAGGCCTGTCTTGAAAATATTTAATTTTGTATTTATCATGAGAAAAATGAACAAACTGTATACATAGGCTAAATGAAAGGGGAAAGAAGATGCATAGAGAAAACCTGTCCACAAACCAAGTGATGGTCCAGGCAACAACTAATAATAATAAAAACAGAACAGCTGACAGCAGAACATTAATGGGAAAAAAAAGGCAGTGAGAAAAAGAATTTCGTGTTTAACACGTGTACACCCATGGCGGATTCATGTTGAGGTATGGCAAAACCAATACAATATTGTAAAGTAATTAGCCTCCAATTAAAATAAATAAATTCATATTAAAAAAAAAAGAATTACATGTTTAATGTGGATTCTGTGGAGAAAGACTAAAGTGTTTAGTTAAAATATCTAGGGGGAGACAAGAAAGAGAGAGAAGCTGGTGTGCTTCCTGAGATTTCTATAAGAGTAACCGGGACAATGGTGAAGCCAGGAAAGTCAGAATTATCTGGTTTTAGAGATGGTGAAGGCAATGGCACCCCACTCCACTACTAGGTTAGTAAAGGTTAGTCAGATTAAAGTGAGGAGACTGGGTTGGGAGGGAAGCATTTCAGGCAAGAACAGGCAGAAGCAACATCATGTGGAAGAAAGATCCAGGCCCACCAAGGAGAGTTCACTGAGGGAAGGATGATGAGAGAGGCTGACAAGGCGGGTAGGCAAAAGCCAGAAGCTGGAAAGTCATGTGGAATGTGGGCCTTCCCTTCATGGGCAATGGGAAGTCCACAAAGGGTACTGAGCAAGGAATGACATGCTTAGATCAGACTTAAGCTTCAGATAGTTCACTCTAGAGTCACTTGGAAATGGTATTAACAGGCACCACTCCATGACTGCTATTTCCAGATGTATTATCTTCCACTGACTTTTACAGGTAAATGTGGAAACTGATGAATGGATTTACTTGACAAAATTGTAGTATGAATTCTTATCGGATTTTAAAACACAGTAATTAAAAATACAAAAGCTTTCCCCTGAAAGCCTTAGGGTGCATGTTAGTGTGTTTTGTTTTGTTTTTTATAAACTTTAATAACTATAATAAGCAAATTACTTTGAAGCACTCCATTTTTAAGATGTTGCTCAATACATGAAATGTGATATTATACCTTTACCAAACTGCTTTATAATCTTTTTTAAAAAGTCCTTATTTGAATACACAAATATGATCAATGAATACAGAATTACATAATCACCAACAGAAGTTACTAGAGTTTTCATAATGGTCTTTTGGTTTTTCCTCTGCTGATATTGGTGCCAAAGAAATTAGGTTATAACTATTGTTTCTCTTTGTGGCTGAAGAAACATTTCCAAGTACAGAATGAATGGAGTTCATTCAGAGGCCTTGCAAATGGGCTGTGGCCCCTTATTATGCATAATGGGCCCCAGAGAGGATATTTAGAACAAAACCAACTTTTTTTTTTTTAACCCATTGACAAGGTCCTCACATTTTAAAGGAGCTCTACACCCCGGATTTACTTAAGTTTATCTGTCCTTTTATCCTTCTACAGAAGGATAGAAATTAAGGATCCTTGACAGTCTTCCCCTCAGAAAAGGCAGCTGATTCTTAAAAATTTATTTATTCATTTAATTTTTGTTTGTGCTGGGTCTTCATTGTTGCACCTGGGCTCTCTCTAGTTGTGGCGTGCAGGGGCTATTTTAGTTATGTGTGGGCTTATCTTGTTGCGAGAAGCATGGGCTCTCAGCATGCAGGCTTAGTAATTGTACATGGGCTTAGTTTCCCAGAGGCATGTGGAATCTTCCTGGACCAGGGATTGGACCTATGTCCCCTCCATTGGCAGGTGGATTCTTATCCACTGCACCACCAGGGAGGTCCTGAGTTTTTTTTTTTTAATAACAGGGTAAACTGCATGTTATTTAAAACTTTAATTACAGAGGACATAAGTTTTTCCAATAGCCTAAGCCTGACACAATGACATGAAATAACATTTGAGAAGAAAATAAAGAGAGCTTGGTGGAGAGGGCAAGTCCCTGTAAACGAAAAAAGATGAAAAAGTATTGGTTGCATCTTTCAGTAAACCTAATTTATTTTTGTTACTGTTGTTCCTGAATATATCAGGGCTTCATGCACTTTTCTTTGAATTCTTAAAACGTGAGAGAAGACACTACAAGTTGGGAAAAGAAGTTGTAACCCACTTCCTCCACACCCTCTTGACATTTACTGTCAATCCTTCCTGTGGTCTTTGCTTATATAGTATTCTGTCTCATTATGACTGGACTGTGAAGAGTCAAATAACTGTCATCAACAATGTAGTATCAAACTGAAGGTCCCATATTTTGTTAAACTTACCCATTTTGTCAACTTGGTCCATTCTGACTGCTTGTTCAACCACATAAAAATCTCCTAAAGGTGCCAAAGTTCACAGCTGGCAAATTAGCAGAGAAGTAAAGGAGTTGGACATGATAGCAACTAAACAACAACCACAAAAAAAAAAAACCTGTCATCTAATGCAATGGCTTCAGACAAAGTCAAAGGATTTTAATCTGAGAGGAAAGGAATTTCAAATTTCTGACCCACGAGTTCAATATTTAAAGGTTCTCGCAAATTTTTTTTTTTTAAGCAAGGGAACTAATTTATTCCTAGATTGGCCAGAGATGGATCTATCTTTGTCCCAAAGTAGCTTGCAGGTTGGACTACAAAGGACACACAGAAACCCAGTGAAAAGAGAGTAGTGTGGTGGAAAGGAGGTGGGTTCTTGGCATGTGCTTGCCCATCAGCCTGCGTTTCTGAGCGAGTATTCAGGGGCTGGCTGAGATGCCTGCCTCCTCCACTTCACTAGCCAGCCGGGGACAAGCAGTGCTCCCTCGAACTGTATACTTTTGAAGCACTTGATAGAAACTCTTCTTAATGGAGATATCAAAGATTAAAGAACAATTCTGAAACTGAATCATTTTGGAAGAATAAAGAAAGAAAGAAAACCATCTAAGTCAAGTGAAACCACCTCTGACAGAGCACCGATAGAGGACAGCTCCTTTTTTCCTAGGAACTCTTGAAGGGCTAAAGCTGCAGCAGGATAATTGCTAATTAACCCCTTCCTGTTTTCATTAAGTAAATATCTGCTAAACTTGTCACATATCCAGAGTTGTAGTTTTATTATATAAATATGGTGTAATGACCATACATGTACTCTAAGAATTTTATTACATAACAATATTATATACTTACAGTAGAAATAATGGTAGTCTACCTCATCAGGTTGTAGAAGGGATGAGATGAGATAATAAGCATAAGTGCTCATAGTCATATTCCTCTTGCATCATGATTGCAATATGGTCACTACTATAATTATTGCTCTAATAGAAGCTGTTCATGTAAAGCTTTATTTCTTTGTCCAGCTGCAAATACATTTCCACGGAGATACCAGAGACTAAATAATAACTGAGATTTGAATAAGATATGGAAAAAAAGGATATAATTTTGATCCAGAGGTATTTATAAGACTTAAAACCACCCCAAGACTTGGATTTCTTCTTGTTGCTGTTGTTCAGTCGCTCAGTCATGTCCGACTATTTGTGACCCCATAGACAGCAGCACAAGAAATCTAAAGCAAGAAAGCAAGAGAATTGTAGGTGTCTTAATTCCTGAAGTTTGTGAAGAGATTTGCAATTTTGAGAATTTAGGCTTTGACAATGAATTAGGAAATTTGAATCCTGGCTCCATGACTTAATCTCTCTGTTCCTGAGTTTTCTTGTGCATAAAATGGAACCAATAATTCTACCTATCTACACCTCAGGGTTGTGTTGTTGTGAACAATTTTTGCAGACCCTCTGCTCTTCAGCACAATTACCCATGCGTTAAGATTTCCATGGACTTCCCTGGTGGCCCAGTGGTTAAGAATCTGCCTGCCAACTCAGAGGACATGGGTTCAATCCTTGGTCCAGGAAGATTCTACATGCTACGGGACAACTAAGCCCACGCACCACAACTACTGAAGCCCGTAAGCTCTACAGCCCATGCTCTGCAGCGAGAGAAGACACCACAACGAGCGCCCACACACCGCAACTAGAAAGCAGCCCGGGTCGCCACAGCTAGAGAAAGACCACACACAGCAACGAAGACCCAGCACAGTCTAAATAAATAAAGTTTAAAAAAAGGAATTCCTTAGTACCCATCTATTTGAGAGATAGCTTCCTTAATCTTTCCTAACTCCGTCATTCCCTCTTTATTTGCAAAGATCTAGGCTGATTCCTTCCATAGTCACAACATCCAAGATGCCCGTGCACCTTATTTCAGTTCCTGCGGAACCTACAATGAACACCTATATGTACCCTGTTTTTCCCTTTAGAGTCAAAATGAAAAAGGAGAAAACAGAAGTGGTGGTTTCTATATAGTTATTAGCAGCTAAACAACAACAACCAAAAATAACTTAGATAAAAAAATATTTTTTTAGAGTTACTAAAAAAAAGTAACAAGTTCTGGCTTCTGGAACAAAGGAAGGAAGCAAAGTTATAATAATTGATTATATTCTACAAGGAGTAGCAATACCTTAGTCAAAAGTAAAGAAATGTGGTTGCATCACTCCCTTTCCTGGTGGCTCAGAAGGTAAAGAATCTGCTTGAAATGTGGAAGACCTGGGCTCCATCTCTGGTTTGGGAAGATCCCCTGGAGAAGGGAACGGCTACCCACTCCAGTATTCTGGCCTGGAGAATTTCATGGACTGTATAGTTCATGGAGTCACAAAGAATCAGACATGACTGAGTGACTTTTACTCACTCACTCCCTAGAAAATGACAAGAAAACTGAGGTTCATAAAAGTTAAATGAAGAAGTAAGGATTCAAAACCAAGAAAACAAAAACAAAACACAAACAAACAAAAAGTCAGATGACAGTGCCACTTAGGTATGTGATGGAATTCTTGCTCACTATGCCCACCTTGAAGCAAGGGAAGGGGGTATATTACAATATCCAAAACTGGAAATACAAATATATTTTCTGAGGAAAGTTGTTAAATAGAACAATTTTTTTTTACATAATTGAATTAATAGGATTTTGTAAGTGATCTAAAAATGCATACAATAATAATAACTGCCATTAAATTAAATGACAATGTTCTTAGTCACTCAGTCACGTCCAACTCTTTGTGACCCCATGGATTGTAGCCTGCCAGGCTCCTCTCTGTCCATGGAATTCTCTAGGCAAGAATATTGAAGGGGGTACCCTTTCCCTTCTGCAGGGGGTTTCCCCAACCCAGAGATTGAACTCAGGTTTCCCACACTGTAGGCAAATTCTTTACCATCTGAGCCACCAGGGAAGCACAAATGCCACTGTAGTAGATGTTTTTCTGAAACTGCCATCCAAGATTCATTCTCTTTTCTTCTAATAATAAACCTATACTTTTTCTCTAGGGAACAATGTTCCCTGTGCCTTTTGTCCTCATGTTTTGGATGGAACTGAAATCATCCCAGATTTTGGAGGTAGGTATGTGATCTAGGTTGGACTTATTTAAAACAATTGTTTGGGGGGCTGGAAACATGCAAATATGAATTTAATCAAGGTAAAGCCAAGACTTTTGTGGCTTTTTCTGAGAGGAACTGACCCTTTTTTCCTGTTACATTGGAAATCAGTAAGATGTTAATATCACAGTAATCCAAGTCTATGCCCCAACCAGTAACGCTGAAGAAGCTGAATTTGAACAGTTCTATGAAGACCACAAGACCTTTTAGAACTAGCACCCAAAAAAGATGTCCTTTTCATTATAGGGGACTGGAATGCAAAAGTAGGAAGTCAAGAAACACCTGGAGTAACAGGCAAATTTGGCCTTGGAATACGGAATGAAGCAGGGCAAAGACTAATAGAGTTTTGCCAAGAAAATGCACTGGTCATAACAAACACCCTCTTCCAACAACACAAGAGAAGACTCTATACATGGACATCACCAGATGGTCAACACCAAAATCAGATTGATTATATTCTTTGCAGCCAAAGAGGGAGAAGCTCTATACAGTCAGCAAAAACAAGACCAGGAGCTGACTGTGGCTCAGACCATGAACTCCTTATTGCCAAATTCAGACTTAAATTGAAGAAAGTAGGGAAAACCACTAGACCATTCAGGTATGACCTAAATCAAATCCTTATGATTATACAGTGAAAGTGAGAAATAGATTTAAGGGCCTAGATCTGATAGACAGAGTGCCTGATGAACTATGGAATGAGGTTCGTGACATTGTACAGGAGACAGGGATCAAGACCATTCCCATGGAAAAGAAATGCAAAAAAGCAAAATGGCTGTCTGGGGAGGCCTTACAAATAGCTGTGAAAACAAGAGAAGCGAAAAGCAAAAGAGAAAAGGAAAGATATAAACATCTGAATGCAGAGTTCCAAAGAATAGCAAGAAGAGATAAGAAAGCCTTCTTCAGCGATCAATGCAAAGAAATAGAGGAAAACCACAGAATGGGAAAGACTACAGATCTCTTCAAGAAAATCAGAGATACCAAAGGAACATTTCATGCAAAGATGAGCTCGATAAAGGACAGAAATGGTATGGACCTAACAGAAACAGAAGATATTAAGAAGAGATGGCAAGAATATACAGAAGAACTGTACAAAAGAGATCTTCACGACCCAGATAATCACGATGGTGTGATCACTGACCTAGAGCCAGACATCCTGGAATGTGAAGTCAAGTGGGCCTTAGAAAGCATCACTATGAACAAAGCTAGTGGAGGTGATGGAATTCCAGTTGAACTATTCCAAATCCTGAAAGATGATGCTGTGAAAGTGCTGCACTCAATATGCCAGCAAATTTGGAAAACTCAGCAGTGGCCACAGGACTGGAAAAGGTCAGTTTTCATTCCAATCCCAAAGAAAGGCAATGCCAAAGAATGCTCAAACTACCACACAATTGCACTCATCTCACATGCTAGTAAAATAATGCTCAAAATTCTCCAAGCCAGGCTTCAGCAATACGTGAATCATGAACTTCCTGATGTTCAAGCTGGTTTTAGAAAAGGCAGAGGAACCAGAGATCAAATTGCCAACATCCACTGGATCATAGAAAAAGCAAGAGAGCTCCAGAAAAACATCTATTCCTGCTTTATTGACTATGCCAAAGCCTTTGACTGTGTGGATCACAATAAACTGTGGAAAATTCTGAAAGAGATGGGAATACCAGACCACCTGACCAGCCTCTTGAGAAATCTGTATGCAAGTCAGGAAGCAACAGTTAGAACTGGACATGCAACAACAGACTGGTTCCAAATAGGAAAAGGAGTATGTCAAAGCTGTATATTGTCACCCTGTTTATTTAACTTACATGCAGAGTACATCATGAGAAACACTGGACTGGAAGAAACACAAACTGGAATCAAGATTGCAGGGAGAAATATCAATAACCTCAGATATGCAGATGACACCACCCTTATGGCAGAAAGTGAAGAGGAACTCAAAAGCCTCTTGATGAAAGTGAAAGTGGAGAGTGAAACAGTTGGCTTAAAGCTCAACATTCAGAAAATGAAGATCATGGCATCCAGTCCCACCAATTCATGGGAAATAGATGGGGAAACAGTAGAAACAGTGTCAGACTTTATTTTTGGGGGCTCCAAAATCACTGCAGATGGTGATTGCAGCCATGAAATTAAAAGATGCTTACTCCTTGGAAGGAAAGTTATGACCAACCTAGATAGCATATTCAAAAGCAGAGACATCACTTTGCCAACAAAGGTCCATCTAGTCAAGGCTATGGTTTTTCCTGTGGTCATGTATGGATGTGAAAGTTAGACTGTGAAGAAGGCTGAGTGCCAAAGAATTGATGCTTTTGAACTGTGGTGTTGGAGAAGACTCTTGAGAGTCCCTTGGTTTGCAAGGAGATCCAACCAGTCCATTCTGAAGGAGCTCAGCCCTGGGATTTCTTTGGAAGGAATGATGCTAAAGCTGAAACTCCAGTACTTTGGCCACCTCATGCAAAGAGTTGACTCACTGGAAAAGACTCTGATGCTGGGAGGGATTGGGAGCAGGAGGAGAAGGGGACAACAGAGGATGAGATTGCTGGATGGCATCACTGACTCGATGGAGGTGAGTCTGAGTGAACTCCGGGAGTTGGTGATGGACAGGGAGGCCTGGCATGCTGCGATTCATGGGGTCGCAAAGAGTCAGACAGGACTGAGCAACTGATCTGATCTGATCTGATCTGAAGATGTTAATATAGAGGTGGTAAGAGTCAGCATTAAGAACTTCTTTCAAAATATAGCAAATATCAAGAAAAGCAGTTGAAGAAATGCATCAAAATCAAATCTGAGAGTACTGTTTGAACCCTTAATATTAATTAATTTTTAAAAATTTTAGCCAGTTTTCTTTTCCCTCCCTCTGTTCCCCTTCCTTCTTTCCTTTGCTTCCTATATGCCTGCAACTGAGAATGTTAATACAATCAGTTTTATGTTAGCCTGTATATACACTTTTTCTTTAACCCACAAAACAAGCCTATAGCTGGGCATAATTATTCTCATCTTCTGATCATGACTGAGGAATTCCATGGTCATGCACCTAATAAGCCACAAAGCTATGATTCAATTTCAGGTCAGTCTGATTCCAAAGCAGATGGTCTTCACTATATTCGCTGCTCTCAGAGAACAGGGCTCCTAAGGCACCAAGCCTTGAGGTTTCAGCAGCTCATATGTACTTATAATTTAAGGGCCGTGTCTGTATGACAGACATGATATGACAATAAAACACTTGCTCTGGCCTGTGATGTGAAAATTGATTTGCTTTTGAAAATGTACTGATTCCTTGACTAGGCCTCAGTTTTTTAAATCTATTTTATTGAAATATAGTTGATTTACAATGTTGTGTTAGTTTCTGGTGTATATATAGCTGCTTCTTAGAATATTACTGAAATGATTATCAAGGACAAGTCATTTATAAAATGTATTTTTTAATAATTTTTTATTTATTTTTTTATCATTTTTTAAAATTTTTATTTAATTTTTAAACTTTACAATATTGTATTAGTTTTGCCAAACATTGAAATGAATCCGCCACAGGTATACCCGTGCTCCCTATCCTGAACCCTCCTCCCTCCTCCCTCCCCATACCCTCCCTCTGGGTCGTCCCAGTGCACCAGCCCCAAGCATCCTTTTAAAACTTTATTTGGCTGTGTTGGGCCTTAGTTGTGGCACATGAGATCATCTTTGGACCATGCAGGATATTTAGTGGCTGGTGTATGGATTCTCTAGTTGTGACACTAGGGCTTGGTAGCAGTTGTGGTTAGCGGACTTAGCTGCTCTGAGGTATGTGGGATCTGAGTTCCCTGACCAGGGATTGAACCTGTGTCCCTTGTATTGCAAGGCAAATTCTTAACCACTGGACCACAGAGAAGTCCCTAAAATGTATTTCTTTAAAGCAAATTGTATTTTCTACTTATAGCCTAAAAATCAGGTGTTATGTCCAAGAGAAAATTTTCATATTCATTCATCCTATAACAGACATTTAGAGATGTTTAGACATTTAGAGCATATCAGGCAAGAAGCAAACAAGCAATGGCATATCTGAACTGGGTTGCCTAGAACAAAAATTTGCCTAAAGTGGTTATATCCATTTTGGGATATATGTGTTATATCCTGTGTGGCAAAGTACTACTTTGCTCTACTTGTGAAATTTCAAAGGAAGTAATTTTTTCAAAGGGTAAGAGTCTGAGAGACAGTACTGAATAAACCTCCTGTGTCTCAGTTTCCTCAACAGTAAAATGATGATAATAATGGTTTTATTATTAGTATTATTTTGGTCATGCAGCATGTGGAATCTTAGTTCCCTGACCAGGAACTGAACCACTGCCCCCTGAAGTTGGAAGGGCAGAATTTTAACGACTGGACTGCCAGGGAAGTCCTAGCAATACTGTTATTAGTAAGACACCACCTCCTCCTAAGTTTCTCAATTAAATGAACTTCTGACTTGAAATTTAACTATTTAGTTAAGTTTGAGTATTTATTGATTAGATTTCCAAAGGATTTGATTCAATTTTCTCTTCTCTCTCATGCCCTTTCTTTCATGCACATAAAAATATGCTACATAATTTATCTCCAAAAAAAAAACCAAGTTATAATACATGCTCAGCATTGAAATATGTTAATTGTATTTTATCAAGGAACAAAAGATCATTGCTATACATGGTAAACAAGGAAACAGATCAATAGTTTTCATTACAAAAATACATTGTTTTAAAAATACCTCTCTTCTCAGATTTTCTGTCAATGTTAATGTAGCCTTGTGGCTTAAATAAGTTTTACAAAACAAAAGCCAGGTATCTTGAATCACATAAAGTATGGTGACTTCAGAACAGTGATAGTATTATTGTTTAAATAACGTTATGTCACTTGCACATATTCTGTCTTTCTATCTTTTTAGGGAGAAACTAGGCTAAGACAGGAGAAGGCAATGGCAACCCACTCCAGTACTCTTGCCTGGAAAATCCCATGGGAGGAGCTTCGTAGGCTGCAGTCCATGGGGTAGCTAAGAGTCGGACATGACTGAGCGGCTTCACTTTCACTTTTCACTTTCGTGCATTGGAGAAGGAGATGGCAACCCACTCCAGTGTTCCTGCCTGGAGGATCCCAGAGATGGGGGAGCCTGGTGGGCTGCCGTCTATGGGGTGACACAGAGTCGGACACAACTGAAGTGACTTAGCAGCAGGCTAAGACAATAGGGATATCTTTCAAATAAATGAAATTAGAGAAATGTTCCTTTATTCCTCTCACCATAATAAATTAGAATGGATCATTGGAATCTATTTCAAACAAATCAAAAGTCTCTAGTATATTTGTATTGAAAAGACCAAAATGTTTTAAGTTGTCATCTCAGAACAGCAGATAGATTTGCAAACAAACACATTTATTTTCTAGCTTTATTGAGTTAGGTTAAATTTAGTTTAAGTGTTAGTCACTCAGTTGTGTCCAACTCTTTGTGACCCCATGAACTGTAGCCTGCCAGGCTCCTCTGTCCATGGAATTCTCCAGGCAAGAATACTGGAATGCGTAGCCATTCCCTTCTCCATGGGATGATATCCAGGTCTCCTACATTGGAGACAGATTCATTACCACCTGAGCTACCAGGGAAGTTCTCTTTAAGCTTTCAGTCAGTCAGTCAGTTCAGTTGCTCAGTCACGTCCGACTCTTTGCGACCCCATGAACCGCAGCACACCAGGCCTCCTTGTCCTTCACCAACTTCCGGAGTTTACCCAAACTCATGTCCATTGAGCTGGTGATGCTATCCAACCATCTCATCCTCTGTCGTCCACTTCTCCTCCACCCTCAGTCCTTCTCACCATCAGGGTCTTTTCAAATGAATCATCTCTTTGCATCAGGTGGCCAAAGTATTGGAGTTTCAGCCTCAACATCAGTCCTTCCAATGAACACCCAGGACTGAACTCTTTTATGATGGATTGGTTGGATCTCCTTGCAGTCCAAGGGACTCGCAGGAGTCTTCTCCAACACCACAGTTCAAAAGCATCAATTCTTTAGCGCTCAGCTTTCTTTATAGTACAACTCTCACATCCATACATGACCACTGGAAAAACCGTAACCTTGACTAGATGGACGTTTGTTGACCAAGTAATGTCTCTGCTTTCTAATATGCTAAGTTGGTCAAAACTTACCTCCCAAGGAGTAAGCGTCTTTTAATTTCATGGCTGCAGTCACCATCTGCAGTGATTTTGGAGCCCAGAAAAATAAAGTCTGACACTGTTTCCACTGTTTCCCCATCTATTTGCCATGAAGTGATGGGACCGGATGCCATGATCTTCGTTTTCTGAATGTTGAGCTTTAAGCCAACGTTTTCACCCTCCTCTTTCACTTTCATCAAGAGGCTCTTTAGTTCTTCTTTACTTTCTGCCATAAGGGTGGTGTCATCTGCATATCTGAGGTTATTGATATTTCTCCCAGCAACCTTGATTCCAGCTTGTGCTTCATCCAGCCCAGTATTTCTCATGATGTACTCTGCATATAAGTTAAATAAGCAGGGTGACAATATACAGCCTGATGTACTTCTTTTCTTATTTGGAACCTGTCTGTTGATCAGTTCAAACTGTTGCTTCCTGACCTGCATACAGGTTTCTCAAGAGGCAGGTCAGGTGGTCTGGTATTCCCATCTCTTGAAGAATTTTCCACAGTTTATTGTGATCCACACAGTCAAAGGCTTTGGCATAGTCAATAAAGCATAAATAGATGTTTTTCTGGAACTGTCTTGCTTTTTCAATGATCCAGTGGATGTTGGCAATTTGAACTCTGGTTCCTCTGCCTTTTCTAAAACCAGCTTGAACATCAGGAACTTCACAGTTCACATATTGCTGAAGCCTGGCTTGGAGAATTTTGAGTGTTACTTTACTAGTGTGTGAGAAGAGTGCAATTGTGCAGTAGTTTGAGCATTCTTTGACATTGCCTTTCTTTGGGATTGGAATGAAAACTGACCTTTTCCAGTCCTGTGGCCACTACTGAGTTTTCCAAATTTGCTGACATATTGAACGCAGCACTTTCACAGCATCATCTTTCAGGATCTGAAATAGCTCAACTGGAATTCCATCACCTCCACTAGCTTTGTTCATAGTGATGCTTCCTAAGGCCCACTTGACTTCACATTCCAAGATGACTGGCTCTAGCCTAGTGATCACACCATCGTGATTATCTGGGTCGTGAAGATCTTTTTTGGACAGTTCTGTGTATTCTTGCCATCTCTTTTTAATATCTTCTGCTTCTGTTAGGTCCATACCATTTCTGTCCTTTATTGAGCCTATCTCTGCATGAAATGTTACCTTGGTATCTCTAGTTTTCTTGAAGAGATCTCTAGTCTTTCCCATTCTATTGTTTTCCTCTATTTCTTTGCACTGATCGCTGAGGAAAGCTTTCTTATCTCTCCCTGCTACTCTTTGGAACTCTACATTCAAATGGGAATATTTTTCCTTTTCTCCTTTGCTTTTCACTTCTCTTCTTTTCACAGCTATTTGTAAGGCTTCCTTAGACAGCCATTGTGCTTTTTTGCGTTTCTTTTTCTTGGGGATGGTCTTGATCCCTGTTTCCTGTACAATGTCATGAACCTCCATCCATAGTTCATCAGGCACTCTGTCTATCTTAAATCTATTTCTCACTTTCACTGTATAATCATAAGGGATTTGATTTAGGTCATACCTGAATGGTCTAGCGGTTTCCTCCACTTTCTCCAATTTAAGTCTGAATTTGGCAAAGGAGTTCATGCTCTGAACCACAGTCAGCTCCTGGTCTTGTTTTTGCTGACTGTATAGAGCTTCTCCATCTTTGGCTGCAAAGAATATAATCAATCTGATTTCAGTGTTGACTATCTGGTGATGTCCATGTGTAGAGTCTTTTCTTGTGTTGTTGGAAGAGGGTGCTTGCTATGACCAGGGCATTCTCTTGGCAAAACTCTATTAGCCTTTAGCCTACTTTATTCCATACTCCAAAGCCAAATTTGCCTGTTATTCCAGGTGTTTCTTGACTTCCTACTTTTGCATTCCAGTCCCCTATAATGAAAAGGACATCTTTTTTGGGTGTTAGTTCTAGAAGGTGTTGTAGGTCTTCATAGAATCATTCAGCTTCAGCTTCTTCAGTGTTACTGGTTGGGGCATAGACTTGGATTACTGTGATATTGAATGGTTTGCCTTGGAAATGAATGGAGATCATTCTGTTGTTTTTGAGATTGCATCCAAGTACTGCATTTAGGACTCTTTTGTTGACCATAATGGCTACACCATTTCTTCTGAGGGATTCCTGCCTGCAGTAGTAGATATAATGGTCATCTGAGTTAAATTCACCCATTCCAGTCCATTTCAGTTCGCTGATTCCTAGAATGTCGACATTCACTCTTGCCATCTCCCGTTTGACCACTTCTAATCTGCCTTGATTCATGGACCTAACATTCCAGGTTCCCATGCAATATTGCTCTTTACGGCATCGGACCTTGCTTCTATCACCAGTCACATCCACAACTGGGTATTGTTTTTGCTTTGGCTCCATCCCTTCATCCTTTCTGGAGTTATTTCTCCACTGATCTCCAGTAGCATATTGGGCACCTACTGACCTGGGGAGTTCCTCTTTCAGTATCCTATCATTTTGCCTTTTCATACTGGTCATTGGGTTCTCAAGGCAAGAATACTGAAGTGGTTTGCCATTCCCTTCTCCAGTGGACCACATTCTGTCAGACTTCTCCACCATGACCTGCCCATTTTGGGTGGCCCCACACTGCATGGCTTAGTTTCATCGAGTTAGAGAAGGCTGCAGTCCATTTGATTAGATTGAATAATTTTCTGTGATTATGGTTTCAGTGTGTCTGCCCTCTGATGCCCTCTCACAACACCTACTGTCTTATTTGGGTCCCATGTCCAAGAAGCGGTGGCTGCGTGGGCACAGGAGGGCCGAGAAGAGTTACTCCACGTTCAAGGTCAGGAGGGGCGGCCAGTGAGGAGATACCCCTCGTCCTAGGTAAGGAACAGCGGCTGCGCTTTGCTGGAGCAGCCGTGAAGAGATACCCCACGTCCAAGGTAAGAGAAAATAATGCTAGATATATAAAATAAAAATCTCCATATAAAGACTTTAGTGATAAGACAAATATTAAAAGTAAAAACAACTATTCATCCTTGATGTTTCTTTACTAGTAACATATGCTGCTTCTGCTGCTGCTGCTAAGTCGCGCGTCAGTGGTGTCCGATTCTGTGCGACCCCAGAGACGGCAGCCCACTAGACTCCCCCGTCCCTGGGATTCTCCAGGCAAGAACACTGGAGTGGGTTGCCATTTCCTTCTCCAATGCATGAAAGTGAAAAGTGAAAGTGAAGTCGCTCAGTCGTGTCTGACTCTTAGCGACCCCATGGACTGCAGCCTACCAGGCTCTCCATGGGATTTTCCAGGCAAGAGTACTGCAGTGGGTCGCCAGTGTCTTCTCCACCTAGTGACATATAGAGAACCATAAAATTCAGATTCTTAATATAAATTTATGAACTAGAGGTGAATCACTTAGGCATATACAAATTGCTAGATAAATGCCAGGAAGATGTTATAATGCTAGAGAGTAGTTCTTTATATCACTGTTTCACTATTTTAACTATATTTAACTATATTATTCTAATATCTTATCAGCTCAAATGCAATACTAAGTATTATGTTGCATGTCACTCTGTACTTGATGTTAAATTAATCATAATGCTTAATTATAGTATTTGGCATCATTTGTTATTTTTTTCAACATAATTAAAATTCATACAATTTTCACACAATAGTAGGATACAAATTCAAGTTCCCATAGACCATAAACTAGGAGACACTGGATCATATCCAGGGACATAAAACAAGGTGCAAAAATTTTCATGATCCTAAGGTATTGAAATCATACAGAGTCTGTTCTCTTATTACTTTGGGATTATGTCAGAAATCAATATTATCAAAAGATATTTGAAAATAACACATATTTTCAAATGCAGTGTGACATTGACCAAGAGAGATATTTGATTTAACCATTAAAAGCCTCAATAAAGTTAGAAGACTGAAAAAATACAGAGGGTGATTGCAGAGAAGAAAGCACTTAAATGAGGAATTAATATCAAAATGAGAAACTAATATCAAAGACAATTTTAAAAATCCCATGTATATGGAAATTAAATGTCCACTTTAAATTATGGCTGTATCTAAGAAGCTGTAACAAAGAAAATTAGAAAATATTTGTAACAGAATAAAAATGAAAAGAAAAGTTACCAGAATTTGTTGCATGCAGCTGAAGCTGCTCAATGTGGAGTCTTCCGTAAGATATGAAAACAGATAATGGACAATAGCATAAAGTTTTGTGAAATTTGAACAAAATTTGTACTTTAGCTAGTAATAGTATATCACATGTTAATTTCCTGTTTGTTTTTTTTACAACATAATATTTCTTTATATTCTCAGAATTGGTTTTTAAGTTCCAAGCCTCATTCAAAATTTTTTAATCACTAAGATAATAAATTTTCTAGATTTTAGCAGTAATACTAGATGCCAAAATAAATGGAAATATATCAAAGTTTTGAGAGAATATAAATTAGAAATCTACCATTCTATTCATACTAAGTCAAACAAGTGAAATCAAAAGGTCATAAATTTTTTAGCTAGGTAAAAATTAATAAATTTTCTAAAATATGTATATTATATTATACATACTATTTATACATATGTATTCAAAAGCCTTTCTAATACACTTGATAAAGGCTTGAGAAAGAACAACAATGACAATAACAACAAAAAAGAGATGGAGAAATTGGAAAACATAAACTAAATGCAGATACTTTTTAAGGTTTTTGTGGACTTGATGAGCTGAACACTCAGTTTAGCTTCAGTGACACAATTATAAGATTTTTTAATCACACAATTATTCTTTCAAAATTGAATGTGTCTGTACAAATGTCCAGTGTAGACAGCTGTCCAAACAATAAGAATTCTATGTATCAAGACAGGTGCTGTCATTACCCTGCAAATCCATAACACAAGTGTTCATTTATAAAAGATTTGAAAGAAAAAGACTGAACATAAAAAATAAATAATTAAATATCTTGGTAGGAAAATAGAGTAATGAATTTCAATTTATTACATGCACAAAAAACTTTAATATATAGTCTGAAGAAAATTATAGACCTTTGGCCACTGCTGTGGAAGTATTTTGATACCACATAATAATACCTGATTTGAGAAATTTATTTCAGCTAACTTAGAAGTTCAGAACACTGCTTTACAGTGTTACTAAGAATTACTTGGTACATTTACAAAACCTGAAGAATCAACCTAATTTACAAATTTTGAGACAAGAGCTACTTCAGGGCAAGAACAAACTTACTTATCATGGTTTTGCCAGTATCTTTCTGAGGCTACTGAATGTATTAGGCTCTGAATGCATGAAGGAGCATGGCTGACTGAAGACCTACCCTACTGAAAGAAAAGTTGTACCATGGTCAACTTACACTGTCCCATTGGCTTAAAATCAATGGCCAGATGATCAAAAGCAGTTCTCAATTAAGGCTGATATGCCCCCCACAGGACATTTGACAGTACCTGGAGTCATTTTGGGGTGTCACAACTGACAAGGGTGCTATCATCGAGGAGGTAAAAGCTTGGGATGCTGCCCAACACCCCATAATGCCCAGGTCAGCTCCACCCAACAGAAATCTGTCTGGCCCAAAATGTCAATACTGCTAAGTTAAGAAATCCCTAATATTCAGAAGTTAACTGAATATAAATGACAGCTTTAGACAGTCATTCAGAGCCAAATCCACCAAACCCTATCTTGTTTAAATAAAAATGTTTCATTATGCAGTTGAGTACTCATTTTCCAAAAAGGAAAAGCTACTGAAATGGAAATGTGGAAGTAAAATGAAAAGCCTTCCATGTTCTCTTAGCTAATGGACAATATTTCACATATCTTTGTATTTATCATCAAATGTGTTATTTAATGGCACCCCACTCCAGTACTCTTGCCTGGAAAATCCCATAGACGGAGGAGCCTGGTAGGCTGCAGTCCATGGGGTCGCTGAGAGTCGGACACGACTGAGTGACTTCACTTTCACTTTTCACTTTCATGCACTGGAGAAGGAAATGGCAACCCACTCCAGTGTTCTTGCCTGGAGAATCCCAGGACAGGGGAGCCTGGTGGGCTGCCAGACGTCTATGGGGTCGCACAGAGTCGGACACGACTGAAGCGACTTAGCAGCAGCAGCAGCAGTGTTATTTAGGAACTGTGATTAAACATAAGTTACAATGGAATGCTAACACAGACATTTCATCTCTCCTAAAAAATACACACTCATTATTAGCATGAGAATACAGAAACAGGAAAGGTAAAGATGTTCATGGATATAGTTAACATCTTTTGAGTGCTTTCAATCTGTCAAGGACTATAATAAGTGCTTTCCCTGGGTTTTCATGTAACTGGTTAAGTTCTATCAATTTCAGAAATTAAGTGTTCCAGTAAGAAGACTATTAGCTCATTTACATAAAGTTGTATTGTAATTTATCTTCTACATATTTCTTTCCTCCTCTAGACTGTGAGATCTTCTGGAGGACACGGTCCCTCATCTTATTCATCATTTTATCCCCAAGGGCCTAGCACCTTATCACAAAATAGTGCATTCATTAGAGGTTTGTGACATGAATAAAGGTATCACTATTCAGTAAATCTTTCTCTTCATGGACTAATATTTACAAAATACTCTCATATATATGTTTGTCTATCAAATACCACTGTGAGAAAGTTAGATAAGAAGTTTCTGCCCTCTGAGTTTCTGTATTATAGGGAATAAGGGAGAAGAGAAAAAAGGGTCATTTTCCTTCCTTCTAAATGTCACAATAAAAAATAATATATAAATTATTATTGTAACCAAGAAATACTGATAATTGTATAGGTCTGACCAAACTGGATGGAGAGTATATGCTTTCAGAGTATGGACTGGGTGAGTAAACACAAAATGTAACACCTTCCAATTTTTTCAACACAAACTATTTCTGTGTTTGTTTTCTAACATGAGAAAAAGAGGCCTGTGGAATGGTCTCTGGTCACCTTGAGCTAGTCTCCAACAGCAGATCCTTCTCAGTTTGCTACCCAATGAATGGAAAGACCCCAAAATGGGCTGCCAGAGAGCTGCAACACATGCAAAGCACTTGTAGTCCCTCTTGTTTTCTTATTTTTCCTGTTTTCATTGGCAGAATTTTTTCCCTGACCAAAGCAGAGCTGCAAATGAAAGCAGCTGCCCAAAGTGGAAGAAGTTCAAAGACCAGGGAAGAAAGAGAAATGAGGTGGGGTCAAATGAGGAAAGCAACTGGGGACAACAAGAAGACTCTTGGCAGCTCTGCCTGGTACAAAAGTCTAAAACAGAAAACATACCAGCAGACAGATGGACGGGTGGCAGCCATGGGCAAAGTGATGCACCCATAGGCTTTCAAGTGACAACTGAGCATCACATTTTTACACAGACTCACAAGCTCTTAATGCTCCCAAGGGTGAGAAGTATTTCTAAATGCTTTTCTCTGAACTTCTGGTGGATACTCTTTGGGTATCTGTCATATATTCATTCATGTTTCTGAATCATGCCACAGATGAAAATCTATTTGAAATCATGGTATGAATTTCTTCTTTCGTTTTATAACTTAAAAGTCTTCAAGGAAATATAGGTATGGTTATTTTGGAATCTAAATTCAGTTCAATTTAGAAAAATGAATGTATATCCTAGCTTTTTTTTTTTTTTTAGCTATGAGGTTTAGTGCTTTTTTAGATATTAAAATTTAATCTTGAAATTTTTACAATAAGATTAACATTAAAATATTGTAATTACTTTGAGGAATAACTTAAAGAAATAAAACAAATACAACTTTTAGGGCATTTCAGAATGTATTTTTTAATGGATTTAAATAATATATAAATATTTCACTATACTTTAAGACTTTTAGCAGACTTTTATGCAAATTATTTTTATATACTTATAATTCAATGCCAAATATATACGAATTACAGCATGCGGAAATTTCAAAACAGATTGGAAAAATCCATAAGAGTGGACAGAGTCTCAGAAACAACTTGTTTGAATATATTTGCAAGTTCACATATCTACATTGTTAGCACAAAAACTATTCTAAAAGAATATATTTACAAGTAAGAACAACTATGAAATAAGACCTACAATTGTTTAATCTATGTAGAAATTTCAGGAACGTAACTGTAGAATAGCAGACACTTTTTACAGACTACTGCCAAATCTAGAAGCCTTTTCTTTCAGTCAACACTTTCCCACCATCGTGAGAACCATTTCTCATTAACAACCAAATTGTTTTCAGATGCTGTGCTATAAGGGGTTTCCTTAGAAACCATTTGGTAAAAGACTGTGGCTTTCTTCCATAGAAATCTCAGCAGTGAAAAGGCAGATTTTCTGGCATAAATCAAACCCAATTTCTAGGGTTCACTAAACCCTTTCTCCTCAAAATAATGTTTTGTGACTTGATCTTAGCAGTTTATAGCACATGCAGGAGAGCTGTTGTGAGCCAGTTTTAAATGAATTTTATTCTACTTCTTTTGTCATTCAATAGAAATCACTCCCAGGGCTTGTTATACCTTGATGAAGGTTTGACCGCACAACTAATGAATAAAATAGTACATTTTACTGTATGGAAAATTCTGATATTTTTTTCCCCACTAAGTTTGCCCAAGAGAATCAATCTTTGTATTATTAGGGTAATATTATTTGTTCTGTCTGATTTCAGAGTTGTTCCTACAACTCTGTGCATGTATGCATGCGTGTTCAGTTGCTTTAGTTGTGTCTGATGCTTTGTGACCCTATAGGCTGTAGTCCACCAGGCTCCTCTGTCCATGGGAGTCTCCAGGCAAGAATACTGGAATGGGTTGCCATGCCCTCCTCCAGGGGATCTTCCTGACCCAGGGATCAAACCCCCGTCTCCTGCACTGGCAGGTGAATTCTTTATCCCCTGAGTCACCTGGAAAGCCAGTATAATACAATATATACTTTTTAAAAAAGAAATTGGACAACAAAGTTTTTTGTACTAAAAACGTAGATATTTCAACTGGCTAGTTCAGTTCAGTCGCTCAGTCAAGTCCAACTCTTTGTGACCCCGTGGACTGCATAAGTATAGACTAATTAATGTTTTAGGAAGTTTCTAGTTGTGTACAAATTCATAAGAAACACTCCATAAATAAGCATATGTATCAGTCATGTCTCAAGTGTGGGACTTGGCAGAGTACTTTAAATGGAAACCTAAAATTACTACTGGGATGGAATTATGCTTTTCCATGTCTCCATATCTTTCACATACATTGTACTTTTTGCCAACAATGTGTACCTCCCTCCCAAACAAACTTTATTCCTTCTTCAGATTCTGTTCAACCATCTCCTCATTCAACCGTTCATTTGTTCAATTAACTTTTACTAAGCACCCATTATTTGCTTGATTCTATACTAGATGCTGGGGGTGAATAAGGCAGACAATGTCCTATCTTCATGAAACTGATGGTTGATTGTAAATTATTCCTCTGTCCCTGACTTCCTCAGACAAAAACAAATACTTCCATCTTGGTGCGACCATTATCAATCTAGCAAGTATCTAACAGCATCTACTAAGTACTAGGCACTTGCCATGTCATAGTACAATTATTTATTTGTGAACCTGCTTCACCTATTTCTTGCCTGGAAAATTCCATGGACGGAGGAGCCTGGTAGGCTGCAGTCCATGGGGTCGCTAAGAGTCCAACACGACTGAGCGACTTCCCTTTCACTTTTCATTTTCATGCACTGGAGAAAGAAATGGCAACCCACTCCACTATTCTTGCCTGGAGAATCCCAGGGACAGGGGAGCCTGGTGGGCTTCCGTCTATGGGGTCGCACAGAGTCAGACACAACTGAAGCAACTTAGCAGCAGCAGCAGCTTCACCTATTTGACTCTTTAAAGTCAAGTGAGCTCTTTAAAGAAAGAGCCTTTATATCTCTTTGCATTCCAAACTAACACAATTCCTGGAATTTAATGGGTACAAAGTAAATGCTTGCTGAATAAATGATTGAATTAAACTAAAATATTCTAGCTAACAGGCTAGAATGTTATAACAGGCTTTCTTCTGTTTGAAAACTATCCATAACGTATCATAGTTTTACAGAAGTATTGGCCCTGATATGCTAAAAAATCAGCCAAACATTGTGAAAGATAAAAATCTAAAAATGGCTGAGCTGTTCTAAGAACTTTGGCAACTAGAAGCCCCACCAAAATACCAAGCATGTCTTTCTCAAGATTAAATAATAAGCTTATAGCATGATCCACTTAATTTCAAAAAATAATTCAAAATAGAAATTGGTCTATTAATAATTAAGTAACACAAGTCTTGTGGACATTTGATTTGAGGATATTTGAATTAAAAATGGATAACTTGCTTCCAAACGCATCTCACTGGGAATAAATGCCCTAAACCCCTACTATAATCTATAAAACCCTATAAGATTTGCCACCCTGCCCCATCTCTCTGACCTCTCATCCCCTTCCTCTCTCCCTTTTCTACCAGAGTAACCTCCTTGCTATTCCTTGAATATCCAAGCAATTCTGCCTTGGACCTTAGTACCTGTCCACCCTGCTGGGATCTTTCTTCCTCAGATACTTTCAGGGCAGACTCTCTCTTGCCTTCAGGTCTCTGCTCAAATGTCAGCTTTTCAGTGAGCCTTTCCTTGACATCGTATCTCAAACAGCAGGCCCACACCCTCCACTCCCAATCACTCCCTAACTTCCTTGCTGTGGTTGTTTAGTTGCTAAGTCATGAATGACTCTTTTGCAATACAGTGGACTGTAGCCTACCAGGCTCCTTTGTCCATGGGATTTCCCAGGCAAGAATACTGGAGTGGGTCGAACCCATCTCCTGCATGGGCAGGTGGATTCCTCACCACTAAGCCACCAGGGAAGCCTTGATGATGTAGTAATCTATTCTAAAGTGAAAGTGAAAGTTAGTCACACAGTACTGTCCAGCTCTTTTTGATCCCATGGACTGTAGCCCGCCAGGCTCCTCTGTCCTTGGAATTCTCCAGGCAAGAGTACTGGAATGGGTTGCCATTTCCTTCTCCAGGAGATCTTCCTGACCCTAGAACCTATTCTAAAGCACTAGTGAAATTCATAGGCTATAGGAGCCCCCTGTTCTTCCTCTCCTCCATCTTCCTTGGGTCTGAAGGTACTTCATTGGAAACTTTTAGCCTTGAGTTGAATGGATTTTGTCTTTCAAACAGACTAGATATATGGTGATATCTCTTTGCTGTTTGGAGGTTCTAGCAGTTATCCCTAGATACTCCCCTGATGTTCTCCTTTGTCCTGCGTGACCCCTGAAAAGAACCAATGAATCATTCCTGAGGGGAGGGAGAGAGAGCCCTGAGGCCTTACATCTTGAAAAACTTTAGAAGGTTAGGGGGAAATTGTGTCAACCTTAACCAAAATGACTTTATTGAATCTGAAGAATCAGTTCAGTTCAGTTCAGTCGCTCAGTTGTGTCCAACTCTCTGCGACCCCATGAATCACAGCACGCCAGGCCTCCCTGTCCATCACCAACTCCTGGAGTTCACTCAGACTCATGTCCATCGAGTCAGTGATGCCATCCAGCCATCTCATCCTCTGTCGTCCCCTTCTCCTCCTGCCCCTAATCCCTCCCAGCATCAGAGTCTTTTCCAACGAGTCAACTCTTCGCATGAGGTGGCCAAAGTACCAGAGTTTCAGCTTTAGCATCATTCCTTCCAAAGAAATCCCAAGGCTGATCTCCTTCAGAACGGACTGGTTGGATCTCCTTGCAGTCCAAGGGACTCTCAAGAGTCTTCTCCAACACCACACTTCAAAAGCATCAATTCTTCTTCACAGTCCAACTCTCACATCCATACATGACCACAGGAAAAACCATAGCCTTGACTACATGGGCCTTTGTTGGCAAAGTAATGTCTCTGCTTTTGAATATGCTATCTAGGTTGGACATAACTTTCCTTCCAAGGAGTAAGCGTCTTTTAATTTCATGGCTGCAGTCACCTGAAGAATAGACGATAACATTAAAAAGACAATTAAATGTGGCACTAGTTGCTCTTCAAATAAGAAAAGTGGATGACTATATTTTTAGTTAAAGTAAGAATAAATAAGATTTAAGAACAAGGAAGACAGCAGAGATAAAGAGATGTATTTCATAATGACAAAGGAGTCAACTGTCCAGGAGGATATAAGAATCTTAATGTGTATATATATATCTAAGTGCTTCAAAATATATCAATCCAAAATTAATAGAAATGGAGGGAAAAATATATAAATTTAGTTACAGTTAGATATTCAGTTATATCTAATGACTCAAAATACATCAAGCTAAAATTAATAGAAATGGAGGGGGAAATATGCAAATTCAGTTATAGTTAGATATTCTAGCAAATGAAACAAATAAACAAAACATTAAGTGTGTAGAAAGACCTAAACAACATTATCAATTAACTTGACCTAACTGACATATATAGAACACTCGACCTACAACAGAAGATTATCTAATCTTTTCAAGTGCCAATGGAATATTCATCATGAAAGAACATATTCTGGTCCAGAAAACAAGTATCAATGAATTTTAAAAGAATGAAATAAAATAGAGTATTTCCCTCTAACTGCAAGCTGATCCATTGATTAAAAGAGAAATTAATAACAGAGGATATCTGGGGGGAAATCTCTAGGTATTTGGAAATTAAAAACCTCTAAAAATTATGGCCATAGAATAAATCATGAAAAAAACTTTATATATTTTGCACTGAATGAAAACTGAAACATTGCTAAAGTGCTAAATTTATAGCATTAAGTGTTATATTTAAAAAGAGGAAAACACTAAAATCAATGATACAACCGAAGAAATCAAGGAGAGAAGAAAAAATGAAACTCAAAGTAAACAGAAGAAAGGAAATAAAATAATGGCTTAAATGAAAGAAAATGAACAAACAAAATAAAATCAATAAAAACACATGCTTTGAAAAGATAAACCAATAAACTTCAAATTGGAATAAATTAGAAAAAAAGACATGCATCACCAATATCAGAAAGGAAAAACAGAGATGCAACTACAGACCTTACACACATTTCTGGATTTCTCTATTTCACTATTCCAGTCACTACACTTCAAGGTTATAGTACTGTTTCAATTTCTTTCTTGCTCACAGCAGTCAATCACTAGGTCTAATGTACAATGCTTTTCTCATCTGTTTAGTTTTTCCCTGTATAAAAATCACTTGAGTTTTAGATTTTATTACTCTGTCAAGAAGGGACCACTCCCCTTTAACTTGCCTTGCTGCTTCTAGACTATTACCCTAAAATCCCTCTGTGCATTAATTAGCTCATTTTATTTACCCAAAAAGTATTATATAGTACTCTCCATGCATCAAATTCAGAAAACTAAGATCATGGCATCCGGTCCCATCACTTCATGGCAAATAGATGGGGAAACAGTGGAAACAGTGGCTGATTTTATTTTGGGGCGCTCCAAAATCACTGCAGATGGTGACTGCAGCCATGAAATTAAAAGACGCTTACTCCTTGGAAGAAAGTTATGACCAAACTGGACAACATATTTAACAAAAGAGACATTACTTTGTCAACAAAGGTCCGTCTAGTCAAGGTTATGGTTTTTCCAGTAGTCATGTATAGATGTGAGAGTTGGACTATAAAGAAAGCTGAGTGCAGAAGAACTGATGCTTTTGAACTGTGGTGTTGGAGAAGATTCTTGAGAGTCCCTTGGACTGCAAGGAGATCCAACCAATCCATCCTAAAGGAGATCAGTCCTGGGTGTTCATTGGAAGGACTGATGTTGAAGCTGAAACTCCAATACTTTGGCCACCTGATGCGAAGAGCTGACTCATTTGAAAAGCCCCTGATGCTGGGAAAGATTGAGGGCAGGAGACGAAGGGGACAACAGAGGATGAGATGGTTGGATGGCATTACTGACTCAATGGACATGAGTTTTAGTAGGCTCCAGGGGTTGGTGATGGACAGGGAGGCCTGGCTTGCTGCAGTTCATGGGGTTGCAAAGAGTCAGACATGACTGAGTGACTGAACTAAACTGAACTACATGCATCAAATAATGAACTCTTCATTGAGGACGCATGGTTCCTGTGTCAGTCTAGTGAAGGAGACTGACAATTACATAAGTGAGTACAATGCAGATAATAGGTAACTGTGTGTGTGTGTGTGTGTGTGTGTGTGCTCAGTTGTGTCTGACTCTTTGTGACATAGACTATAGCCCACCAGGCTCCTCTGTCCATGAGATTCTCCAGGTAAGAATACTGAAATGGGTTGCCATTTCCTCCACCAGGGGATCTTCCCAACCCAGGGATCTAAACCACGTCTCCTGCATCACAGGCAGATTCTTTACTGTTGAGCAATCAGGGAAGCCCAAGGACACTGTAGATATGTGTAAAGTTTAATAAGATAAACACAGAAGATGTAATGAACCCTTTCTAGAAGAGGAGAACATGTAAGGCTTCAGAGAGGTTGCTATGTTTAAGCTGCGTCTTAAATAACAAGTAATTCTCAGGCAAAGAGAATGATTTAGATATACAAGTACATTAAAAGCCTGGTACGATGCTCAATGAAAGGTGAATGGTGGATATGGTGTGACTGGAGTGTATTATTTTTTAGGGCACTGTGGCAGAAGATGAAGATAGGTGGAAAGAGCCAGGGCACAAGAATTTGTATGATGAAAAGTTCAAACTTTGTTCTATAAGTAATAGGAAACCATAAAAAAAAGAGTGACATGATCAAATATGTATTTTTAAAAAGAACAGCTGAAGAATATGGAAAGAAATTAGAGCTGGAAAAAGACTAGAAAATGAGACAAGTCGGGCACTTTCTACAATGGTCCAAGCAATATGATATAGGCAGAAGGAATTAAGAAGAATCAGACTCAAAAGATATTTTTTAAATAGCAGGGCTTGATAACAAAGTGCTGTGAATTTCAGGGCTAAAAGAAGTCAAAGATCACGCCCAGGTTGCTGATTTGGCCAAGTGGAAATATAGTGGAGTCATTAACATAGAACTGAACATAAAAGGAGAGAAAAATCAGGGGGAAAGAGCCTAGTTTTGAATATGCAGAGACAGGTAGTTTGTACAGTCATATGGAGTTATCTAATAACAGCCAAATATAGATTTTTAAGTACTATCATCCTTCTCAAAATATGCTTTAACTGTGACTCCGTGCCTTTGAACCTTCCCATGGCCTCCCACTATGTGCAGGACAGACTGCACATATTTATTTTGGTACTGAAACGCCTCCACAATCTGGATCTAGTGCATCAAGTCTTTACTTCCACTACTTCTGTATTGCCTGTTGTGTGTGTGTGTGTGTGTGTGTGTATGTTAGTTGCTCAGTCGTGTCCATCTCTTTGCAACTCCAAGGACTGTAGCCTACCAGGCTCCTCTATCCATGCAATTCTCTGGGCAAGAATACTGGAGTGGGTAGCCATTCCCTTCTCCAGCGGATCTTCCCACCCAGGGATCGAACCCAGGTCTCATGCATTGCAGGTGGATTCTTTGCTGTCTGAGCCACCAGGGAAGCCCATTGTCTGTCACAGTCATTCTCAAAATATGGTACTTGGACCAGCAGCAGCAGCCTCCAGAAACCCTTTAGAAATGAAACTTCACAGGCATCACCCGAGACCTATAAACTCAGGAGTTGGAAAAAGAACTACTGATATATAGGAACTCTACAATCCAACAGAAATGGACTAATTGCCATTTACTCACGATGCTCCTCTCTTGTCTCTGACTTATGCCATAGTCATTGAAAGACTTGCATCAGGAGAGCAAGTGTCCACAGACAACAGCTTATTATTGTCTGATGATCTATATCACTAACTTTGCTAAAAGACACCAATTTCCTCATTTATATAATCATTTAGTAATCTGAAAAGGATTGCATTTAAGTATAATTAGGTCAAGAATAGTTTTCTGAAAAACTAAGTTAGTAGAATCTACATGATACCATATACAAATAAGCCGCAGGCATAAAACAGATCTTCATTTAGATGAACGTGTACCCAGGCAGAGATGACAGCACAAAAGATTCCTCTAGTGTCTGTGAAAGCAGCTGACTGCATAAGCAGCTCATTTTGGTTAGAAAATGTAAGAGTGACTTCCCTGTAGCTCATACTTAGAGCAAATGCCTGAAATGGTGCCAGCCTAAGCATAGATCAAAGAGCTTCTTTTTTTCTCTCTCTTCTTAGTCTCACTGGAATTTGAAAATGACAACGTTTCTTCTCACTGGGTTGTTTTAAAAAGAATAAGATGGTTTATGAGTCTCAAAACCCCCCTTTCCAGAAACTAGGAGCACAGCCAGTGCACTGACTCACAGCAGACCATCTGGGTTCAAAGCCCAGTACCGTCACCTGCTAGGTGGGTATTCTTACATTATCTAACATCTGAATGTCTATTTCCTCATCTTTAAAATGGTGATTTTCTCAACACAGGAGTATCTCAATATGTAACGCAGATACTAACAAACATAAAGGGAGAAATTGACAGTAACACAACAATGGTGGGAGACTTTAATATCCCACTTTCACCAGTGGGCAGATCATCTAGACAGAAAATTAATAAAGAAACACAGGCCTTAAATGATATTTTGGACAAGTTGGACTTAATTGATATTTATAGCACATTCCACTCAAAAGCAGCAGACTACACATTCTTAAGTGTGCACAGAACATTCTCCAGGATTGACCACATGCTGGGCCACAAGGTGAGCCTTGGTAAATTTAAGAAAATTGAAATTATATCAACTATCTTCTCTAATCACAGTGCTATGCAAGTAGAAATAAACTACAAAAAAAAAAAATTCCCAAAACACAAACATATGGCAGCTAAACAATATGCTACTCAACAACCATTGGATCACTGAAGAAATCCAAGAGGAAATAAAATGGTGATTTTTTAAGAATTCAATAACTGTGGTTTCAGTGCAACAGGGTGACATAGGAGACTCTTGGACTCACCTCCTCCAACGGACACACCAAATCTACACCCACTGATAGAGCAGTTCTCTCTTAGAAATATCCTGAATTCAGAAATCTACCAAATGACTCCTACATACTGGGCAAATGAGAAAATACTCACATAAAAATGGGTAAGAGAGACTGAGAAACACCCTTACACAAACTAAATCCATGACACAGTGACATACAACTGGAAGGATCTCATAACTCCCAGCTCATCCCTGAAAAATGAAGGGTTTGGGCCCAACATCTAGCACTCGAAATTTTAAGATTTTCACTTGAGGAAAGTGTCCCCAAAAAAACATTGCTCTGAAAGCTAATTAAGCTGATGTCCATGAGACCCAAACGGCCATAGTAAAGAAATAGTTCTTATCTTATTTTATTTTCAGTTCAGTTCAGTTGCTCAGTCATGTCCAACTCTTTGTGACCCCATGAACCTCAGCACGCCAGGCCTCCTTGTCCATCACCAACTTCCGGAGTCCACCCAAACCCATGTCCATCGAGTCGGTGATGGCATCCAACCATCTCATCCCCTTCTTCTCCTGCCCTCACTCTTTCCCAGCATCAGGGGCTTTTCAAATGAGTCAGCTCTTTGCATCAGGTGGCCAAAGTATTGGAGATTCAGCTTCAGCATCAGTCCTTCCAATGAACACCCAGGACTGATCTCCTTTAGGATGGACTGTATATATTGTGAAATGATTACCACAATAAGTTTAGTGAACATCAATCATCATACTATAATTTTTTCTGTGATAACTTTAAATATTTAGTCTTAAGAGTTTTGGGTTTTTTTTGAATGGGGAAGCACCAAACCAGGGTGTGCTTGTGCTATGCTTAGTCACTCAGTCATGTCTGACTCTTTGTGACCACATGGATTGTTGCCTGTAAGGCTCTCTTAACAAGTTTCAAATATACAATATTGTTAAATACACTCATCACACTGTACACACCATCCCTAGAGCTTATTTATCTTTTACTGGACGTTTGTACATTTTGACCACCTTTAAACATTGCACCCACTTCCCACTCCCCACCTTTGGCAATCACTAACACTACCAATCGGAGAAGGCAATGGCACCCCACTCCAGTACTCTTGCCTGGAAAATCCCATGGACAGAGGAGCCTGGTAGGCTGCAGTCCATGGGGTCGCTAAGAGTCGGACACGACTGAGCGACTTGACTTTCACTTTTCACTTTCATGCATTGGAGAAAGAAATGGCAACCCACTCCAGTGTTCTTGCCTGGAGAATCCCAGGGACGGGGAAGCCTGGTGGGCTTCCGTCTATGGGGTCACACAGAGTTGGGCAAGACTGAAGTGACTTAGCAGCAGCAGCAGCAGCAATACTACCAATCTGTTCTCTGGTAGTTCTTTTTTTCTTCTGAAAATAGATTCCACATATAAATGAGATCATACATTATTCGTCTTTCTTCATCTGATTTATTTCACTTAGCACAATGCCCTCAAGATCTATGTATGTTGTTACAAATGGCAGGATTTCTTTTTTTATAGATGAATAATATTCCAGGATGTATATATGCCACATTTTCTTTATCAGTTCATCTCTCAGTGGACACTTAGGTCATTTCCAGGTCTGGGCTATTGTAAATAATGCTGCAATGAACATTGTTGTTGTTTAGTTGCTCAACTGTGTGTGACTCCTTATGACCCCATGGACTATAGCCCACCATGGGATGTCCCATGCAAGAATAATGGAGTAGGTTGCCATTTTCTTCTCCAGGGGATCTTCCTGACCTAGGGATCGAACCCAGGTGTCCTGCTTTGGCAAGCAGATTCTTTACCGCTGATCCACCATAGGGATGCATATATTGTTCTAAGTTAGTAATTTCTTTTTCTTCAGATAAAAACAGAAGTAGAATTGCTGGATGATATGCTAGTTCTATTAAAAAATATTTTTGAGAAACTTCCATATTGCTTTCCATAGTGATTTGCACCAATTTACATTCCTACCAACCACACAAAAAGGTATCCATTTCTCCATGTCCTTGACACTTCTTATTTCTTGTCTTTTGGATGGCAGCCATTCTAACAGGTGTGAGGTGATA
Source organism: Bubalus kerabau (assembly GCF_029407905.1). Lineage (NCBI taxonomy): Eukaryota > Metazoa > Chordata > Mammalia > Artiodactyla > Bovidae > Bubalus > Bubalus kerabau. The sequence goes on from NC_073629.1 coordinate 43,077,690, forward strand.
TCTGGCTATAACTTGAACTTGTATTTGCCTGATGATTAGTGATGCTGATCATCTTTTCATGTGTCTGTTAGTTATCTGCTCAGTTCAGTCGCTCAGTTGTGTCCGACTCTTTGCGACCCCATTAATCACAGCATGCCAGGCCTCCCTGTCCATCACCAACTCCCGGAGTTCACTCAGACTCACCTCCATCGAGTCAGTGATGCCATCCAGCCATCTCATCCTCTGTCATCCCCTTCTCCTCTTGACCCCAATCCCTCCCAGCATCAGAGTCTTTTCCAATGAGTCAACTCTTCACATGAGGTGGCCAAAGTACTGGAGTTTCAGCTTTAGCATCATTCCTTCCAAAGAAATCCCAGGGCTGATGTCCTTCAGGATGGACTGGTTGGATCTCCTTGCAGTCCAAGGGACTCTCAAGAGTCTTCTCCAACACCACAGTTCAAAAGCATCAATTCTTCGGCACTCAGCTTTTTTCACAGTCCAACTCTCACATCCATACATGACCACTGGAAAAACCATAGCCTTGACTAGATGGACCTTTGTTGGCAAAATAATGTCTCTGCTTTTCAATATGCTATCTAGTATGTCTTTGCAAAAACGTCTATGCAGGTCTTCTGGCCAATTTTTAATCAGTTTTGTTTTTGTTTTTTGGTTTTTTGATGTTGAGTTGTATGGGTTCTTTGTATATTTTGGATATTAACCTCTTATGTATATACCACTTGCAAATATTTTCTCCCATTCAATAGGTTGCCTTTTCATTTTTTGGATAGATTCCTTTGCTGTGAATAAGCTTTTAGTGATTTCATCCCATTTGTTTATTTTTGCTTTTATTGCTTTTGTTTTTAATGTCAAATCCAACAAATTATTGCCAAGACCACTGTCATGGAGTTGGACTCTCTATTCTTTTCCTTTCGAGTATATGTCCTCTTTTGCACCAACACCACACTGTTCTGATTACTATAGCTCTGTAATATAGTATAGAATCAGGAAGCATGATGCCTCCAACTTTATTCTTTTCTATCAAGATTGCTTCAGCTATTCAGTCTCTTTTGCAGTTCTGTATACATTTTTTCTCTTTCTCTGAAAAATTCCTCTTCCAAAAGAAAAAAAAAAAAAACACACAACTGGGCTGCTATTTTGTTACTCTAAATGTCAATGTTTATGAGCCTTAATATTATAAAATATAAACCATATATTATTGCTAATAAGTTTCTCAAGAAACTTATTCCATTCTGTTAAACTTTTATTTAAATCTACTGTTATTTAATAAAGCCCAATAAGAGTGTAAAACAGTATAAAAATATCCTCTCTGATTGGAAATAGTTTTATTAAATTTTCATCATTTAAAAAAGTTGAGAAATCTGTAAAATAAAAGCTAGAAGTTTTTATAAATAAATGTATAATTTTAATACATTTAATCTCCATAAATGTTTATTTTTTTATCAATTTGCATAAAAGAATAAAACTAAATCAGAATCCACAAAGATATTTCATTGTAAGCAAACTTTACTTATTTAAGCTCTGGTCTATCTCAGGGAAATTCCCACAAAAGTGATATTACATTGAATCTAACCACAAAAAGGAAGAACCTGAAATGGTACTTTAACACCATCAAAGTTTTGAACTACACATGACATCATAAACATATACATCATGCTACTGGCTAGGATCCAGCCATGTATGTACTTTTACTAAAAGAATCACTTTGAAATATACTTACTCTTAATATAGTAGGAAATTATAGGTTCTAACCCTGATGTGCTTGAAAACATATCTCTGTAAGAGAACTATAAAACAAATTAAGTCAAACGTGTTTATGTTGGTTACATTCAATTTTAATTACAGGTGATTCTTTGAGGATTTGCTTTGAAAAAATAAAAGGAATCTTTTTGAGAAATATATTACTGATATCTACAATGTGAAAATAGACAAAACAGTGTAAAACCAGTACATACTATCTGATTGTGTGATTAATAACAATCATTTGTTTCACAAGCTGTTACTGGAACTGCAAAATAGTCTGTCCTCTTATCTCAGAGAAACAGTTGTCCTGCCTCCTTTCCAGCTAACCTCCCACCACTGTACTTGATAACCTTCCCTTCTGTCACCCCCACTTACACCTAAAAACTATTCTTAAGTTTTATAGCTACATCTGTTTCTGTGTCTATATCTCTATTTCTGATTCTATCTCTATATAATTTATTACCATGTCTCTTCCTCAGTGTAGATCTTGCCTCAAACTACAATCCTGTTTTTCTTTTAGCAAGAAATTTCCACGGGGGGAAAAGTCATTTCCACTTTAAGCCCTCACCAACCTAGTTCTGAGTGCCTTGCAGTATAGCCTGCTACTTTGCCATTTCTCTGAAGTAAACAAAGCTCTTTGAAGTAATCAGAGCTCTTTGTACTGGGATGGTGTGCCCCTCCCCATATTTTGTGCCCACCCAGAACCTGTGAATGTGACCTTATTTGGAAATAGGTTGGGTCTTTGCAGATATAATTAAGCTAAGATTAGAACATACTAGATTAGAGTAGGTCTTAAATCCAAAGACTGAAGTTCTAATAAGAAGAGGGGAATTTCAACATAGAGACTCAGACACTCAGAGAGAAAGTGGCTATGTGACAAAGGAGTCAGAAATTATAACAATGCAGTGGTAAGCCAGCAACATGCAGGTCAGTAATCACCATAAACTAGAAGAAGCAATGAAGAATTTGTCCCTAGAGGTTTTGGAGGTAGCAGGGCCCTGCTGATACCTTGATTTCAGCCTTCTGTCTCCCAAAACTATCATAGAATAAATTTCAATTGTGTTAAGCCACCCAGTTTGTAGGAAGCTTAATCACAAAATCTGGTAGTCTCTTTATTCCTCATTTTCCTCAACTAAAGGAAGGATTAATTGTACCTTTCATAGTAAAATTCCTTCATTGGATCTGAACACTCCACTAACATCTTCATGAGCTCTTTTCCCTCTTTTTTCACCTTACCATGGGCTTGCTTTACTATGAGTTTGCTTCAAAATTCTTTGCCCTTCTTTTCATTCTTTCTCCCATAGAACCACTCCTACTTTGTGATTTCAACTCCTGCTTCTATGTGCTGCTGCTGCTGCTGCTGCTACATCACTTCGGTCATGTCTGACTCTGTGCGACCCCATAGACGGCAGCCCACCAGGCTCCTCTGTCCCTGGGATTCTCCAGGCAAGAACACTGGAGTGGGTTGCTTCTATGTGGGTAACTTCCAAACCTAAATTTTCAAATCTTGCCTAACTTTTGAGCTTTAAATTTTACATTTTCAACAAAAATAGCTTTAAAATTCTGTATTTTATCTTATATTTTTATAGGCACTTTTTTTTTTTTTTAAGTAAAAGCCAGGGCTTCACTGGTGGCTCAGTGGTAAAAGAAAAAAAATCTGCCTGCAATGCAGAAGCCACAGACTTGGTTTTGATCCCTGGGTCAGGAAGATCCCCTGGAGTAGGGCATGGCAACCCACTCCAGTATTCTTGCCTGGAGAATCCCACTGGACAAAGGAGCCTGGCGGGCTACAGTCCATAGGGTTGTAAAAAGTTGGATATGACTGAATCGACTTAGCATATGCACACACACATAGTAAGAGCCACATGGCCACTTACATGTGCCAAGCACTTTACATACAATCAGTTCAGTTCAGTTCAGTTGTTTAGTCATGTACAACTCTTTGCAATCCCATGGACTGCAGCACACCAGGCCTACCTGTCCATCACCAACTGCCGGAGTTTACTCAAACTCATGTCCATTGAGTCCATGATGTCATCCAACTATCTCATCCTCTGTCGTCCCCTTCTCCTCCCACCCTCAATCTTTCTCAGCATCAGGTTCAACTTGCTAATATTCACAACAACCTTATGAGACCATTACTATTATTGCATCCCAATTTAATGATCAGAAAGCTGTGAAAGACCCTGAGTGGTTAAATAACTTGTCTGAAGTCCCTCAGCTAGTATGTGGTGGAGCTGGGACATAAAAACTCACACACTTTTACTCAGCACCACGAATCTTATGCATTTAGGCAACTTAGACCTCTTCGAGAATTTGATGAAAACTATGGTCATTTGCCACATAAAAAATATGCAAAAAGTTTCTTATAAAATTTTAGTGAATTTATGCATCCCTTAGAAGTCCACTTGTGGATCCCAAGTTAAGAACACCTGTACTGGAAAGAACGTAATCCCTACAACACTAGTAATAAAAAAAAAAAAACAAAAACCTGGATTCAATACTCTAATTTGATTCTCTCAGATCAGATCAGTCACTCAGTCGTGTCCGACTCTTTGCGACCCCGTGAATCGCAGCACGCCAGGCCTCCCTGTCCATCACCAACTCCCAGAGTTCACTGAGACTCACATCCATCGAGTCAGTGATGCCATCCAGCCATCTCATCCTCTGTCGTCCCCTTCTCCTCCTGCCCCCAATCCCTCCCAGAGGCTTTTCCAATGAGTCAACTCTTTGCATGAGGTGGCCAAAGTACTGGAGTTTCAGCTTTAGCATCATTCCTTCCAAAGAAATCCCAGGGCTGATCTCCTTCAGAATGGACTGGTTGGATCTCCTTGCAGTCCAAGGGACTCTCAAGAGTCTTCTCCAACACCACAGTTCAAAAGCATCAATTCTTCGGCGCTCAGCCTTCTTCACAGTCCAACTCTCACATCCATACATGACCACAGGAAAAACCATAGCCTTGACTAGACGAACCTTTGTTGGCAAAGTAATGTCTCTGCTTTTGAATATGTTATTAGGAAAGTACAATTTCTGCTATAGGCAGCAAATAAGTAGATCTTTTTTTTGTAAAGAAAATGGTGCACATTATGCTCATTCATTCAACACGAATGTAATAAATGACACCTAGTCTAGAAGGGAGGACAAAGCATGTAAACAAGTAATTACAAGATCATGCAATAGTTATGACAGGAACAATGACCTTTGTGGATCTGTGGATAATGATATAGAAGGGAAAAACGCTGGTGAACAAGACTGAGTGAAAAAAAAATCATGCTAACTAGGAAAAAATACACATGTAAGAGGTGATTAGAGGTTCTAACCTAAGACAATAGAAGAAATAATAAAGAAGTGGATTCAAGGGTTGACAAGGAGGAAAAAAATTATCCAACTTTAGGGGCTGATGAGAAAAAGAGCAATCAAGAACAATTCTGTGATTCCTAAGTAAGATGATTAGGTGTAGAGGTGGTGTTAAATTGAGATATGGAAAAAGGAGAGAAGGGAGTTGCAATGGAGAGGAAAAAAAAATTCTATTTGAACATCTTTGGTTTAGATGGGACTGAGGCAACAATGCAGAGATGCTTAATATATGGAAGTATAAATAGGAGTTCAGATAAGAGCCTGAGATAAATATTCTGGAGTCAAAGACGTATTACGGACATAGTTGAAGAAGTGAAATGGATGAATTATATGGAACATGACAAACAAAATGACAAAGTGATCTGTAATCAGCCAGAGTCCTCCAGAAACACAGAACTAATAGGAGATGTGTGTGTATGTGTCTGTATTTAAAACAGATTTATATCAAGCCCTGGCTCAGGTGATTGTTGGGGTTGGCATCCTGAAGTCTGAAAGACAGGCAAGTCAGAAATATTTAGGGTGGGCAGATCAGCAGGCTGGAAACTCAGAAACTCAGGGAGACTACAAACTCAGATGCTACAAGCATAAGGCAGAATTTCTTTTTTTTTTCTGCTGGAAACCTCAGTTTTTGCTCTTAAGGCTTTCTAACTAACTAGATGAAGCCCAACCACTTTATCTCCTTAAAGTCAACTGATTACAGATGTTAACTACATCTATAAAACACATTGATAGCAGCATCTAGATTAGTGTTTGATTAAATAACGGTATACTATAGCCTAGCCAAGTTTACATACAACTAACCAGCACAGAAGGGAAGACAGTACTCAACTATCAATAGGAAAATATAGGACTGTAAATACCAACAAGCAATCAGAAGAGTAGAAGGGATAACAGATGCCAAAAAGGAAGCAATCATCAAGAAGATGAACAAATTGATCAAGTACTAGGAGGGGTCATATGCTGAAAACTGTTCCCAGAACTTGACATTTAGTAGTTCATTGTGACCCCAGTAAGATCTGTTTCGGTGGAATTTAGGGAAGGGTGTAAGACGACAGTGGATTACAAAGTGAAAGGGATCTGAGGAAGTAAAAGACTGATTGCAGTATATTAGTAGAACAAATAATTGAAATGTTCCAAAAAAATGTTTTTCCCTTCCTTCAACTGGGGCCTCCCCACTACCAAATTACTTGGGTCTTCCCCAAGGCGAAAGCCACTCCGAGGGACCACCTGGCAACAGGTGCAGACACGGCTATTTAGACACCAGGCATTATGGAAATTAACTTGAATGTCACAGATGACAAAATAGATATTTCATTGGAAATCCTGGTAATAATTTTAGGAGTTATAAAGAAATCAAATTCCTAGAAAAAATTTTAATTTTTTTTCAAAAAGAAAAATGCAATTGTATCCATTACTACATATTACTTAAAAAATAATTGATAACCAACCTCAGAACTTTTCTGGTATCAGAAAAGAGTCTGTTACATGTGCAGTTTTGTTCAGGGGCCATACAAAGTTTGGTTGACTAAAGCACACTTAATAAACAGGGTATTTATAAGAACTGGGCACATAGAATTTTTCATTATTATAGCTAAACAGAACTTAATTAGTTGTTTATCAAGATAAGTTCTAGTTTGTTCTATGAAGCAAGAAGTATTACTCAGAATGAAAATGTCAGCTAAAATGGAATTTCACAATTGTTAGAAATGTGTCTGGTGTATTTACTGGATGAAATAATAATTTTATGTGTATTTCTTAACTAAAAGTATAAATACAAATTATTTGGGCCTCCCCAAGACTAAAACTACTCTCAGAAGGGCTTCTCCCAGCATTCAGGAGAAAGACCCTTGGACTTGTAAGTTAAAGCCAAAATTTGGCAAAATATTTATTTTTTAACATTGATATTGCAACAGAGGACCTACACTTAATTTATAAGCTAATTATAACATATATGGTTTTATTGTGGATGATTTTAATTCAATAAATATTTCTACCAGCCCCAAATATACAAACACTGTCGTAAATAAGCTGTCCCTTATTCTTATTTCCCATTTAAAAGTAAAAGATACAAGATTAAATGAAATAAAACTACTTTAAAAAAGGAAGAGAAAGGTTTTTTTTTAAAGGCAACAAGAAGAACAAACACTATCTAGGAACACAGCTCAGTTCAGTTCAGTCGCTCAGTCATGTCCAACTCTTTGCGACCCCATGAATCGCAGCATGCCAGGCCTCCCTGTCCATCACCAACTCTCAGAGTTCACTCAGCCTCACGTCCATTGAGTCGGTGATGCCATCCAGCCATCTCATCCTCTGTCGTCCCCTTCTCCTCCTGCCCCCAATCCCTCCCAGCATCAGGGTCTTTTCCAATGAGTCAACTCTTCGCATGAGGTGGCCAAACTACTGGAGTTTCAGCTTTAGCATCAATCCTTCCAAAGAAATCCCAGGGCTGATCTCCTTCAGAATGGACTGGTTGGATATCCTTGCAGTCCAAGGGACTCTCAAGAGTCTTCTCCAACACCACAGTTCAAAAGCATCAATTCTTCGGTGCTCAGCTTTTTTCACAGTCCAACTCTCACATCCATACATGACCACTGGAAAAACCATAGCCTTGACTAGACGGACCTTTGTTGGCAAAGTAATGTCTCTGCTTTTGAATATGCTATCTAGGTTGGTCATAACTTTTCTTCCAAGGAGTAAGCGTCTTTTAATTTCATGGCTGCAGTCACCATCTGCAGTGATTTTTGGAGCCCCCAAAAAGTCTGACACTGTTTCCACTGTTTCCCCATCTATTTCCCATGAAGTGATGGGACCAGATGCCATGATCTTCGTTTTCTGAATGTTGAGGGCAGGGCAAATGCCCCTGTAATAAAGAACAATATGTCACCTTACCAAGTGGAAAGTTGGAGGAATAATGCAGGAAGAGTTTGTAAATCACAGACAAAAGTTTCTGAAGTTTTCACCAGCAGAGAAACTAAGACTTGGCCTCTGAAGGACTTATATGGGAATTGTTACTCCCGGTCCCCAGTGCTCATGCCTGCTTGCCGGGTGCCCTGGCAGGCAGCATCAACTGTCCTTCGTTTCTTCATCCATTGTTGTCATCAGCACCAGCTGCAGACCCCCGGGCTCTGAAAGGTCATTCTTCATTTTTTTTTCCTTTTTGGCTGGGGCACGTGGCTTCTAGGATCTTAGTTCCCCAATCAGGGATCAAACCCCAGGGCCCATAGCAGTGAAACCCCCGAGTCCTAACCACTGAACCCCCAGGGAATTCCCTGAAAGTTCACCCTTAACCTCAGACTAATTATTATCAGTTCCTCTATGTTAAACAGATGGGTTTACATGAAAGCTTTGAGTATAGGGGGGTTTTTTTGTTTTTGTTTTTGTTTTTTTAACCAAGCAGAATTGATCATTGTTGAGCCTTTTCTCCCCATAGTGACTCAAAAGTTACGGAATATGTATCATGCAGAATACTGTGCTAAATACAGCAAAAAGAGGTGACATGATCAGCAAAGTGGAAAAAATAGAATATAAGCCCTTTCCTTAAGAAGAATATTAATTTGTTTTGTTTCTTTGCTTGAATTAAGTCAGGTCTAAAATGTGCTGGGATTGAAGATAAAGAGAAACCTAAGAGACTAATCAAGTCCTCTGGTTTTCAAGGATTCACAGCTAACTCAACATCTGTTTATTGATCTGACTAGGAATAGAATATAGTAAGGCAGATTAAAGCTGAAGGACCACAGACAGGTTGGATAACATAGTGGTTAAAATCTTTGGGCCAAATGGAGTCAAGGTACAACTTCAGACCTAAACACTCTTTTTTTAGTCTCCTCATTTATAAGACAGGGTCTATCACAGGAATCTCATAAGGCTGTTGTGCCAATTAAATGAGAAAACTGATTTCAAAGCAACTAGCATGGTACCTAGCCTATGACAGAATATTTTTAAAAGTTAGTGATTATTATTAAACATCTAGTCTAAATTTCTCATTTAGTAGATGAAACTGCTGGAACTCCAAAAGAATATCTAAGGCAAGTGAACATACAAGTTAGATGTAAAGCTAAAGCTAGTGATCAGAGAAGTTAGGAGTAAAATCCAGAATTATTTCACAGAGGGGACCAAGCTTCACTCTGAGAACAAAGCATTTCCAGAAATCCTACTAAGCCTTATTTTGTAATAGTAATGTAAAAGCATTCAGAATTTTTAATCAGATAATTCTTTTACTAAAATAAGGCACAATTTTCTTTACTATCTTTTCAGGACCTGCACAAATATCAATTATTTCCTTCAATGCCAGGAACTAACAAAATTCTTTCCTATATTTTCACTAGAATATAGTTTTTTTTAAAAGCTAAACATACCTGTTTCAGTATACTTACAATTGCCTTTGAGTTCTTTTTTTCTCCTCTGCTATTCTTTACAATATAGGGACACAGTCCTTTGTCCTGCTTCTGAAGAATATACGGCACTAACTTTCATTCATTCTTCTCTTTGGTGCATCTCTATTTTTAATATTGATGAATTTCATTGGTAGAAATGTAACTGAACTACTGATCAGTCTGTGACTTAGGTAGTACGTAAGGACACAGACGAACTGTAGAGATTACTTGGGGGCCTGGGTCAGGGAGTGGAAGAGACTTCTGAAGCAGTAGCCAAGAGGTCAAGATGCTTAGGCCTCACTGGAATGATAAATCCACTGGACCCTACTGTATTCCAGCCTGCAAATCTTAACTGTGCTGCTTTTTCCATCCTTTCCTTTCTGAAATCTGGAACAGTGGGTAAAATGAAAAGAGTTTAAGTTTTGGAGTCAGTTGAACTAAGCTCAAATCTGGGTTCCAAGACTTACTAGCTTTGTATCTTTTAGCTATTCAGTCTTCCTAAACCTTAACATACTTAACCTGTGAAATGGACTTTAGACTTCTTTACCAGGATTATAGTAAAGGTAACTGAAATAATGAACAAAACATCTAACTTGTAGCAAGAGTTTAGCAAGACTCCTCCTGCAATCCTGATTTTGATTTGAAGTCTGATACTGATCTGTAGTCTTTGTTTATTATAACTCATTTAAAGATAGGCTTTTAATTTACCATGAGGGAACCGACATGTGGCTTTCCATTTGGAAAAGAAATGATTTTAGATTTTATCGAATATTACAAAATAAAATGTTATTTTGAAAAATACTGTAGTATATTCAATGGTTTACAGAGGTACTAGTAAGTAGTGTTTCAAGAGATTTGCTTGGATTGGCTTCAGAAATGTTTTCACTGCAAGTTATATGTGTGCTTATATTTTGTTTTTTTTTCTAGTACATTTATATACAGTGAAATACACAATCTTAAGTGTAAAATAAGGTCTTGACAAATGTATAAATTCATGTAACCACAACTGGTTAATATATCACCTCAGAAAGTTCTATAGAGCACCTTTCTAGACAAGTGCCACTCCCCATAGGCACCATGGATGAGTTTTGCCCAGTTTTTAGTTTCACTTAAGTGAGAGCAATATGTATTCCTTTATGTCTAACTTCTTTTGGTCAATATGTTTCTGATATTCACCCATCTTGCTGTGTGATCAGTAGTTCATTTTTAGTTGCTTATGGTATAGTATTCCATTGTATGACTGTATCACAATTTTTAAAAATCCATTTGACTTTTGATGGACATTTGGGTTGTTTCCAATTGTTGCAGATACAAATAAAACTGCTACAAAAACTTGTACAAGTCATTTTTGTGAGCATTTGTATTCATTTCCCTTGGATAAATACTGGGAGTTAAGTGGGTTATGTCATAGAATAGTTGCATACTTAATTGCAAAACAGGTCTCCAAAGTCCTTTTACCATTTTACATTCTACTAGAGAATTACAGTGCTCCACATCCTTGCAAACATTTCTTGGTGTTAGTTTTTAATGTTTTAGCCATTCTAATGGGTGTAAAGTGTTTCATTGTTAATATTAATATGCATTTCCCTAATAACTAATTATTCTGAGCACTTTTTCCTATGCATACCAGCTATCAATAAATCTTCTCTGATGATGTGTCATTCACGTCATTTTTAAAAACTAGATAATCTTATCTTTGAATGTTAGTGTGAAATAATAAGAAAATACATAAATATTTGTGTCTGCTCCTAGTTCTTGACACAAAACTCTTAAAATCCTTGTAAATAGGGATGCTAGGAGAATTTTTTTCTAATAGTCTTTGACCAGAGTTCCTGATGCAGAGATGCTAAGAACTTGGTAATTTCGAGTGATAGGAGTGTCTTTTGTTCTAACAAGATGACTCTTGATGGCTTCCAGATGGGACTGGTCACCAAAGATTGTCATAATCTTGGAACCTTCAGCTTCTCCCACTCCCTCCTCTTGAATGTAATCATCAATCATGCCTATACAGAGCCTCTGTAAATATCCAAATGGAGATTTGGAGAGGCTCTGAAAATGGAGTTAATAATCAATCATTCCTTTAAGTTGAAGCCTCCATAAAAGCCCCAACAGTATAAGCTTCAGAGAGTTTCTGAGTAAGTGAATACATCTCTGTGCCGTGGGGGTGGCTCACCCCAGTTCCACGGGGACAGAAGCTCCTGTGCTTGGGACACTGCCAGGTGATGCTCTATGCATCACTTCATCTGGCTATTCATGTGTATCCTTTAACATATCCTTTATTGTACAATAAGCTGGTAAACATGTGTTCCCTGTGTCCTGTAGTTGTTCTAGCAGATGATCCAATGCAAGAAGGGGCTCATGGGAACATCTGATTTGCAGCCAACCCAGACAGAAGTTGTGGGAAATGCTGTGATACTGGGCTTTATAGTAAGAAATACATTAATTGATCTCTGCCCACTGTTCCTGGCACATAGCTTATAAAACCTTGCAATTCCCTTTATAAGACCTGTAGGGGCATCTTTTGCTATATTTGGCCTTCTGTCATTGATTCCTGAAATAGCTCCAGAGCCATAAAGGTGAAAGGAGTGCCTAGTTATTCACAAGCCCCTTTCAACTATACCTGAATTTATGTTAATGAGATGACTTTTGAAAATCTTCTAAGGATCGGGGCTAATTTTCAGGGAAACTAACCATGATTAAGCAATTGGAACTTTCAGTCCTACCACCTGAGCCGCTGGAGAGAGGAGAGGGGCTTGTGGTTGGATCAATCACCAATGATTTAATTAATCATGCCTCTTTAATGGAGCCTCTGCTGAACTGCTGCTTAGTCACTTCAGTAGTGTTCAACTCTGTGCAACCCCACAGACTGTTACCCACCAGGCTCCTGTGTCCATGGGATTCACCAGGCAAGAATACTGTAGTGGGTTGCCATGCATTCCTCTAGGGGATCTTCCTGACCCAGGGATGGAACCCGGGGCTCCAGTATTGCAGGCGGATTCTTTACCACTGGGTCACCAGGGAAGCCCAATGCAGCATCTACGGAAACTCAAAAGGAGGGGACTTGGAGAGCCTCTGGGTTTGTGAACAAGTGGCAATGGTGGGAGAACAGTGAGCTGAGAACATGGAAGCTAAGTACCCTTTCCACATGTCTTGCCCTCTGCATCTCTTCCATCTGGCTGTTACCGAGTTATTTTTGTAATAAACCAGTGTGTTCGGAGAAGGCAATGGCACTCCACTCCAGTACTCATGCCTGGAAAACCCCATGGGTGGAGGAACCTGGTGGGCTGTAGTCCATGGGGTCACTAAGAGTCGGACACGACTGAGCAACTTCACTTTCACTTTTCACGCATTGGAGAAGGAAATTTCAACCCACTCCAGTGTTCTTGCCTGGAGAATCCCAGGGACGGGGTAGCCTGGTGGGCTGCCATCTATGGGGTCACACAGAGTCGGACACGACTGAAGTGACTTAGCAGCAGCAGCAGCAGTGATGTGGTAGTTCTATGAGCTACTATAGCAAACTGATCAAGCCCAAAGAGAAGGTAGTGATACTCTCCAACCTATAGTCACTTGGTCAGCAGCACATGTAACACTGGAATTATGACTGGCACCTGAAGTAGAGGCAGTCTTGTGGGATTGAGCTCTTAACCTATGGGATCTTACCCTATCTCCAGGTAGATAAAGCCAGAACTGAGTTAAATTTGTGGGACCAAGTAAGAGAAATAGAGAATTGCTTGGTGTTGGAAAAAAACACAAGTTATACCTGGGTATCTACTACTTGTGATTGGCATCTGAAGTTGGAGGCAGTCTTGTGAGACTGAGCCCTTAACCTGTGGAGTGTGTACTAACTCTGGTTAGTTTCAGAACTGAATTAAATTGTAAGCACTGAGCTGGTGCTGTGGGAAACCCCCTACATCTGGTGTCGGAAGTAGTATTCTAACAGTAGAGTAGAAACAAAGAGTTCTATATCTTTGTAGGGTTTATTTATCCAGATATATATAGATAGATATCTATATATAGAGAGAGAATCTCTTCTCTCAATCTGTGGCATCACTTTTTATTTTCTTAATGATGTCTTTGGATGAGCAGAATAATTTTGAATTTTCAGTTTATCAATTGCTTTTAGGTTAGGGTTAGCACTTTTGGGGCCTTTTATAAGGAACTATTTCCTTGATTTGTTCTTTAGTTTAAAAAATTAATAAGTGAGACTACATTTCAATTTTAAAGATTAAAATTCAGTAGGATATTATACCTCATAGGTTGCAATTTCATAAACTCAAGGTGGTCACAGAAAATGGCAGAATTGAATTCTATTTCTTTGACTTTAAATCACTGTTTAGGTCTATTATTTACATAAAAGACTATGTAGGATCTCATGGGTTATGAGTTGCACCTGAAAAAAGCATGAATGATTGCTAATCATTATAAATCCTAAACTAAGGGTTGAGAAATTTTTTTTGGTAAAGGTCCAGATAGTAAATACTTTAGGCTTTGCAGGCCATGCATAGTATCTACTGTAACTGCTTAACTCAGCTATTCCAGTGAAAAAGTAGCCACAGACAATACATACATGAATGAGCATGGCTGTTTCAATAAAACTTTATAGACACTGAAATTTGAACTTCATATATAATTTTCATGTCATGAAATATGGTTCTTTTGTTTCAACCATTTAAAAATGCAAAAATAATGCTTTGCTCACAGGCTATACAAAAACAGACAGCAGGCATATTTGGCTTGAGATCTACAGCTTGAAATCCCCAGCTAAACGAACGTTCATTTTTTAATTAATATTCCTCACTGTTACCTTTGGTGGGGCAAGCTTATGTTTAGGGTCATTCTTTAACTGAGGGTATAGCCCTCTGAGGACAGCTTTGTTTACAAGAGAGGATTCTTATTAGACTGCCTTGGTGGCTACAGAGTCTGTCTCTGCCCTCAGTAGTCTGATTTGTGCAGAGGAAGCTCAGGGTCAAATGCTTTTGCACAAAATTTCTGGGGCAAAAGGCAACTTGTGTGCTAATTTAGCTCCCTGGGTTTCTGTATTCATTTTGTTTTTGGCCTGTGAATTTTTAAAATTTGTCAATTCAGTTGTTCATTTATCTATCATTTACTGCTGTTATCAGTAAGAGGGCAAGTCAGAATATTTTATTATTCTGCAGAAACAGAGATCCTCTAATCACAAGTCATTTTTATTCACACTATCTAAAACCAATGTGCTGTTTTATCCTCTGTAAACTTTTCAGAGTTTTGGAGGTTAAAGTCATAGAGGGATTTTCAGGTTTCTTCCTATGAGTTATACTTCAGTCCAGCCTAACAGCTCTTAAGAAAGACTGCCAATATTGGTAAAATAGATTTAACATTGTCTGGTTACTTAAGGTAACTTTAATGTAGGTGGAAATCTAAATCAAGATTTAATTCCTGTTTATAAATAAAATTTTGATGTATTATAAATGGTAAAAATATTAAATCAGTAAGAAATACCAAATTGAGGAAATAAATCTTTTCTAGGGAAGATTACTTTGTCTATTCAATTTGTTTAATGCAGGACCTAACAAGATTTCATAGGTCATCAGCTTTATAAGAAGGATCATCCAAGTTTTATTCTCTTTATATGCTCTTAATGTTCACATTAGCACAATTTCTGAAACACATTCTCTAAGTGAAGTTGGTATAACCTAACTCAGAAGTAGTTCCTAATTCTGATAAATTTTTCTTCTCTGGACAGTCTCTAACAGACTTTGCCAAATGGAAATTTATGCTATCAATTCAGTTTTCTAAGTGCCATTAAGACTTTTAAACTGCACATGAATGTCAAATTCCTTGCCCCACCCCATTTAAGAACATTTAAAGTTCACTGTCTTAGCAAATTTCAATTATACAATACAGTGTTATAAACTATAGTCACCATGTTATATATCAGATCCTCAGACTTCATTGTTTCATAGCTGGAAGTTTGTAACCTTTTATAACTTCTCCATATTTCCCACCACCTCCAGACCCTGGAAACCACTTTTTTACAACTTTTTAAAAGATTATACATATAAGTGATACCATGCAGAATTTGTTTGTGTGTGGCTTATTTCACTTTGTTTAATGTCTTCAAGGTCCATCCATGTTGGTGCAAATGGCAGGATTTCCTTCCTTCTCATGCCTGAATATTCCACTGTGTATGTGCACATATATACATGTATATATATGTGTGCATACACACACACACACACACACACACACTGCATCTTCTTTCTCTCTTCATTTGTTGATGGACACTTAGGTTGCTTCCATATCTTGGCTAATGTGAACGCTGTTACAATCAACACAAAAGTGCAAATCTCTCTTTGATATTGTTTTCATTTCCTTTAGACCATGGTCCTTTTTGGCATGATTAAAAAAGACAAATGAAGACAAATTCTAGGCTACCAATATAATTTAGGCTTTACATAAGTTTCAATTCTGGTGGCCAGACTGTTTTAATTGTAGATGGTCTACTACTGGCTAGAGAATATAGCTGGTTTCTGTCCCCAGTTCCTGTGAAGTAGCCTCTAAAGCCTTGGGATTTTGCCAGTGATAGGAGTGGCTCTATTATTCAAGGTGGGCTTCTAGAGTTTATACTAGTGAGATTCAGAATGGGGGAGAGACATGCTAGAAAGAGCAATCACGAGATTTTAAGACAGGGACCTTAAGCCATACAATATCAGTACAACTTGTGCGGAGGGGAGGGAGGATGGAGATTGAGTTCAACCTATGGCCAGTGATTTCTGGGGTTTCCCAGGTAGCTCAGTGGTAAAGACTCCT
Organism: Bubalus kerabau; assembly: GCF_029407905.1. NCBI lineage: Eukaryota > Metazoa > Chordata > Mammalia > Artiodactyla > Bovidae > Bubalus > Bubalus kerabau. The sequence continues at coordinate 43,093,949 of NC_073629.1, forward strand.
CCTTCCAGTGCAGGAGATGTGGGTTCAATCCCTGGATGGGGAAGATCCCCTGGAGGAAGGCATGGCTACCCATTCCAGTATTCTTGCCTGGAGAATTCCAGGGATGGAAGAACCTGGTAGGCTACAGTCCACAGGATTGCAAAGAGCTGGACACGACTGAGCAACTAAGCTCGCATGCATGCATGAACAGTTATTTGTCAGTCATACTTACATAATGAATCCCAATAAAAACTCTGGACACTGAAGCTCAGATCTGCTTCCCTGGTTCAGTTCATTTCAGTCACTCAGTGATGTTTGACTCTTTGTGACCCCATGAATTGCAGCACACCAGGCCTCCCTGTCCATCACCAACTCCTGGAGTTTAACCAAACCCATGTCCATTGAGTCAGTGATGCCATCCAACCATCTCGTCCTCTGTCGTCCCCTTTTCCTCCTGCCCTCAATCTTTCCCAGCATCAGGGTCTTTTCTAATGAGTCACTCTTCACATGAGGTGGCCAAAGTATTGGAGTTTCAGCTTCAGCATCAGTCCTTCCAATGAACACCCAGGACTGATCTTTAGGATAGACTGGTTGGATCTCCTTGCAGTCCAAGGGACTCTCAAGAATCTTCTCCAACACCACAGTTCAAAAGCATCAATTCTTCGGCACTCAGCTTTCTTTACAGTCCAACTCTCACATCCATGACCACTGGAAAAACCATAGCCTTGACTAGACGGACCTTTGTTGGCAAAGTCATGTCTCTGCTTTTCAATATGCTATCTAGGTTAGTGATACACTAATTATTGTCACACATCAATGTGAGGCAGGTAGCTGACTCCATGAGGAAAGGACACGGAAACTTCACACATTGGGCCCTTCCAGACATCACCCTATAAGTCTCTTCTTTTGACTGGTTCTGATTTGAATCTTCTATGCCTTAATAAAACTATAATTTATATTTAGTGCTTTCCTGAATTCTGTGAATTCTTCTAGTGAATAATCAAACCTGAGCGGGTCAAAGAAACCTCCCAAATTTATAAGCAGCTGGTCAGAAGTGAGGGTAGCTCTGGGAAATCATAAGCTTGTAGCTGGTGAATGAAATGAGGGCAGTCTTGTGGAAGATTGTGCCCTTAACCTATGAAATTTGGCCCATGGGTAGATTCAGAATCGCATTGCAAAGGCTCTACATATTTACTGCCACCTGTATTCCTAAGCTACTTTCTTTAACCTCTAAGTTCTTTGGTTCAGAGAGGAATTTTGACTATTTTTAAAGAATAAGCTTGTCATATATTATATAATTACAAGTGTAACAGTAGTGATTATTTCTGATGTAAATCAGACTCAGAGATTTTTTTCCCCAACAAACTTTTATTAAGGATATTCCATGGGTACGTTCTAGATGGCATGATACAGAGATAATACACAATTCCTGCTACCAGGGAGTTTTGGTCTAGGAAAGACTCAGATAAACCATTACAGCAGAATTAATTAGCGTGATAAAAGAAACATGACATAGGAAACATGGCAATGCCAAATGAGTAGGTGAGAAAGAAAAGCAGAGGCCTGGAAGAAATGCTGTTAGAAGTAGGAGAGCTGGGCAGGATAAGAAGGAGAAAGAGGACAGTGTGGAAGGTGAAGAATGGAGTGCCCTCTGGGACCTGATACAAAGTTGACTTGCACATAGGAGAGGTAAGAGGTGCAGCCAGAGAGAAACACTGGGCCCAGAACATAAAATATCTTACAGACACTATGCTAAGAAGTGGGAGTGTACCTTGAATGTAGTTGGGAAGCACAGAAGGATTTCAAGCAGGAGAATAAAGTAAAAGATGTGTTTCAGAAAAAAAACAAAATAGAAATCAACCCCACCCCCCAAAAAAAACAAATTGGAACAGTGTTATAAATAGATTAAATATCAGATGAGATTGGAATCAGTCTTAAGAAGTGACGAGGTAATTCCAGACAAAAACAGTAAGCTTTGGAATTGGAAAGATGGAGTCAGAAACAAGAGATATAAGGAGGTAAAATGGGAATGTACTTTTTTGATTTTGAAGGAGTCAGCACTTAGGGACGCATCAGGGTTTGGTCTGGATGGTGTTTCTTCTCACTAAATGGAATCCAGGAAGAAAAGCCTCCATGGTGGGAAGAGTAGAGTTCAGTTCTGTATGTACTGAGATGCTGTGAAACAACTAAGTATAGCAGACATATGGCTGAACATGTGAGATGGCAGTTCGCGTAAGTTATTGCAAGTGAAAATGCAGACACGAGGCTCATAACTTTAACAATGATTCTGGAATTATAGGAATGAATAAGGTATCAAATTGGAGTTTGTAGAGCAAGGAAAGAATGAATAAGACCAAGAAAAGAATCCCCCCAAACACCAACATTTGAAAAGTAGAGGGAATGAGAACATAGAAATTGAAGAGAAATGGTGTCACAAACCAAGGAAGAATCTGCAAAGCTGCAAAGATCCAGCAGCAGAATTTAACACAGGTCATTAGAGACCATGGTTTCACTGTAGAAGGGATGAAAATCAGATTAAAGAACAGCAGGATTAACAAAATACCAGGAAGGAGGAATTTGAGATGACCTCTGGTTTTTTTTCAAAACATGATATGTGAGGGGAAGAAGTATCGGGTAATAGCTAGGTGGGGTAACAATTAGAGGAAGGTTGTTCGATTATTTCTAAGATGGGTACACTCTAATATGCTGAAAGTAAAAAACCAGCAGTGAGGGAGTAGGTGAAATTAGGGAAGAGGATAATGGTCTTCCCTGGTAGCTCATTCAGTAAAGAAACTGCCTCAGTGCAGGAGACCTGGGTTCAATTCCTGGGTCAGGAAGATCCCCTGGAAAAGGAAATGGCAACCCACTCCAGTATTCTTGCCTGGAGAATTCCATGGACAGAGGAGCCTGGCAGGCTACAAGGGGGTCCATGGGGTTGCAAGACTCAGACACAACCTAGTGACTAAATCACCACCATGATGGATGAAGCTACGGCTCTGTGAACATGGGAGAAGAGATTAACAGAATTGGTAGAGGGACACATGTTCAACAAACAATCTGAGGAATACCTTGCTGTGAGCAGAAAAGAAAAAACAATGGTAGGGATGCCACTACAAAGAGAAAACTTAAATTACAACTCGAACTACTTACAATGACAGGGCATTCCTTAACAATGGAAATCCTATTGAGCCTGCTATTCTTTGAAAATGATACAAAATAGGCAACGACTTATATACGTTCTTTATAGAGCAATGCCATACATAATATCAGGCCCAAATATCCCTTCCACACCATGGTTTTCCTGAAGAAGCCGGGAATTAACTACTGAAATAGATACATAAGTGGACACTCTGTTTCTGCTGAGTAGGCAGAAGGCATGACTATATTGTGGAGGTATATTTATAACATTTTCAACTAGCAGTCACTAGTACTCATTTTTCTATGAAAACAGTTTCATAAAAATAGACCACAAAAACTTAATTCATCCTATAACTGAAATTTTTCAATATGACTTCGGCAGTTTTCATGGAAAAAACAAAACACTCTGAAATGATGGTGTACTTAGCTGTCTGGAATCCTTTAAAAGGTGAGTCACTCATTTATTAATACCAACCCCACAGGGCAACCAATTCAAATTTATGTCCAGGAAACAGACTTCTGAAGGGGAACTTACAAAAATGGGGCTCACAAGAATCCCATTAACCTGTATGCTGTGTGGAAGATTGATATTTCCTTATGTTTTCCCAGAATCTAGGTAATAATATTCACTTTCCTGTACAGATTGTATGGTCATCAAGTAACCTTCAAGTTGGTATCTGAAAGAAGGAATGTCTAAATTAGGAATACACACCCCCTACCTCTCCCCAAACACTAATAAAGTTGACAAAATGATGCCCAGATTTTTGTATGGCAGAAACAGGAAAATATAGTTAGTATTAGTCCATTGCTATGACACTGGTATTCTGGGTAACCTGGAAAATCCAGTTAACATGTTTGTAAGGCTGAAGTTCATCTGCAACTAAGTAGTTCATCTGCAATATAGTTCCCCCCTCCAAACTGTGACATAAATAAACTGGTTATCTGATGATCAGCTGAACATCCAGAGTTTCCTTGTGTTACCTAGATATTATAAAAAGAACAGAATTAGATCAAGCTATTAGAGCATTATCCAGTTTAATTAATCCCCTTTTCACTCTCTTCTCCCACTGTACACTGCCTGTACCTTTATTATTGCATGTATTGCTGCCTATTATCACATTATCAGTATGGAACACAGCTACTAATGCTGTTTTTCCCACCTGAATATAATTTCTAGAGGGCATAGATAGTAACTTATGCTTTTCTTTTTCCCTAAGAATACAGGGCACATAGCCTTACATACAGGACACTCGATAAATATTTATTGTGTCAAACCAGGGACAATTAAGGTCAATAGGTATTATAGGGCTTCAAATTAGTTGTGAAAGGAATTAAGCTAAATCTCTACATGTGATGGACACTCACGGATATGCAAGAATATGTCAAAAATGTGGTGTTCCAGAAATTTGTATGTCTACTCTCAGGGCTTTTGGGGAGAAAGGCATAAAAAAGTATTCCAAGTAATTTGCAGGAATGAGTAATAGTCTCAACTCTCACTCTGTCTATTTATTCCTGTATCCAGCTGGTTACAAGGGGTGGTGGGAATCCCATAGCTCATTCTAGTTTTGTTGAATTTCACAAAAAAAAACTGGATTTCATGTTTAAAATAATCAAATGTCATGACACCCCGGAAAGACTGAGAGTTTTTTAATGCCACATTTCTTTGTGGTTTTAAACATTACTAAAGTGAATGAAGAATATCATTAACTTAGGTCTGAATTTACTTTTATTCTCCTGACATTTGATATAAACTTCTAAAAGTAAGTTTAGAAATTTGTATTGAAACAGGTTCCAGTTTGGATTGACATCAGATTTTAATCAATCCTTGTCTTCCCTTCCTCCATTTAATTATGTTTCTGATCATCCACATCGATTTATATAATTAATGCATCTCAACTTATTTTGCCACTGAGTAGATTCAAGATTGATTATTACTTCATACACAAGTCACTATAATAGTTTATCAAATTACTTCTCTCTGTTTAGTCTCTCCCTTCTCAGTTCAGCATATCTACTTGATGGCTCTTGATAAGCAGCAGTCTCACCAAGTCACTCTACAAATATTGAGCATGTATTACCAGCAAAGCACTGATACAGATGTTACAGAGAAGATAAAAACAGGTAAAACACTGCCCTTGTCCTTCAAATCCACAGTATAACTAAAGAAATAACAGGCAATAGTAATAAAACATTAAAGGAAATGAGAAGTGGAAGAAAGGAAAGAGATTGAAGCTCAGGTGAGATACTGTAGTATACATTTAAAATATACTATATTTTAAACTAGAGTTTAAAAGTTAAGATGCCTATGGAATAGAGGAGGGGTATTCCAGGTGGATGTAACAATACTAAGCAATGAGTGGCTGTGAAAGTTAAAATAACTGGAAGTAATATACAAAGCTTAGTCGCTCAGTCATGTCCAACTCTTTGCCACCCCATGGACTATAGCCCGCCAGGCTCCTCTGTCCATGGGGATTCTCCAGGCAAGAATACTGGAGTGGGTTTCTATGCCTTCCTCCAGGGGATCTTCCCAACCCAGGGATCAAACCCAGGTCTCCTGCATTGCAGGCAGATTCTTTACCGTCTGATCCACCAGTGAATCGCAATATACAAAGAAGATGAGATAAAATAATTTGGGCTCAGCTAGTAAAGAACCCACCTACAATGTGGGAGACCTGCGTTCAATCCCTAGGTTGGGAAGATCCCCTGGAGAAGAAAACGGCTACCCACTCCAGTATTCTGGCCTGGAGAATTCCATGGGCTGTGTAGTCCATAGGGTCACAAAGAGTCAGACACAACTGAGCTACTTTCATTTTCACAAACCTGGGCAGCAACCTTATTACATGCTGTCTAATGAAGACTCTACTCTTTAAAAGTGCTACTCTAGTACACAATGATACAGCACATAATATTACCTTAAAATAAAAACAAACAAAGATCAAGTAACACAAGATCCAGGGTATGTACTCAAGAAAGAGCATAGCAGGTGAACAACAGTTTAAGAAACTGAAAACTGGTCATTGGGCCAACAGGTGCAGCTGGGCAGGCTGCAGTCTATGTGAATGGCACTTTTGGTGCACTACCTGTTCAAAGGTACTCAGTAACCCTCAGGGTTTCAGACAGGTGAAACCCTTGGTGGGGTCTCGCTTTGCAAAAGGGAGCTCACTCAGGGGGAGATGCATTTGAAGGCAAGAAATTAAGTCAAAAGACTGAAATCGGTTGTATGGTTCAGTCTCTTGAAACAACAGGACAGAGATGCTGGTCCTTAGGAACTAGGCATAAGCAAGGAATCAAGATTAGTATGACTTCTGAGTGTAATTTCTATGTAAGATTATTACAGCTTCTTCAAGAAAACGACTGGCCCCAGACAACACAATGCCATAATCCCCTCAAATATCCCCAACTTACTGATGGAGTTTAATTGGTCATAGACCAAAATTATTAGGACAGGAATAATTGGAAGGAAATGTCATTGTATCATTATTAAAGGAAAAACATTTGTCTTTTTTTAATAGTGATTAATATCACATTTGCTTCCTTTCATTATAAATAACATTTCAGCTACATTATAATTTTTAAAAGCTTTGTGCTTTAGCTTAGAAATCTGTGCATTTTCTGAGTATAAATATACTAATGGCAAGTTCACTTTTTGGGTGAGGGGAGAGGAAAGAATGGCCCCAAAGTACAGCTTTAGTTAGACACAGAGAAATCTTGTAGAAGCCAACTGATCAGAAAAAATCTTTGTCTGGTAATATATCAACTAATGTTAATTGTGTAACACACTGAAGGCCTTTTGATATACACTTTACATACATTACTACATTTAATCCTCAGAAAACATCTAAAGGTAGTAATATTTATAATGGCAGCTAAGAACTGAATGATTACTAAGTACAAGACACTGTTCAGAGCAATTCATATGCAGTATTACTTCCTGTAATCCACAAGACAGTCCTATGAGATAAATACCTTTATTATCTGCATTTTACAGATAATATATCTAAGGATTCAGGAATGTTCCTAAGGTCACACTTTTAGCATGGAGGGCCAGAATTCAAGTCTAGTAGTCTGACTTCAAAGCCCAGGCCCTTAATCACATCTTTCTACTGCTTCTGCAATTGGTATTTATGGCATAAACAGTATCTTTGATACTACTGTTGCATTTTATCAAGTGCCTATTATTTAATGAATGTCCAAAGAGAAGCAATAATCAGAAGTGAAGATAGGATTAAAATAGATTCTATTAGAGTCTGGATACCAATAAGCCATTATTTTCATAAAATGTAATGAACTTGGAAAGTGAGGTGCTGAAAATTGCTGGAAAGAAATAATGCTACTCAGTTACAGCAGAAAACTTTACTGTAAATCAAGCAAAAAAAATCAAATAAAATAAACTAAAATGCAAGGAAATAAGGTTAAGATGAATCATGCCCTATGCCTGCCTGGGATTTAGAAAATGAAAACCAAATCCACTCCAGGAAAATTAAGTTTGTGGAAATTCTGCAACTTGATATAGACAGGGGTTTAATTTTGGTTAAAAGGGTTTCTAGATTTACCACAGGAAAAAAACTGGCCTCTAAGTAACATAAGTGACCATATTATCTGAATAACTCAATGTCCACAGAGTTTATTAGTGTACATATTTAATAATGACAAGAACTTACATGGTTTAAAAAAAATTTATATTCCGGTTATGCAAAAAAAAGTACTCTTTTACTCATCCATATTGAGATTCTGAGATTCATCCAGGCTGTTTTATGTAGCAGTAGTTCACCTTTTTAATTGCTATATAGTATTGTATTGTAGAATGAACTACAATTTTCTTTTTAATTGTTGCTGAGCATCTAAAATTTTAAAAAATTAATTGTTTACAACCCAAGTGAACATTTTCTCTGCTCATTGGATTTTGTTTAGTAGAATACAAACAAAGTTCACCTGCATGCTATCTTTCTTCTACTTTGAATATTAACATATTGGTAGGCAACAGTTATTTGGTGCCAATCAAGTCTACAGTGTGAAAGTCAATGACAGAATGATAGAAACAAAGTTTTTCTCAGAAAAAGTACCTCAGAGTATAATAATAATAATAATGTGTGCTTAAGATGACTCTTGTGAATCAATAACATAGTCCACCTAGAGGTCTAATTGAACGATGTCAAGATTTCAGAGAACTATAGTGAATGAGGAAAAGAATGAGAACTAATCTTGGTGGAAGATGAGTCTGATTCTCATAATCTGATAGACACTGTAGATTACCATAAAATTAATTTCAAACCCCATATCTGCCATTATTGATTGAGTCTTTACTAAATGCCTAATACTGTGCTAAGCCCTTAATATGTACTCTTTCATTTAACCTCATAATAATCCTATGAAGAATGGTATTATTACCTCTATTTCACAATGAGACAACTGAGGTTTAGAAAGGGAATGCGCTACTGAAACCATATACAAGTCCCTTTGTCCCTGTCCTTTGAAGTAAAACACTTCCCTGGTGGCTCAGATGGTAAAGAACCTGCCTGAAATGAGGGAGACCTGGGTTTGATCCCTGGGTCAGAAAGATCCCTGGAGAAGGGAAAGGCAAACCACTCCAGTATTCGTGCCTGGAGAATTCCATGGACGAGGAGCCTGGTGGGCTAGTCTATGGGGTTGCAAAGAGTAGGACACAACTGAGTGACTAACACACAACCAGTTTCCCTTGAGTCTCCAAAGACTGGCTCAATAGTTAATGATTAAGAAATGTGAAGGTACAGAAACAAAGAATAGACATTGGCTTGGGAAACTGGTAACAATTTAGACTATAGATTGTTATCAATAATCAGTTACTATAGATTCTTTCACATGGCAGAATCATTGATCTCACAGTTCCCTAAAAGATATAAAGGCCTGACACATATTCTTAAGCTGTCTTTAGAGGATGCAGACCCCCACCAGATGAAAACAATGCCCACAAGCACACAGACCCTAGACCTGTTGAGACCCAAAGGTTGATGATTCTTGAAACTTTACCTTGATGTCAACCAATCTGAGAACTAGGCATAAACTGATCATGTCTCCTCCCTTACAATGCCTTTAAAACCCCCTTTCCTAAGCACCTATATAAATGCCAATAAAAATTAATTAAAAAACAACAACAAACACTCACCTGAAAGCCACTGGGGAGTTTGGGTCTTTTGAATATGAACTACCCACTCCCCTTGCTTGGCGCCCTGCAATAAATGCTGTACTTTCCTTCACCACAACTCAGTGTCAGTAGATTGGCTTTACTGTGCGCAGGCAAGCAGACCCAAGTTTGGTTCATTAACACTACTGAGCAGAAACACCTAAATTTAAACCAAGGTCTGAATGATATCAAAATCTGAGTTCTTAATCATCATCCAAACTTCTCTCTGCATAATTCTTCCCTTACACATAATATATTTATAATATATTACTATATGTAGATGTGTACTCATTCATTCAACATATATCTACTGAGCATACATGCCAAACACTGTTCTAGGTGTTTCTTTCACATTAGTAAACCAAATGGAACAACAAATTCTTGACTTTCTTGTGCTTATATTCTAGGATGGCACAGACAATAAACATAATAAATTAGTAAATTACACAGTTATGTTAGAAGGTAAATATGTGCTCTGGGGGAAACAGCAGATGAAGTGACTGAAACTGTCAGTTTTATACAGGTTAGGCCTCACAGAGGAGGTAAAACTGGGGCAAAGACTTCAAGGAAGTGGAGCCAGGAACAAACAGATATCTGTGGGGTAGTGGTGTGGAGAACACCAGGAAGTGAGGCCAGAGAAACAGAAGAGCAGTAAAATGCAATCACATGTGTACTTATGTAACTCCTATAGAAATGCAACAAAATAATAACATAAGTTGACAGCTGAGTGGATGGATAAATATGTGATTGAACACATATAGTGAAACGTTAAAACTGTAAAACCTAGGAGGTAGCTATGTGGATATTTACTGTAAAACTGTTTTAACCTTTCTATATGTTTGAAACTTTTAATGATAACTTGTTGATGGAAATGCAGTCATACTTGAAGCCTGTTTTAAATGGCAAGACAGAAATCAAATCACACAGAAATATTCTGCAAAAAAAAAAAATGACACCAATTTTTTTCTGCTTATATTTGCTGAGGTGGGGAAGAAAAGACTGCCATAACATGTTTACTTTATCTATCTCCAGAAAAGTCCTCCAAATCCACACTTCTTTTGAGAAATGAAGGCAGGCAGAAAGGTGTGTTTAAGAATTCTATAGTGAATGTAAGTTCCTTTGACTGAATTTTGAAAACTAAAACATGAAATTACTTCTGTATTTAAAAATACAGTATTTCTCACCTATCCTGCTCAAACTCTTCCAGAAAATTGCAGAGAAAGGTAAACTTCCAAACTCATTCTATGAGGCCACCATCATCCTAATACCAAAACGTGACAAAGATGCCACAAAAAAAGAAAACTACAGGCCAATATCACTGATGAACATAGATGCAAAAATCCTTAACAAAATTCTAGCAATCAGAATCCAACAACACATTAAAAAGATCATACACCATGACCAAGTGGGCTTTATCCCAGGGATGCAAGGATTCTTCAGTATCCGCAAATCAATCAATGTAATACACCACATTAACAAATTGAAAAATAAAAACCATATGATTATCTCAATAGATGCAGAGAAAGCCTTTGACAAAATTCAACAACCATGTATGATGAAAACTCTCCAGAAAGCAGGAATAGAAGGAACATACCTCAACATAATAAAAGCTATATATGACAAACCCACAGCAAACATTATCCTCAATGGGGAAAAATTGAAAGCATTTCCTCTAAAGTCAGGAACAAGACAAGGGTGCCCACTTTCACCATTACTATTCAACATAGTTTTGGAAGTTTTGGCCACAGCAATCAGAGCAGAAAAAGAAATAAAAGGAATCCAAATTGGAAAAGAAGAAGTAAAACTCACTATTTGCAGATGACATGATCCTCTACATATAAAACCCTAAAGACTCCACCAGAAAATTACTAGAACTAATCAATGACTATAGTAAAGTTGCAGGATATAAAATCAACACACAGAAATCCCTTGCATTCCTATACACTAATAATGAGAAAACAGAAAGAGAAATTAAGGAAACAATTCCATTCACCATTGCAACGGAAAGAATAAAATACTTAGGAATATATCTACCTAAAGAAACTAAAGACCTATATATAGAAAACTATAAAACACTGGTGAAAGAAATCAAAGAGGACACTAATAGATGGAGAAATATACCATGTTCATGGATTGGAAGAATCAATATAGTGAAAATGAGTATACTACCCAAAGCAATTTATAGATTCAATGCAATCCCCATCAAGCTACCAATGGTATTCTTCACAGAGCTAGAACAAATAATTTCACAATTTGTATGGAAATATAAAAAACCTCGAATAGCCAAAGCTATCTTGAGAAAGAAGAAGGGAACTGGAGGAATCAACCTGCCTGACTTCAGGCTCTACTACAAAATTACAGTCATTAAGACAGTATGGTACTGGCACAAAGACAGAAATATAGATCAATGGAACAAAATAGAAAGCCCAGAGATAAATCCACGCACCCATGGACACCTTATCTTTGACAAAGGAGGCAAGAATATACAATGGATTAAGGACAATCTCTTTAACAAGTGGTGCTGGGAAAACTGGTCAACCACTTGTAAAAGAATGAAACTAGAACACTTTCTATCACCATACACAAAAATAAACTCAAAATGGATTAAAGATCTAAACATAAGACCAGAAACTATAAAACTCCTAGAGATCTCCAACATACATCACAGCAGGATCCTCTATGACCCACCTCCCAGAATATTGGAAATAAAAGCAAAAATAAACAAATGGGACCTAATTAAACTTAAAAGCTTCTGCACAACAAAGGAAACTATTAGCAAGGTGAAAAGGCAGCCTTCAGAATGGGAGAAAATAATAGCAAATGAAGCAACTGACAAAGAAGTAATCTCAAAAATATACAAGCAACTCCTGCAGCTCAATTCCAGAAAAATAAATGACCCAATCAAAAAATGGGCCAAAGAACTAAATAGACATTTCTCCAAAGAAGACATACAGATGGCTAACAAACACATGAAAAGATGCTCAACATCACTCATTATCAGAGAAATGCAAATCAAAACCACTATGAGGTACCATTTCACGCCAGTCAGAATGGCTGCGATCCAAAAGTCTACAAGCAATAAATGCTGGAGAGGGTGTGGAGAAAAGGGAACCCTCTTACACTGTTGGTGGGAATGCAAACTAGTACAGCCACTATAGAGAACAGTGTAGAGATTCCTTAAAAAACTGGAAATAGAACTGCCTTATGTTCCAGCAATCCCACTGCTGGGCATACACACTGAGGAAACCAGAAGGGAAAGAGACACGTGTACCCTAATGTTCATCGCAGCACTGTTTATAATAGCCAGGACATGGAAGAAACCTAGATGTCCATCAGCAGATGAATGGATAAGAAAGCTGTGGTACATATACACAATGGAGTATTACTCAGCCATTAAAAAGAATACATTTGAATCAGTTCTAATGAGGTGGATGAAACTGGAACCTATTATACAGAGTGAAGTAAGCCAGAAAGAAAAACACCAATACAGTATACTAATGCATATATATGGAATTTAGAAAGATGGTAACAATAACCCTGTGTACGAGACAGCAAAAGAGACACTGATGTATAGATCAGTCTTATGGACTCTGTGGGAGAGGGAGAGGGTGGGGAGATTTGGGAGAATGGCATTGAAACATGTATAATATCATGTATGAAACGAGTCGCCAGTCCAGGTTTGATGCACGATACTGGATGCTTGGGGCTGGTGCACTGGGACGACCCAGAGGGAGGGTATGGGGAGGGAGGAGGGAGGAGGGTTCAGGATGGGGAGCACGGGTATACCTGTGGCGGATTCATTTCGATGTTTGGCAAAACTAATATTGTAAAGTTTAAAAATAAAATAAAATTTAAAAAAAATACAGTATTTCTTTACCAACTCAGAATAACTTCACTTTCAATATAAATCTCCTGAAAAGAGATAAAGTATACCTTCCTTTGGATTACAAATTATTCTTTATGGCAATGTTCTTTCCCTGTGAAGCTACCTGAAATCACTCAAGGAAAATCTGAAAACCGAAACATGCTAGAAATGATCAGTACATTGGAAAATTTACCTACTCAATAGTGAGCATATAAAGTATACATGATATGTCAGGAGCCTTTCAACATAAATGACTTCCTAAAGTATCATAAGCAAGGCATGTTTATGTTTGATAATTTCACCAATGATTTTTGACCGTCATCAAAATATCACTCTCTGCATTTCATAAAGACTGAAAAAGAAATCATCATAACAAAGAAATTGCTCAGCTAGTAGCAAATAATGACCTATTTAACAAACATTTATTGAATACCTACCATGTACCAGACACTGTGATATGCCTTAGGGATGACAATATAAATAAAATATGGCCCCTGACTTAATGAAATTTATGCAGTGGCACCCCACTCCAGTACTCTTGCCTGGAAAATCCCATGGATGGAGGAGCCTGGTAGGCTACAGTCCATGGGGTCGCTAGGAGTGGGATACGACTGAACGACTTCACTTTCACTTTTCACTTTCATGCACTGGAGAAGGAAATGGCAACCCACTCCAGTGTTCTTGCCTGGAGAATCCCAGGGACGGGGGAGCCTGGTGGGCTGCCGTCTATGGGGTCGCACAGAGTCGGACACGACTGAAGCGACTTAGCAGCAGCAGCAGCATGGTTTGATAAAGAAGATACACAACTACAAAACACCTAAATTGACTAGTAAGTATGTGTAAGGAGTGTTATTGTAACAAAAAGGAGATACCTAACCTAGTTTCAGGATTTCTGGGACTACTTCTTTGATTTAGTCTTAAAGAATGAGTAGCAGGGATTTAGGCAGGAGAAAATGGCCAAGGATATTCCATGCTGAGTTGGCCGCCTGACTAAAGACAGAGAGGCACAGAGCAGCATGTTGTGGGCACAGAACTAGACAGCTAGAGAAAAAACTCATGGTAAGTAGCAGAGACAGACAAGGCTATAGAGGTAGACAATTATCACATCATGGTTGATCTTGTGGGACATGTTAAGGAGACTGGACTTTCTCTTGGCCTCAAAAGGATTTAGAAGGGGAGTGACATTGTCAGATTGTATCTTAGCTCAATCTCCTTGGCTCTTGAGAGAAGGATGAATGTGAAGGAGACGTGGTGACCAGCTGCAGGAGTGGCATAATGAGGACCTGAATCAAGATTGTGATGGTAGCCATGGTTTCTATTGAGAAAGATCAGCAGATTGTCAGATTAAAATGTGAGGTGACTTCCAGGTGTCTGGCTTCAATAAGAGTCTATAGATGGCAATGTCTTCCAATCAAAGCAGACAATACAGAAGGAAAAGATAAGTTGAAAGCTGATGGATTCAGCTTTGGAGGTGTTAGATTTGACATTCCTCTGGGTTACTCAGATGATTTCCAGAAAAAAGTTAAATACAGGATGCTGAGGAAGAGGTCTGAATGAGAGGTGAAAATTTGAGTCTGAAAAACATAAGAGATAACCTGAAATCATGGTAATGAATATTACAAATTTTGTTTCTTAATGTAGCCATTCTAATAGGTGTGCAATAGTAGGAATGGTTTTTAATAATTTCCCTAATGTCTAATGATGTTTGGCATCTTTTCAAATGTGTATTTGCTACTCAGGTAACTTCTCTGGGGATGTGTCCATATTTAATTTTTTCCTATTTTTAAAATTGTTTTCTTACTATTGTGTTTTGACAGTTCTTTGTATATTCTCAATATAAGTCCTTTATTGGATATATGCTTTGCAAATATTTCCTCCCAATGTGTGACTTCAATGTTTTCTGAAGACCATCGTTTTTATTTTGCTGAAATACAATTTTTTTTTCTTTTCTCTATCATACTTCAGGTGTTGCACCTAAGTAATCTTTGCCTAAGTAAGTCACAAATCTTTTTCTCCAGTTTTCCCTCGGAAACTTGAAGTTTTCCACTTACATCTATGAGTGAATTTATTTTTGTTTATTATATGAGGAATGAATCTAACAGTGACAGTGGATAGAACCAATCATTAAGAGTGTACAGAATGAGAAGGCCAAAGCCTGGATGAAATTCAGAGAGAAAAGATAGCCAAGGCTAAAAGAAGCAGAATTGAGCAAAAAAGCATTGTCAGAGAAGCATAATGAAAATTCAGAATATCAACATTGCCTGCTGAGATGTGCAATGGAAATTGTCTTTTTAACTTGGATGAGGTCATTAGTGACCTTAGGAAGACCATATTCAGTCATAACAAATCATCTCGGCATTGGAACTACATTTAACCAACTTTAAGAATTCCCCCTGTGGAAGCGTTGTGGCGAGGTCTGAAATTCGTGAGCATTCTTAAAGGTCACTTCTCGGGGCACAGGAGGGTTTTGGGCTTCCCGAAACTGACGATGACTGAGGCAGATTCCAGTCACACACTCCTTGGGGCACTCCAGAATAAGGTTTCAGGGACAAACCCGAGGAATCACGGCCCCGCTAGGAAATTAGAACCAACATTCATCACCAGTTTTGCCAAAATGACAGCTCGACAGGAAAGCAGCTGGTTAAATTACAGCCGAAAGAAAAGGCGAGGATGGGAATGTGTGCATTAGGGCTATCTCGGGGCAGACTAGGGAAACCCCTTCCACCCGCCACCCTCTGGTCTTTCTGGAGGAGAGAAGGAAGGCGTGGAGCTCCTTGGTCCAACCTCGCGGCTGGCTTTCCTCGCTGGCGAAAAGCTCTTGCACTTACCTGGTTCCAAGCTGGGATGTTTATAAAATTAGGGGATCGTGGGCAGGCCTCGTCCCTTCCCAAAGGCCATGCTGGGGAACTGGTCGGACTCCCCTGAACGGGTGAACTTTCGCCTCCCAGCCCCAGCACCCCGTGGGTCAACTTTAGTGGCGGTGGGACGCGGGGTGCCCCAGACCGGAGCCTGCAGAAGCCACCCCTTTCAGCTAGTCGTGAAATGCCGTAAAGCGGAGGCGCTTTGCGGCATCGTAGGTGAGGCCGGCGGCGTGGATCCTTTCTCCGGGTAAATCCTCCGCTTGGGCAACTACTTCTGGGGAACGGAGGCAGATAGGAATTTGGGGAGGATAGGGATTCAACTGTCGTTTTCTCAGCGGGTAATTGTCTACTCCTAGCGTTGTGTAATAAGAGAGAAAGCGGGTAGGGCTATTTAAAAACACTCCAGTCCTTATTTAAAAGGCGGGAAGTTCTTAAATCTCCCACTGACATGCCGTCCCTCCTCGTGTTATTTTGGTTTTCGTTTTCATTACTAGATTGTAGGTATCCTCGGTGTAGCTGACACTTGATTTTCATATCCATTTCGTCCTGCAGTCACCCTCCCCCTGTTATTTGAGATGCTTTACATGATTGGTTTGGGCCTGGGAGATGCCAAGGACATCACAGTCAAGGGCCTGGAAGTTGTCAGACGCTGCAGTCGAGTGTATCTGGAAACCTATACGTCAGTTCTGACTGTAGGGAAAGAAGTTCTGGTAAGTGCTTAAGGCTTTCCAGCCTCCTGGGAAGACGGATATTTAACAGCTGATTCTTTTTACACTAAGCTGAATTGAATTTTTCAGGTCTCCTGGTTGAAACCCTTTAAAATACATCCCCTTCTCATGAAGAATCTGAGGAGTACAAGAATGGCAATCATACACTAACCATGTGACTTGGAAAATGAAAGCGTGCTTTTACTTACAAGTCTAATTGTGTAGCTTTCTCCATTAAATAGGAAAGGAAAGTTATTTTACACTCCTGGGGATAGTCATCAGAATCCCTTATTTCGTGAGATAGCCAAGAAATCCTTTCTGAGTTGGGTGCTAATGAGGTGCTAACACAGCCTTAATGAGTTGGTTATGTATTCAGGGACCAAACTGAAGGCTTCCCCCTTTGAAGTATTTCCATAGGGAATGGTAATCACCTTTCTGTTTGTGTCATATCCAGAGAGATCTAACCTTTAAATAGGCTGTTCCCAGTCAAGCTTATACCCATACACTTGAATAGCCAGGAACTTGGTAACCATAGAATTTGCTGGCATATCATACATTTAGCTGAGTTTGGTTAAAGGCTCAGTAAATTTTGAAAGGGGTCAGATTCAGGTTCATCGTCAAGTTTCATATAGAATGTAGATTAAGATGCAAAAACTGATGGCTATATTACAGGAGGAGGGAGAAGATTTTAGGATTGTCTGGTCTATCAAGTCATCCAAAGAAAAAGGTGACCTAGAGAATTTCCAGTCTTCTGGCCTCTCAGATTAACAGCCCAGGGAATTCTGAAGGTCTCACAGTTACTTTAAAACCTGAAGAAGGACTGCTAACTTGAATTAGCCATACTTTGAAATGAAAGGTGTGTCTAATGACCAGCTTTGATTTGTTGGCTTCAAAATGGAGCCACAGTCTCCAGCTCAAGATGATAGAAATGTTCCTTTCTAATTAGTTATCAGGGCCATTTAGAATGAACTTAAAATCTTCTTAAAGAATATAGACAAATAACAAGTCAGTAGTTTTAAAGAACTGGGCCTGGTTTTATGTCTTTGTTCTGTCACATGTTAACATGTGACCTTAGACAAGCCCTTTAACTTTTGTTTCTTACTTTGTAAAAAGAGGATAGAAATGCCTGCCTTACAGGATTTTAGCATAGTGGATGGCACATTTCCAAACATCTCCACATCTCAATTCCTTCATTTGTCAAATGGAGATAATAACCAGTTGGAAGGCTGTTAAGATTCTATCATTTATTAGCGTATTTGAAACTGCTTTGCAAATTTAAGTGCTAGCTAAATGTTAATTTTGCTTGCTATGATTTTTATAGTTTTTCCCACAAAAACATTTGAACAATTATTACTTATAGGGTGAAGATCTGGGCTTGGAAGGGGGATGGAAAGTGAGGGAAGCATGGATTAAGAGTTTGGGATAGAGAATTGATAAACAATAAGGTCTTACTCCACAGCAGTAAGTGAACTATAGTCAATATCCTTTGATAAACCATGATGGAAAAGAACATGACACTAGATATTATGCTCCTTAGAGCAGGGGTTGGGTATGTCCACACTGTTTGCAACATCATGCATAGAGCTTGGCATGGAGGTTGTACACAAGAAATATTTTTCAAATGAGTGAATGAACAAATTCATAAATAAATGGTTATGTTAAAAATAATGTAGTACCTGTCTATTTCTGCTTTAGCAGTTTCTTCCCTTTTTTAAGCATTCTTTTTAAAGAGGATCAACATTTGATTATATTGAGGTATTAATATGTATTTCTCTTTGAGGAATTTTTTTTTAATATTCTGTTGTCTCAATTAGATAATGAAATATATCTTGAGTTAGGATAAGTGATAAATATGGAGTAAACATGATAGAAGTCCTAAGGAGAGAATGGGTTTTCTGTTGTTAAATCATTTATAAAAGATTGGATCGGATTACTGCCAGCATTAAGCTAGTAACATGTGATTCCTTGATCTTTAAGGAATCTTAGAAGCTCAGAAAAGAACATCATTTCTTTCAGCTTTCAGTAATCATATGTGTGTTCTCTTACATATGTGACTATAAATTTTCTGCAACTATTAAGTTTACTGGGCTCACAAAATAAAATAAGGTATATAAAATGAGTGATTAAGAAAAGATACGTGGTTAAGAGGGAAAATAAAACATTTTTCATCCATGAAAACGTTGTCATTGGGAACTTCTGGAACATTATCTCTAAGAAGATGTGCAATGAAAAGGAAAGGATCTTTTTTCACAATTGAGAAACTGATTGTAGTTAAGTATTAGGAAATAATTATCACTTGGAACTATTTAGCCTTTATCTTCAAATGCTTAATGATTTGTTCATTTGCTTGACAAATATTACTGAGTAGCTGACACTTTTCCATTATAGCAATCTTATAACTTTTGACATATGATATAATCCTTATGACTAAATAAATTTATTAGCATGTAAGAAATAGTATTTATCTATGCATCCACTTTTACTGTATTTGAGTTACATATTACTCCACAGGAAATCAGTTATAAGATTCGTGATCTTGCATAATAGGTTGTAACCACTACCCCATGACCACTAGCTCAGTCTTACATGCTGCCATTCCAGTCAAGGTCAGCCTCTTAGGTTTATGCTTTGGGGTTGAACTTCTGGGGATTTGTTCACAAGCAGTTTGTATGGAGATTTCCTATATATTTAGAATTCTTTTTTTTCTCCTGCAACTCTGCCTTTTTTTTTTTTTACCAGAAACTAGGAAGTACAGTTTTAAATTAGTCTTTCCTGCAATTATGTAGGAATGATTGCTGGTTTTGTAAACAACTAAATCATAATTTTTTACTATTTCTCATTGAAATTATCTTTTATTTTCATCAGGGTCTCATAGATTTTCCCAAGGAAATTTTAATAAAACCCAACTACCATATGTATGGTAAACATATGTTAAATAAACATATATTATTGTTTAATATATTTATTCTGTAGTATTGTGTTTCTGAAGCAAGTAAGGCTCATGCATACATATTTTCTATTTAAAGTACAATGTTTGGCCTGGTCTATTAGACCCAAATTTAGAGGTTAATTTAAAATGCAAAAAGCCTCAGATGTTAGAAGGTCTACCTCCTCTTGGGATATTAAGATAGCCCCAAAGACAGAATTTAATTGCAACATGATACAGAGTACTAGTTCATTGATGAGTTGTATTCAGGGATCAGTGTTTGGATGGTTGCCAGGATTTGCACCAGCCACAGACAAAGATTGTTTTGTGTGTGTGAGAGAGTGTGTATGTGTGTTTGTGTGTGTTGAAATGGTCACCTGCTATCTCATTTTTATATTGAATTTAAATCTATAGGAAGAGTTTTATGAGAGAAAATTGATTCTTGCTGATAGAGAAGAAGTGGAACAGGAGGCAGATAATATTTTAAAGGATGCTGATATCAGTGATGTTGCATTCCTTGTAGTTGGTGATCCATTTGGGTAAGTCAAAGCAGATACTTTGACTTTTAATTTATTTACTTTTTTCATCACTAAGAATTATTATATTTAGAACTTTGTCTTCCGGGTGCTGATAGGAGACCCTGTTTACATAGGCTCTGTCTAAAATTTTATAGTTTAAACTTTGGTTATCTTTGAGATTAATGAAGAAAATTTACTTGGGAAAGATGGCATCATGTATCACTTACATTGGTTATCAGGTGTCAAGTTTATGTTGTTGCTTCTGCTTTTGTTTAGAAAGTCACTTAGGACATCAAATAACAAAGTAGTATATTGTTATTAAATAAGTATATTGCATTATCAAGAGTCATACATGCCATTTATTTTGCAGGTAAGTGCAGGTGTCTTCTGCTTGCTTAGTCTTAGACTCCCCCATTCCCGCCCCATTTTAATCATCTGCTCTTTAGTGGTACTGCTGTCACTTTACTTGCCTTGAATTTATCATTTATGAAGCCTCAGCTTTCAATTTCTTATATCCACTGGAAGCTCTGTTCTTGCCCACATTACTGCAAAGATGGGCTTGTACTTATCTAGTCAAGCATCATCAATATCTAATGTCAAGCCAAATAGAACAATTCTTTTTCTCCAGCTGGTGACCCAAAATTTATGTCACAGATTTAAGGAGCATAAGGACAATTAAATCACTTTGAGCCCACCACCAAGGATAGTTTTCAAAACAATAGAGTTACATGTACATGTGTCTGTCAAAAAGAAAATAATTTATATCGATATGAGGTTTCAGAGATTATGTATCATTATTATATTTGGTTGCAAATGGTATCCAGTCACTGACAAAGTCCAGGAAACCAATGCTACTTGAAATAAGATTTGCAGACTGTTACCAGCCTATAAACTTACCAGTCCATGATGAGATAAGTACAGAAATTGAAAGTAAGCATTTAGATACTTTTATAGCAGTTTCACAAAATAATTTTATCTCTGCTGAAACTAATAATAATAAAAATAAGCAGCAAATAATCACAATCTCATTGACATTCTTAAAAGATCACTAAATGTGTGGGTGAATGGACTTTAGGGAAGCAAAGTAGCCCTGGTGCAAGAGAGAAAAAAGACAAATTGGGGAAAATTTAGAAGGAAAAAATGCTCAGATGTATGTAATAGATGAGGAAAGGAAAGAAGTAAGTCTTCAAGTATTCTGGCTTTAGTAACTGAGTAGTTGATGCTGCCATTTTTTGAAATGATGAAAACCAGCAAGGAAGAGGGCTGGGGGAAACAGGAATTGGTCCTGGAAACGTTTTAACTTTCATGATACCTGATAATGGAGCTCAGGGGAGAATCTTTCCTGGTTATATGACTTTTAAAGCCATCCATATCTAGATATTTAAAACCAGAGGAATGGGTGGAATTACTCTAGGAAAGAATAAGAGCAAGAAAAGAAGACCTAGGATGGATCAGTCTCTAGGATGCTGGCATTTCATGGTCTCTCAAGAGCAGAGGAAGATGAAAACCATTAGAGTTGTGCTAAAGCAGAAGCCAAGGAAAGAGAATGTTTTAGAAGAGAAAGAGTGGTAAACTTTGATGTACTGCTGAAATGTTGAGTAGAAGACAAGGATAGAAAAGTCTGTGTAATTTAAAGACTTCATGGAGGAGTTGGTGCTGGGGGAAGGTCTGGTTTAACAGTTGAAGATTGTGAGGTAGGATAGGGGGGAGTTGGGAAGAAAGGGAAATTTCATTGTAAATGAAAAAACCTGAGGTCCAGAGAAAGTACTGCCGTGCTACTCAGAATCCTTCAGTGACTTCATGGCCTTAAATCTTTTAACAGTTTATCTACTTTTTCCAAAAAGAGGCTGCTCCTCTTTTTGACTGTGGTAGAACCAAGCTATTTTGTAAATGTTTCAAGTATTCATTTTCTGTTTCTTTGCTCATGCTTTTTCCTTAAAACATACTGTTCTTCCCAGTTTCTATTTAGTAAAATAATAGATTCTTTGAGACCCAACTTAGATGCCACCTCTTCTAAGAATCTTCCCATATTTTATTCAGGAGTAAATGCTTTTTTTTTTTTTAAACTTCTAGCGAATTAATTTTCCTTATGTCAGTGACTAGTCATATATAACATTGTTTTCATATTTATGTGGTATTTACTGTACTGTAGTTGTTTTTCATTTACCCACTGGATTACTATTCAGATATATTAGTCATTGGAGATAAGATGATAAGGAAGGTATAAATTTTAATTGGGCTGTGAAAAATTTGAATTTAAATTAATTAAATGGATAAACCAGGAATGGAATACAAAATGTAACAAGGCACTGAAATGCTAGGGAAAATTGTTTACTCAATCTTAAATTATTTTTTGTAATTTTTAAAAAATTTCAAATATTTATGAATTTATAAAATGTATCATTTTAACCATTTTTGAGTGTACAGTTCAGTAGCATTAAGAACATTCATATCATTGTGCATCTATCGGCACCATCCATCTCCAGCAGTCTTAAATTCATGAAGAAGGTACTTGAAAGTCAGTTAAGTCAGTTGGTGTAGTTCTCATCTTTGCCCTTTTATCTAGGTTGTTTAAAGGAATGTGGAAGTTAATCACATAACAAATGTAAATGACTTTAAAATATACTGCATCAGTAGACCTGACTCAGCCATGTGAGAGATGACAGTGCTAAACCTTCTATCCCCGTAAAGAGCAGTTGAGCAAGGTTGTCATTAAACAGATTCTTTCTAAAGATAGTTCTGTTTTTATTCCATTCTGTATTTTAATGTGCTCTGTAACTATATGTATTTTCTAATAAATGAACACGTAGTTTTTTATCTTTATGTTGTGTGCCATTTCCTTCATGGCATGCATGTGCATGCACGGACACACACACACACACACACACACACAAATCTACCTTTCTTTGCCTGTCTCCTATGTACCTTAATGTGAGTCATTTGATTGTTTCCATTCTGCAAATTAATGTTATTATAAAGTAAAATGTAAAATAAACATACTAAGCCTTATATATTCAAATTGATTTTGGTTAGAGCCACACATGCCCAGAAATAGTAATAAATTTGTCTTTACACACAGCAGTGCACATATGCATGTACACACCCACTCATATACACACACACACACAGCCTTTCTCAGTCTACTATAGTGAAATATTTTCATGAGCCACAGACTGAGGAATGCCTGGTATGAGGATGTTAAACATGTAGTTCATTCCAGTTTTTTTCTTTTTTTTTTAAATGAAGCAATATAATCTAGGTAATTCTAATAAAATAACAGTTTTACCACAGTTTTTCATAGCAGAAATCTGAGAAGCTCATTTAATCACATTTATAGCAGTTTCACAAAATCAAATCACTTTGCCAGGTCATTAAATCTTCATAGTATACCAACCACATCTGGTCATTTTAAATGAACTTGTGAAAAAGAGAATAATTCTAAACCAGTTTTTCTTTCTGCTCATCTATTTAAATAATTCACCAAGTAACTAATTTCATTTTCCCTTATCTTAGTGTTAACTAGTGAAATTCTGTTTGAAAGGGATATTAAAAACATTCTTTACAACGGGCATTTGTATTTTTTAAAAAAGCTTATTCTAAGTCAAATTAATGATTATTTTTATAGTAGCTGTTGTTTCATTTTATGTGTGTGATTAAAAACAGACTTCCCTGGTGGGCATTTGTTAATCTGTTTCTGACTGCCTCATGGGGTAAAAGCCCTTGATCTTGCTACTTGGTATGCGTTGACCAGTTGACAGGTTCTGCTTGTTTGTATATAGTTTCTCAAACATGCTAATGTTGCTTTCCCCAGTTGGGCCTGGAGTTTTCATCAAGGGGGAAACAAGCTGTTAATAATGCAGTTCTAAATTGATTTGGGGTTAAGTTTCACAGTATCCATATTTATGTTTACATGCATTCTCCCTTTACCCTGAGAAACAAAGCCTTCAAAATAGAGCAGAAATTAAGAAGTAGTCTAGTTGTGCTATAATTTGAAACTTTGTCACAGAAATTATAAGAGATTAGAGGTCAAAATATTTGAGAATTGCTTCTCAAGTTCAGTTGCTGAGTAATATTCCACAGATGTCTTTTGCAGGTATTAACAGAATAAAAAGAGCAAGTTAAAAGTCCCTTTTTTCTGTAGCTGCCAAGGCTGCTTTAAGAGTGTTAAAGGCATAATTTAACATTGTACAGGGCCTGTGTAAATTTATACACTTGCCAGAATTCCCAGATGACAGCTTAAGCAGGTGCTTTGAAATATTTGAGGGAGAACAGTGTCCTTGACTGATTCTTCTTGACCGTTTGGGCTCATGAAATGTTGTAGATTTACTGAAAAAGTCAGTTTTTGTTAGTTTAACCCAACCTGATCTTTTCTCACTACAGGGCTACAACACACAGTGATCTTATTCTAAGAGCAACAAAACTGGGGATCCCTTACAGAGTTATTCACAATGCGTCCATAATGAATGCTGTAGGCTGCTGCGGTTTGCAGGTAATACTACAAAAGAACAGTTTTCTTAGTGGTATTTAGCAAAAATGTTTTTGTTTTCTGCAAATTCCCATAGATTTTATTATATTTCATGAGTTATAAGACAATATTATTTTATATAAGACTGTGTATTAAGTTTTTTAATACTAGGTATTTTATACTAATTTTCCTATATCTTAGACTTCCCCCCTCCCCCTTAGAATAGATCATTGAAATTTATCTAAAGAAAGATTTTAATTCTATATCCAATTGGTACATACAAATTGGTTAAGTATTCCTAAAACCTTTTTACATTATTCCAAATGACTTACTCTGCATTGCTGAGGGCCATGTTTTTCCACATGGGTATTGTTTTCTGTGTGTTCAAGAGCACTATGATGGAGCACTTCTTAAAATAATACATAAAAGAGCTAAACGCCAGTGATATTAGGCTTTTAAGCCAACTTTGCAGTTACTGATATGCAAAGTTAGTTGTTTTTAACCCAGAAATCTTGGTTCTGAGGAGTTAAAGGAGTGATCTGTAGCTGCGTTTAAGATTTTCTATTTCAAAGTTGGAACACGAATGCCAGGAACATTCATGTTTGAAATTTGTGTTCTCATGTTCACATGTATGTAATCCATGACAGTTGTGACTGCTTATGGCCAATAGTAGTTTTAAGACTCCATTGATTGTTAAGACATAGTCCTATTTCAGATATAATAGGAAAGAGAATTTGCACCTTACCACCTGTGAAATACATCTTCCTGGAATACATAATTTAAAATAACTTTGCAAGTAAGGGACGACAGGAGCTGAGAACTGTTGGCCTGTATTACTTGGTTTCCTTTCTGTGAATATGAAACAGACATTTTATTTTCATGAAATCTTAAATATTTCATTCATATATGTGGAATATTCTCAAAATCAAATAAAAGAAAAAATAGTTATTCTTTGGGGAATCATTTATGTATTTCCAGTATCTTGGGAGGTATAAAGATAGCTTAATCCTTTCTGCACATTTATTTTAAAGGAAATATAATCATATAAAACTTAATTAATACTTGTATGCTTTAGTGAAGCCCATGGGTAAAAGCTGCTGTCATTTATGAAGTAGTGGCATGATTATTCTGATAAATGCAGTTTAAAATTTTCTACACACTAGTTAGATGTCCCAGATGCATTACCACATAGAATAAGAGCTACTAATTATTAGGCACAAAGAGACAACTCACAGCCAGTGGATCACCTAGCCTCTGAATTCAGTGCTAGCTGTATATATGGGAAATCTCAGAAAACACTTTTTCTTTTATTCATCCGTTAAAAAAAAAAAAATAGCTGTTTACAGCAAGAAGCTACATTACCCTTGGAACTCAGTGCTGTCTCTGGGGCTTTAGAGGGACCTATATTTTTTGTATTACCTAGGAAGAGTAGTTCACTTTAATTGACTAGTCCTGGCCAGTCATCCCAGAAATATTGCCTTTGGTTCTGAAGAAC
The DNA here is from genome assembly GCF_029407905.1 of Bubalus kerabau. NCBI lineage: Eukaryota > Metazoa > Chordata > Mammalia > Artiodactyla > Bovidae > Bubalus > Bubalus kerabau. The sequence goes on from NC_073629.1 coordinate 43,120,063, forward strand.
CAGAGAAAAAGTATAAATTATTTACCTTTCAGTATTCATTACTTGCTCTTGGTTATAATTATGTCCAAATTGGTAAAGAACTTTGCTGTCTGTTTTGTCTTCTAATAAAATGCATACTTTAAAAAGCCTTGCCAATTCAAGTCTTTTTTTTTTTTACACTTAAAATTCTCTCTGAACATTTCTGTGTTGGAGTAAATTGAATTCTTGATGCTCAGATTCTTGAGTGATTCTCAGTCTAATATGCTTTCCTCTGGATAATGCTGCCTTTCAATCATTTAAGAGTGATTGCCAGGAGAAAGGAAAAAAGAGAAGGCAAAAATTTTCATGTGTTAGACAAAAATATGTGAATCTTAAGCTAATTGACTATATATATGTTTTCATATTGGTTTTGTTTTTATATCTGAAGAAGGTTTGTTAGTCCCTTTCCATCATATTTTGCTCTAAATTATCTTATGATAATCTATTATTTAGAGTTTTTAAGCCTAAATTTTTAAAAAGATCCTTGTCTTTATTACATAAATCTGTTATCCAGACTGGTTAAAGTTAGACTTGTCCCTCTGATCCTCTGCATTGATAAAGAAGTGCAGAGTTATTTTTCTTATGTTTAAAATGAATGAAGGTATTTGAGAAGGAATTTACTAAGAGAATTGAAGTTTCTATACATATAAGCCCTCAAGATCATATCCACATTTACATATATTATTATTATTTTTAAATGTAACTTTCAGTTTTACATGAGATTTCTCTAAGCAGCCACAAAGTATTGTTTCCTCATCTTAGTTCTGTTCTCTAATCTGGATATGAATTACTTACTGCTTGTGTGAAAAACAGAAGATAGCTTTCTGTTTTCTGGTTTACGTATTTATAAAATCTCTATGAAAGTATAATTCTTGTACCATGCAAGGTATTCATATGCCAGGAGAAGGAGAGATTGATGCCTTAAGTATTGATGCCTTTGTATAGTTTTCTAATATAAAAAACATGGAAAAATAATTGTATGCATGGCATGCTTAAATTTTAAAATAAACATCTATCAGTATCCTGCATAATGTAAAAATTCTGGCAAAGTCTCCTTCCTTATAATAGCTGGTCTTTTTCTATTTGCTGTTTTGACTAGCATTTATGGAAAAGACAGTAACCTGTACCAGTGGTCCTCTGTCTTTAGTGTTCATCAGAATTACCTAGAGGGACTATTAAAGAGTTTGCTGGGCCTTCCCTTAAGATTTTCTGATACAGTATATATCTGGGGTAGGGGTCTGAGAATTTGCATTTCTAACAAATTCTCAGGTGATACTGAAGCTGCTGGTTATAGGCACCACACCTTGAGAATCACCAACATAGAAAAAACATTTCTTAGAAAGTTAAAAACTGTACTGTCATTCTTTTAGTATGATAGAGTTGGAAAAGTCGATCTTAGTTCCCAGAAATATGCTTGCTAAATGTAGTATGTTACCTTGCTGTGCTCTCTTGCTCAATTTCCTAAAAGGGAAGTGGGCACCACTTTCGAAAGGCATTCTGTCATCTCTGTGAAAGAGCTTTCCTATGAATTCAAAAACAGCCATCAAGTTATTGAAGAGAAGTGCTACTTTGGGTAAGGTGACAGACCTAGACCATATGTACTTTCCAACATCTTTACCTTAGGTTAAGGAAGAGGAGTATGAAATTCCTTACCTGAAAATGGGTACAGTATTTTTAAGTTATCACTTATTATCCCTTCAAACTGTCTTTTTTATTGTTTTTAAAAGCAGCATAGAGAGCTCAGAATCAACCATCGAGTATTTTTTTTATTAACTTAATAGTTTATTAACCAACAGGAGACTCTTAATTATCAGTATCAGTGAAGGTAAGTAGTTGCATAGGCTAACACTTCTACTCACACACACAGACAGTTGCTATGTGTTTTATTACAGTATGCCATAAATACAGTTCTTTACCACAAATCACATATACCTAATGAAATTTTTGTTGTTGTTAAATGGAAAGTATATTAGAAGTTGCCAAGTTAGTCATCGTTAAGAGGAATAGTTATCTGTTTATTCAGCAAATACCGTTTGCCTTCTTATTGGGTTTTCAGATGGTAAAGAATTGGCCTGCAATGCAGGAGACCTGGGTTCAATCCCTGTGTTGGGAAGATCCCATGGAGGATAAATGACAACCTACTCCAGTATTCTTGCCTAGAGAATTCCAGGGACAGAGGAGCCTGGTGGGTTATAGTCCATGGGGTCACAGTCAGACTTGACTGGATGACTTTTACTTTCTTATCATTTGCCTATTGAGTTTCTTTCAATATGGTAATAAACCTGACCAAGAAGGTCTGTGCTCTCAAAGAGCTTACATTCTAGTAGGACAGAGAAGCGATAACAAAATAAATGTCAGGTAGTGGTAAGTATAAGAAATTCAAGAAGTCTGCTAGGTTAGAGAGTGACTAGATCACTACTGTTGTTGGGTGGTCAGGAGAGGTCTCTCAGGGTGCTAACATTTAAGATTAGATAGGAACACATGTATACCTGTGGCGGATTCATTTTGATATTTGGCAAAACTAATACAATTATGTAAAGCTTAAAAATAAAATAAAATTAAAAAAAAAAAAGATTAGATAGGAATCAGGAAGGGACAACCATATCCCAAAGTTTGGACAAAGACTCTAAAGTGGAAATGAGCTTGGCTTCTTAAAAGAAACTAAGGAAGGCTTGCTGGAGAGTTAGCAGACACAGGGGAGAGTGATCTGAGGCTGGATAGGTGGGTGGACTTGGATCACTAGGCTGTCTAATACACTATCAGGAGTTTGGATTTTATTCTAAGTGATATAGACTAACTGCCTTTAGAGGGCTTTAAGCAGAGCAAATACTTGATCTGATAAGTGTGTTAAAAAGATATCTCTAGCTGGTATGTGGAGATAGAATTGCTACGAGGCAAGACTAGAAGTGAGGAAATCAGTAAGTTTATTGTATTCCTTTAGAGGAGAGATGATGGGGGCTTAGATCGCATGGAGAGGGTGGGGTATAATAGATGATAAGTTCTAATATCCTATATATTTGGAAGCTAAAAAGTTGGCCTGTTTTCCAACTTATTTTTTTATTTATTTATAAAATATTTATTTGGCTGTGGTATCATACGGGGTCTTTCTTTGCATCATGCAGGCTTCCCTCTAATTGCAGTGTGCAGGCTTAGTTGCTCCTTAGTATGTGGGATCTTAGTTCCCCTACCAGGAATTGAACTTGAGTCTCATGCATTGTATGGCAGGTTCTTAACCCCTGGACCACCAGTGAAGTCCGTTTGCCAACTTTAGGCAAAGGTTACCTAGATTTTCACTGAGTTAACTTTGAGATTTTTCATAATTAAAATGTTAGTTACAAACGTGTACTTTAAAATCATGTTGTTTTAAATACCTAGGCAACAGATACTTGTAACACATTATTTGTATTCTGAGGATTTTTCTAGTCAAAGAAAAATCTATTTATTTATCAAGAGCCAGACATGGTGGTTATATTTAAACATTCCTGGTAATGAAAAATCAAGGATTTTTCTAAGTATAAAAAAGACAAGAGGAACAAGTCCTCTTTTTCTTGAAATCTTCAAGTTAAACATTTAGCAGTGTAATCATGCTCTGCTTTTGAAGAGTCATTTTGTAATTTTTTCCTTGATAATAAATGACATATATACTCAAAAAATTGGAAAAATACAGTAAGTATAAAGAAAATAAAAGCATCTATTGTCCCACCTCCTAAAGGTAAACACAGTTATCATTTTGGTATATTAGTCTTTTTGCTTAGCACTTACTATGTGTACATTCTCCTGAATCTCACAAACTAAAGAACTATGTAATAATAAAATGCTTTTTTTTGGCCTAGTATTTATTTATAAATAATAAATTTATTTATTTATTATAAATAACAAATAAATTTATTTAGAATTTATTATTAGCAATTTGTGTGATAGAATGTATTAATTCCTGTAAAAGTTTGATGACTGAAATAATTTTGAGATACTTAAAGGAAATGTAAATAAAACTGTTTAATGAAACTAGGTAGCAATGATTTCTGCATAAAAACTTCCTTATCAGTTGTGGCTGACTTCAGGGAAAAGGCTGTATAAAAGCATTTCATCATAATGAAATGCTTCCACTTTCTCTGACTGTTGCATGAGTGACCTTGATTATTGCCATATGTTCCCCTGTTTATATAATACCTTTCTACTTGGGGAAAAATATATATTACTTTCAAAAAGTAAGAACTCATTTCCTTCCTTTTGTAAAATAACATTAATTGTGATAGTCAGCATTTTTGACCTTGTCCTAGTTCTTACTGTTAGTTTTCAGAAGCATTAAATTGGTTTCATTGCTGTCCAGGCACTATTGTAGAAATGATAAAACCTAATGAGTACAAAGAACACCAGATTAGGTAATAAGGGTATCAGAGCTCTGCATTACTATTGTAACCTTAGAAAATCTTAGAAAAACTCATCCAGTAAGTTCTCTTTTCTTTTAGTCACTTCAGAATTATTTTTGACCACCTGTTAAATCATGAATACATTAAATTTTTTCCCCTTCCATTTCATTTCCTTTTCTTTAGTCACTGTTTTAATAGCCATCTTACCATCATTCTCTTACAGTTTATAGTTTTCTGCTTAAATTGTAGGTCTGATTATGCCATTCTTCTATTCAAACAGTCCTGGTAAATCTCCATCCTATAAGAGAGTTCAGTTACTTGTGTATGTTTATGTGCTCATCGTATTATAAACTCCTTAATTTACTCATCTTCACATCTTCCTTGCTGCTTTATTGCAGTGTCATGCATGTAATCAATGTGCAACAAATATTTGCTGAGTTGCATTGCTTATTTATTTATCCCCCACTGCTTGCCCCCTACCCCAAGTGGATCTTGTCTTTGGAATTGTATGCTTTAAATTGTGATTCTTTCACTTAATTTGTATGTGGGCTCTCTTATTTATATGTGAAAATATAAATCTTACAGCTCTTCTGTCTACATAGTCATTCAACTTTATCTGTGTACCTACTTCTGTGTGGACTGAGGTTCGTGACATTGTACAGGAGACAGGGATCAAGACCATCCCCATGGAAAAGAAATGCAAAAAAGCAAAATGGCTGTCTGGGGCAGCCTTACAAATAGCTGTGAAGAGAAGAGAAGTGAAAAGCAAAGGAGAAAAGGAAAGATATAAGCATCTGAATGCAGAGTTCCAAAGAATAGCAAGAAGAGATAAGAAAGCCTTCCTCAGCGATCAATGCAAAGAAATAGAGGAAAACAACAGAATGGGAAAGACTAGAGATCTCTTCAAGAAAATGAGAGATACCAAGGGAACATTTCATGCAAAGATGGACTCAATAAAGGACAGAAATGGTATGGACCTAAAGAAGCAGAAGATGTTAAGAAGAGGTGCCAAGAATACACAGAAGAACTGTACAAAAAAGATCTTCACAGCCAAGATGATCACAATGGTGTGATCACTCACCTAGAGCCAGACATCCTGGAATGTGAAGTCAAGTGGGCCTTAGAAAGCATCACTACAATCAAAGCCAGTGGAGGTGATGGAATTCCAGTTGAGCTATTTCAAATCCTGAAAGGTGATGCTGTGAAAGTGCTGCACTCAATATGCCAGCAAATTTGGAAAACTCAGCAGTGGCCACAGGACTAGAAAAGGTGAGTTTTCATTCCAATCCCAAAAAAAAGGCAATGCCAAAGAATGTTCAAACTACTGCACAATTGCACTCATCTCACACACTAGCAAAGTAATGCTCAAAATTCTCCAAGCCAAGCTTCAGCAATACGTGAACCATGAACTTCCAGATGTTCAAGCTGGTTTTAGAAAAGGCAGAGGAACCAGAGATCAAATTGCCAACATCTGCTGGATCATAGAAAAAGCAAGAGAGTTCCAGAAAAACATCTACTTCTGCTTTATTGACTATGCCAAAGCCTTTGACTGTGTGGATCACAATAAACTGTGGAAAATTCTTCAGGAGATGGGAATACTAGACCACCTGACCTGCCTCTTGAGAAATTTGTATGCAGGTCAGGAAGCAACAGTTAGAACTGGACATGGAACAACAGACTGGTTCCAAATAGGAAAAGGAGTACGTCAAGGCTGTGTACTGTCATCCTGCTTATTTAACTTCTATGCAGAATACATCATGAGAACTGGGCTGGAAGAAGCACAAGCAGGAATCAAGATTGCCGGGAGAAATATCAATAACCTCAGATATGCAGATGATACCACCCTTACGGCAGAAAGTGAAGAGGAACTCACTCTTGATGAAAGTGAAAGAGGAGAGTGAAAAAGTGGGCTTAAAGCTCAACCTTCAGAAAATAAAGATCATGGCATCTGGTCCCATCACTTCATGGGAAATAGATGGGGAAACAGTGGAAACAGTATCAGACTTTATTTTGGGGGGCTCCAAAATCACTACAGCCATGAAATTAAAAGACACTTACTCCTTGGAAGAAAAGTTATGACCAGCCTAGATAGCATATTCAAAAGCAGAGACGTTACTTTGCCAACAAAGGTCCATCTAGTCAAGGCTATGGTTTTTCCTGTGGTCATGTATGGATGTGAGAGTTGGACTGTGAAGAAAGCTGAGCACTGAAGAATTGATGTTTTTGAAGTGTGGTGTTGGAGAAGACTCTTGAGAGTCCCTTGGACTGCAAGGAGATCCAACCAGTCCATTCTAAAGGAGATCAGTCCTGGGTGTTCTTTGGAAGGAATGATACTAAAACTGAAACTCCAGTACTTTGGCCACCTCATGCGAAGAGTTGACTCATTGGAAAAGACTCTGATGCTGGGAGGGATTGGGAGCAGGAGGAGAAGGGGACGACAGAGGATGAGATGGCTGGATGGCATCACCAACTTGATGGACATGAGTCTGAGTGAAGTCCGGGAGTTGGTGATGGACAGGGAGGCCTGGCATGCTGCAATTAATGGGGTCGCAAAGAGTCGGATGCAACTGAGCGACTGAACTGAACTGAACTTCTGTGTATAATCTTTCTTACTGTTAGCAAAAATCAGTGTGATATCAGTGTTAAGCAAAATGCATGTGAAGATTAAAAACAAAAACAAGTATTCTATATAAAAAAGAAAACTAGTAACTCTTGATTAAATGGTTTTGTGGTACATTTTTGGACAGCCCTGCTGGCTCAGCTTTCTTTTACATCACAAATTTAAGTGATCTGGTTAGGATATACATACATAAAATGATATATGTAGGGCTTGCTAAAGTTCCTAGCAAATTAAATTTTCTAATTTTTCCATATCCAAAAAAGATACTTTTTAACTTAAAAATCACAAAATATTTTCATTTGAATATAAAATGTGTGTGCATTCTCAGTTATGTGTAACTCTTTGTGACCCATGGATGGTAGCCCTCCAGGCTCCTCTGTCCATGGGATTTTCCAGGCATGAACACTGGAGTGGGCTGCCATTTCCTTCTCCAGGGGTTCTTCCCGACCCACGGACTGAACCCAGGTCTCCTGCAATGCAAGCAGATTCTTTACCATCTGAGCCACCAGGGAAGCCCTTGAATATAAAATACCAAAGCATTAAAATCTAATTATAAAATGGAGTTTACAAAGCATCTGTGCTTCTGAAAGAAAGGAAATATCAGCAGTGAGATGAACAATAAGACTATTAAGGTCATTCAGGCAAGTGGTATTGAGAATTCAAACTAAGGTAGAGAGAAAAGAAATGAATAGTATCTGGGTAAACTATAGAGCAAGAATTGACAGGAATTGGTACATAATAAGATGTCAGGAATTAGACATACTTGTTAGAGGCAAGTCAGGCGGTACTTACTTCTAGACAGTTGCTTAATGTCACTTTCAGTATTGCCCAAGATTTCCCGCCTCTGATCCTTTGTTTACATCATCTCATTCTGCATGTTCAGCTTCCCTAGGCTAAATCTGACCCATCCTCTAAGGTCCAGCTTATAATCTGTCTATTCAAAAGTTACCTTCAGGTGCTCTCTAGGTGGGGGAAATGCTAAACTCTTATAATCTATATCAAATTTTTTATTATTGTTTATTATCTCATATTTGTCTTATGCATTTTTTCACTCTTAACTAGTGCCTTATATATGATTAAATATTTCATTTTGAATTGAGTTTTTATCTTCAATAGATTAAAAAAAATCATGATTCAGTATCAAGTTAGATAAACTGCTTTCCCTATAACTTACTCTCGGTTAAAATAAAAAAAGTCTGTATTTACTTACTGTTTTTGAAAACTGCTCTTTTTATAATCTTTAAATGTAGACCTGCATCAGTAATGGTTTGAAGGGAAATGATCATAAGAACAAATGCTTACATTTTTAGGATGGTAGGTACACAGGCCTCGGCAACCTCAGTTCTCGTCAACTGTATGATTTTGTTCCAGTTTCCTTTTGTACTTTACTGGTAAGTCCTTGAATTGTGAAACACAAAGGGACTGGTCCTTCTGTTCTTTGAGGTACTGACATCTAAATGGTGAAACTGTTTGCATAATGTTCCAGAATTCATTGAAGTAGTTTGTACCATAGCCATGGAAATGGTTACAGTCTATAAATCAGGGTCCTAGAAAGCAGTGCTTATGTGAGGTTTTCTTTAATCGCCCAAATTAGACAGTTCAGAGAAGCTTTTACACAAAGTGTTTCAGCTAGTGTTTACATGTGACTAGCATCTCAATGCTCTTTTAAATGAACTGTTCCTTGCTTTTTGAGTGAAGAATTTACATCCATGACTATATTTCTGTGACTCTTAAAATATTGAAAACTTGTTTATTTATTTATGGTGACATATATAATTTTCTTTAATGGTTTTACCTTAAGGCTTTTTAAAATAAAGTAATGTTAATATTCCAAAATCTGATCAAAGATGCCAAAAATCCTTTTCAAAATGTAAATGATTGAACTTGTCAGATTAAGTCATAAGCATAGTTTCAAATATTTGGTAATATTTGAGCTCATTCCAGTAAGGAAAGCAGTTGGATTATAGTATAACACAGCATTTTAGAACATCTTCATTATAAACATTATCATTGTTTGATTATTACATCCCTAACATTTATTAAGTTTTACTATGGCACTGGGCACTACATACAGTATATCAGTTAATCCTTAACAAAACAGATTGTTAGGTTTATGATTATTATATCGAATTGGCAGGGGAGTTCCTCCTGGAAGTCACCCAGCTAGTCACCATGATCATCCAGGTAGTAGGAAACAAAGCCATGACTCCACAGTGTTTGCTTGCTGTGTAAGGTATAAGTAAGACTGCATATTTCCTGAGAGCTGGAGCTCTGTTTGCTTCTCACTTTATACCCATGCATAATGTAATGCCTGGCACATCGTGGATGATTCATAGTAAATATTTGTTAGATACGTTTGCCTCTTATAGAACAATAGCAGTGACAGAAACCCCCAACAGAGCAAGACTTATTCCTTGTAGCTTACCTGAATGAATTCCAAAGATCTCACATTGAAACTCGACAGTTTTTTTTACAGAGAAATCATATTGGGTATGGCTGGAAGGTTTATGATTTCATTCTGAGAGTTACATAGGTCTTTGTAAACTAATCTGTGAGTTTGACTGCCCTTGAATAGCATGGCTTCAATGGGGAAATCCTCTTTAGACAATTTTCAAATGGACTTTGGGAATAAAGCCTACTGGTAAGTAGGTTGGAGGTTGTGACCATGTGAGGAATATGATGAAATGAACCTTCTCTTGGTAGCTCAGAGTCATCATTATGAGTATGAGTGATAGTTTTTAAGTTTTTCATGTATAAACATTGAGAAAGGTTGAGCTTCTTTAGGCATGTAGAGATGGGGGACTCTGAACATGCCTCTTGCAGCAGCATTGTTCAAATGAAGAACTTTAGGCTTAGAAAAGTTAGGTGATCTCGTGAAGTCATACAGCTGTTTCAACCGAACAGCTAATTTGTGGCAGAGGACTAGGTGTGATTTTCAGCATTTAGTGCCTTCCAGCTGTATTAAACATTATTTTAGGCACTCTTTAATTGAATAGTTAAGATCTTTGTGTAACAGCTTTAGTATTAGGTTTTACAATACATTAAGTCTTTGAAAATAAACTCCATTGTGCAATACCTAGATAAGAATTAATATAAGAATATCATTCACAGTTTAAATAACTTTTTACATGTTATTTGGTTCACACAACTCTGTGGGTAGGAAGGGCATGTGTTATCACTGTTTCTATTATAGAGATTAAGACTTGGAAAGAAAGAGTAATGTCACCCAGCTAACAAGTTGCAGAACCAAAGCTCAAAACTAGAATTTCTCAACATAAGATTTGGAGTTGGATTCACTTAAGTGAGATGTGTGGCTAGCCTGGAAGCAAGTTGGAACAAAGACGCTTCTTGGTTGTGTGATGATCATGTGGAGTAGATGGGCCACCGTGGGGGGAAAGAAGGAGGTTTGGGAAAAGGCCCTTATCATTGAACTCTAGAGTCGGGGAATAAATAGTGGGGAAAGTAAGGGCGTAGGTTTTGAGATGTGACCACAGTGAATATGCAGTGTATGAATTTTACTGAGCTGGCATGGTGGAAAGGAACTCTCCCTCAGACCCAGGTTTGAGTTTCTTCTTACTAAGTAGCTGTGTGACCTTAGGCAAGCCAGTTTATCTTTCTGAGCCTTGGTGGACTCCTCCATAAAATGAGGGTAATAGGAACCTTGTGAACACTGCTCTGACTGCTCACAAGTCTTTTTTTTTTTTTTGGCTTCCTTCTGGGTTCTCTGTATTTCAGTATTTTTAGCAGCTACCTAGCTAAATCATGAACTAGTTACATATGTTCCTGTACTGAATACAGAAATACTAGAAGCCTCCTACCGAAAGGGCATCAGAATGACACCAGCTGCTATGGAGCAAAGGGAATTTTTATTACTTTTTTTTGATGACAGAGTTGATCCCCAGTGCATCTCAAGTTTGGGTCTCACTTTTTATTTCAGTTGTTATCTATGAGACAGTAGTTAGTGAATTGTTACATCATTAATTAATGTTTTTATTTTTTCTAGTTGTATAAGTTTGGAGAGACAGTGTCTATCGTTTTCTGGACAGACACTTGGAGACCAGAAAGCTTCTTTGACAAAGTGAAGAAGAACAGACAAAATGGCATGCACACATTATGCCTACTAGGTAAGTGCTCTGCAATTTCTCTAGGGTCACAGTATGGAGTTGTCATATCATTCTTGTTTTGATTTTGTATGAAGGTAAAACCGTTCTGTGTGATATGGTCTAGCTACTCTGTGCATGGTGTGCCCTCCCCCATATTCTTGTGGAGAAGTGAATTTTCATTCCAAATAAGAATTAAGAGCCTGTCCTCATCAATTTACAGCAACTCAGAAGACTTAAACTGAACATTTACTCTTACCAAGTTCCATCCTATCTTTCTTGAGGTGTCCTTTGAATACTGCAGTCGTGATGCTATCAGAATCACAGAATTGTAGATCTGAGAGAGACTCTGGAGATCATCTTCAGTGAAATTGAGGCCCAGAGACATTGGATCATTTTCCCACTATCACCCAGCTTATTGGTTGCAGAATTGGTAGAATCTACAGAGCCTGTAATTCACAGCTCTTTTCACAGTATTATGCTGCCAAATTGTATTTCCTACCTAGTGTGGAAAGAGTTGGGGTGGCTGTCTTTGTGTACAAAGATGATGGTACTGATAGAGCTTCAGGAGTTTCAGCTACTGCATTTGCCAGCAGAGGTACTGGAATTATAATGATTCACATTCATTTTCAGTTCCTCTTCTACAGTATGTGTTGTAAAAATACTATAATTAGAGCTTTAATCTGTGGCTGGTCAACAGAAGAGAAATAACTGTCATCTTTGATGACTTGGAAGTGACACTTGTACTTGACATCAGAAGACAAAATCTGAGTGCTACTCTGTACTAACTAGAGAGTATTTTGAACAGTCCATACCTTTGCCTTCCTTTTTATCAAATAGTAATAACCTTTTTCTTGTCTTTTGGAAGTGTTTAGATCAGTATGTGTGTGTGTGTGTGTGTGTGTGTGTGTGTGCACACATATATAAAATAAATACATAAAAATAAATGCATTATATTTATTTACTTTAAAGTTTCTAGTCTTTTGTGTTGAAGTCAGATTACTATAACACTGTAATACTATAAACACTGATTCACAGTCTTGTAGTTTGTTTTTTTTTTTTTTATCATTTGTTGGGAACAAAATGCTCACATATTGGCATCAGTCCCTGGATCATACACTGAATTGCACTGTTTTGATTCTACTGTGTGTGAAGTTATCCAGTATAAGAATGTCTGCCATGTAGCACAGAATCAGGGCAAAGAAAGAACCCATAATTTTGACCTCTGTAGTAAGTATAGATATTCAGAACATTAGAAGAGATTCCTATTTGCCAAAGACATTTAGGCTGTCTCGAGGGGTGGTCCTAAGATGGCGGAAGAATAGGATGGGGAGACCACTTTTTTCCCCACAAACCATCAAAAGAACATTTAAATGCTGAGTAAATTCCACAAAACAACTTCTAAATGCTGGCAGAGGACATCAAACACCCAGAAAAGCAGCCCATTGTCTTTGGAGATAGGAAAAAATATGAAAGGTAAAAAGAAAGACAAAAGAGGTAGGGTTGGAGATCCGTTTTGGGAAGGGAGTCTTTAAAAAGAGAGAAGTTTCCAAACACCAGGAAACACTCTCACTGGCGAGTCTGTGGTGAGCCTTGGAACCTCAGAGGGCAACATAACCAGGAGAAAAAATAAATAATTAAACCCCACAGATTACATGCCCAATGGTAGCTCTCAGTGGAGAAGCAGTGCAGATGCTCACATCCACTACTAGCAAGTGAGGGATGGGCAGGGAGGCGCGGGCTGCATTGCTTAGGGTAAGGACCAGGCCTGAATGCCCTGAGGGCAATCTGAGGGAACTAACTTGAGATAGCAAACCAGACTGTGGGATAGCTATCCCACCAAAAGCCCTAACCTAAGACACCCCCAGGCCCACTCACAGAACAAAGGACTGAGCAGAGCTAGCCAGCTGTGGACCAGCCCATCCCCTGCTGGAGACAGGCAGGCGAAGGCAGCCAGAGACGGAAGGGGGAAATCGTGGCCCCAAAGAGGCACCACCTACCAAACTGCGAGTAGGCTTCATTGCTAACCAAGACTTCTTGGGATTCTGGACAGTCAGCGTCCGCCGGGAGGGTCGCAGCCAGAGATCAGCTCCGCAGAAGAGACACATGGCACACCTGAGAAGGTGCACTGGTTGTACACCCAGAAAACCGAGTGGCAGGGATGGGGGAGGCAATAAGTTGCAGCCTTCAACTGGGGGCAACCACGCTCGCCAAGCACCTGGTCACCTGAGCTGCTAGGACCTCGGAAGGGCACAAAACACAGGCCCAACCGAGTCTGCGCCTTTGTGGAGTACTCGAGTACCTGAACCTGTGTGGCTTAGACCTGGGAAGTGCATACAACCCAGGGCTGGCCTCAGACAGTTCCCGGCAGAGCAACCCAGAGCCTAAGCAGTGTAGACTGGGAAAGCACACACACCGTGAGTGGGGGCAAACCCAGTGTGGCTGAGACACTGCAAGCACATGCCAGTGTTATTTGTTTGCAGTGTTCCTCCCTCCCCACAGCACAACTGAACAAGTGAGCCTAAAAAAGTGACTACCGCCCCCTTGCATCAGGGTGGAAATTAGACACTGAAGAGACCAGCAAACAGAAGAAGCTAAAACAGAGGGAACCACCTTGGAAGTGACAGGTGCAATAGATTAAAACCCTGTAGTTAGCACCAGCAGAAGGCAATGGCAACCCACTCCAGTACTCTTGCCTGGAAAATCCCATAGATGGAGGAGCCTGGTGGGCTGCAGTCCATGGGGTCGCTAAGAGTCGGGCACGACTGAGCGACTTTACTTTCACTTTTCACTTTCATGCATTGGAGAAGGAAATGGCAACCTACTCCAGTATTCTTGCCTGGAGAATCCCAGGGACAGAGGAGCCTAGTGGGCTGCCATCTATGGGGTAGCACAGAGTCGGACACGACTGAAGTGACTTAGCAGCAGCAGTTAGCACCAACTACATAGGAAGGGGCCTACAGATCTTGAGAAGTGTAAGCCAGATCAAGGAACTATCTGAAAATGAACTGACCCCACACTGTTCACAACAACATCAGAGAAAGTCCTAGATATATTTTTACTATTATCATTTTTTAAATTAAAAAAAAATTTAAGTCCTCTATTACTCCTTTAATTTTCATTTTTATAACCTACTATTACTTTGCAGAAAAGAGGCCCTATTTTTTAAAGCAAACTTCATATATTTATATTTAATAATTTTTGTGACTTTGTTTTTTTCTTTAATATTGTATTTTTGAGAATCCAACCTCTGCCCTAGATTTTTAATCTTTGCTTTTTGGTATTTGTTATCAATTTTGTACCTTTAAGGACCCAATCTTCAGTACCTGTTTTTACTTGGGAATGAGATTACTGGCTTGACTGCTCTCTCCCGCTTTGGACTCTCCTTTCTCTCCACTAGGTCGCCTCTATCTCCTTCCTCCCCCTTCTCTTCTCTACCCAACGCTGTGAATCTCTTTGTGTGTTCCGGACTGTGGAGAACACTTAGGGAACTGATTACTGGCTGGATCTGTCTCTCTCTTTTTGATTTCCCCTCTTTTCCTCCTGGTCACCTCTGTCTCCTTCCTCCCTCTTCTCTTCTCTGAATAACTCCATGAATATCTGTGAGCGGTCCAGACTGTGGAGAGCACATAAGGAAGTGATTACTGGCTAGCTTGCTCTCTCCCTTTTTGATTCCCCCTCTTATCCTGTTGGTCACCTCTATCTCCCTCTTCCCCCTTCTCTTCTCCCTGTAACTCTGTGAACTTCTCTGGGTGTCCCTCACTGTGGAGAAACTTTTCATCTTTAACCTAGATGTTTTATCATCAGTGCTGTATAGATGGGGAAGTCTTGAGGCTACTGTAAGAATAAGATTGAAAACCAGAGGCAGGAGGCTTAAGTCCAAATCCTGAGGACACCAGAGAACTCCTGACTCCAGGGAACATTAATCAATAGGAGCTCATCAAAGCCTCCATACCTACACTGAAACCAAGCACCACCCAAGGGCCAAAAAGTTCCAGAGCAAGACATACCATGCAAATTCTCCAGCAACACAGGAACATAGCCCTGAGCTTCAATATACAGGTTGCCCAAAGTCACACCAAACCCACTGACATCTCAAAACTCATTACTGGACACTTCATTGCACTCCAGAGAGAAGAAATCCAGCTCCATACACCAGAACATGGACACAAGCTTCCCTAACCAGGAAACCTTGACAAGCCACCCGTCCAACCCCACCCACAGTGAGGAAACTCCACAATGAAGAGAACTCCACAAACAACCAGAATACGGAAAGGCCACCCCAAATACAGCAATATAAACAAGATGAAATGGCAGAGAAATACCCAGTAGGTAAAGGAACAGGATAAATGCCCACCAAACCAAACAAAAGAGGAAGAGATAGGGAATCTACCTGATAAAGAATTCTGAATAATGATAGTAAAAATGATCCAAAATCTTGAAAACAAAATGGAGTTACAGATAAATAGCCGGGACACAAGGATTGAGAAGATGCAAGAAAGGTTTAACAAGGACCTAGAAGAAATAAAAAAGAGTCAATATATAATGAATAATGCAATAAATGAGATCAAAAACACTCTGGAGGGAACCAACAGTAGAATAACGAGGCAGAAGATAGGATAAGTGAGGTAGAAGATAGAATGGTAGAAATAAATGAAACAGAGAGGAAAAAAGAAAAATGAATTAAAGAAATGAGGACCTCAGAGATCTCTGGGACAATGTTAAATGTCCAACATGTGAATCATAGGAGTCCCAGAAGAAGACAAAAAGAAAGACCATGAGAAAATACTTGAGGAGATAATAGTTGAAAACTTCCCTAAAATGGGGAAGGAAATAAGCACCCAAGTCCAAGAAACCCAGAGAGTCCCTAACAGGATAAACCCAAGGCGAAACACCCCAGGACACATATTAATCAAATTAACAAAGATCAAAAACACAAAGAACAAATATTAAAAAGCAGCAAGGGAAAAACAACAAATAACACACAAGGGGATTCCCATAAGGATAACAGCTGATCTTTCAACAGGAACTCTTCAGGCCAGGAGGGAATGACAGGACATACTTAAAGTGATGAAAGAAAATAACCTGCAGCCCAGATTACTATACCCAGCAAGGATCTCATTCAAATATGAAGGAGAAATCAAAAACTTTACAAACAAGCAAAAGCTGAGAGAATTCTGCACCACCAAACCAGCTCTCCAACAGATGCTAAAGGATCTTCTCTAGACAGGAAACACAGAAAGGATGTATAAACTCAAACCCAAAACAATAAAGTAAATGGCAACGGGATCATACTTATCAATAATTACCTTAAATGTAAATGGTTGAATGCCCCAACCAAAAGACAAAGACTGGCTGAATGGATACAAAAATGAGACCCCTATATATGTTCTCTACAAGAGACCCACCTCAAAACAAGGTACACATACAGACTAAAAGTGAAGGGCTGGAAAAAGATATTCCACGCAAATAGAGATCAAAATAAAGCAGGAGTAGCTGTACGCATATCAGATGAAATAGAATTTAAAACAAAGGCTGTGAAAAGAGACAAAGAAGGACACTGAATAATGATCAAAGGATCAATCCAAGAAGAAGAGATAACAATTATATATGCACCCAACATAGGAACACCGCAATATGTAAGAGAAATGCTAACAAGTGTGAAGCAACAGTTAGAACTGGACATGGAACAACAGACTGGTTCCAAATAGGAAAAGGAGTACGTCAAGGCTGTATATTGTCACCCTGCTTATTTAACTTATACACAGAGTACATCATGAGAAACGCTGGGCTGGGGAAGCACAAGCTGGAATCAAGATTGCCAGGAGAAATATCAATAACCTTAGATATGCAGATGACACCACCCTTATGGCAGAAAGTGAAGAGGAACTAAAAAGCCTCTGGATTAAAGTGAAACAGGAGAGTGAAAAAGTTGGCTTAAAGCTCAGAAAACAAAGATCATGCCATCTGGTCCCATCACTTCATGGGGAATAGATGGGGAAACAGTGGAAACAGTGTCAGACTTTATTTTTGGGGGCTCCAAAATCACTGCAGATGGTGATTGCAGCCATGAAATTAAAAGATGCTTACTCCTTGGAAGAAAAGTTATGACCAACCTAGATAGCATATTGAAAAGCAGAGGCATTACTTTGCCAACAAAGGTCCGTCTAGTCAAGGCTATGGTTTTTCCAGTGGTCATGTATGGATGTGAGAGTTGGACTGTGAAGAAAGCTGAGTGCCAAAGAATTGATGCTTTTGAACTGTGGTGTTGGAGAAGGCTCTTGAGAGTCCCTTAGACTGCAAGGAGATCCAACCAGTCCATTCTGAAGGAGATCAGCCCTGGGATTTCTTTGGAGGGAATGATGCTAAAGCTGAAACTCCAGTACTTTGGCCACCTCATGCGAAGAGTTGACTCATTGGAAAAGACTCTGATGCTGGGAGGGATTGGGGGCAGGAGGAGAAGGGGACGACAGAGGATGAGATGGCTGGATGGCATCACTGACTCGATGGAGGTGAGTCTGAGTGAACTCCAGGAGTTGGTGATGGACAGGGAGGCCTGGCATGCTGCGATTCATGGGGTCACAAAGAATTGGACACAACTGAGCAACTGAACTGAACTGAACAAGTATGAAAGGAGAAATTAACAATAACACAATAATAGTGGGAGACTTTAATACCCCACTCACACCTATGGATAGATCAACTAAAAGAAAATTAACAAGGGAACACAAACTTTAAATCATACAATAGACCAGTTAGACCTAATTGATATCTATAGGACATTTCACCTCAAAACAATGAATTTCACCTTTTTCTCAAGCGCACACAGAACCTTCTCCAGGATAGATCACATCCTGGGCTATAAATCTAGCCTTGGTAAATTCAAAAAAATAGAAATCATTCCAAGCATCTTTTCTGACCACAATGCAGTACGATTAGATCTCAATTACAGGAGAAAAACTTAAAAATTCCAACATATGGAGGCTGAACAACACGCTGCTGAATAACCAATGAATATCAGAATATATCAAAAAAGGAATCAAAATATGCATAGAAATGAATGAAAATGAAAACACAACAACGCAAAACCTGTGGGACACTGTAAAAGCAGTGCTAAGGGGAAGGTTCATAGCAATACAGGCATACCTCAAGAAACAAGAAAAAAAATCAAATAAATAACCTAACTCTATACCTAAAACAAGTAGAAAAGGAAGAAATGAAGAACACCAGGGTTAGTAGAAGGAAAGAAATCTTAAAAAATTAGGGCAGAAATAAATGCAGAAGAAACAAAAGAGACCATAGCAAAAATCAGCAAAGCCAAAAACTGGTTCTTTGAGAAGATAAATAAAATTGACAAACCATTAGCTAGATTCATCAAGAAACAAAGGGAGGAAAATCAAATCAATAAAATTAGAAAAGAAAATGGAGAGATCACAACAGACAACACAGAAATACAAAGGATCTTAAGAGACTACTATCAGCAACTATATGCCAATAAAATGAACAACGTGGAAGAAATGGACGAATTCTTAGCAAAGTACAACTTTCCAAAACTGAACCAGGAAGAAATAGAAAATCTTAATAGACCCATCACAAGCACAGAAATTGAAACTGTAATCTGAAATCTTCCTGCAAACAAAAGCCCAGGACCAGATAGCTTCACAGCTGAATTCTACCAAAAATTTAGAGAAGAGCTAACACCTATCCTACTCAAACTCTTCCAGAAAATTGCAGAGGAAGGTAAACTTCCAAACTCATTCTATGAGGCCACCATCACCCTAATACCAAAACCTGACAAAGATGCCACAAAAAAAGAAAACTTCAGGCCAGTATCACTGATGAACATAGATGCAAAAATCCTTAACAAAATTCTAGCAAACAGATTCCAACAACATATTAAAAAGATCATACATACATCATGACCAAGTGGGCTTTATCCCAGGGATGCAAGGATTCTTCAATATCGGCAAATCAGTGTAATACACCACATTAGCAAATTGACAAATAAAAATCATATGATTATCTCAATAGATGCAGAGAAAGCCTTTGACAAAATTCAACATCCATTTATGATAAAAACCCTCCAGAAAGCAGACATAGAAGGAACATACCTCAACATAATAAAAGCTATTTATGACAAACCCTCAGCAAACATTATCCTCAATGGTGAAAAATTGAAAGCATCCCTAAAGTCAGGAACAAAACAAGGGTGCCCCCTCTCACCACTGCTATTCAACATAGTTTTGGAAGTTTTGGCCACAGCAATCAGAGCAGAAAAAGAAATAAAAGGAATCTAGATTGGAAAAGAAGAAGTAAAACTCTCACTGTTTGCAGATGACATGATCATCTACATAGAAAACCCTAAAGACTCCACCAGAAAATTACTAGAGCTAATCAATGAATATAGTAAAGCTGCAGGATATAAAATCAACACACAGAAATCCCTTGCATTCCTATACACTAATAATGAGAAAATAGAGAAATTAAGGAAACAATTCCATTCACCACTGCAATGAAAAGAATAAAATACTTAGGAATATATCTACCTAAACAAACTAAAGACCTATATATAGAAAACTATAAAACACTGGTGAAAGAAATCAAAGAGGACACTAATAGATGGAGAAATATACCATGTTCATGGATTGGAAGAATCAATATAGTGAAAATGAGTATACTACCCAAAGCAATCTATAGATTCAATGCAATCCCTATCAAGCTACCAACCGTATTTTTCATGGAGCTAGAACAAATAATTTCCCAATTTGTATAGAAATACAAAAAGCCTCAAATAGCCAAAGCAGTCTTGAGAAAGAAGAATGGAACTGGAGGAATCAACCTGCCTGACTTCAGGCTCTACTACAAAGCCACAGTTATCAAGACAGTATGGTACTGGCACAAAGACAGAAATATAGATCAATGGAACAAAATAGAAAGCCCAGAGATAAATCCACACACCCATGGACACCTTATCTTTGACAAAGGAGGCAAGAATATACAATGGAAAAAAGACAATCTCTAACAAATGGTGCTGGGAAGATTGGTCAACCACTTGTAAAAGAATGAAACTAGAACACTTTCTATCACCATACACAAAAATAAACTCAAAATGGATTAAAGATCTAAACGTAAGACCAGAAACTGTAAAACTCCTAGAGGAGAACATAGGCAAAACACTCTCCAACATACATCACAGCAGGATCCTCTATGACCCACCTCCCAGAATATTGGAAATAAAAGCAAAAATAAACAAATAGGACCTAATTAAACTTAAAAGCTTCTGCACATCAAAGGAAACTATAAGCAAGGTGAAAAGGCAGCCTTCAGAATGGGAGAAAATAATTGCAAATGAAGCAACTGACAAAGAAGTAATCTCAAAAATATACAAGCAACTCCTGCAGCTCAATTCCAGAAAAATAAACAACCCAATCAAAAGATGGGCCAAAGAACTAAACAGACATTTCTCCAAAGAAGACATACAGATGACTAACAAACACATGAAAAGATGCTCTCATCACTCAGAGAAATGCAAATTAAAACCACAACGAGGTACCATTTCACGCCAGTCAGAATGGCTGCGATCCAAAAGTCTACAAGCAATACATGCTGGAGAGGGTGTGGAGAAAAGGGAACCCTCTTACACTGTTGGTGGGAATGCAAACTAGTACAGCCACTATCAAGAACAGTGTGGAAAAACTGGAAATAGAACTGCCATATGACCCAGCAATCCCACTGCTGGGCATACACACCAAGGAAACCAGAATTGAAAGAGACACGTGTACCCCAATGTTCATTGCAGCACTGTTAGCCAGGACATGGAAGCAACCTAGATGTCCATCAGCGGACGAATGGTTAAGAAAGCTGTGGTACATATACACAATGGAGTATTACTCAGTCATTAAAAAGAATACATTTGAAACAATTCTAATGAGGTGGATGAAACTGGAGCCTATTATACAGAGTGAAGTGAGCCAGAAAAAAAAAACACCAATACAGTATAATAACACATATATATGGAATTTAGAAAGATGGTAATGATAACCCTGTATGTGAAACAGCAAAAGAGACACAGATATGTAGAACAGTCTTTTGGACTCTGTGGGAAAGGGCGAGGGTGGGATGATTTGGGAGAATGGCATTGCAACATGTGTATTATCATATGTGAAACGAATTGCCAGTCCAGGTTTGATGCATGATACAGGGTGCTCAGGGCTGGTGCACTGGGATGACCCAGAGAGATGGGATGGGGATGGAGGTAGGGAGGGGGGTTCAGGATGGGGAACACATGTACATCTGTGGCAGATTCATGTCAATGTATGGCAAAACCAATACAATATTGTAAAGTAAAAAAGAAAAAAGACATTTAGGTTGTCTCATGTACAAAGTTCTCTATTATTCAATAATATATAAATTTGTACATTATCAGAACCCCAATTAATATGTCTCTTTAAAAGAGAAGACTGTAGAAAAGTTTTACTAATGGTTAGCATTTCTTATAGGGTAGAATTTGGAAATTATGTAGAGCAAAGGTTAACAAACTACCTCTGCTGGATCAGATCTAGGCTACCACCTGTTTCATAAAGTTTAATTGGAACACAGCCACGCTACTTCATTTATGTATTATCTATGTCTGTTTCATGCTACAATGGCAGCAATAAGTAGTTTTGACAGAGACCTTGTGGCCTTCAGAACCTAAAATATTTACTACCTGGTTCTTTACAGAAACGTTTACTGACTCCTGATCTAAAGTAAAATTCTGCCTAATGTAATGTACACCCTGTATTCCCCAGTGATTTTCTTTCCCATTACCTTGTGTAACTTCTTGTCTTACCATTCATCTGAATTGTTTTATTAACTCGTTGGTTTTCTTCTTTACTTCATAAGAGCAGGGACTTTGTCTTACTGATTCCTCTTTCTAATGTCTAAAAGTGTAGCACAGTGTAGCTGTCCAACAGATATGTAATAGAAGTTAATTGGTTAACGTTTACTTTTAGTTTCAGACTTGATCTTATTACCCATTGTCATAGAAAATCTTTAATTCTTGCTAGTTCATTCAGTTTCAGCTAGATTACATTCCTTTTTAACTCCAGTAAGAGTGACACCTAATTAGTTCTAGATCTAGATCAGGCCATGCATGCTTCTCTGGTATTTTTTTTTGGCTTATGCCTGAATCCCACAATTTACTGGTATGATAATGCTTTCTTATTTTAGTTAATTATCAGTGTAATTTAGTAATTCATTATTAGCTAATTAGCTTTATAGTTTTGTGTTTGGATTTTCCATGTGGAAAGATACTAGTCTCCCTCTTTAGTAGTTCTTATTGGCAGAACTTATTTTGTGGTTCTTGTTAATTCATGTGGAATATGCCATTAAAGGTATCCATCATGTTATCTTAAACTTAGAGCCAATTAAGGCCAGCGCTATGTAGAAAGTCAAAGGAGAATGATGCAAGAGATACAGGCATTTAAAAAAGCTTTTATTAAAGGCAGAGGTAGAAATATGCAACTGAGGGATGACAAATAGGGATTCATTGGAGCTCAGATATGAAGTGTGTGTGTGTGTGTGTGTGTGTGTGTGTGTGTGTGTGTGTAAACAACAGAACTGAGTTTTTAAAACAGAATGGGGATAAAAGTAGTCTTAAGAGGCAAGCTACCTGTGATAACATCTTCATGTATCATGAAAAAAATGGAGGAAAGGGGGGAAAATTGGAATTATCTTTTGGAAGCTTTGAAAGGGCAGTTAGAAATTCAGCTCACAGTATTTATGAAGTATTTATGCCCACTGTGGAGTTAGGTTCTTCTGGAATACCAAGGAAGTATTAGACCTGGGTCCTGCTCTCAGGATTTTGAAATCTAGTTGGAACTAATGTGCTGTGTACCTGAAAGTTGAGAGAACAATTAAGTTCTATTGTATGTAGAGGCAGGAAGGACAAACCAGAACTTTGGCTCTTGAACTTTCTCTAAGAGCTGCTGCCTCTTTTCTTGGCTTTCCTGGGAAAAGACAAACAAGGTTAAACAATATATCTTCCTTGCTCCATTAACAAAAACAGGAACAAGGTGTGAAGTATAAGATATCATGATTCTGACTTCGCAAACCATAGATCTCATCATTTAATCACCTGGAGTTCTCATTATTTTTAATTAGTATGTATTTATTGAATGCCTGCTCTTATGGGCCATACCCTGTAAGGATTAGTGAGAATATGTCATGGTAAGAAACCATAGAGAATTTAAAATTTACTTGGAAAGGCAAGACTAATATATATGATGTAATTGGAGATTAACAAAATATAGCACTAATTGTATGTCTGTCTCAAAGGACAAAGAGCCTTTGGGAGGAAGTCTGTAAAGGTTTCTGAAGGAGTTGGGACTTTTACTCCACTTAAGAGGTAGATAGTTTAAATTGAGCTGTCATAGTAGAGCCACATAAACAAATTTATTCAGTAGAATTTATGGTGTATCTGCTAGGTATTCTACATTATGCTAGGTGCTGGTACTAAAATGAATAAGAGAAGCTTACATTCTAGAAAGTAGAAAGGAATAAATATGGCCTGTGTAAATACAAGGTAAGATGAGTCTGGCTTGAATTTATTCACTAATACAGACTTACATTAGTGAAGAAGCATTTGCCCATAAAAATTCTCCCCAGCCCTCTTCATTTTTAAAATAAAATTCTATAGAATGTATCATTTAAAAAGTGAAAAAATGGAAAATATTAAAAACTTAACTATCACAAATAACATTTCAGAAGCTCAAGGTGAATGCATTAATAAATGTTTACTTTTTAAAAATGATCACAACTATTAGGTAGAGGAGATCTAAGTTGATGTTTATATCATTAATTGTATTGCAGGCCATATTTCAATAACAGATATACATATTTCCTATATGTGCCATACAGTGAAAATGCCTAAATAATGAATTTCAAACCTGAAAAATATATTCATTGCTGGTTCTAAGAACATTTAGAATATATGTAAGGGATTATCTCTAGAGCATTTTCCAAGCAAATACTTAGTATTCTTTGTAAGAAAAACTTTTATAATCACTTGAGAAAGTTTATAATCACTTGAGAAAGTTGTCAAAGTCTATCAAAAAGACCACTCAGTTACACTATATTTATTTTTGCAGTAACAAACTTTGGCCGAACCATTTGTTTTTAGCATGTACAACAGGAAGCAGCTGTTGCTCTTGCTGTTGTGTACTGAGTTCCTGTGAGGATGTAGAGTGATTCTGCTCTTTTACCTTCTACCAGATTGTTTAGCTGAGCATCAGTGATTACAAAGCATAAAGAATCAAATCTTTGTGATGTTTGCATCATCAAGCTTTATGAGAGCAAGGGCTATATGTGTTTTGGCTGTTGTGGCTACCAGTCCATGCTTGGGAAATCCCCATTAAAGTATGAATATTTGGTATTAAAATGTTTCATAAGTTACTGGCATGTCTTACCATTCACACAAAAGCGAAAGTCTCTTCAATATGTGGTAAGAATTTTCTTTTATTTACATTACATGCATTTAAGCTTATATTCCAGTGCCTGAAAAATAGGTAAGAATATGAACATGTTAAAAAGAACTTTCCAGTTGGTTCTGTGCAGTTACCAGCTAATAGAAATGAACACAAAGATTTTGATTAGCTGTTAGATAGTGTATATGCCAATATTTGTCTAACTCTTTCCTGTCTTCTTTTCCAAGAGGAAATTCAGTCCATTCAGGATGGTCTCAGGGCCAACCTCATGTTTGTTTTCTAACTAATGATCTTTATACAACCACAAGCTTCCATTCTTCTTTATATTTCCTTAAAAATGTGGCCAGATACAAGTGTGAGGGAAGATTGTCACAGACTCTCAAATTAGCATTTTAGAGACTTGAGAATAATATTTACCAAAAATTTAGGTGTTTCAGCTGAAGTTTACATGTAGGATTTTGGGTAAAGTACTTAATTAAAATAGAACTATCCTTTTTTGCTTCCTACAGACATCAAAGTAAAGGAGCAGTCTTTGGAAAATCTAATCAAGTAAGTTCGTATGCTGAGAATGCTTAATTCTATTTTAATTCCATGGACTATAAGTTCTACTTAAATGACATAAGTTCTAAAGATTTTTGAAAATCAGTTTTCAGTAACAGTGCAAAATTTAACACTTTCAATCTTATGAAATGTTAAGCAGTATGATAGAATAGAAATAGCAGTAAATTTCATGGGTTCAGTATTGAGAACAGTGGTTGGCACCTAATAGGCACTCAGTAAATATATGTGGAATGAGTTAATTGAGACTCAGAAAACACGGGTTTGAGTCATGAGTTGGACTCTGGTTATGTGCTCTTGGGAAAGTTACTTCCATTTCTGAGCCGTATTGTCTTCAATTGTATTTTGGGGGAAACAACCCCTTTTTACTTATAGATGCAGTGTCCCATACAATAGCTGCTACCCACATATAACTTAACGAGAGCTTTAAATACATATGACTAATGTAACTGAGGAATGGAATTTATAATTTAGTTTTAATTAATTTAAAACTAATACTCAACTAAGTAACTAGATAACATTTAAGTATATTTAGAACAATTCAATATGTAAATCTACTTTTACAACCATGAATTTTATGATCTGAATACGGATCAAGTATTTCCAGTGAAAATTTAACATTTGAATTAAGATGTGCTAAAATATAGAATACATTCCAGATTTCAAAGACTTAATACAAAAATGATGTATAATAATTTGTATAGGAATAAATGTTGAAATATAACATTCTGGATATATTGGGCTAAATAAATACATTATTAAAATTAATTTTGTCTTTTTTTACTTTTGTTATTGTGGATACTATTGAAAATTTTAAATTCTATTTGTGGCTTGCATTGTATTTCTCTTAGACCTGAGTTACAGAATTGTTTTGAGAGTCAACAAAATAATCTATATGAATTTTTTTGTAAACTGCAAAAGCAGTATTTTGACCATTGAGCACATTTGATAGGCTTTTGAGGCATACGGAAGTAAACATATCTTATCCTCCAAGACTTTGAGATATTTATTGCTGTAGTTTACTTTTCTTAGAGGAAGATATGAAAAGAGGAATATGTGGTTTAAACATGGTAATAAAAATGAACCCTATAAAATCGGATTAGAGTATAGAACAAATTTCTACTTATTTTGAATTATTTTTGCCTAAAGTACCACTTTGAATAAGAGTAAGTAGAGACATTACTTTGCCAACAAATGTCCGTCTGGTCAAGGCTATGGTTTTTCCTGTGGTCATATATGGATGTGAGAGTTGGACTGTGAAGAAGGCTGAGCACCGAAGAATTGATGCTTTTAAACTGTGGTGTTGGAGAAGACTCTTGAGAGTCCCTTGGACTGCAAGGAGATCCAGCCAGTCCATTCTGAAGGAGATCAGCCCTGGGATTTCTTTGGAGGGAATGATGCTGAAGCTGAAACTCCAGTACTTTGGCCACCTCATGCGAAGAGTTGACTCATTGGAAAAGACTCTGATGCTGGGAGGGATTTGGGGCAGGAGGAGAAGGGGACGACAGAAGATGGGATGGCTGGATGGCATCACTGACCAGATGGACATGAGTCTGAGTGAACTCTGGGAGTTGGTGATGGACAGGGAGGCCTGGCATGCTGCGATTCATGGGGTCGCAAAGAGTCAGACACAACTGAGCGACTGAACTGAACTGAACTTTGATTTAAGCATTTATCTTTAAGTTGTTGCACTTATTTCTGCCAACATTTCAGTGAGATGAGAGAGCATTTGAAATAGGACAATGAAGAAAGCTTAAGAAACTAAAGGTAAATGATATACTTAAAGTGAGTAACAAGTGGCAGCTTCAAACAGAACATAGAATGTGGTAATTGAGTATACCTGGGGAAATAATTACATTAAAAATGTATTATGTAATTTCATGGCTAAGAACAGTGGCATCTACTTTTACACTTACAGGGGAAGAAAGATCTATGAACCTCCTCGGTATATGAGTGTCAACCAAGCAGCCCAGCAACTTCTGGAGATTATTCAGAATCAGCGAATACGAGGAGAAGAACCAGGTACTCAGGAATCTTAAAAGGGCTCTCATATTCCCCTCATGCTGCATTGAGATGAGTATGTAACATCTGAAATACACACATGCATTACCAACACCACTGAAGTGAGTCAGTGTGTTTGCGTTCATTTTTTCCTTATCATTTTTTTCATCTTTCCCTTAAATCTCATAGGCTGAAAGTTCTACTGAAAGAAAAGTAATGGATTTCTTTCTAGTAATATTAATATTATTCTAGAAAGTAAGGATTTTTTTTTCAAATTAACTATAAATCAGATTCTATGTAAAATTATAGCTTAGTATAAATATTTTGGTGAAATACAGAACCTCCATTTTAGCCCAAGTCTATAGTGAGCTCTATCCTGCAAAAGTATACTTATTCTTCTTTTTCTCATTCTCAACACTGAGACCAGGTATAGTTGTTTTTTCAGGATAAAGACAAGAGAATTTACCCTTGCATTCTTAATATCTAGACACAGTAGATGTGCTATATAATAAAATGTTCATTGTCAATAGATTTTTATTGAGAGGTTCTTAAATAAATCTGTCATTATATTCTGTTACAAGGTGCTGACTGGCTTTGAACACATATTTCTTGATGGAAAAGATACACAAAGAGATTCTTTAATAACCACTGGCCTCCGTAGGCCTTGTTAAAACCATGAAACATATAACCTGCAGGGGTGCTCTATCCCCATACCTTTGTGCAGAGTTCCTTACATTCCTGCTTGTCCTTGGAGAAGTCATTTGCCCCATTTTGGTCATTTTTCAATCAGGACAGCTTTTCCAACTAAAGAAAATCACAAAAGGGTCTGCTAAAGAGCAGACACACGGGAATGAATAATGAAGTTCACTAATGTATGTTATTTCAAACTTAAAAGCATAAGTAATGTCATAATGTCTTTCTTCAGGGCTATATAGTTTACTAAGTACTTTATATCTATTATCTTAGTCCTTAAACCACCATTTATGAAGCATAGTTTTCCCATAAAAAAGAAGAAACTGAAGGTTTGTCATACAGCTGAATGGTCAAGTACAGACTCAAATCTATGTATTTATCTCATAATCTTCTGTTTTTTCCGGTATATCTTGGTCAATGCGAAAATATCTCAAACATTTTATTTACAGTATAAGCATGTAATAAACACTGTCCACTCAGAACCTAGTTAAAGACAAATGCTATGTGATAGAGTATGGATACAGGTAATTATTCATCAAGTCCTAAAATTTTAAACTAAAGTAAGTCTTTGGAATTCCGAAATGGTAAAGTTAGGAAGTACTACTTTACTTTAAATGTTAGGTAGTACAAATGGAAATGGCAACCCACTCCAGTGTTCTTGCTTGGAGAATCCCAGGGACAGGGGATCCTGGTGGGATGCCGTCTCTGGGGTCACACAGAGTCAGACACGACTGAAGCGACTTAGCAGCAGCAGCAGCAGTGCAAATAATTTAGAAAAGCCTTAGATAAATCAGCAGATAGTATGTCTATAATGAGTGACTAAAGGAGATTTAATATATTTGTGACTTATTTGGGACTTCTTTAAATGTATTTTTGGTACTAGTGTTAGTTTGAGTGGATTCAGGATAATGCATTTACTGAATTGAATGGTGGCATCTTTGTTTTTCTTTTAATAGCAGTCACCGAGGAGACACTCTGTGTTGGCTTAGCCAGGGTTGGAGCCGAGGACCAGAAAATTGCAGCAGGCACTTTGCAGCAAATGTCTACTGTGGACTTGGGAGGACCATTGCATTCCTTGATTATCACTGGAGGCAGCTTGCATCCACTGGAGATGGAGATGCTAAGTCTGTTTACCATACCAGAAAATAGCTCTGAATCCCAAAGCATTGGTGGACTCTGAATACAGGCATTTTCTATTGTGAGATGTTAATTTCAGTCATATATACGCATACACATATTTGTATAACAAATCAAACAGGTCTTTTGGTTTACCTAATAAGTATACATTGAGTGACCAAAAAGAAAGATATTCCAACAGTGCTTGGTTTCCTGTGTCAATGAGTTTTTACCCTGTGATATCATCAGTTGTTGCTGCTATTTTGGCAGTTTTTCAGGATGAACATACGTGGAACAGACCAAATTGGAGAACTTACAGCTAGATAGCCATAGACAGAATCATTTAAAAGCAATGTCTGTTTATGAAACCAGTTTATACAAGATAGAACTTTCTTCTTTAAAAAATCTGATGTCCTGACTGCGAGATACATTGTCCTGACAGCATGTGGTATTAATGCATATAAACAGAGATGAGAAGAATATGTTACCAGCCAACAGTCCCACTTACTTAGGACTCAGCTGAGCACACGCCACAGAATGACATCCTTTTGCTTTGCTTTGTCTTGTTTAGCTGACGTCCTAATTATGTGCCTCATATTCTGCTGTATTTTGGAGGTTATATAATTATTGAATTATAAATGTTCAGCCAGCCATGTACAGTTGCTGTTTGGTTTTAAATAGCATCTTTCACATCCACACTGAAAAGTGGAAAATTTGCTGACTACAAAATAAAATTTTTAAAAATTTAAGCTTGAAGACAACAATAGATTGGTCAAGATTTGTCATATCACTTAACAGTTAATATGCCTCCATATGTATGCAAGTAGCCACATTCTTCTTCCTAGTTGTAAATCACACTCCATTTATTATGTTTCATGACTATGAAGTGTTACACTTTTTGTCAGTTCAAAATAGAAATAGCCTTGCTCCATGGTAGTTTAGTTGGTCTAACTCTGATTTCAGTTGACCCTTGAACAACACAGGTTTGAACTGTGTAGGTCCACAAAATACATACTAAGTACTGCACAGTCTGGTCGGTTGAATCTGCAGTTGGTTGAATCCATGGATATGGAACCACAGATGTTTTCAACTGCATGGAAGGGTCAGTTCCCCTAACTCCTATATTGTTCAAGGTCAGTCAACTCTGTTTCCATGGCCTAATCAGTTTATCTGACCTCTTTGCTCAATAGATTCACTAAAAGTTGAGCAACTACTTCCCTCTTTTCTGGGAGCAACAATTAATAGGAGATTATTTTGAGTTAATTCATTTGAGATAAAAGATATTTTAATATATGTGAACCATTCTACTTTCAATCTGTCAGATGCAAAATAAGAGAGACCCAAGGACATTTAAGTAACAGTTCTGTATTTTTTTTTCTAAAGCATTAAATTAAACAGTGAAGAATTATAAAATGAAGGACTTCTGATTTGGGTAGTGGTGGAATAGCTTGTAATGTACAAACTCTCCCAATGATAAACTCTGGGAAAATATAATAAATAACTGTCTAAAGGCACCAAGGAGTGACCAGAAGTAGTAAGAGAACTATAGTTACATGATTTTTCCCTCAGGGAATTTACCAGTCAGTCTAGTCAGTGGGAGGCTAGAATGGAAGAGAAAGTTTCAGTCTTAATGACTTGAGTTGTTGGAATTGGCTGCTGCTGGAGGAGCTGTATACTGAAGGAGAAAATTCTAGAAATGAAGGTGGCACGGAGGGAGGAGACTTCTAATCTGCATGATTTCCTCTTAAATCTTTGGCTAACTCTGGCATTGTGCGTGTGCAGGGAAGACTCCAGTGAACCTGGTGGAAAGCTGTAGCTGAGAGGCTGAAAAAGCTGAGCAGAGATTGTTGCTCTCTGTTGCAAGAGAACTCAAAAGAGTTTGAATCCCAACAAGTTAGAAAGCTTGTACCTTAGACTTTGCATCAAATCCCTAGAATGGTTGTATATTAGCAGTAAAGGCTGTGCCTAGGGCTAAGGATTTGTGCTAAAACTAAAGACAGAATCTTTAACATAATGTGAAATCAAGCCTCCATAAAATCAAAGTGACTAGCCAATAATTACCTGCCTGCTAGAACAAAGCTTATCACTTCCAGAGCATAATAACAAAATGAATCAATCTATCAACAATGCCTCGAATGCTATAAAATATTATGAGGCATGCAATGAAATAGGAAAATATGACTTAAGGTCAAAAAGAGAAAAACACAGTAAAAAGAGATCCTACCAACCCAGATATTGGAATTAGCCAACAAGGATTTCAAAGCAGCTCAGAACTGTGTTCAAGTATGAAAAGGAAAAGTGGTTGTAGTGAATTAATGTAAATGAGTACTCTTAGCAGAGTAATGGAAACAAAGAGAAAACCCCAAATGGTTGAAGTTAACAACAGAGTGCAGATGATGAATAGAAATTTTCTGAGGAAAAAAGGTTGGAGGGAAGAATAAAAGAGCACAGAGCCTCAATGCCATGTGAGGCAGTATCAAGCAATTAAACATACATGTGATTGGGTCCTCAGAAGCAGAACAGAAAACAAATAGGACAGAAAAATACAAATAAAACAATCTTCATGAAAGCAGAATTAGTCACCAGCAGACGCACACTACAAGGAAAGCTGAGGGAGGTGTTTTGGGTTGAAGGTAAATGACATCAGCTGAAAGGAAGGAAATAATAAAATGTAAGTATAAATGACTATCAGATTTTCTTTGCTTTATGTTTTTAAAAGCTATTGGGCTTTCCTGATAGTCCAGGTTCGATGCACGATACTGGATGCTTGGGGCTGGTGCACTGGGACGACCCAGAGGGATGGAATGGGGAGGGAGGAGGGAGGAGGGCTCAGGATGGGGAACACATGTATACCTGTGGCGGATTCATTTTGATATTTGGCAAATCTAATACAGTTATGTAAAGTTTAAAAATTAAATAAAATTTAAAAAAAAAAAAAAAAAAAGCTATTGGGCTTTCCTGATAGTTCAGTTGGTAAAGAATCTGCCTGCAGTGCAGGAGATCCCAGTTCGATTCCTGGCTTGGGAAGAGCTAGTATTCTTGGGCTTCCCTGGTGGCTCAGCTGGTAAAGAATCCGCCTGCAATGTGGGAGTCCTGGGTTCAATCCCTGGGTTGGGAAGATCCCCTGGAGAAGGGAATGGCTACCCACTCCAGTATCCTGGCTTGGAGAAGTCCATGAACTGTATAGTCCATGGGGTTGCAAAGAGTAGGACACGACTGAGCGACTTTCACTTTTAAAAGACAACTGACAATTTAATATAGTATTGTGGCGTGTATTTAGCTATAAAATATGTGCAAACAATAACACAAGTTGCAGGGGGAAAGGGAATTATACAGTTGCAGGATTATTACATTTTATTTGAAGTAGTAGAATAATAATTGTAGGTAGACTGTGTTAACAGAGAAGGCAATGGCACCCCACTCCAGTACTCTTGCCTGGAAAATCCCATGGATGGAGGAGCCTGGTGTGCTGCCGTCTATGGGGTCGCACAGAGTCAGACACAACAGCGGCTTCACTTTTCACTTTCATGCATTGGAGAAAGAAATGGCAACCCACTCCAGTGTTCTTGCCTGGAGAATCCCAGGGACGGGGGAGCCTGGTGGGCTGCCGTCTTTGGGGTCACACAGAGTCGGACATGACTGAAGCAACTTAGCAGCAGTAGCAGCAGCAGACTGTGTTAAGGATATATATTGTAATCCTTTGGCAACTACTACCAAAAAAAAAAAAAAAAAAAACCACACACACACACTTGGCAGAAGTTAAAAAAAATGAGTAGAATTAAATACTGAAAGACATATAATTAAACAAAAGAGGACAGGAAAGGAGGAAATAAACATTAAAAAACATAAGACAAAGAACAAACAAATAGTGGAATGGAAGACTTAAATCCAGCCAAACCAATAATTGCTTATTGGTATCACAGTTGTAAATTAAGTAGTCCGACCAAAAGGACTAGTTTTTTTTTCAAAGGCTTAACTATATGTTGTCTACAAGAGTTAAACTTTATATATAAAGACTCTGGATGAAAGTAGAAGAATAGGGAAAAAATAAACAATACAAAGAGTAAGCATAAGAAAACAAGTGGCTGTATCAGCATAAGACAAAATAGACTTAAAAAGAAGGAGTATACTCAAGAGATACTTTCATAAAGAAAAGGGGCAGTTCATAAAGAAGACAATCCTGCATGTGTATGCATTGAATACCAGCTTGAAAATACATAAGGCAAAAATTGGCAAAACTGAATGAAGATGCAGACAAATCCACAATCAAAGTTGGGGATTTTAACAACCTTCTCTCAGCAACTGATAGAAGTAAACAATATCAGTAAAAGTATTGATTTGAACAAACCAACCATTTAGGTCAAATTGTTAGGTCACTACAGTCAACAGTGGTAGAATAGATATTTTCAAGCACACATGAAACACTTATGAAAGTAAACCGTAAGCTTGGCTATTGACCACACTGAAATTAAATAAAAATTGCTGGCAAAAAAAAAAAAAAGATATCTATAAAAGTCCCAAAATTTGGAGATAAAAGAATGTATTTCTGAGTAAAAACATAAAATGTGAAAATTTGTGGGATTCAGATAAAGTAGTATTTAGAAATTTACTGCTTTAGAAAAGAAGAAAGTTTTAAAATCAGTGATCCAATTCTGGAAAAGCAGAGTGTATTAAATTTTAAGTAATTAGAAGGAAGCATCCTGGAATGCAAAATCAAGTGAGCCTTAGGAAACATTACTACGAACAAAGCTAGTGAAGGTGATGGGATTCCTGTTGAGCTATTTGAAATCCTAAAAGACGATGAGCTGAAAGTGCTGCACTCAGTATGCCAGCAAATTTGGAAAACTCAGCAGTGGCCACAGGACTGGAAAAGGTCAGTTTTCATTCCAATCCCAAAGGCAATGCCAAAGAATGCTCAAACTACCGCACAATTGCACTCATCTCACACACTAGCAAAGTAATGCTCAAAATTCTCCAAGCCAGGCTTCAACAGTATGTGAACTGTGAAATTCCACATGTTCAAGCTGGATTTAGAAAAGAGAGAGGAACCAGAGATCAAATTGCCAATATCTGCTGGATCATCGAAAAAGCATGAGAGTTTCAGGAAAACATCTGCTTTATTGAGTACACCAAAGCCTTTGACTGTATGAATCACAACAAACTGTGGAATATTCTTAAAGAACTGGGAATACCAGACCCCTGACCTGCCTCCTGAGAAATCTGTATTCAGGTCAAGAAGCAACAGTTACAACTGGACATAGAACAGCAGACTGGTTCCAAATCGGGAAAGGAGTATGTCAAGGCTGTATATTGTCACCCTGCTTATTTAACTTACATGCAGAGTACATCATGTGAAATGCCAGGCTGGATGAAGCACAAGCTGGAATCAAGATTTCCGGGAGAAATATCAATAACCTCAGATACTCAGATGACCCCACTCTTGTGGCAGAAAGCGAAGAAGAACTAAAGAGCCTCTTGATTAAAGTGAAAGAAGAGAGTGAAAAAGTTGGCCTAAAACTCAACATTAAGAAAACTAAGATCATGGCATCCAGTCCCATCACTTCATGGCAAATAGATAGGGAAACAGTGGAAACAGTGAGAGACTATATCTTTGGGCTTCAAAATCACTGCAGGTGATGACTGCAGCCATGAAATTAAAAGACACGTGTTCCTTGGAAGAAAAGCTATGACCAACTTAGCATATTAAAAAGCAAAGACATCACTTTACCAACAAAGGTCCATCTAGTCAAAGCTATGGTTTTTCCAGTAGTCATGTATGGATATGAGAGTTGGACCATAAAGAAAGCTGAGTGCCGAAGAATTGATGCTTTTGCACTGTGGTGTTGGAGAAGACTCTTGAGAGTCCCTTGGACTGCAAGGAGATCCATCCTAAAGGAAGTCAGTCCTAAATATTCATTCAAAGGGCTGATGCTGCAGCTGAAACTCCAATACTTTGGCCACCTGATGTGAAGAACTGACTCACTGGAAAAGACCCTGATGCTGAGAAAGATTGAAGGCAGGAGGAGAAGGGAATGACAGAGGATGAGATGGTTGGGTGGCATCACTGACTCGATGGACATGAGTTTGAGTATGCTCCAGGAGTTGGTGATGGACAGGGAAGCCTGTCATGCATGGGGTCACAAAGAGTCAGACACAACTGAGCGACTGAACTGACTGAGAAGGAAGCAAATACTTCACATAAGATCAGAAACTGGTAAAATAGAAAATGGACAAATAGTAAAGAAAAGCCAATAGAATGTCAAAAATATTAAGGGCTAATAGTAAAAGTTGCCAGGGGATGTAATAACTGAAAATCTCATTATTGGTAGGTATATAAATTGGCACAACTACTTTGGAAACTAATTAGCAGTTTCTTATAAATTAAACATACAACTGCCCCATGAACTTTCAAAACCAGTCCTATGTATTTACTGAAAAGAAATGAAAACCTACTGACAAAAATAGTCCATGAATGTTTATAACTTTGTATCTTTATTCATTCATAGCCCCAAACTGGAACCAAGCATGTGTCCTTTACAGGACAATGGACTTAAAAATTGTAGTATGTTTTGCAATGGAATATTACTTTACCGTAAAACAGAATGAACCACTGCTGACACAAAAAACCTGAGTGAATTTTAAAAACAGGTGAAAGAAACCAGACATAAAAGGGTACACTTCCATTTCTATGAATTATAGCAACAGGCAAAACAGTGCTTGAAAAGAAAACAGTTGTTATGGAGAGCGTAAGAGTGACTAGAATAAGAGAGAGAGTGAAGAGTGACGAGTGACTAGGAGACAGAAAGGCACTGTGGTCATGGAAAGGTTCTGTATCTTGATGTGGTATTGATTGTATGCATATAAATATTTACCAAAATTCATTAAGTTGTATAAATTCAGGATCTGTGCATTTTTCTGTTAGGTTTTCCAGATAAAATAGGGTTATGCATTTAAGCTGAATTTCAGATCAACAACTTTTTAAAATACGTTTATGTTCCATTCAGTATTTGGGACACTTAAGAAAATATTTATTTGAAATTGAATTGAGTGCCTGTGTTTTTATTTGCTCAATTTGCCAAATCTAATCTTTATGTAATTTAACCTCAATAAATGAAACTGTAAAATGAAAAATGTGCACTATTCATGAAATAGTTTAATGCTATTTTAAACTATTATACAGTGAAACTGCTTTCATAATCTAGACACAGACTAGTTCTAACTCGCACAAAATCGCCTTCACCCTGTCCCTTTATGTTCGCCCCTTCTACCCACCTATAATGCCTGGCAACCATTGATCTGATCTTTCTCTGTAGTTCTGTCCTTTTGAGAATATCATGTAAATGAGACTGGCTTCTTTCAATAAAATGCTGTTTAAGATGCATCCAAGTTATTGTTATGTGTCAGAAGTTCATTTTTTTTAATTGCTAAGTAGTAGTCTCATATAGACACAATATTCTTTATCCATTAACTATTTGAAAGAGATTTGGGTTTTTTTCAATTTTTAGCAGTTATACATATAGTTGTTAAAATAGTCACATACTGTTACTTGTATGAATGTAATTTTTATTTCTCTAGAATAGACACCCAGCAGTGCAATTGCTGCATCATATGATAAATGTACATTTAAGTTTATAAAAAACTGCCAAAATGATTTCCAGAGTGCCTATGTCATTTTGCTTTCTTGCAAGCAATGTGAGTTCCCATTGCTGTGTATCTTTGTCAGCACTTCATATTGACAGTTTTTTTATTTTAGCTCTTCTGATAGGTGTGTTGTGGTATATCATCATAATTTTAATTTGCATTTTCCTGGTGACTAATAATGTTGAACATCTTTTCATGTATTTATTTACCATTTTTATACCCTGCTTAATGAAACATCTGTTCATGCCTTCTGCCCATTTTTAATTTGAATTTTCTTATGGTTAAATTTTGATTATTCTTTATCTATTTTGGATATAGAGCTTCCCAGGTGGCACTAGTGGTAAAGAACCTGCCTGCCAACGCAGGAAACGTAAGAGACACAGATTCGATCCCTGGGTCAGGAAGATCCCCTGGAGGAGGGCATGGTAACCCACGCTAGCATTCTTGCCTGGGAAATTTCATGGACAGAGGAACCTGGCAGTCTGCAGTCCATAGGGTCGCGAAGAATCGGGCATGACTGAAGCGACTTAGCACACATACCTACTGGATATAAGTTCTTTGTCAGATTGTGATTTGTAAATATTTTCTCCTAATCTGTAGCTTGTCCTTTTATTTCCTTAACTATGTCTTTGCAAAGCACAAGTTTTTCATTTTGATGAAATCCAGTTTATTAACTTTTTCTTAATCATGTTTCTGTTACACTGTATGAGAACCAATAAGCAAACTCAAGGACATGTAGATTTTATCCTATGTTTTCTTCTAAAATTTTTTACAGTTTTGTAGTTTACACTTATCTGTAGTATATTTTGTTAATTTTTATCTGAAGTGTGAGTTTTAGATGAAAGTTGTTGTTTTTTTTTTGCATGGAGATATTCAATTGCTTCAACACCGTTTGTTTAAAAAGACTGTCATTATTGAACTGTTTCTGTGCTGTTGTCAAAATCCGTTTGCCATAATTGTGCTGACTGTATTTGTGTGGATCTATTTCTGAACCCTTTGCTATTCTGTCGGTCTATGTCTCTCTCCCTTCTGTACTAGCACACTGTCTTGATTTCTTTAGCTTTATGGTAAATCTTAAAAGCAGCTAGTGTAATTCCTCTAGTTTTCTCTTTTTTCAAAATTGTATCTAGTTTAGTTCCTTTGCCTTTTTATATGAATGTCAGAATGAACTTAACATTTATGTAAAGCTTGTGAATTTTGATTGTAATTATCTGATCATGTTGCATTTCATGTAGATATTTTAGCATTTATCCTTTGGGCGTTTGCTTAGCTTCCTGTATCTTAGCTTTATGTCACCAAATTTGGGAAGTTACCAGCTATTGTTTCTTCAAATATTTTTTTCAGCACTTCTGCTTCATCATTCTATGTCGAGTCCTCTCCTTCTGGGCATCTGATAACAAAAGTGTTAAGACATTTCTTATTGTCCCACAGGTCTCTGAGCTCTGTTTATTTTATTTTTTTTCCAATCTATTTTCTCTGTTATTTAGTATGGATCATTTTTATTGATATGTTTTCAAGTTCACTGACTTCTCTGTCTTCTCCATTCTGCTGTTGACTTGATTTTAATTTTGGATCCTGTTTTAAAATTTCCATTTGGTTGTTTTTATATCTTCAGTTTACTGTTTTAACTTTTGTTGCAAGATAAGTGATTGCTTGTTCAAGCATTTTTGTAATAGTTGCTTTAAAGTCTTTGTCCAATAATTCCAACTTTGGTATCATCTCAGCCGTGGTATCTGTTGATTGTTTTTCAACTGGAAGTTGAAATTTTCATGGCACTTTGCCAATTTGGATTGTAGCTTGAACATGTTGAATATTATGAGATTCTGGTTCTTGTTTAGATTCTGTGGTTTGTGTTTTAGCAGGCAATGAGCCTGGTTAGGTGCAGGATGCAATTACTAGTCTACCTTCTATGGGCTGAGGTTCCAGTGTCAGTTGGGTTTTCAAGGACTGCAGTTCTTTTTTGATCTATCTCAAGTTTATGTGACCCAGGCTGGGACCTAGACAGTTGGATATTTAGTCTTTTGGTATGCCAGGTAGGAAGGATCAGATACAAGCCTTACTGACTTGAGTGTGAAACTTGGGGTTGATCATTGACTTTTCCAAGTTGCTTTCCTGAGCTTCTCTTCATGATCTCGCTACTTCCTGGTTCCCTAGGGTTTTTTTTTTTTTTTTTTTTTTGCGCTCGTTCAGAAACTTGGAGTTCTGTTTATTCTGTTGCTCTGTGACTCTTTCATGATTGGGCTTACATTCTGACCCATGTGCAGAGGTGGACAGAGGAAAAAAGCCACAGGGAGATACACTACCCTTTTGAAATCATAACTCAAATAGAAAAATTCTTCTCTCAGTTGTCATTCTTGTGGGTTTCCTTAGTTGGTGGCCACCACTACCAGATTGTTTTTGGAAGCCAACGGGAAGTCTTTGCTCTGATTTAACTACAAATGTAGTGACTTTGTCTTGTTTTGAAGCTCTGAGGAAATCAATATGAACTGTGTACAAATTATTGCTCAAGGGGAAGTAGTATGATGCACATACAGGACAGATAACCCCTGTGAACTTGAACAACAATCTGATCTAACAATGCTTAGAGTAGAAAAACACCCTAATGGCTAATCAGACAGACCTTATTATTATTATTATAGTTTTAGAAGCAGTTGCAATGTTTTCAAAAGTCCAGGTCAAATGGCAGGGTTCTAATTGCACTGAAACTGTACCTATGCTTTCCTGATTTTCCTAAAGTCAGGAAATATTTTGGGGAATGCTTTTGTTTTCATATTATTTTGTTTTTCTTCTGGCTTTAGCAGTGACTGCCCTACAAAGAATACAGTTCACTTTGCCAATCCATATAGTTCTATTTTTCAAAGAGGTGCTAAACTTCATATTAAAAGCATAATTCATCCATTTTTTCAATAAATTTTGATTGCTTAAACTGTGCCAGAGTATTGTCATACTATTATACCAACTGCTGTTGGTTATAGGACTTTATTAAAGCCTGAACTTCATGGTAAATTATCTTTAAAGTGTAGAAGTAGAGCTGGATTAGCTGACAGAGTATTTGAATGAGCTAGAATCCTATTAAAATGGTGTTGTCTTTTTCTCTTTTTCATGCAGAATGAAAAATAGTAAATTACTGTCATTCTGTCTAATCTGTTAAACCTGCTTGCCTCTTCTCCCTTTCTTTGCTGTTTCTTTGGTCTAGAGTAATGCAAAGTTTGCTTATTCCATATCATGAGTAATGAGATTGAATAAGGAGGGAAAGAAAAGCATTACAAGTTGCTGAAATTATTCAGAGGAATTTGTATTTGATGAGCATTTAAGACAACCACTCAAGATTCTTGAGCTGAAGGAATTAAAAGTGGAAACTGGGTAGCTTACTTCATTAGTATAACACAAGTTGGCTTCTGGGGGAAGGAAGCAAAAACTCAAAAGATTGGGTAATGAACTGTTATAGTAAATAATTTGCCTAAACATGTATGTAAACAGAAAGGGCTGCTCTAATGGGCTGTTGACAGACCACTGTAGACTTCCCTTAGGCCAGAGGCTGATTCCAGAGAGCACAGGAAAAGCGGGGCAGGGCATCCCTGGCAGGTGCTTCAGCTCTAGGAGGTCAAAGTCCACTATGCAAAAGGGCCAGCAGAAGGTAGTCAGGAAACCAGGATAGGGGAAATGTTTGAAAAGAACTTAGATAGGAGTCTGATTCAGCAGAAATTCCGTGTACTTCCTGGCTAAGGCCAGAATTGTTTTTGTGGTGTGTTCAGAGTGTTTGTGCATGTGTGCTGAAATGCAGGTGGCTAGAGTCGGACACGGAGAAGGCAATGGCACCCCACTCCAGTACTCTTGCCTGGAAAATCCCATGGACGGAGGAGCCTGGTAGGCTGCAGTCCATGGGGTCGCTAAGAGTTGGACGTGACTGAGCAACTTCATTTTCACTTTTCACTTTCATTCCTTGGAGAAGGAAATGGCAACCCACTCCAGTGTTGTTGCCTGGAGAATCCCAGGGACGGGGGAACCTGGTGGGCTGCTGTCTAAGGGGTCGCACA
Source organism: Bubalus kerabau (assembly GCF_029407905.1). Classification (NCBI taxonomy): domain Eukaryota; kingdom Metazoa; phylum Chordata; class Mammalia; order Artiodactyla; family Bovidae; genus Bubalus; species Bubalus kerabau. The sequence continues at coordinate 43,160,683 of NC_073629.1, forward strand.
GAGTCAGACACGACTGAAGTGACTCAGCAGCAGCAGAGTCGGACACTGAATAGGAGAGAAGTCAGACAATTCCACATTGTGACTGCACACAGCAATGAAGTACTAGACAGGGCAGTGGGAATGGAAAGGTGAGTTTAAAAGATTTCCAATAAATGAGGAGGACTTTTTGATAGGGGATTCAGGATATGGGAGGTGGCAAAGGCAATATTTACATTTCTAAGAATTCTTTAAGGAATTCTGAACAGAAATGGTAGTTGAAGAGATTTGAGTGGGAAAAGTAAAATTAGAGATGCTGGTAGTTCTGCCATGGCGTGACAAGAAGTAAGCCACTGATGGCTTCTGATTAACTCTACAAACTAGGGAGGAGAGAAGCCATATTACTAAGCGCCACAGAAATGGTTAGAGAGCAAGCAGAAGTGCATGTAGACACATGTGAGATACTTGACAACACACACACTGAGAATAAAGCCCTCACTGTACAGCACAGATTGATGGTAAGGAAGAGACTGCTTGGATAAGAGTATGTTTGAGAAGATAGGATGAGTGGGATGTGGGGTTTTGCGAAGTTAGTTTAAAAAAGAATTTCTTCTGATTAGAGGGAAAAATTTGGAAGGATAATGGTCAGATGTTTTTGGTCTTCATTTCCTGTAGGCTGAGATGATAGAGAACAAGGTGAGAAAATAATTTGAGGTTAAATATCTGGAGATACTTTGAGACTTGTTTATGAGGTAAAATAATGAGTAGGAGGATTTACAGTGAGGATCTTCTGTGTCAAGACATTTCCAAGTCTCCTGCTATCTCCTCTCTCCTGATCAGTTTTGCTGTCCCTGGGCCCTGAGAATCATTCTTTGCCTTACATTCCCTAAGTCCTCCAGAATCTGTTCCAGTAACTTAAATTCACAGTGGTCTTTTCAGTTCATCAAACTAATAGACAATTCAGGTTGTTGTTGTTGTTGTTGTTCAGTCACTCAGGTGTGTCCAACTCTTTGCAACCCCTTGGACTGCAGCACACCAGGCTTCCCTGTCCTTCATCTCTCAGAATTTGCTCAAACTCATGTCCATTGAGTTGATGATGCCAAGCAACCATGTCATCCTCTGTTGCCCCCTTCTCCTCCTGCCCTCAATCTTTCCCAGCATCAGGGTCTTTTCCAATGAGTCAACTCCACATCAGGTGGCCAAAGTATTGGAGCTTCATCAAATGAACAGACAATTCAGGTAAAGAATTTTTAACAGAAATTTTATTGGAAGAATTTTGATAACAATCATTTATTATTCTTTTTAAATATATCTGAGGTTAAACAAAATACATGAATGTCTTCAAGTAGAAAAAAGTGAAATACACATTTGGAATTTGTTGTTCTTAGGCAAATGATAATTGCTCACTCTAGTATATTCAAACCAAATTACAATATAGTCTTTGACATTCCAACCTAGCCTTGTGCTCAAATGTTTATTTAGAAATGTTTTGATGATGTACTCTTCACCAAAGGAATCAAACCCAAATCAAACTTGGCCATATGTTTAAACCATTAAAGACAGGGAGGTAAAGTGTTGTAGGGGTATTTAAAATATACCAAGAAGGGATTTGGCAGCTTTTCATTCACAGTATTTCTGATATAGAAGACTCATTCTGTTTGTTGATCAGACTCACAAATGTTGGGGCAAAATATCACTTGGGCAGATATATCACTAAATTTGTTGCTGTTAGAGGAAGCGATGAGACTACACAACAAGCTCTTGACAGGATATGTCTAGTTCAAAACAGAATACTGAGTCTAACTGACATATGATACATAAAATTCAAATACATTCAAAACAAAGATTTTTAAGAGAAGTTTTACATTGGCAGCAGTAATGAAAAGAAACAGAAAATAAGAAACAGAAGCTCTACTAATTAGTATTTAGAGGGGCAAAAGAAGATATAAACTACCTTAGGAATATTTAAATCAGTTAATGAATACATGTAGTGTTGCTTTTATAGAAGCACTTTGTAGACAGACCTTTGAAAGAGTTTTGGATGAAAATGCATCTGGGATAAATGAAATAGAATGTTATACACAGGCCCTTAAAGTGTTGGATAATAGGAATATGGCAATTTCCTATAAAAAGAGAGACTGTGGTTTCTCATTCAAAATACACCAAATATAAAAACTCAGGTGATCCAGGTTCCACTGTCCCAGTTCTACCAAATTGCTGTCCTAACACAGCTTGCAAAATGGAAAACATCTCTGTATTCCCACTGTTCCTGTATTAAAATGAAGGAGTAGCTTACAGGGTGACTTAAAAAAAAAAAAAATGGCCATAGTGAATATAAAGTCACTTATCTGTGCAAAAATGCCAAAGAAAAGTTAAGACGTCTTCTGTAATAAACAGTAAATTACTGGTTTTACCTTACTTGTGTATCCACTGCTGACTACAATAGTTACTCACTGGTTAACCAAACGTTTACTGAGCATGTAAGTGTAAATTCATGCTAAATTTGCTGATAATAGCATGTATGAGACAAAGACATTCATTTTTTTACAGACTTTCCACCATGATCAGTTACAAATATTAAAATTTTCAAGGCCATGGGAAGAGTTCACAGTTAAATATTAAGTTTAAGCATAGATTAATACTAATTATGAAATATATTTCATCCTTTTGAAGAGCTATAAAGTCTATAAAATGTAATGTAAATCAAATTGTACACATCCCTCGCATGCAGTGCAAAATCATCTGTACTTCTTAGAAGACAACTTCCTACCAATTAATTTAATGTCTCTTGGCCAGGAGGTGTTCCTCTTCACTCACACTGGCACTGACACTTGAGTCAGTCCCTTTTAAGCAGTTAACTCTGTATCAAGAAAACATTTTACATTTTTCAAAAAAATGGTCTCAAAAGTGCTTAAAGGACCTCTGATTGTTCATTTTAGTCTGCAGAGTTTAAGTTAAATGGCAAAGGTAGTAAGCGTAGGAAAGGATCCAAAGAAGGAATGAGTCTAAACAAACGTTATGTGCTGTGCTTAGTCGCTCAGTCATGTCCAACTCTTTGCGGCCCCGTGGGTTGTAGCCCACCAGGCTCCTCTGTCCATGAGATTTCCCAGGCGAAAATGCTGGAGTGGGTTGCCATTTCCTTCCCCAGGGATCAAACCTGCGTCTCCTGCTTGGCAGGCGGATTTTTTACCACTGAGCCAGCTGGGAAGCCTCATGATTGTATGGGAGAGTGTATTTACGTCTGATATAACTTCCTGGGTCTTTAAGTCACTATAGAATGACAAAAACCAGAGCAGTTGTCACCAGAAAGCACTTGATCTAGAACCAGTACCTACTACTGGCCATTCCCCAGTCAGTTCATTTACATTCTCTCAAAACAGCTTCCTCATCTGTAAAATGGAGTTATGAATTTCTTCCTCATAAGCATATTTGGAGAATCAGAAGATAAAATACATTTGAAAAAGATCTATCGCTCAAAATCATGCAACATTCTTTTTTTTTTAAATGAAAAGATAAGGATTTTACATGAGATAACATGAAAGAGGCCATACAAAGAGCCTGATACATAAATACTTAATAAAAGGGTGTTCTTTCTGTATAATTTGTAGTTAGGAAATGGTGAAACATAAACCAAAGACACCCTCATCAAAGACACATTGATTTATAGTAAATAAAACTATACTTATCTGCAAATACTTTTTTGACATAATTTTTCATTGTCTTGATTCTGTGGTAGAGATCTAGATCATGAAGACTTTTGGGGGATCATGTCTTCAAACAATCTTCTCTGAATAAAACTTTAATTGAATGTTCTTCAAAGAATAAAATCATTTCCTTTTTTTTGCCAAAGTTCTTGTGAATTGAAAAATAATTTGTTTTGAAGACAGTGACAAAAAGAAAAACAAAGTTTTAACTTTCTCAAGGTAATGCTTTTAATGAAGAGTTGAACGTTGCAATTTAGCATTTGGGATTCTCTATCTGCTAAGTCACTTCAGTCGTGTTCGACTCTGTGCGACCCCATAGACGGCAGCCCACCAGGCTCCCCCGTCCCTGGGGATTCTCCAGGCAAGAACACTGGAATGGGTTGCCATTTCCTTCTCCAATGCATGAATGTGAAAAGTGAAAGTGAAGTCACTCAGTCGTGTCTGACTCTTCACGACCCCAGGGACTGCAGCCTACCAGGCTCTTCCGTCCGTGGGATTTTCCAGGCAAGAGTACTGGAGTGGGATGCCTTTGCCTTCTCCGGGGATTCTCTATAAGACTTCAAAATTCTACCCTGTTAAAATTTTTGTTTTGTTCTATACAACATTTAATGCCCAATTTTGTGTGGCTCTGAGAATAATGTTAAGAATTCAAGATCTCTCCAGTGGCTGAAAATTTAAAGTAATGTAAGAATGAAATGATATGACCTGTGAATTAGCCTGGTTTCTAAAAAGCATCAATTCACAGAACATAAACAAAATAAACTAATCAGGCCTTAAATTGGATTTAGTCTTGAGCAATAAACAGAAAAATTTACTCACAAGTTAAAAGTATCCAATGGAGAGATGTCACTATTTAAAAAAAAAAAATCAGGAACTGGTTACACAAGAGTAGAAAAGTAAAAAAGAGTAAAAAATTAATTATATCTTTCATACAGAATACTATGGAAATAATATTCTAAACCTCATAATTTGCTATGAAAAATAAGACAGTAAAACTACATTTATAAAGTGCCTTAATGTACCAAAAATGGAGGTCAGATGTCTTTTTTTTTAAAAATGCTTCTTTATCACATTTACATAAAGGCAAATATTATTACACTGGAGACACAGCACAGAAGAGTAGAAAGAACTCTTGACTTGGAGTCAGAAAACCTGGATTCTGGTCTTGACTTTGCCACTATAATTATCTCTGTGACCTTGAGCAAATGACAGCATTTCTGGGCTTCAGTTTTCTCATCTGTAAAATGAGAGGTAGAACAAGACTGCTTCTACGGACAGTCTCCTTGGATGTAAAATTCTAAAATTCTATGTTCAGCGATGAATTATTTTTATTCTTAAGTCCCAGAATTATGTAAGAGGATGCTACCATATCAATAATATCTATTAAACTGATTATTCTGTAGGAGGTTAAAAAAATTATAGAACTCTGATCAACTGCATCTGGAGTCAGTGATTTGGCTGTTTAACAAAGGTGCACAAAAGTCACAGTATTTTGGCTACTGGTGTACACAAACAGGCTTTGAAGAATGCTGGAGCATTCCAGGTATACAGGAAATGCCAGTTCCATCTGTTTCCACTTCCTCATGTCTCTGCAGAAGAGGCTGTGGGGATGTATGAGGAACACTGAGCTACAGAAAAACTAGACGCTGTCATTCAACAAAGCACACAAGCAGCCCGCAAAATAAAGGAGCTGTGAGTAGGGTAAGCCCTTCATCTCGATCAATATATTCTTAGATGCAAAAACACAAAACTAGTTTAGGTATATTTCTATTTGGGGAAGTTTACTTGGCAAGGTAAACATTCCCTGAACAATACAAATTTGTTCTCCAGAGTATATTTTGGTTCTTAAAATATTAGCAGAATTATATCTCAGATTTTTCCCCCCAAATTAGCCCAACATTAGAACCCCCAATAGGGACATTCTAAATGTATTTTATAAGAATAGTCAAGTAGTATTTCTCAGTGAAATTATCTACTTTAGCAATACATGTGTGTCAAGAACACTGAGAAAACAAAAGTATTTCCTAAGAGTAAGAAAAAAAAAGTTTTCCTGTTGTACACACAGGTTTAAGAACATTTAATTAAATCATAAATGTTAATGCCAATCTGCTAAATGATATGAATTGGAGATCTCTTATAACAGGTGCAAAATAAAAAGTTTCATCTTGGTCAAATGTCCTAAAAACCACACTCACGCACTTGTGTACTGAGAGTGTAAAAGTTAAAGTGATGCATATTTTGACAGAAAACTTCACTTCGAATGGAGGACTCAGTGAAAGACAGAAGTGGATCTTCAGTGTGCGCTGGTAAATTTTATAGGCCAATGCAAATATTACCTCTGTATGCTAAGTATCAGTACAGTTTCACATAATTAGTTTTTAAAGGCACACATCAAAGTCCCTGCCTTCATACAAACCTGTCACTTTCCACAATATGCCAAAACCTAAAGAATATCTCAGGCTTGGCAGTGGATGCAAACTTCCAAGTGACTACTTATACTTACAGTGAAAAAGTAGTACCGTTATCAGCACATTTCCTTTTATATTTCCCTCTTGAAACATCTTAACAATTGTTTCAGTTAAAAGCATTCTGTTGACAGGAATTTTAAGCTTCAGAACTGCCTGGCAGTATGTAAAAATACTTTGAAAATACTACACAATCTGCAGAAAAAGGAGACTATTGATAGTTCATGGCAATCTGCAGTGGTTTAGAAAAGCATGAAGCAAGTAGTCTGTAGTTTACAGTGTATTTCATAAATTGTAGGTCAGAAGTAGGGCAATAGGTACTTGAAACTTAAGACAAAACCAACAGTGATTTCTGCCACATCAGTGAAAAAGTGCTTATTACTTATCTTCATTCTAAACATTCATTTCCATCCTGCAGGGTTCCCCCTCCAAAAAATTAAAATATTTTTAAATTTTTCCTTTTCAGTTAAAGGGGAATGTACATTATGAGAAAATGAAATACAGTGGGAAAATATCTATGCAGATCAATTTCTTCATAAAACACAGAAATATTTAAGTAGAGTGTTCAAGCACTTATCTCAAATTGCAATTTTATTTTTCAAATAAACAAGAACCTAGAAATCAACTTATTTATGAACTTCCAAGATACTTGTGTTAGGAGTTTTATATTACCACATCTACTCCATACCTTCAATACTTCAAACTCAGTAAAATGCAACTTTAGGATTCCTGAAAGCAACTGTATTTTTGCAGTGCTTGCATAGGAAAACAAATTATAGGACTTGGCATTTGAAGAACAAAAAAGCAAATCAACACTGTCACAACCTTTTCTGCTTTCACTCTACATGCTTTTCCCTTTCATTAAGAGAATCTTTAAAAACAGCAAAGAGATACAGGAAAGTTTATCATAGACACAGTAGCTTTTTAGAAATTTGAAATTTAGCAGATGTGATAATTCAAAACACCTGTCTGTATAACAGAAGCATCTGCAAAGTTCTGAAAACACAGTCCATAAAATAATTTAATATAATAACCGAATTTGATTTAAAAAGCAAAATAACACCTTTTATTTTTTGATGAGAGAGCAATAAAAGGCAAATTTTTCTGTATCTAAATCTATGCTTGAAGTACACAAAAAGACATCTATATATGTTACTAACAAGAGTCTTATTTTGTACAGAATACCCGTTAAAAAAAAACAAACATATACATGACCTTTGATGGAACATTTCTATGCTGGCAAATACATTTTCTGATACAAAGGCACTTTGAAAACCCAATATGGTTTGGTTCATAAGTTTGCAAGGTACAAACAATTTCACAAACATATGATTATATTGAAAAACGTCAACAACTGTGACATTACATATAAAACAGATTTCCATTTCTTATTTCTTTTTTCTTTTTTAAAATAACACTGGTTTTGTGGGAATGAAAGCAGTGGCTTCCAGCAGCTTCAGTGAAGACATTCCAGATGATTAGAGACCCACAGTCTGAATTTCTTACTGGCTAGGATGAGGGGTGGGAGTGAGGGCATTTGAAATGAAAAAAAAAAAAAAAAAAGAAACAACAATACCGAGAAAACAATACCCTGGAACAAAACTAGAAACCTCAGAAATCAAAATGGTTTGGTGAGAAGAGCACAAAGACAAGACCAGAAGTCCAGGAGAGATCCTCTTACTTCTGACCCCTTAGCTGTAAACTCCCGGCAGAGCACAAACAGTGGACTCTACCTGGTCTACTTGGCGCTGGGGAGGTGTAGTGATGATTTCTCTTTTTAGAAAGCTAGGTACAATGTTTAGGATTGTACAGTACCAGAAAAATTAGGTCCCCCCAAAAAGCATGGTTTCTTTTCACTCATTACATGGCCGCAAAGTCAATCTGTACATAAAGCTGTCTCACTCCGGCCTGAAAAGTTTAAAAAAAAAAAAAAAATGAGAAAATTAAACAAATTGTAACAGACTACATATTTCTGAAAAGTAGTAGGAAACATTTTTTTTCTTTCTTTTTGAAAAAGGGAAGAATTATTTTTCTCTTCTGTCTTTGGGAAAGAATTCTCCATTTTTTATCATAAAGTGCCCATTATTTTATTTTAGAAACAAGTATGTTAGTAAGTTACAAAAACAAACAAAAAGATTTTCCATATAGCTCTACAAAAGAAAGCTATGCTAATTACATGCCTTGCCCAAGTGAATTTTGGAAAAATGAGGTTACCCATCTACCTGTATTCTCCTAGAGAGAACACCACAGTGACTGACAAGTTGGCTATTAAAATCAGAAGTTAATGCCATCTAAATCTTCCTATGATAAATGATTTGTAAACACTGAAATAAGTAAAACCATCTATTAGTTATTGATTCCTTGACACTCCAACTCCTCCCTTCAATTTTGGATATAAACTTGCTATTCAAGGACACTGCTCTCAAAATCGCCCCCATCTCTTCTGTATCAATTTTTCTATATTTGCTGCCTACAATTCCTTTACTCTCTTCTCTCTTGAACCCATTTCAACCAAACTTTTGCTGCCAACCACTTCCCCTAAATTGCTCAGACCAGTGCTCAATTCTCAGTCCTCATCTTAGTAACCAGTCTACACAGGGGATCAGTTCCTCCTGCTGAAACACTTTTCCCACTCTTAGCTTCCACAGAATACTCACTGGTTGCCCTTTTACCTCACTTATCAGTCTTTCTCAGTCTCCTTTGCAGGTTCTGCCTCCTGTCTTTGAACACTAAACACTCAAATACCCGAAGACTCAATCCTCAGATCCCTTCTTTTTTGGTACTTCCTTCTAGATGGTCTTACCCAATATTCAGACTTTGAGTACTGTCTACAGTCTCACACTTTTTGTAGGCTGAAACCTACCTACCACCTACTTGACAGTTCTACTTAAGAATGTCTGAAAGCACCGAAACACAGCTAAGCTGATCACTATCTCCTCCCCTCAAACCTGTTGATCAGGTATCTTCTCCATCTCAATTCCTCCCTCAATGTTGCAACCGCCTTTCCTTCTCTCACTCCCAACCCATTATTTGCAAAACCTGTTTGCCTCACTTCCAAAATAATGCAAATCCAGAGTCTGATCACTTTACGGGCACCTCCACTGCTATCCCCTGGCCTGAGTCACTATCATCTCTTACCTGTATTTTGTAACGGCCTGTGATCTAGTTTTCACCCTTTTACCTTTGCACTCCTTTGGTCTGTTTCCAGCAGAGCAACTATGGTCCTGTCACTCTATCACTCAAACCCAACAACAGTTTAATCTCCCTTAGTCCTTCGGCCTGAGTCCTTACAGTGGCCTTTAAAGCCCTCCCATGATCTGGTCCCTGATTCCCTCTCTTGTTTTATTTTGTACTCCTCTCCCTTTGGTCACTCTGTTCCAGCCATAACTGGCCCTTCTGCCTGGAACAATGGTCCTCAAGCCTGCCACGTGACATATTCCCTCTCTTGTCACATCTCTACTCAGATGTCAGTGAGGCTTATCCTGACCACCCTATATCAAATGCAGTCAATTCATTCATCCAAACAAATACGTTTTGTGCATCTCTTAGATTCCTGGTACTGTTCTGTCCCCTGGGAATACAATAGCCAACAAAACAGGTATAAAATATCTTGTGCTCATGGAGCTTATAAGCTATTGGGAACTAGAAAGGAGAGGGAGATTATAAACAATCAAGTATATACAGTATGTCAGATGAGGTGATGAGATAGAGAGCATCTATCTATACATCTATCCATCCATAAAGAAAAAAAAATACAAAGCTTGGTGCAAGAAATGGTAAATGCTTCAGCACCTCTGGTCTCCCTACTCTGCTCTTCTTATCTCTAACACTTATCACTTTCTAATATATCATAAAACTTCTTTGCTGTGATACTGTTTATTGTCACTCTCCATTGATAACAGACTCTCTGAAATAAAAAGATTGTCTATTTTTTCACTGCTGACTCCCAGAACCTCAAGTAGTGCCCACCACACAGTAAGTGATTAACAAACATTTGTTGGATGAAGTGAAATTGTACTAATTTCCTTCTTTCAAATAAACAACTTGAAAAACATTAAAGCATACAATCAGTTACAATAAGCACTCTGTCAGTAACACAGAATGAAAAGTAAATTAGAACATTTAAAAGAAAGGAAAATCCAGAGTGGGGGGATAAAATAATAATGCTACCTTTTCATAGGAATTTCTGGGCTCCTCAAAGCATTGCTTCTAGCATGGCTTTCTTTCCCTCTAGCATTCAAGTTGGAGGGCTCTGCCCAACACTATGAATGCCCAAAGAGGCAGGAGCTGCTCTAATGAAATAAAAAGCCCGATAAGACCCCAGTGCCTTCCCAGCACAGAAAACATGTTAGCTTTTTTGTCTCATTAAAAAGGAAAAAAAAAAATCCTTGCTGTGGTAAAGTTAAAGTTCTCTGAAAATGCATTTAATAGCACGTACTCCTTAAAGAGGTCTGTGGCAGAAAAAAGATAGAACTTAGTATCTTATGACTTTAAGCTAAAAACTGAAACAGAATCTCAGTTTTTCTAATTTTAGAATTGTGGATAAATATCAATCCTACCTATCTCACACAACTGTTGTGTATTCACCCAGTATTTGACATTTAATAAACCCTTGTTACGTAACAGGCACTACTGTAAGGATCATGTGTGAATATATGAGAAAGATTTTACATGCTACATGCTATAAAAAACTTATGATTGATTATATTTGATTTACTCAACCCAGATGGGCCCCAAAATAACTATACTTAGGAAACCCTTTTGCAAATTTCTTGTATATCTAACCTCAAGTTGTTGTTCAGTGGTCAAGTCATGTCTAACTCTTTATTGCCCAAATAAACTGGCTTAATTTCTTTTCAACAAACTTGTTAATGAAAGTTAAATGGACAAAATAAGTTGGTCTCCCATTATTGTCTCTGCCACTTTCCTAAATCCTGGCCCAAATACAGTGAAGACAGTAATAAGAAATGAGGTAGCCCAAGGCAATAAAAAAAAAAGGGAGAAAAACAAAGAGGCTAGGTAAATTGATCTTTGCATAATCATGAGTTAATTACTCAAGCTGGTATTTTTCCCCTGAGGGCCCACTGTTTCATACAAAAGCTGTGTCTAACAGGAAAAGTGATGTGTTTCATCCATCTGGCTGGATGGGCACAGCTTTACATCTCCCAGGTTCCCATTTTCCTTTCTCAATTTCCTTCAATGTAGAGAGAAAAAGCGAAATTTTCAAAGACTCCTATAGTATGTCACCTACTTTCTGAATGCAAACTAGGTTTCCTATACCGTTTATTCTCATGACAAATACTCCAGGAGATCAAAATGGTGCTTGGTTCCCTTAAATATTCTACTATAGGGATGACGTTAGCACTCAGAGGCCTGCTGAGGGTTGTCCTTCAAAAAAGTGAAAACCATAGAATACTTGTATCTTATATCCTGAGAATCAGGTACAAACCATAAAAAAATCAGTTAAAACTTTTTAAAATAGGAAAGACAGTTATTTTTAACACCTATGCTTCTAAGAAAATAACTGTTAACATTATGTCATAGACTTAGAATATTTGCCATAAATATTCATTGCTGTGGCAAGGAAAATAAATCAGCAATCAAAATTTAGAAAAATAAACAAGAATATGGCTATAGAAAATTACTGATTGTATTTCTCTACCAATTCTCAAAAACTACAGAAACTTTCTACTTTAGTTTTCGACTGAATGTATTATATTAATCTTTACCCATAAAAATGAATTTTTTAAAAACTGCCTTAGTCTTTCATGTGAAAACAAAATCATCTCAGAATTCATGAAATAGTGACTGAATATGATGAAATTACAAGTCATGAAGAATCACGTGGGTCTGGGCTCCTTTTTCTACAAACTGGGGCTAATACCCCACCTGTCTTATAAGGATAGACTAATACATTAGGCACCCATCACACTGCTTGGCATGTGGGGGGCTCTCAATAAGGCTCGCTGCTGATGCTGTTGTTATTTCTACCATCATCAACAAATGAGCACTTAAACCCTGTGGATTAATGAAAAACAACCAATACTTACAAAAGATTAACAGCCCCCCCAACAAAAAGGAAAGGGTGGAAAAAACAGCTCGCCACCTGGAAGGCTGGATAGATTTTTCCTCCTTTCTACTCTCACCTCCCAGGAGATACAACAAGGTGGGGTGATGTCTGCTGTCAGAAACACTGAAGGGATTATGCATGCAGGAGAGTGGTGGAGGTGGGAGGTTCTGAATCTTGGGGAATTCTCATCTGGGCTAGTGAGGAGGCTCTTCAGCTTCCTTCTGGATATCAGTGTGAACTTCTCTTTTGAGCCTAGAGACTAGAGCATAGAAGGCTGAAGCAGGAAGCTGAGGAGTTAGGACTTAACAGGCAGAAACAGGCCAGAAGAGAAGAAAAAATGGAAAATATCAAGATAGAGGTTCTACTGAAGAGTAAATAACATGCATTAAGTTAAACTGTCTTTTCTGCTTTGTGGAGCTGAGGAGGGTTATGAGCCCAAGCATATTCTAGATTTTTCTTCTAACATTATTTCTAAACAAAAGTGTGTCTAAAAAATTAACTGATGATGTCAGCCAGTTCAAAACGAGAAACATAAAATGATAACTGCCTTCCTCATCCAGTTCCCACGTCCACATCCTGTTCAGATACTAAATGTAAATAATGTTTTCTAGTTCATCAATTCCCTAAAAATACATCATTTTTAAAAAGCTAGTGCATGCAGTGAGGAGAATGGACTTTTTCAATGTCAACAAAAACCTTGTAGTTTAAAACTGGATTATCACTTAACTAATAATCCCAAAGAAATATAAGAGACTTCTACCAATTCACTTGTGTTATTCTACATTCGTGACAGCAACCCAGCTGCCTTAACCATTCATGATTAAATGATAACTATGGAAAATGAGAATAAGAAGACATGCTTAATGTACAGTTCCAAAAAGGGTCACAAAGCTTACAGATTTATAAACAAAACAAAAAGCTACAGTTGTCAAATTTAATGTTAACCTAAGTTATCTCCATACAAATTTTAACAAGAACAACTTAAAAAAATTTTTTTTAAATCAATTTAAGATCAGCTCTAAGAAAAATATTTTAAAATATCATAGAAGCACCAGGTATTGAGAAAATTCTTCTTTTGGTCTTTTGGAACTAAGGCCACCAGTATTTAAAGTCTTTCTACAAGAAAACTACTTAAAGCATTAGTGTTATTTTTTTCTAAAAAATGAAGCAATCTGAGTTTTATTACTTTTGGTAAGTAAAATTTATGACTAAGATATAGTTTAAATTTTTTAAAAATGTAAAAAAACTTAAATTTCAATTCACGAATTGAAAATGTTACCTGCAAGCCCTAGGATATACTCATAGCATAATGAATATGTGTGAGAGGGCATAGGCAGAAAAGGAAAATAATTAAAAAAAAAACAAAAAACCTTCAATTTCACATATTTCAGAACCAAAATAACTATCACACATCAACTTACAATCATTAAATGTGTGTAATGAAAGTTATGAGTAGGGTGACTTCACTCTCCCCACTGGGAAAAATGTGTTGAACCATTTTCACTGAAAGACTAAGACAGTCCTTGGTCTTTGCAAGGAATGAAATCAAGTTGGTTTGACCTTAGCTGATAAAAAGGCTTAAATATGTTTTAGAGCTGAAAATTTTCAAAACCCAAATACAGCTTCCAAAACCAAAGCAGCAGCTGAGTAAACTTTCAATTTCAGCCATTTTCAAAGCCAAGATTTCTACGGTTACCAGAAGAACCTCCCTCCACATACTTCAATGACAACTTCAGCAGTTCTTAGCACAGACACCACTGCTTGTGCATCTCTAAACCTGTAAATCACACTCCTTTCTCAGAGGGAGAACTGTGACTTAAGTGCCAAAGTTTTAGGACAGCGTGAGGCATTCTAGAGCTGGACAGATGGCCATGCTGTGAGGGTGGAAGGTCATGGTATAACTAGGAGAAAATCGATAGACTGAAGGAAAGAATCATGATCTAGAAATGGCAGTGGAAAGCAAGGTTGTTGAAGGCTACTGAAGGCTAGCCATGCTCTCCTTTTTGCCTCTGAAAAAGGGAGGAGGTGTGAGAAGGATTCTGACTTACTGTGAAGGTTTTTACATGCTGCATTATGAAACTCATAATAGTATAGATTTCTTACCGCATCTGCTAAGAAAAGACTTGGTTCTTCAAAGTCTAGGGTAAATAAATGGTACTAGTATATTGTTTTGCAGTAGGTAAGTCTTGCTGTTGCCTTCGTTATAAGACCATTTCATTAATTATTTCAAAGGAACATAACCATATATCTCCCTTTTATTAGACAAGAGAGATCATTTAATTTATGCTAAGGTCCTGAATTTAAACTGTCCATCTGTCCCTCTCTATTTCTCATTTGTATATGAGGCTTAGAACGGTCTTTAAGGCTTTAGAGAGAAAGTAACAATTGAATTGGACCTTTACATTAGAGTAGGATTTTTGTCTCATACAGATAAGTAGATAGTCTAGTGAGGCTGGAGTATGAAGTACATGGCAGTGAATAATAGTAGTAGAGAGGCTGAAAAGTTAATTGGGTCATGCTAGAAAGTTTGGGCTTTATCCTGGTGGTAATGAGGAGCCACCAAAATTTTATTTTTTAACTTTTTATTTGAAAAGACTTAAGACAAAAGAATAGCACAACAAATACCTATCTACCCATCACTTATATAAAGCAATCACTAACGTTTTGCCATATTTGCTTTTTTTTCTGTATGTGTATTTATTTGTAATCCTTTTCACTTTTGCTGAAGCACTGGAAAGTTAGACATCCTGATGCTCTGCCACTAAAGCCTTTGGCATGTATCTCCAAAGAACATGAGTATTCTTCTATAGCCACAATACCATATCATACCCAAGAAGTTTAACACCTACACAATTATGTGAACTATTATGTATCTATATTTCAATTTCCTGATTACCCAGCAGTTTCCTTTGTGATGTTTCTCCCCAGTTTAAGGTCCAATCAGGCACCACACACTGCATTTAATTGTGCAAGTGAGGGAAAGTGAAGTCACTCAGCTGTGTCCGACTCCTTGCAACCCCATGGACTGTAGCCTATCAGGCTCCTCCATCCATGGGATTTTCCAGGCAAGAGTGCTGGAGTGGATTGCCATTTCCTTCTCCACTTTAAAGTCTTCACTTTAATTGTGAAGTCTCCTCTAATTTAGAAAAAGCCCCTATAATTCCTTTTATTCTTTTCATGACACCTCTTAAGAATCCAGGGTGACAGGCCACAAGCTGGGTTTGTCTGGTTGTTTACTAGTGACTGGATTTACATTAACCGTTTCTGGCAAGAGTACCACACATGTCATGTATACTTCCCACTGCATCACATCAGGAGGCTTGGGTCAGTTTTTAAGCACAGACTTTTACGGCATGGAATCAGTTTCCACATTAGATTTATGTGTTAGATAAATCTGGCAGCAGTGTCAACATCTACATTTTCTGACAAATATTTCCAGCAAACCAGACCCCCCTCCAAAAAAAAAAAAAAACCTGTGGTCTCTCTCTCCTCAGATATTCTTGACATGATGTGCTTATTTTCCCAGTACATTCAGAATAACCTAGTAATCACTTTTAGTTTATCAGTCACTATGTCAACTCATGATGGCATAAACATTACCTCATATAATTTGGTTGCAGCCATGAACTAATTCATGATTCCATATACAGAATTAAGAAAAACTCAAGAGCATCTTAAGTCATTAAATCACAAAGAAGGAGCGGTGGCTTTGCTATTGACAAAAACGTTAAGAGAGTTTGCTTTAAGTTAAAGCAACTGACCAGGCATTATTCTTATTCCAAATACTATCTTAGAATTCCTAGCTTCAAACAGCATTTAACATGTCTTATAAGGAGTATACAGTAAGGGAGAATCTACTTTTTCATAAAGGAGCTCAAATCAGCTCAATGATGAATAAACAGGACTATCTTCATTAAGAGTACTCACTAAAAAAAAAAAAAAAAAAAAGAGTATTCACTAAAGCAAGGATATCCCAAATTTGACTCTGTGATTGAAAAAATCTTTTATATGTACCTCACAGTGTAGAATATATATATATATATATTTAATATGTTAAATAGTAAATATTTTTAAAACTAGTAGATACAATAAATTCTTAGACCCTTAAAAGAGGTTACTAAAAATATCATACCTGAGTAAAAATGTTATGCGTTTGGCTTAAAATCCACCTGGCATCAGCATCAGGCGCTACTACTAATTTCAAGGTCCCAACATAAACATCAGAACATAAGGTCCAGAAATGCTGTTCTTGTAAACTGTAAACTCCTTGCAACTGCTGCACCTAAAATATGAAGAGCAGATATTAACATGAAATCAAATATAAGTGGATACAACTTAAATTATTACACATCAGTAAACATGGATTCTACCCTCTAAAGAAAAACGTGGGCTGGTGGGGTGGGTTTGACCTGATTAACAAATACCTATTGAGTACTTACTATGTGCTGGTACTATGACACATAGTAAGGAAATATAAATGAACACGTATCAAAATTTGTAGGGCATAGGTGAGAGAGTGCCTAGGGGAAATTTACATTTTCAAATACAGCTGACGGGAGAACAGTGCAGGGGAAGGGACACCAGCCTGCCTCTCAGTCAAAAATCTGAGGATGCAACCAACCATGGATCATGTAGTACTGTGGTATTTACTACTGAAAAAAAAGAAAAAAAATTTCATGTATAAGTAGAACGTGCAGTTCAAACCTATGTTGTTCAAGAGTCAACCATACATCAATCAGAGGATAAACATAAATACAAATGAGCTAAGAAATTAGGAAAAGAACAACAAAGTCAACTTAAGAAATAAAAAGGAAAGAAATAAAGGATGGGAAGCAGAAATGTGGAAATGATGGAATTCTCAATGTCAAAACACTACTTCTTTGAAAACAATCAGTGAGCTAGAGAGTCAGTGTTTTATACACAGTGGGGGCATATTTTAGACAGGATGAGTCTTCATTGTGTACAACTGTCAGAAACTACAGGATCTTCGCACTCCCAGGACCAAGGAAACTGAATGCCAACATATACCCTTCCCCAACTCATGTGACAACCAAAAACGGGAGGGATGGCTCTAAGTCTTTCCAATGGCTCCTTAAGTGTTCCTCGCCCTGAGGTTGAGAACCAGTGACAAGACAAACTCTGATGGAGTTAAAAAAATAAAAATAAATATGTAATTAAACAAAGTACAAAATGAAAAAGGAAAACTACCAATAACCGATTTAAAAAACCATAAAAGGGAATTCTATAATATATGAATGTATCAACATACGAGTATACAATATATTACAACTGAGTAGAATCCTAATACTTCTCACCATCTCTACTGCTATCAGTCCAGTTAAAGCCACTCTAGTTTGATTAAGAGGTCTCCCTATTGCTAGCCTTGCACCTCTTCATCTAGTCTCAAAGTAGGAGCCCAAGTGAGATTCTGTTGCTTTAAGTCAGATGCTTTCATTCTGCTCAAAATCCTCAGTAGATTCCCATCTTACTCTGAACCAAAACCAATGCTTCCACAATAACTCACATGGACCCATGTGATGTGGCCGCTTGTTATTTACCACATTTACGTCATCTCCTCCTCCCCCTCCCCTTGCTTCCTCTTCCCCAGCTATAGCAGCATTCTCACCACTCTTTGAAGAATCTGAAACACTCCTGTCTCGGGGTATTTGCTATTCCCTCTGCTTGGAGTGTCCTTCCTTCCACAATAATGACTGGTCTACTTTATGCGGGCCTTTACTCAAACGCCAACGTCTCAGGAAGCCTTTCTACTGTTATCCTAGCTAAAAAAACATTTTCATTTTTACATTTCTCTGCTTTGTTTTACTTTTCAGCAGCTAATGACACATGCCACATTACTCGTGTTATTTATATTGTTTATTGCCTGTCTACTCTGACAGAACTCAAGCTCAATAAGAGCAGGGATTTATTTTTGAGTTTCATGTTTGTATCCTGAACACCTGAAACTATAAGCATCTAAGCCTGGCGTGCTCAGTAAACAGTATATGCATGTATATAAAATGAATAAACACTCAATTTTGGTGTTTGTTTTGGCAGCACATATACTAAAATTAGAATGATACAGAGAAGACTAACTTGGCCCTCGTCCAAGAATGACATGCAATTTGTGAAGTGTTCCCTATTTTTGTGGTGGTCATTTCACAATGTACATGTATATCAAAACATCAAATTGTACACTTTAAATATATAGAATTTTAATTCATCAATTTTACCTCACTAAACCTGGAAAGATTCATTTTGATATTTGGCAAAACTAATACAGTTATGTAAAGTTTAAAAATAAAATAAAATTAAAAAAAATAAAATAAAATAAAATAAAATAAAATCAGAAAAACAACAAAAAACACAATTTTAAGAAACTAGATAAAAATGAATAAATTTTGGGAAATTATTTCAGAAAATACAGAAAATCCCATAATATAAGAAAAAAAAAACCCAGAAAATATGAATGGACCATTAAAAACTGAACAGGTAATAAAAGTTCTCTTTCATAAAGCCCCCTCAGCCCTGCCAAGTTCCATAGGGAAAACTTTCAAGTAACTTAACCACTTAGTTTTTCCAGAAAATAAAAAAGAGGCACTACCTCATATAAGTAAAAATAATCTTGATCCCCAACCAGATAAAGACAGTAACATATAAGCTGAATTCTCTTATGAATTAAGTAAGCTAAATCCAACAGTATATTAAAAAAATAATGTATCATGACTAAGTTAGGTTTATCCCAAGAGGGAAACAATAAACATCAGAAATTCTATTACTGTTATTCTTCAATTAATGAAGCAAAGGAGAAAAATCACACAATCATTTTAATAAAAGAATTGCAATTACTTAATAAAATTCAACCCCTATTTATGCTTAGAAGGACACTTCCTTAACTTACTAAAAGCTATCTATCAAAAATGCATAGAAAACACTTAAGGAAAAAAACATAAGATGTATTCCATTGAAGATCAGGAAAATCCTTACAAAGATGCCCAAACTACTGCTATTGTTTAGTATCTCTGTAAATAATAGATCTGGAAGAGATGAACTAAGATCAGAACTCAGAAGTTAAAAGAGGCTCAATGTAAAAAGATCTTTATAACAATTAGATCAACTTAAAAGAGAAAGAGGTTACTCTGTGAAGAGATTAACCACTGGTTCCTGGAAATGGTCAAGAAGCTGGGTGACCAACTAAATGTTGCAGAGGAGATCAAGTGAATAGTAAGATCTTTTCAAATTCTGAGATTCTCTGATTCTTAAGTAATCTATTTGGGATGTTAACTAAGAAAAGGTTGAACTTTTTATCAAAATACTTATTTTTATCAGAATCTGATGCATATAGGATTACCTTCTATGAGCTCCAAGATTTCCAGTGGGAAATTGAGACAATACCCACTGTGCCCATTAAAAAAAAACAAAACTGCTTTTACTGGACTGGTGGACTTTCTCTTCCTCTTTCAGGACTCCGATGACAGAGCAGTGTGAAGTTGATATCCTCTACATTTTTCTAAAGAGCATCCTCACAAATGGTGTGCTGCTGCTGCTGCTGCTGCTAAGTCACTTCAGTCGTGTCCGACTCTGTGTGACCCCATAGACAGCAGCCCACCAGGCTCCCCCGTCCCTGGGATTCTCCAGGCGAGAACACTGGAGTGGGTTGCCATTTCCTTCTCCAATGCATGAAAGTGAAAAGTGAAAGTCAAGTCGCTCAGTCGTATCCGACTCTTCGCGACCCCATGGACTGCAGCCTACCAGGCTCCTCTGTCCATGGGATTTTCTAGGCAAGAGGACTGGAGTGGGGTGCCATTACCTTCTCCCACGAATGGTGTAGTGAAACACCAATGCTAGTGAAACAACACGCTGACTGAAGAGATTTCTTCTACCTCCATATAAATAGCAGCACAAGTACATTCTTGCAAGTTATTCTAAAGCATAAGTTAAGAAATGACTCTTATAGAAATTGGCATTAACTTTCCTCAAATTAAAAATGTGCAAAAGTGTAGTTACAGATGAAAGTCTATGTTGCTCTTCTTGTTCTGACAGTGTGGTGTAACAAAAAGAGCAGGAGCTTCTAAAGCCAGAATTACATGGATTAGAATCCTGATTCAGCCGCTACCATCTGTGACCTTTGAGTTATTTAAATCTTCTGAGCCTCAATTTTACTCAATTTTCCTAGGGAAAGGAATAGGAAACTTAGCCTTTATGGTTAATTTGAAGAACAGAAACAATATATGTACATCACTTAGTATAGGGGCCAGCTTAGAGTAGGCATTCACTAAATTGCCCCTTTCTCTTCCACAATTATGCTGACTGGTCCTCCCTTAAAATCATAAAACCACAAAAGTCAAATGGGCAGCATTTCACTTTCCCTATCTCAAAAAGAACTATTCTACACCTTCTCTTTTTTCCTCTGGTCTTCTCATTTCTCTGTATGATTACACTGCCTGTAAGTCAGAGAGAAAATAGAGGCACACAGAAAAGCTCTTCTGACCCTCCAAATCTACCAGTCAACCCTCATCTATTTCAGCATTCTCTGCCTTCCCTTGTGGGATACAGTACCCCTGGCTCCTAGCTACAGTTAATTCCTCCCTAATGCTTTGGATCCTATCCCTTCTCATCTTCTCAAGAACTTGATTCCTTCATTAAATTAATTTGCTTCACTACCATATCATCAACTTTTTCCTCTCAGTTGGCATGTTCCCATTAGCAACACACATGCTCCCAAACTGAACCGTGCAATACAGAAGTCACTCGACACATGTGACTAAATACATGAAAATGTAATGAAATTTAAAGATTAGTTGCACTAGCTCAAAATTATTAAGCTTCAAATGCTCAACAGCCACAGGTTCCTTGTGACTTGCATACTGGACAAGGTAATTATTGAACATCTCCATTACTGGGTAATGTTCTATGGGATGCTGTTTTAACAAATTCTCTTCCCCTTCTTACTATATCCATAGCCAAGCTTTCAGCTCATTTCTTTACTCCCTTTAACAACACTTCTTAAAAGAAATGACTGTAACCACTGTATCTACTTCCCCCATTCATTTCCACCCTAATCTACTATATCAAGCTTTCACCAAATCTACTGAAAATGTTTTTATCAAAGCCATTAATGCTGTTCATGATGCCAATCAACGGTCACTTTTTTGTTTCTTTTAGAATTGCCTCACAGAAACATTTGGCACAGTTGATTACTTCCTCCTTCTTCAACTTCTGGGTTTTCCAGCTCCCTTTCTATCTATGCTCTAAATCTGGAGTTGAAACTTGAGCTAAAGAATAGAGCTGAATCCTTCCATGGTAATCTCATACAATCCTAATGTTTTAAAGGCTATTTATACGTTGATGAATCAAAACTCCTCCTAGTTCTAATCAGTCCCTAAAATTCCAGATTTGCACATCCAAGCACTTCAGTGACATTTCACTTAGAAGTATAGTAGGCATTTCAGTCTTAACATGTACAGAATAGAACTCTTGATATGGGAGGATTTTCCACCCTCACACCTGCATCAACCTCAACAAATAGGATCTAGACTAGTTGCAATTCAACACTTTTTCTCCCCTCTGCTAATATAATCTATCTCTAAAAACTTATCCAAAATATCTACTTAGCTCCACTGTCATTGCTACCACTGTAGTCCACGCCATAACTTTTCAAATTAAATGATAATAGCTTCTTAATTGGTTTTCTTTGCTTTCATTCTTCCTAGTGTTTATTCTCTAATAGCAAGCAGAATAAGCTTTTAAAATTTAAGTTCTGTGACACTCTCCCTGCATAAAAGCTTTCTAATGCTTTCCACAGAATCAGAATTAAATCTAAACCTCTTAGTAGACCAACACTTCTGTATCATCTGTCCCCTGTCATTCTCTCCAGCCTTTCCAGCCACTCTTCCCTTTATCTATTATGCTTCAGCCACAGTGGCTTTTCCTCACTGTTTTTCAAATACACTAAATTAGTTCCAGCCATAGAACTTATTGCATTAGCATTTTCCTTTGCTTGGAACACTCTTCTCCAAGATTTTCATATGTCTGGCTCCTTCTAATCTACAAGATTTCAGCTTCCTTGAATATGACAGTCTCAATAAATCTGATGTCGCCATCCATGTCTACCACCTCACTTTGTTTCATTTCTATTATAGTAATCATCACTGATATTTCCTTATTTATTTCTTGTTTAGTGCCTGTGTTCCCTGCCAGACCATAAATACTTGGATAGACGCTGTCTATCTTGTTTACCATTACACCCCTAGGACCTTAGAAGAACATATGGCATAAAAGATGGGGGGCTCACAAAATACATGTTGAAGAAATGCTTATACCATCTGCTATTCATATTTATATTTTAAAAGAGCCGCTGGATTTCTAGACTAGATGAGGACAATTTCTACCACATTTCTTTAGTGAAGCTCAATATTTTCCAATGATTTTATTCTGGTTTAAGTGGCATTCATGGTCAGCTTTTAATCTTGGAAGAAATATAAAATTATACACACATGCTACCCATATTTATAAAAGTTGAAACCCCCAACAATTTGGAAACAACTAAAACCCAGTGGTTTGGAAGCACTGAAACTTACCCTCTGATAGCATTGAGGTAAAGTATTTTCCAAAAGCGGAGGAGTTCTCTGCATTAATATTCCAACAGACTCTCTTAAGAGAGGAATAACACTATAGAAAAGGAAGACAACAAACTTATTAGAGCCACATTCTGACCATCCTATCCTGCAAGAAAGTAATAATATACCTCCTGACAGTAGAATATAACAAAGATTTATCAGAATAATATGAGGGAAAAAAATCCAGTCACTGTTCCAAATTTTTCATGGGACAAAAAAGTTATTATTTAAGGTAAAAGTAGAAGAGTTAAATGAAATATATCAGTGTATGAAAAAAGAGTTAAATGAAATATTTCAGTGTATGAAATATTAGTATAATACTAATATTATACTACTGAATAGTACTGGAGCATCTAAAAATCTAAACACAAGCATTCATTCAACTGCCATTTAAAATATGACTTCAAAGGGCTAGACTCTTCCAAGATAATCTATAAAGCATATCATGGCTGACTGGTCCTTAACATTTATCAAACATCTACATGCATTTATCTGAACAGTTCTGTTAAGGAAAATACAAAAAACAAAAATTAATACAGTATATTAGGTTCGTTCATCCAATGGTTTTCCAATCCGATTATGTATCAATCTTCTTTGATTATTAAAAAAAATAGAAGCCTGGATATCACCACAGATCTAGTGAAGAATCAGCACCTCTAGTGATCAGCCCAAAAGACCATATGAATTGATGTAATTAGTCTGTAACTGGTATTTGGAAATTAAAGCTTTAGGCTATTTAGATGGTTGAAAGTGAAAGTGAAGTCACTCAGTCATGTCTGACTCTTTGCGACCCCATGGACTGTAGCCCACCAGGCTTCTCCGTCCATGGGATTCTCCAGGCAAGAATACTGGAGTGGGTTGCCATTTCCTTCTCCAGGGGATCTTCCCAACCCAGGGATCGAACCCAGGTCTCCCACATTGCAGGTAGATGCTTTAACCTCTGAGCCACCAGGGAAGCTCTATTTAGATGGTTAAATGCACACAAAACAGTTAATGGTGAGGGTGGCTCTACTGCAACGGTTTTCTAAATCAGCAACACATCAAATTTACCTTAAGAGTGTGGTTTCTTTTCATTCCTAACATACTGAATGAGAATCTCTGAGGAAAAGGTGAAGTATCAATATTTTTAGAAAGCCCTCCAGGGGGAGTCCAGTAAGTTACTGGAGTGAGCAGACAGTCACTGCTCTAATGCTTGATGCTGATTGAAAGGCAAGTTGTCAGGAATAGCTTCATTACACTTACTAGCTGAAGCCAGTGCTTTGTTTTAAACTTATAGAATCTCAATGTTTCTAGAGTAAAACCCCTCCTGATTATAGCTAAAGGTATGTGTGCAAGCTCAATGTTGCCCAACTCTTTGCAACTCCATGGACTGTAGCCCACCAGGCTCCTCTGTCCATGGAATTCTTTAGGCAAGAATACTGGAGTGAGTAGCCATTTCCTACTCCAGGGGATCTTCCTGACCCAGGGATCAAACTCATGTCTCCTGCATTGGCAGGTGGACTCTTTACAACTGAACCACTTGGGAAACCCCAGAAACCCCATAGCTATAGGAGATAAAGAGAAAACCAAACAAAACATATACCTTTTAAGGAAGGTAGAAGGTGAAGTGGATAACTTAAAAGATTAGTGTTATTTTTGACAGACAGAAAAGGAAAGAGAAGATATTAATGATCAGAGGAATAGGGACAATGCTTGTCTTGCTGTTATAGTCCCAAGGAGGCCCAGTAAAGTGCTGGTCACACTTGTGGGCCCACAATACTTGTTGATTAAATGAAAGATAAATGTATCTAGCAATTAGATGTTTTAGAATCTAGATTAAAGAAAGGAAAGGCCTCAGAGAAGAAATTAAGAAATTGTTCCCACACTTTGTGTACAGAGGTAAGTAGCTGGGTTAGGAGGGTAAAAGTAGGAACAGAGACAAACAGGAAAGTTAAACAGACACCGAGAGATATTGAGATATTGAGAAACTGGAGTCCAGGGAAGCAACACCAAGGGCAAGTTTAAAAATCTAAAAAGTGTGGAGAGAATAGCAGTAATGCATATAAAAGCACATGGACAGGAGTTGAAGACACATTCAAGTGAAAATATTCTTTAGTCAGATAGTGATTTGCTAGCCAAGAACAATTAGATGCCACCTTTAATTGCTTCTTTTCCCTTAAAACCTTCATGCTCTAAATCACCAAGTTCTCATGACTTAACCTGCTAAGCATTTCTTGCCTCCATCCCCCTCCTTCATTCTATTACATACGTCCGCAATAATCTCCGTATCATTTCACTTGGATTATCAAATAGCCTCCTAAGTGGTCCCTTTGCCTCTAGTCTTATTTTCTTAAGTCCACTGTGACAGGCGGCTTCAAAGATGGATCCCAGAGACCCCTGCCTCCCTAGTGTGTGTACTCTTGTGTCATTCCCTCCCCTTGAGTGTGGTCTGGACCCAGTGACTTGCTCCTAATGCATCAAGTATGGCAAAAGTCATGCTTCTAAGGTAAAAGACTCTGGCTTCTATCTTTTCCACCCTCCTCTCTTGCTCTCTCGCTTGTTCAAAGCTGCCACACTGAGAGCTGCCCTAGGCAGAGGCCCAAGGCAACGAACGGGAACTAAGAGATGCTTCTGGAGAGGAAACGAGACCCTCAGTCCAAGAGCCCCAAAGAAACTCAATACTGTCAACAACCACTTCAGTGAGACTGGAAGTAGATTCTCCCCCAGACCAGCATTAGAATGACTACAGCCCCTGGCTGACACCTTGACTTCACCCTGTGAGGGAGCCTGAGCCAGGGAGCCCAGTTAGCCATGCTCAAGTTCCTGAACCAAGGCAAAGATAATAATGTGTGTCATTTTAGCTATGCTCTTTTTGTGTAAGTTGTTATCTTACCATTGATAACTAATAGAACCATTCTGTATAAAGCTATTAGACTAATCTAATTAAAATCAGAATCTGACTCTGTATTTCCCTCAAAAAAAAAAAAAAAAGAAAAAGAAAAATCCATTAGCGGCTCCCTATGACTGGTATGCTGCAGTCCATGGGGTCGCAAAGAGTTGGACACGACTGAGCGACTGAACTGAACTGAACTGCCTGGGGAATTAAATGTAAACTCTAGCTTCACCTCCTATCATTCTTGCTTCACATTTTACACTCTCTAAAACATAAACACACTTCTACTTCACTTTCTGCTGTTTCCTCCTTTCATGCTTTGTCTCATGCTATAACCTCTCTAGATGTCCCTAAACTGTCCTTTAATCTGGCTTCTAGTCCTTCTTTAAAATCTCAGTGTCACCCCTTGCAGGGGATATTCCCTGATCCCAAACTGTCCTCCAAACTCTATGAAGTTCTTCTTTGTGCTCTTACAAAAAATTTGTGATATCTATAGTAAGGCTGGAGGAAAAATGGGTGGAAAGCAACTAGAATTGGGGTTAAGGATTTTGACAGTGAAAGAACAGTGGTCATCCTTTCATTCAACCTGAACAATAATGTCTGTTTCTATCCACTGTGCTGTTATTAAAAAGGTGAAGGTTCCCTGGATTTACCAAAAAGGCAAAAAAAAAAACCCGTCATAGTAGAATAACAAGGCATAATTCAATTATTACGTTCTTCTTTCCTCTCTCCATCCTCATTTCTCAGGAAAAAGAAAGGATCTATAACTAAATGCTTTTATATATCTAACTTAAACAATTTTTGTTTTCCTACTTTATTGTACTTCTCAGGAAATGAGGCACAAAAGTAGTTCCCCCAGAATAACTGTTTGAGAATAAGAAAAAAGTATTTTTTTCAGTGCCCACTAACTTTAGCTATTTTGATAACTTCTTCTTCAATCTTTATCTCAAGAAACTGCTAATAATGCCTGGAGATACCTGATGTGGAAAAAATCACTCAAGTGTAAATCATACAACCTAGGTTCTAACTCTGCCATTAAACAGCTTTAGACAAGTAGTATAACCTTCCAAAACATCAGTTTTCTCATCTATAAAATAAGGGAGTAGATTAAATTTCTTGGTAATTTCTTCCATCTTTATTTTCATTCAGTAAGAAAAAAAATGGTCCAAGTACAAGGAATACTAGAGAGAGAATATATTTGGAAATGAAATATAAGTTGCCTTTGTATACTAAAAAGCAACAACATGCCAGTATCATCAACTGAGGTTATACTCTGCAAACCAATCTCATCCATTACTAATTAGGTAAGTCTGCAAATAGATTTTATTATGCAATCAATACAAATAAGCAATAAGTACTACATGCTTTGCTTGGCATCAGATCTTCTAGAATCAGATGGAATCTTACTCTACAGTTGTGGGAATGGAGACCTAGTGCACCAAAGTAACTTGCTTAAGCTTAAAGCTAGTGAATGGGTGAGCTAGAATAGTAACAGGTCTTCTGACTCCAAAATCAATTTTGAACAGTTCAAGTCTACAAACATTTACTGTTTCTTTACCATGTGCCAGGCATGTGCTAGGCACCAGAAATAAAAAGATAAATAATTCACAATGCCTTACTTCAAAGGAACTCAACAGTATTGAAAAAGCCTGTAGAGATCAATGGAAACTACAAAACAAACATTTGTTGGATTGACCCACCATTTGGAAAAAGACACACATGAATAAAAAACAACTGTAGATTAAAAGCCTGTATCCGTTTTCATTTCCCAGGAACTTCTGGCAAATGGTTTTTTAATTAGTATGTTGATAACTTACTCTTAAACATACCTTTAAAAATAAAAAATACATCTTTCCGACTTCCCTGGTGGTGCAGTGGATAAGGATCTGCCTGCCAATGCAGGGAACAAGGGTTTGACCCCTGATCCAGGAAGATTCCACATGCTTCAGAGCAACTAAGCCCATGAGCTACAACTACTGAGCCTGTGTGCCACAACTACTGAAGCCCACGCACCTCGAGCCTGTGCTCCACAGCAAGAGAAGCCACTATAATGAAAGCCTGCCACAACTAGAGAAAGCCTGCAAAAAGGCAACAAAGACCAGGTGCAGCCAAAAATTAATTTAAAAAATATATACCCTTCAAAACAATGTGAGGAAGAAAGGAAGAGAAGAGAACATGGATTTTACTGTAATAAAAGGCATGCAATATGAGCACTGATATTACTTAAGCAATAGTTATAAAATATAATCTTGCAAAAAACTTTTAAAATCTTTGTCTTAGTATACCTAAGGCTAGTTTAAGACTTTCCCCCAAAAGAGCTAAAGCACAATTAATACAAGAGAGTTAAGTCCAATCTAGATTAATCCTTAAGGAAATCAGTTTTAAAACAGTAAAGACACTTCTTTAATACGGACTCCTAATAAGTCATCAAATACATGGGGAAACAGCGTCAGACTTTATTTTTCTGGGGCTCCAAAATCACTGCAGATGGTGACTGCAGCCATGAAATTAAAAGACGCTTCCTCCTTGGAAGGAAAGTTATGACCAACCTAGACAGCATATTCAAAAGCAGAGACATTACTTTGCCAACAAAGGTCCGTCTAGTCAAGGCTATGGTTTTTCCAGTGGTCATGTATGGATGTGAGAGTTGGACTGTGAAGAAAGCTGAGCACCGAAGAATTGATGCTTTTGAACTGTGGTGTTGGAGAAGACTCTTGAGAGTCCCTTGGACTGCAAGGAGATCCAACCAGTCCATCCTAAAGGAGATCAGTCCTGAGTGTTCTTTGGAAGGACTGATGCTAAAGCTGAAACTCCAATACTTTGGCCACCTCATGAGAAGAGTTGACTCATTGGAAAAGACTCTGATGCTGGGAGGGATTGGAGGCAGGAGGAGAAGGGGATAACAGAGGATGAGATGGCTGGATGGCATCACCGACTCATTGGACATGAGTTTGGGTGAACTCCGGGAGATGGTGATGGACAGGGAGGCCTGGCGTGCTGCAATTCATGGAGTCGCAAAGAGTCAGACATGACTGAGTGACTGAACTGAACTGAACTGTTGGAGAAGACTCTTGAGAGTCCCTTGGACTGCAAGGAGATCCAACCAGTCCATCTTAAAGGAGATCAGTCCTGAGTATTCATTGGAAGGACTGATGTTGAAGCTGAAACTCCAATACTTTAGCTACCTGATGCAAAGAACTGACTCTTTGGAAAAGACCCTGATGCTGGGAAAGATTGAAGGCAGGAGGAGAAGGGGAAGACAGAGGATGAGATGTTTGGATGGCATCACCGGCTCAATGGACATGAGTTTGAGTAAACTCTGGGAGTTGGTGATGGACAGGGAGGCCTGGCATGCTGCAGTCCACAGGGTCGCAAAGAGTTGGACATGTCTGAGTGACTGAACTGAACTGAATAAGTCACCAAGAACAACCATCTACAAATTTATCCAAATCTTTGTTCAAATGTTTATGTGTATAATCCATGGTTGTTGCCTCTCAAAGTCTGCTACTCTCTCTGTAAAAACAACAACAGTGAACAACAACTAGTACTTCTCTTTTTCTCCTAAAATTTACTTTCACATGTGGCCCTTAGTTTGAGGATTCTAGAACTGGTGAAGATCCATGATCACAGATAACACAGTATTAGAATTAACAGAATTTAGGGATCCCCCATTTTAACACAATTCAAAAACCATAATGCAGACAAATACTTTAATAAAATTAATATTAGAAGCCAGCATCTATTTTAAAATAATTAAATGAAAGCTATAACTGATATAAGATAATAATATATAGAGAGTGTACCAATGAGGTTTTTACTGACTTTGCTACACTATAAAATTTCAAATGGTTGTCTACTTAGGTAGAATTTTAATAAAATGTTTACATTCAAGAGCAGCAAGCATTTCACCAGAGCACATGGAAACATCAGGCTAATTTTCTCCAATAATAATATTAAAATATTGTTAAGAATTTCAGCTGTAGGAGCTATAACTAGGTCATGAAACTGGGGTGGGGAGAAAAAAGTACTTGCTAAATCAAGTGTGGTGATAAGCAATTTAAAATCAAAGTCAATTTCTATAATAATCTCAAAGGTTATAAAAATGTAAAAGAAACCTGCAGAAACTCTATTTTTGTTTTTTAAAATTGTGTTTAGCTCAGGAGTTTGTGCCCATATTTTTCTGATTAACTACTGTAATAGGGAATCATAAAACAGATTTTAGCATGGATCTGTCTAGCCATAATGAAAGGATATGGGGAAAAAGACAAACTTAGCAAATTCCTGACTGAGCTAAGACTTAGAGCTGCATCCAAACCCAAAAAGTAAGCATTTGGAAACAATTAGAGGTTCACTTCTGGTTGACTAACTCAATTCCAGCTTTAACAATGAAATACCATTTTCCTAGCATATATAAAAAGAATGACTCATTAGGTACATGAGTTTACCAGTAAAACATGCTAATATTTTTATTCCTCAAAAGCTAAGTCAAATTTACAGTCATATAATCAGAAATTTACAATATGAAAGTTTACATGAGAGCAGATTAAATAAGCAACAGTTAACTATTACTCTTTATTTTTTAATTTTATTTTATTTTTAAACTTTACATAATTGTATTAGTTTTGCCAAATATCAAAATGAATCCACCACAGGTATACATGTGTTCCCCGACCTGAAGCCTCCTCCCTCCTCCCTCCCCATACCATCCCTCTGGGTCGTACCAGTGCACCAGCCCCAAGCATCCAGTATCATGCAAACTATTACTCTTTATTGCCAGTAACTCTGCAAATGAAAATTTTACTTCAAAAGCATTTAGTGAAAGTCTCACCATTTCAACAGTAAATAAAATTGTCTAGCAATAATTATAAATAAATCAAAGAAAAGGATATACATTACAAAAACTTGAAGAACAATCAGACTAGCAATAATCATAATCCTTAACAATAAAGAATTCTAGAGAGTTGAAAACATCACTTAAATCTGAGAACAAATATCTATTAATAATAATTAAAACATAATTACTGATTCAACTTTTTTGAATTGGCTAATGGACTAAGTCTTCCTGCATATTATCAGTGGTTTTTATAACCCACAAACATAAACATATAGGCTCATTTATAAAAGAGCCTATAAATTTGAAGTATTTTCTAGCATATGTCATATACTCAAAAATGTTTAGTGGACAAAAGAAGCCAAAGAAAACTGACCCTGAAAAGCAATGTATTCTACATTTAGGCATGGTGATCCTGTTGATAAGCTGTAAATATACAGTCATATTTGCACAAATACAATTATTCCACTGTAAAAAACAATTACCTATAAACCTAGAATTTCATAAGCCTAATACAGAACAGAAAACCTAAAACCACAGGCATTGTGATTTACCTTATAATTATACTGAGCTTCTGAAATCTATTGTTTAAATCAGTGCATATTTACAGAGTACCAATTTTACTCAATAAGAGAGACAGTATGATATCCTAAAATACCCCTAGAACTTGGAGCCAACATCATGAAAAAGTCACTCTTTTCTCTAAAGTTCTGGAACTTAGTTATAACACTTAATGCATCTATCTGGTCTCTGGACCAAAAGCATTTGTAAATAATGTCAAATTAGCAGATAATAATGTCTTTGTTTAAACAAAACTTAATAGTTTCTTTAAGTACTATTAATAAAGTACTTTAAGTATTTTAATAAATTTTTTTCCAATTTGATCCTCACAACAATTTAAGTAGCTTTAAGAAAATGAATTTTTTTCCAATTGGATCCTCACAACAATTTAAGTAGCATTAAGAAAATGTTGGAATAAGAGATACAGACAAGATTATAAGAGCTTATTTAGACCAACTCCCTCCTTTTATAGAAGAGAAAACCATCTCAGAGAGATTAAGACAACTCGCTCTTTGTTACATATTGGTAAGCAGCAGAACTGGAGGTAATAACTCCAACACTAAAGCTTTCTTCTCGACACTGCAGTGTCTCATGAAGACTGAGTCCTCTGGGGTCAGAGACCAGGTTGTATTCTTTTTATTCCCAGTGCCGTGCACAGTGCATGGAATATAATAAGTGCTGGACACACGTCTGCTGAATGTACAGTCTATTGTAAAATTTCAAACACTAGTGGAAGATTATTAAAATGTCAAACAGCCCTTGTTTGATATGACTTTCAACACTTCACAATAACAGCTAAATAACAAAGCAGTAAAAAGGCCCTTAAAAGAATTATTCCCCCAAAAGAATCTCTAATAAATAGAAGCAGAAGTATCTTATCCTCTATTCAAGTATAGGTGACAAAGAATTAATTATACTTAGGCAGGAGCAATCCGCATTCCCAACTCTTAACATGCAACTTGTTATCTTAATAAAGGCTTTTCATTCTCTTGAAAAAGAATATTCTCATGAATAAAAAACTAAAATCACACCAACAATATAAATAGAAAATAAAAATGATAACATATGTATCCATGAAGCACAAAGGTGCAAATAAGTATGAAAAATGAATGAGAACTCATGCTAATATCCTCTCAAGAGGGAGGGAAATGGGGAGAGACAATGGAATAGAAGTAAGAGGGCAAAGAACACCACAAGATACAGTTTTGAGAGAAGACTGGAATAAATCTTATTATTCGTATTAAATATGGTAACATTTGCATCTAAAAGCTAATGAGAACTGGAGGCACCTCTCTACTCCCTCTGTGACCCACTGAAAGCGGTGGCTACGCTAACATGGACAAAGGCAGGAGATGAAGCTCTTTAAGGAAAGCTGCCATTTAAAAAATGGTGAAGAGACAGGACTTTATTTCAAAAACCAGATGAGACGGCAAGAAATATTTATATAGTAATACTATCAAAACCGACTTATCATTAAATGGCTTCAGCAATTGCAAGTTTTAACTCAAAACAAAAAGGCCTTAAGATCAGTGAGAAAAATCTTAAAAGGAATGGGACCAGGGTGCTGATCAATACCTAGGTTCAATAAGGCTATTAGTAATCTGAGCTAAACTGTGTGTAGCTACTTCCAGGTTAAGCAGTTAACATTTACACAATGCCCTGCCACTCTAGACTTAGTATATCTTAACTTAGTCCACATATAACAAGTTATGAGGTAAACATTAACTGTCATTTCCACTTTCAAGATTAAAAACTGAGGTTAAGTGACTTGCCCAAGGTCACACAGACAAAAGGTCAAAACAGGATTTGAACCCAGGCAGCTATGCTCAGAAGTAAATACTCTTAACTGCTCGGTAAGACTTCTAATTAAGTCATCAAGGTGGCTCTGTTAGTGCTCCCAAGGCACCTCTACCTAAAGGAGAGCTGACTTTTGGAGAAGCTGGCCTTCAAAGTGTATTGAAGGCCTGGATCATAAAAAGAAATTTAAAAGCTCAGGAAAAGATGAACAGTAATAAAAATATGAAAGTCTTCTGCCATCTGAGAGGTGACTGGTACAGTCAAAAGTTGAACAGAAGCAAACCCTGACACCTACTTTCTGTTCTGTGCCCATACTCAATGATAACTTTCAAAGTCAGATGTCTGTGGGAAGCAAATCTAACATAGGAAATGAAAAGCAAAGGAAAAAGTACCTTTATTTGCTTATCCAAATTAAACCTAAAATATCACCGTGGGAGTATATTAAATATCTCAAAGTAGATTTCTAATTGCTACACTGGAGGCTGACTACTTTAAAATATTTAGCTGCTGAGGTAGGAGTAGAAATCATGTTTTCAAAGGATAAATTAAGCGAGAGAACAGAGTAACTTAAGTGCAGGTCATACCTAGTGGTGAAGAATTTCAAAGTAATTACACGTAAATTAACAATGAACACTGAAAATGTATAATCAAAAGGGAGTAATATTTTTTCTTTTGGTAGGTATAAATTAAGAGTTGAAAAAACTCAACATACTTTCAACCTTTTAAAATTTACTTTTTTAAAGGCTAAAAATGTCTATGATTCCAAAGTCAAAAGTATATTAAACATATAAGCCTCATTTCTAATCCCTTCCTCAGTCTAGAAGTAACTATATTTCTTATATTTGTTTTCAATTTGTTCTGTGAACATGCAGATTATATATGCATCTTTCCTTATGGAAAAGATAAAGTGCTACATTTAACCTGTCTTATGCTGTACTCTTATATATCAGGCGCTACATATCAAATGCTATTTTGTTTTCTTAACAATATAGCTTGAAAACAATGCCTCATTACCAAAGCTAGTGGTGGTGATGGAATTCCTGTTGATCTATTTGAAATCCTAAAAGATGATGCTGTGAAAGTGCTGCACTCAATATGCCAGCACATTTGGAAAACTCAGCAGTGGCCACAGGACTGGAAAAGGTCAGTTTTCATTCCAATCCCAAAGAAAGGCAATGCCAAAGAATGCTCAAACTACTGCAAACTGCACTCATCTCACAGGTTAGCAACGTAATGCTCAAAATTCTCTAAGCCAGGCTTCAACAATATGTGAACTGTGAACTTCCAGATGTTTAAGCTGGATTTAGAAAAGGCAGAGGAACCAGAGATCAAATTGCCAACATTCACTGGATCATTGAAAAAGCAAGAGAGTTTCAGAAAAACAACTACTTCTATTTTATTGACTATGCCAAAGCCTTTGACTGTGTGGATCACAACAAACTGGAAAATTCTTAAAGAAATGGGAATACCAGACCACCTGACCTGACTCTTGAGAAATGTGTATGCAGGTCAAGAAGCAACAGTTAGGACTGGACATGGAACAACAGACTGGTTCCAAATAGGAAAAGGAGTACGTCAAGGCTGTATATTGTCACCCTGCTTATTTAACTTATATGCAGAGTACATCATGCAAAATGCCAGCTGGATGAAACACAAGCTGGAATCAAGACTGCCGGGAGAAATATCAATAACCTCAGATACGCAGATGACATGACCCTTACAGCAGAAAGCAAAGAAAAACTAAAGAGCCTCTTGATTGAAAGTGAAAGAGGAGACTGAAGAAGTTGCCTTAAAACTCAGCATTCAGAAAACTAAGACCATGACTTTCAGTCCAATCACTTCATGGCAAATAGATGGGGAAACTATGGGGGAAACAGTGAGAGACTTTATATCTTTGGGCTCTAAAATCACTGCAGATTGTGACTGCAGCCATGATATTAAAAGACGCTTGCTCCTTGGAAGGAAAGCTAAGACAAACCTAGACAGCATATTAAAAAGCAGACATTACTTTGCCAACAAAGGTTCGTCTAGTCAAAGCTATGGTTTTTCCAGTAGTCGTGTATGGATGTGAGAATTGGACTATAAAGAAAGATGAGCACTGAAGAATTGATGCTTTTGAACTGTGGTATTGGAGAAGACTCGAGAGATTCCTGGACTGCAAGGAGATCAAACCAATCCATCCTAAAGGAAATCAGCCATGAATATTCACTGGAAGGACTGATGTTGAAGCGGAAACTCCAATACTTTAGCTGGGAAAGATTGAAGGCGGGAGGAGAAGGGGACAGCAGAAGATGAGATGGTTGCATGGTATCATCTACTTGATGAATATGAGTTTGAGCAAGCTCCAGGAGTTGGAGATGGACAGGGAAGCCTGGCGTGCTGCAGTCCATGGGGTCACAAAGAGTTGGACACAACTAAGAGACTGAACTGAACTGAATCATATAGAGATCTTCCTTATTCTTTTTTGTTATAGTGTCAAGTAACACTGTTGTACAAAAGATCTCTAGAACTTTTTTCATGTTGCAACACTAAAACGCTACCCATTAAACACTAAATTTCCCATCCCTCCTGCTCCCAACCCTTGGCAACATCCTTCTACTCTGTTTCCATATTTCTGACTACTTTATATATGTCAATATAATTCGACTCGTACAAAATTTGCTCTTTGGGACTGGCTTATTTAGTTTAGTATAATGTCCTGAAGTTTCATGATGAAGTGTATGACAGAATCTCCTTCTTTTTAAAGGCTGTATAATATTAAACTATATGTATATACCACATTTTCTTTATACATTCATCTGTTGATGGAGATGTGGGTTACTTCTACCTCTTATCTATTGTGAATAATGCTGCAATGAACACGGGTATATGAGTATCTCTTTGCAATCCTCCTCTGAGTTCTTTTGGACATGTACCCAGAAATGGAATTGCTAGGTTATATGATAACTCTACTTTTAACTTTCTGAAGAACATGGATACTAATTTCTACAATGGCTGCACCATTTTACATTCCTTCCAAAAGTAAACAAAGGTTCCAAATTCTCCACATCCTTGCCTACAGGTATTATTTATTCTTTTGATAGGGGACACCTGATGGGTGGGCTTCCATGGTAGCTCAACTGGTAAAGAATCCACCTGTAATGCAGGATTCCCCAGTTTGATTCCTGGGTCAGGAAAATCCCCTGGACAAGGGATAGGCTACCCACTCCAGTATTTATGGGTTTCCCTGGTGGCTCAGAAGGTAAAGAATCCACCTGCATTGTGGAAGACCTGGGTTGGGAAGATCCTCTAGAGGAGGGCATGGCAACTCACTCTAGTATTCTTGCTTGGAGAATCCCCATGGACTGTAGCCCAGCAGGGTCTTCTGTCCATGGGGTCACAAAGAGTCGGACAGGACTGAACAACTAAGCACAGCATGGCATCTGATGGGTGTAAGGTGATGTCTTGTCATTTGGATTTGCATTTCCCTATTTATTAGCAATATTGAGCATCTTTTCATGTGCTTATTGGCAGGTATAAATCTTTAGAGAAATGTCTATTAAAATCCTTTGCTTCTTTTTAAATTGGTTTACTTTGTTTTTGTTGTTCAGTTGTAGACCTTCTTATATAGTCTGAATATTAACATCTTACAAGATATATGATTTGCAATTGTTTGCTTCAATTCCATAAACTGACTTTTTTGACAATTCCAAAAATTACTCTGCCAACTGTTTCTTTTGATGAGCAGAAGTTCTTAAGTTAGGTAAAGTCCAATTTGTCTATTTTTTATTTTGTTGCCTGTCTTCTTTGGTTTCCATCAAAAAAAAAAAAAACACTCCAAACACCAATACCCTAAAACTTTTCTTTGTTTTTGCGTAGGGTTTTAATAGTTTTAGATCGTATGTTTGAAGTCTTTAATCCATTTTGAGTTTAATTTTTATTGTGGTGTAAAGGTCCAATTTCATTTTTTGCATGTTGATATCCAGTTTTTCCAAAACCATTTGTTGGAAAGACTGCTTTATCCCCATTGTGTAGTCTAGGCACTCTTATCAAAAATCATTTGGCTATTTATATGCAAACATTTATTACTGGGCTCTCTATTCATCTTGCTGCTGCTACTGCTAAGTCACTTCAGTCGTGTCCGACTCTGTGCGACCCGAGACGGCAGCCCACCAGGCTCCCCCGTTCCTGGGATTCTCCAGGCAACAACACTGGAGTGGGTTGCCATTTCCCTCTCCAATGCATGAAAGTGAAAAGTGAAAGGGAAGTCGCTCAGTCGTGTCTGACACTTACCGACCCCATGGACTGCAGCCTACTAGGCTCCTCCATCCATGGGATTTTCCAGGCAAGAGTACTGGACTAGGGTGCCATTGCTGCTCTCCATCTCTGTCTTTATGCCAGGACCACACCATCTCAATCACTGTTGCTTTGGTGTACATTTTGAAATCAGGGACTGGGAGGCCTCCAACTTTGTTCTTCTCTCTTGAGGTTGTTTTGGCTATTCATAGTCTCTCCATATTCCACACAAGTTTTAGGATTTTAAAAAATCTAGTTCTGCAAAAAGATGCCATCGATCTGATAGACAGAGTGCCTGATGAACTATGGAATGAGGTTTGTGACATTGTATAGGAGACAGGGATCAAGACCCCATGGAAAAG
Organism: Bubalus kerabau; assembly: GCF_029407905.1. NCBI lineage: Eukaryota > Metazoa > Chordata > Mammalia > Artiodactyla > Bovidae > Bubalus > Bubalus kerabau. The sequence goes on from NC_073629.1 coordinate 43,198,212, forward strand.
AAATGAAAAAAACCAAAATGGCTGTCTAAGGAGGCCTTACAAATAGCTGTGAAAAGAAGAGAAGCGAAAAGCAAAGGAGAAAAGGAAAGATATAAGTATCTGAATGCAGAGTTCCAAAGTATAGCAAGGAGAGATAAGAAAGCCTTCCTCAGCAATCAATGCAAATAAACAGAAGAAAACAACAGAATGGGAAAGACTAGAGATCTCTTGAAGAAAATTAGAGATACCACGGGAACATTTCTTCAAAGATGGGCTTTATAAAGGACAGAAAGGGTATGGACCTAACAGAAGCAGAAGATATTAAGAAAAGATGGCAAGAATACACAGAAGAACTGTACAAAAAAGATCTTCACGACCCAGATAATCACAATGGTGTGATCACTCACCTAGAGCCAGACATCCTGGAATGTGAAGTCAAGTGGGTCTTAGAAAGCATCACTACGAACAAAGCTAGTGGAGGTGATGGAATTCCAGTTGAGCTATTCCAAATCCTGAAAGATGATGCTGTGAAAGTGCTGCACTCAATATGCCAGCACATTTGGAAAACTCAGCAGTGGCCACAGGACTGGAAAAGGTCAGTTTTCATTCCAATCCCAAAGAAGGGCAATGCCAAAGAATACTCAAACTACTGCACAATTGCACTCATCTCACACACTAGTAAAGTAATGCTCAAAATTCTCCAAGCCAGGCTTCAGCAATACGTGAACAATGAACTTCCAGATGTTTAAGCTGGTTTTAGAAAACCCAGAGGAACCAGAGATCAAATTGCCAACATCTGCTGGATCGTGGAAAAAGCAAGAGAGTTCCAGAAAAACATCTATTTCTGCTTTACTGACTATGCCAAAGCCTTTGACTGTGTGGATCACAATAAACTTGGAAAATTCTGAAAGACATGGGAATACCAGACCACCTGACCTGCCTCTTGAGAAATTTGTATACAGGTCAGGAAGCAACAGTTAGAACTGGACATGGAACAACAGACTGGTTCCAAATAGGAAAAGGAGTACGTCAAGGCTGTATATTGTCACCCTGCTTATTTAACTTATATGCAGAGTACATCATGAGAAACGCTGGGCTGGAAGAAACACAAGCTGGAATCAAGATTGCCGGGAGAAATATCAATAACCTCAGATATGCAGATGACACCACCCTTATGACAGAAAGTGAAGAGGAACTCAAAGGCCTCTTGATGAAAGTGAAAGTGGAGAGTGAAAAAGTTGGCTTAAAGCCCAACATTCAGAAAACGAAGATCATGGCATCTGGTCCCATCACTTCATGGGAAATAGATGGGGAAACAGTGGAAACAGTGTCAGACTTTATTTTTCTGGGCTCCAAAATCACTGCAGATGGTGACTGCAGCCATGAAATTAAAAGATGCTTACTCCTTGGAAGGAAAGTTATGACCAACCTAGATAGCATATTCAAAAGCAGAGACATTACTTTGCCAACAAAGGTCCATCTAGTCAAGGCTATGGTTTTTCCAGTGGTCATTTATGGATGTGAGAGTTGGATTGTGAAGAAAGCTGAGCACCGAAGAATTGATGCTTTTGAACTGTGGTGTTGGAGAAGACTCTTGAGAATCCCTTGGACTGCAAGGAGATCCAACCAGTCCATCCTAAAGGAGATCGGTCCTGAGTGTTCTTTGGAAGGACTGATGCTAAAGCTGAAACTCCAGTACTTTGGCCACCTGATGCAAAGAGTTGACTCACTGGAAAAGACCATGATGCTGGGAGGGAATGGGGGCAGGAGGAGAAGGGATGACGGAGGATGACATGGCTGGATGGCATCACCGACTTGATGGACATGAGTTTGAGTAGACTCTGGGAGTTGGTGATGGACAGGAGGCCTGGCATGCTGCGATTCATGGGGTCGCAAAGAGTCAGACACAACTGAGTGACTGAACCAGCTGAGTGGGAAAATTGGGCATCCTTGCCTTGTTCATGATCTTAGAGGAAAAGTTTTCAGTTTTCCCCAGGTGTAGTTTCTCCTATATGGCTGTTTTTACGTTGAGGTAATTTCCTTCTAATCTTGGTTTGATGAGTGTTTTTAATCATGAAAAAGTGTTGACTTTTGTCACTTTTCTGCATTGTTTCGAGATGAATACATCCTTTCTTCCTTCATTCTACTCTTGTGGTGTATTATACTGACTGATTTTCATGTGTTGAACCATCCTTATTTTCCAGGTATAAATCTCCCCTAGTTGCAATGTATGATCCTTTTTATGTGCTGTTGAATTTGATTTGCCTACTGTTTTGCTTAGGATTTTTAAGTCAACACTCATCAAGGACACTGGTCTATAGTTTTCTTGTTGTGTCTTTATCTGATATCGGTATCAGGTTAACACTGGCGTCATGAGTTTGGGAGCCTTCTCTTCTCTTCAAATCTCTGGAATAGTGTGAAAAAACTGGTGCTAATATTTCTTTAAATTTTTGGTAGAATTCACCAGTGAAACCATCTAATCATGGTCTTTTCTTTGTTGAAAGGTTTTTGATTACTGCTTTAATCTTCTCACTAGTAATAGGTTTGTTCAGATTTTTTAAATTTCTTCATGATTCAGCCTTGGTAGGTTGCATGCTTCTAGAAATATAGCAGTTTCTTATAGGTTATCCAATTTGTTGGCATATAATTATCCATAGCAATCTCCTACAATTGTTTCTATCTCTGTGATATCAGTTGTAATATCTCCTCTTTCTTATTTTAGATAACTGAGTCTCTTTCTTTTTCTTAGTTGGTTTAGGCAAGTTTTGTCAATTTTCTTGATCTTTTCAAAAAATTAACTCTAGGTGTTGTTGACTTTTTCCTATTATTTTTCTATTCTTATTGCATTTATCTCTGCTCTAACCTTATTGTTTCCTTCCTTCTCCTGACTTTGAATTTAGTTTGTTGTTCTTTTTCTAGTTCCTTGAGTTGTAAGATTTAAGGTTAGATTGTTGACTTGAGATCTTTTTATTTTTTTAATGCATGCGTTTATAGCTATAAACTTCCCTCTTTGTACAGGTTTTGCTGAATTCCATACATTTTGGTATGTTGTGTTTTTGTTTTCATTTGTCTCCACGTATTTTCTGAATTCTCTTATGATTTTTTATTTGACCCATTGGTTGTTACAGAGTGTGTTAATTTCCACATAGTTTTTAATGCTCTTGCTTTCCTTTTGCTATTGATTTCCAGTTTAATTCCACTGTGGTCAGAGAAAATATTTCATATAGTTTCAACGTTCTACACTTTGTTAGGACCTCTTTTGTGACATGATGTGTCATCTTTTTGGGAGAATGTTCCACATACACTTGAGAAGAATGTGTATTCTGCTATAGTTAGGTTAGGCCCAACAACAACCTGTTAGTCCCAACTGGTCCATAGTGTTCAAGTCTTTGCTTATTGAGCCTCTAATGATTGATTGGTTTATGTCCTAGTTGCCCTAAGGTATTGAAGTTTCTTACTATTACTATGTTACTATCTATAATTTCTTCCCACCTCTTCATCAGTGTTCAATTTATATATTCATGAGATCTCATGTTAGCAGCATAGGTACTTACAAATGTTGTATCTTCCTGGTGAACTGACCTTTTTATCCTTATAATTTCTTCTTTCTCTCTTTTGACAGTTTTGGTTGTCTGTTCTGGCTAATATTAAGTATGGTTATCACTGCTGTCTTTAGACTCCTGTTTGTATAAAGTATCTTTTCCTACTTTTTCACTTTTAGTCTCTTATATCTATATAAGAGTCCTTATATCTATAGTGAATCTCTTGTAGGCAAAATAAAGATGAATCTTGTTTTTTGAAAAAATTCATTCATTCAGCCAGTCAATTCAGCCTTTGAATTGATATGTTTAATCCCTTTACATATAAAGTAATTACTGGCATGAAAGGACTTAATATTATCACTTTGTTCAGTTTTCTATCTTTAGCTTTTTCATCTTTCCCCTCTTTTGCTGTCTTCCTTTGTGTTTTATTGATTTTTTTGTAGTGATATGTTTTGATTTCCTTCTCATTTCCCTTTGTATATATTCTATAAATATTTCCTTTGTGGTTATCATTGCATGTGACAAGCTGCTTTTCTCTTTCTCCTTTCAAGACCCTTGCTTTATATGTAACCTCTGACAGTTTGATTATGATGTGTCTCAGTGTGGGCTTCTTTATTTTTATATTTATCCTAGTTGAAGTTCTTTACATTTCTTGAGTTTCTATATCCACTTTTCTTCTCAGATGTGGGAAAGTTTCAGCCACAGTTTCTTTAAATTTTGCCTCCTTTTTTCTTTACTTTCTGGGACCACAATCCACAATGCATATATATTATTATTCTGCTTATCTGTAAACCCTCCAGGATTCCCACCCCTACCTTTTTTCTTTTTTTGCTTCTTTTTTATGTTCTTCTGCCTCAATAATTTTTGTAAGTCCTGCCTTCAAATTCACTGATTCTATCTTTTGCCTGGTCACATCTGCTGCTGAGGCCTCCAGTAAAATTTTTAATTTGTTTCTTCTTTTGTTTGGCTCTTGTCTATTTCTGTCTCTTTGATGATATTCCCATATTGTTCATGCACCATTTTCCTGATTTTGTTTAGTGTCTACCTGTGCTTTTAAAAAATTATCTGAGCATCTTTATGACAGTAATTTTGAATTCTTTACCTGGCAATTCATATGTCTCCTTTTATTGAGTCTGGTTTCTGGATATCTAAATTGTTTCCATGGTTGGCTGTTTCTTTATATGTCTTATTTTTCATTGTTGGGGTTTCAGCATCTGAAGAATCAGTCAACTTTCCAGACTTTGTGGTCAGATTTCACGCAGGGAGGACTTTCTCTGCATAATCTGGCTGGAGATTCTGAATTCTCAAGTGTTTTCTGGTATGTGCCCTCTCTGAGCTTGTGCACATAATCTCTTATTTGAAAAAGTAGCTGGCTCCTACTCGTGAGCTCCTCCTGGTGTCCATCTGTAATACTGCTGCCTCCTGGACTTGCAGTAAGTCACAGTCCTGGGGTTCCACCTAGTGTCTGTCTGTGGTACTGTATCCCCATCTTCCCAGGCAGCTCAGTGGTAAATGCTTGCCCAGCAGATTGGGTTGGCTCCTTGGATAGGGAAGATCCCCAGGAGATCTTCCCTAGCAACCCACTCCAGTATTCTTGCCTGGTAAATACCATAGACAGAGAGCCTGGTGGGCTACAGTCCATGGTGTCAGAGAGAGTCAGACATGATTTAACAACTGAACAGTATCAACAGCAACCTAAGCAGGCACCCATTTTGGTCAGTACTTGAATACAAGCAAGGCAAACCTTTCAGGCAACCCTGCTAAAAGTCAGTTTATATTAAACTCCTTTCCCTGCCCTGGAAGAATATGGGAATTGTGGGCTACTTCCCAAACAGTCTACCACGTGCAGGAAAGTAGGAAGTGCCATGAATTTCCAATCAAGCTTCCATGTGGTTAGATTTCATTAGCCTAGTGTGCAAAAACCTTTTAACTAGTTCCTGGATTTCTCACAGGGCTATTTTGTCAGTTTGCTCAGTTAAGTCTCCATGGAGGAAAGAGAATCTAGGGCTTCCTATTCTGCCATCTTGCTGATTTTACTTCCCTGGCCCCCCATTCTTGTGTGTGTGTGTGCTGTGCTTAGTCACTCAGTCATGTTCAACTTTTTGTGACCCCATGGACTGTAGCCTGCCAGACTCCTCTATCCATGGGGATTCTTTAGGCAAGAATACTGGAGTGGGTTGCCATACCCTCCTCCAGGGGATGTCCCCAGCCCAGGTCCCCCTTTTTTTAGGGGATGCAGAGAATTCCCTTACTAATGTACATTTGTATTCTTTCCAACCCAAGCACATAAAGCCACAAAGAATGGCCTTAAAAATAAATCTTTATAGATTTTTGCCAATTTATCTTTAGGATACATTCCCAGAAGTAGGATTGGTTAATCAAAGGTAAACATACATTATGATAGATGTTTGTTAAAGTTCTCTCCACAGAGATAGTACCACTCTCACTTCTATCAGCAATGTATCAGAATACTTATTTTACCTATGCCCGTGCCAAATATTATGCAAGTTTCTGAATAATTATTCATCTGATTGGAGAGAAGTAACATTACAATGAAGTTTTAGTTTACATTTCTTTTTTTATGAGTGAGGCTAAACTACTTTTACCCATTTAAAAGTCATTTGCATTTCTTTTCCTCTGAACTAAATGAATTTATACTTTTGCTCATTTTTCTTTCAAGCTTTTAATTTTTTAAATTTAATTTTAAGAGCTCTGTCTATATTAGGGGGATTAGTCCTTTATGATCTAAGTGGCAAATATGTATCCCAGTTTATTATGCTTTTTGACCTCTCTCATGGTGCTCTTTTTTCTTTTTAAATGCAACTCAATTCATCAATCTTTTCTCTCACTGATTCTAGGTTTTGAGTCATAGCTATTCCCCTAACACACTCATGCTGTAAAAGTAATTCAGATGTTGAGTTTGTGTTTTACTTTTAGAACTCCAATCCATTTAGATTTATCTGGTATAGAGTATGAAGTACAGTTCCAATTTGTCTTTTCCATATCATTATCCAGTTATTAAAAAAAAGCCCATCTTTTCCCCACTGACTCAAAATGCTGCCTTTATCCCTCTTATCTGCAGATAAATCTACTTCTATAATTCTAATCGGCTCCATCTCACTATTTTAAGGACTTTATATCTTTTCCAAGGTTTTCTTGACTATTCCTCCTGCTTCTTTGTTTTTCCTTATAAACTTTAAAATCAACTTTTATCACCTCCTCTCTAAAAAAAAATTTTTGACTCTTCAAAAACACCAAGTTGTTGTTGTTGCTGTTGTTCAGTCACCTAAGTCGTGTCCAGCTCTTTGTGACCCCATGGACTGCAGCATGCCAGGCCTCCCTGGCCCTCACCGCCTCCCAGAGTTTGCCCAAGTTTGTGTTCACTGCATTGGTGATGCTGTCCAGCCATCTCATCTTCTGACACCGTCTTCTCCTTCTGCCCTCAATCTTTCCCAGCAACAGGGACTTTTCCAAGGAGTCATCTGTTCATATCAGATGACCAAAATACTGGAGCTTCAGCTTCAGCATCATTCCTTCCAGTGAATATTCTGGGTTGATCTCCCTTCAGATTGACTGGGTTGATCTCCTTGTTATCCGAGAGAGTTTCAGGAGTCTTCTTCAGCACCACAATTCGAAGGCATCAATTTTTTGGCATTCTGCCTTCTTCACAGTCCAGCTCTCACAACCACTGGAAAGACCATAGCCTTGACTATACGAACCTTTGTCAGCAGAGTAATGTTTCTCTGCTTTTTAATACACTGTCTAGGTTTGTCATCGCTTTCCTGCCAAGAAGCAATCATCTTCTGTTTTCATGGCTGCAGTCAGTGTCTGCAGTGATTTTGGAGCCCAAGAAGAGGAAATATCACTACTTCCACCTTTTCCCTTTCTATTTGCCATGCAATAATGGGGCCGGATGCCATGATCTTAGTTTCTTTTTAATATTTAGTCTTAAGCCAGCTCTTTCATTCTCCTCCTTCACCCTCATCAAGAGGCTCTTTAGTTCCTCTTAGCTTTCTGCCATTAGAGTGATATTATCTGCATATCTGAGGTTGTTGATGATTCTCCTGCCTGTCTTGATTTCAGCTTATAACTCATCCAGCCTGGTATTTCTCATGATGTGCTCAGCATATAGGTTGAACAAACGGTGACAGCAGACAGCCCTGTTGTACTCCTTTCTTGATCTTGAAACAATCAGTTCCATACAGGAAACTGCTCTTCTTGACCCGCATACAGGTTTCTTAGGAGACAGGTAAGATGGTCTGGTATTCCCATTTCTCTAAGAGCTTTCCACAGTTTGTCATGATCCACTCAGTCTAACGCTTTAGCATAGTTGATGAAACAGAGATAGATGTTTTTCTGAAATTCCCTTGCTTTCTCTATAATCCAGTAAATGTTGGCAATTTGATCTCTGGTTCCTCTTCCTTTTCTAAATCCAGCTGGGACAACTGGAAGTTCTTGGTTCACATAATCCTGAAGCCTAGCATGCAAGATTTTAAGCATGACCTTACTAGCATGAGAGATCAATGCTATTGCCTGATGGTTAGCACATTCTTTGGTACTACCCTTCTTGGAAATTGGGATGAGGACCTTTTCCAGTCCTGTGGCCACTGCTGGGTCTTCCAGATTTGCTGACATAATGAATGCAAACCCTTAATAGCATCATCCTTTAGGGATCTGAATAGTTCTGCTGGAATTTTATCACATCCACTAGCTTTATTAACAGCAGTGTTTCTTACAGCCCACCTACTCTGCACTCCAGAATGTCTGACTCAGGAAGACTAACCACACCATTGTAGCAATCTGGCTCGTTAAGATCTTTTTTATACAGTTCTTCCGTGTATTCTTCCCATGTCTTCTTGATCTCGTCAGCTAGGTCTCTACCATCTTTATCCTTTATTTTGCCCATCTTTGGGTGGAATGTTCCCTTGATGTTTCCAATTTTCCTGAAGAGATCTCTAGTCTTTCTCCTTTTGTTGTTTTCTTCTATTATTAAGCACCGTTCATTGAAGGCCTTCTTGTCTCTTCTGGTTATTTTTTGGAACTCTGCATTTAATCTGTTGGTATTTCTATTAGAATAGTTTAAAATTTATAAATAAAGTAAGAATTAACGTGTTTATACTGTTGACTCTTCAAAAACACCATAACTGAACAAAAAAAGATTCTGAAGGTCTACCTTGGTGTTTTTCAGAAGTGTTTAAACTTTTTCTCCTACAAGTTTTATACATTTTATCTCTAGATTGTCTTTCTTATTGCTACTGAAAAGGTGTCTTCTCTTTAATTGTATTATTCAACTGGATTTTGCTTATATATATATATATAATGCTGTGTTGGAAAGATCTTCCACTATGGTATTCTTGCCTGGAAAATTCCATGGACAGAGAAGCCTGGTGGGCTACAGTCCATGGGGCCACAAAATGTTACATATATGACTGAGCACACACCAAGTGTACTAACTTGGTATATTAATTTTGTATCTGTAACTTTACTAAACTGTCAGTTTTTCCACTGATTCTTAGGAGGTTTAAATAAATATATTTTACATAAAAGAATAATCTCTTCTTCCTAGTTTTTCAGGCTCAAATACTTTCTCTTATCTAATGTTATTGGTTTATGATCATTAACACATTATCATACTTGCTCTATTCCTTCTAGTATTTCTAAGACTGTCTACCAGCCTTTCTTAATTAGGATTTCTCCTCTGAACCACTGAACACACAAAATGATTTGAGTGACTATTCTCAATTCCATCAAGTGTAGTACAGGGCTTCCCTGGTGGCTCAGTGGTAAAGCATCTGCCTGCAATGCAGGAGACATAGGTTCAATCCCTGGTCAGGAAGATCCCCTAGAGAAAGAAATGGCAACCCACTCCAGTATTCTTGCCTGAAAAATCCCATAGACAGAGGCCTGGTGAGCTACAGTCTATGGGATCACCAAGAGTCCAACACAACTTAGCAACTAATGACAACATACTTCATATCGAGTACTTTCCTAGATGTGTAGGTGAGAAGTTATTAATAATAATTACATACAAATGGATACTTCAGGGCATTAGGGAATTCTCTGCAAGAATGCTGCATGAGAAAAGCTGTTAGATCAATCAGTACTTACAAATGCTCTAATGGTTTTACTTATATTTAAAAAATACAATTACTATGCATTAATATTCCCGTATGTTCAATTTTACAAAATGGATACTTTTTCTTGGGGAACTGTTTACCTTTATCTTAGCCTTCAAAAGTATGGTTCACAAATTATAACCACTTGAAAGACAAACCGCAAAGGAAATTGTTAGGCAACGCCCAAAACCATTCTTGAAAAAAAATCTGTAACTTCTCATATATATTAAACTATTTGAGAATATGGTAGATACTTACTTGTTTTTAAAAAAATGCTTATTAAATTTAATATAGGCTACAAATAATTACCTATTTAACCACAAGATCAACAAGCTTTATCAAAATTAGTATCTGATCCAAATCCTGTATTCATGTACAATGATAATCATCTAGATAATCATTCAGAATTTGGAATTTATAAATTTAATTCATTATTGCATAATCTTTCCATTGCAGACCTCAATTTATGTCATTACTTGTCATGTCTAAGGCCTATACTTCAGTTTGCTTCTGAAAGTTGGGCTATTTTTTCTTCTATATGATAATAAACATATTATTTGAAATACTTTTGCATCTAACAAAAAGACAATTATTTTATTAAAGAAGCTTTTCTTTGTATTTGCAAATGATTACAGTGACAGTCACAGAGCACCACGAGATAATAACTTTTGTTAGCTGCAGAAAACTGATTTTGAGAAAAAAAAAAATAAAAAAACAAAAAACTTCAGCAAGGCTTCAAAAATACCACACCAGTAGCAAAGCTTTTTTCTGCATCCTGTTTATATATTTTTTCCCATAATGCACAGGTGCCCCTTTTAGTTAAGTGAATCAAACATCAAGCTACAGATTTATGTAGCTTTTAAATTAACGTGGTTCTCTTGGCTAATGGAACTATAATTTTTTTCTTATTCTTTTTTATATTTTTACCAAGTTTATCAACATAACTACTTTCAACATTTTAGAAAACTACTTTTAAACATGCGATTTCCTTAAATAGTCAGTCTCTCCTCTGAAGAGCCATAGCATGTTGCGGCAATGGCACCCCACTCCAGTACTTTTGCCTGGAAAATCCCGTGGATGGAGGAGCCTGGTGGGCTGCAGTCCATGGGGTCGCTAGAGTCGGACATGACTGAGCGACTTCACTTTCACTTTTCACTTTCATGCATTGGAGAAGGACATGGCAACCCACTCCAGTGTTCTTGCCTGGAGAGTCCCAGGGACGGGGAAGCCTGGTGGGCTGCCGTCTCTGGGGTCGCACAGAGTCGGACACGACTGAAGCGACTTAGCAGCAGCAGCAGCAGCTCTACCTGAAAACTGGGTATCGCCTGAGGAAATCTTCCCCACAGCATTTTCTCTTCCATACTTCCTGCACTATCGAGGCTTGTCAGGAGGTAAATGTCCTCCTCACTTATCACGACAACTGTTCCTCCTACACCCCCCATCACAGCCCCTTTAAGGCCCACACCATCAGATTATTCCATGCTTTCTCTTTCTCTCTTAGCGTGCATGCTCAGCTGTGTCCAACTCTTTGCAACCCTATAGACTGTAGCCCTCCAGGCTCCTCTGTCCATGGAATTTTCCAGGCAAGAATACTAGAGTGGGTAGCCATTCCCTTCTCCAGGGGATATTCCCAACCCAGGAATCGAACCCAGGTCTCCAGCACTTCAGGCAAATACTTCACCATCTGAGCCACCAGGGAACCCCCACCCTCTACCCATCCTAATTAATAGAGATACAATTCTTTATAGCTCTTCTTCAGATACTAAAGAGTTTAGCAACAGGATTATTCTCTTTCCACCTCTATCCTTTTCATTACTCTATTAAATATCCATGTGAACAATGCATTCCAACATTTAGCTTTATATGATGATCCTTTGCTGAATCCACCCCTAAGATCAGACCTAGATCTTAAGATCTCAGTTTCAAGCATCTCACAAACCTTCCTACTTCTGGATTTCTTCCCCTAAGCCATCCTCCCTAACACTTCTCAGAACTCCAATCCAGTCCACTCCTATCACTTTTACCTTAAGAATCTATTATTAGCTTTAAATCTTAAGTTTCCCACCCTGCCTTGCTCCTTTCTCACTCTGTCAGTACTCATCCAACAAAACCCAAAACCTTTTAAATCCAATTCTGTGCCTACTCTATACTTTTTACCAAGTAGCTAAACAAGAGTAGGGAAAAACAACAACAACAACATACAACTGCTGGTTGTTTTCACTTTAAATTCATGACCACAAATCTCACAGTGAGATTTAGTGTTGCCAGCAGTCACACTGCTCTGCTCCCCTTTACAATAAAGAGCTTTGAAAAGCGGTTGACTACAGTTATCTCTGTTTCTTCTCTACCAAACTCTCTTAAAGCTACTCTGATCAGGCTTTCATTTTCATCACTCTTCTGGGCATCTTATCTAAGTTACCAATTATCAGCCCCACAGCATTTAACAGGGTTAATCATTCCTTCTTGTTTAAAACACTTTCTTTACACGGCTCCTAAAGCAAGGCATGCTCATGACTTTCTTCCCACCTCACTGGCCACTCCACTTTACTCTCCTCTGCTGGAGTTGCCTCCTGTTCCCCATCTCCCCTAGAGCTCAGTCCTCAGGCTTCTTCTATCTATACTCAATTCTCTGGGCAAACTCATCCAATCTCATGGCTTTAAATACCATACATAAATGGAGGACACCCAAATTTCTATCTTCTACCTCACCCCCTTCTCCAAATTCTAGATATACCTATCTGCCACCCTGATGCTGGGAAAGACTGAAGGCAGGAGATGGGGACGACAGAGGAAGAGATGGTAGGATGGCATGACCAACTCAATGGACATGAATTTGAGCAAGCTCCAGGAGTTGGTGATGGATAGGGAAGCCTGGCATGCTGCAGTCCACGGGGTCACAAAGAGTCGGACACAACTGAGGACTGAACTGAACTGAACTGAACCTGCCACTCTCTACCCTGCTCACTGCCCTCCCCTGTCACCATTCCTCACATGCCAGGCATGCTCCCCTCTCAGTGTGTTTACTTCAAGTTCCCCCTATGTGGAATGTTCTTCTGACTAGTCTCAAGTTCCCCTCCTGCAGTATTAAGGTCTCCGCTCAAATGTCACCTCATGCAGAAGACTTTCCAAGTCCTTCTAAAATATAGCCCCTTCACCTACTTCATAGAATTTATCATCATGTGACATTACATTGTCTACCTGCATGTTCATCTGTTTTATTGATCTACCCTCCTTAAAACATAAGCTCTACTACGGTAGGTATCTGCTACATTGTTTACCAACTAGCACAGAGTGGGCACTAAAACATTTGTCAAATGATTTAAAGATAGTAAAGTTGTCTGCCTTATCTCCAAGTGGTGGGATTAAGAGGATATTTCAATAGACAAGTTGTACATTTCAGTAACATTTGAGTTTTTTTTACAATCAACATGTACTACTTTTGCTAACAGAAGAAAAGAACAAGTAAAAGAATAACAAAATGAAAAAGAGTCAAATTATATGAATTTGAGACTACGTATTTTTGTAAACTACTGAGAAAAAGTTTTATAAACAGGTCAGTAAGACTTACACAAGGACACACAGGTTTTATAGCTTCCTCTTGAAAGCCAACTGTAGTTGACTGGTTGTGGCTGCCTGAAGCAGTACTCCCTAAAGCTAAACTGGGTTCAGGAGAAAAGACAGTGGCCTTCCAGGAAAATGGAAGTGGTAGGAATTGTGGTATTCATGCCATATAAATGCTACTTCATGACTTTATATGTGAACTACTGGGTTGGCCAAAAAGTTCATTCGGGAAAGCCTCGAATGAACTTTTTGGCCAACCCAGTATTTCCAATCCTTTATATTTACCTGAGTGCTCCCAAGAATTCCGTACTTTTACTTGCACCACCTACTTGAGATCTCCATATAAATGTCTAACGAGAGATCTCAAATCTAGCAACAACCAAAACAGAACTTCTGATCAGCAATGCCTTTGAAACAGATAAACTCTTCCCCTAGTTTTCCCTCTTTCAGTAGAGGCACCTTCATTCACTCAGTTGCTCACATAAAAACTCTAGGAAGCATCCTTAATTTCCCCTCTTTCACTCAACCCTTCACCTAAACATTTGTATCAATGAGAAAATTTTATCAGCTCTAGGCCCAAACCATTTTCTAACTTTAGCTAGTCTTTCCAACTCCTCAATTATTAGTACCTTAGACCAAGGAATCCAAGCCTCTTATTTGTTCCACTGTAACAGCTTTCTAGCCAATCTGCCTATGTCCCCTCTTTCCCCCCCTTTAATCCTAATATCTTCACAGCAGCCAAAATCATTTTTTTTCAAAATCATTTTTAATGATACAAATCAAATAATGTCACCCCTTATGGTTTCCTCCTCCACCTGAAATAAAAATCCAAACTCTCAACCCTGGCTCCTTTTCCCAGGCCTGTCTCCCCAACTTTATTTCAAAGCACTCTCCCCTTACTCCCTATACTTCTGCCATACTGACCTCCTTTCAGTGCTAACGTTCTTTTCACTACAGGGCTTTTACACTAGCTGTTCCTTAGGCTAGAGTGCCCTCTTAGACATTTTGACTCAAAACCCTCCCTCTTCAGAAGTCTTCCCTTATGACTCAATCTAAAGTGGTATCGCGAGGGGGCAGTTCTAAGATGGTAGAGAAACAGGACAGGGAGACCACCTTTACCCCCAAGAAATTCATCAAAAGATCATTTGAATGCTGAGCAACTTCCACAAAACAACTTCTGAATGCTGGCAAAGGACACCAGGCACCCAGAAAGGCAGCCCATTCTCTTCAAAAGGAGATAGCACAAAATATAAGAGACAAAAGAGTTAGGGATGGAGATCCGTCCCGGGGAGGGGGTCGTGAAGGAGGAGAAGTTTCCAAACATCAGGAAACCCTCTCACCAGCAGATCTGTGGGGAGTTATGGAATCTCAGAGGGCATCATAACCAGGAGGGAAAAAAAAACACAGAATACATGCCTAACTGCAACTCCCAGTGGAGAAGTAGCCCAGACACTTGTGTTTGCCCCCAGCAAGTGGGGCTGAACAGGGAGGCAAGGGTTGCATGCTTAAGGTAAGGACTGGGCCTGAATGCCCTGAGGACAATCTGAGGAAGCTAATGTGAGATGGCAACCCAAACGTGGGATAGTCAAAGAGAAAGAAAAAAAAAAAGAGAGCAAGCAAGAGAACTTTCCCACAAAAAGCTCTAACCTAAGGCACAGGCTGACCCACTCACAGAACACAGGATTGAGAGAATACCAAAGAAGAGCTAGCCGGCTGCAGACTAGCCCATCCTCCTGCTGGAGAGAGAGACGCAGGTGGGCGACAGCCAGAGCCAGAGGGCAAGGGGCAATCTCGGCCCCAGAGACGGCATCCTCCACCAAATGTGAGCAGACTCCCAGTTGCTAACTAAGTCTTCCTGGGATCCTGGAGGGTTGACCTCTGCCAGGAGGGGCACAGCCAGAGATCAGCGCCCCAGAGGAAACACACAGCACACCTGACATGGCACTCTTGTGGCAAACCTGGGAAACCAAGTAGCCAGGACCCGGGAAGGTGATTAAGAAGCACACCCCACCTGGGACAGTGTGCTCTTCAAGCACCCAGTTGCCTGAGCTGCTCGGACCTGGGAAGGGTACAAAACGCACACCTAACCAAGTTTGTGCCTTTGTGGAGTACCCAAGAACCTGAACCTGAGCAGCTTAGATCCAGGAAGTGCATGTAACCCAGGGCCAGCTTTGGACAGTTCCCCTGCAGAGCAACCTGGAGCCTGAGCAGTATAGACTGGGAAAGAACACACGACATGAGCTGGGGCAAATCAAATGTGGTCATACACTGCGAGCACTCCCCACACACCAGTGATATTTGTAGTGTTCCTCCATCCCCACAGCACAACTGAATACGTGAGCCTAAGTAAGTGACCACCTTTGCCCCATTGTGTCAGGGCGGAAATTAGACACTGAAGAGACTTGCAAACAGAGAAAGCCAAAATAAACAAAGAAGAAGGAACTGCTCTTGAAGTGACAGGTGCAACAGATTAAAAGCCTGTAGTCAGCACTAAGCATTGGAAGGGGCCTATAGACCTTGAGAAAAAGTATAAGCTGGAACAAGGAACTATCTGAAACTGAACGGACCCCACACTGCCCAAAACAGCTCTAGAGAAATCCCTAGATATATTTTTACTACTATCATTTTTAAATTTTTAAATTCTTTATTACTCCGTTAATTTTCATTTTTAGAACCTACTATTTCCTTGCAAAAAAAGACCCTATCTTTAAAGCAAATTTCATATATATATTTTTTATAATTTTTGTGATTTTCTTTTGTATTTTTAATATTGTATTTTTCATAGTGTAACCTCTACTCTAGATTATTAATCTTTGCTTTTTGGTATTTGTTATCAATTTTGCACCTTTAAGAATTTAATCTTCAGCACCCATTTTTGCTTAGGGGTGTGATTACTGGCTTCATTGCTCTCTCCCCTTTGGACTCTCCCTTTTCTCCCCCAGGTCACCTCTATGTTCTCCCTCCAGTTTCTCTTCTCTGTTTAACTCTGTGAATCTCTCTGGGTGTTCCAAGCTGTGGAGAACACATAGGGAACTGATTACTGGCTAGACTGATCTGCCCCTTTTGACTCCCCCTCGTCTCCTCCTGGTCACCTCTATCTTCCTCCTCCCTCTTTTCTTCTCTGTGTAACTCCACGAACCTCTCTGAGTGTTCCAGACTGTGGAGAGCACATAGGAAATTGATTACTGGCTAGACTGCTCTCTCCCTTTTTGATTCCCCCTCTTCTCCTCCTGGTCACCTCTATCTCCCTCCTCTCTCTTCTCTTCTCCATGTAACTCTGCGAACTTCTCTGGGTATCCCTCACTGTGGAGAATCCTTAGATGTCCTATCATCTGTGCTGTACAGATGGAGAAGTCTTGAGGCTACTGTTAGAATAAGAATGAAAGCCAGAAACAGGAGGCTTAAATGCAAAACTTGAGAACACCAGAAAACTCCTGACCCAGGGAACATTAATCAACAAGAGCTCATCCAAAACCAATCAGTTCAGTTGAATTCAGTCGCTCAGTCATGTCCGACTCTTTGCGACCCCATGAACTGCAGCATGCCAGGCCTCCCTGTCCATCGCCAATTCCCGAAGTACACTCAAACCCATGTCCATTGAGTCGGTGATGCCATCCAGCCATCTCATCCTGTCATCGCCTTCTCCTCCTGCCCCCAATCCCTCCCAGCATCAGAGTCTTTTCCAATGAATCAACTCTTCACATGAGGTAGCCAATGTATTGGAGTTTCAGCTTTAGCATCAGTCCTTCCAAAGAACACCCAGGGCTGATCTCCTTTAGAATGGATTGGTTGGTCTCTTGCAGTCCAAGGGACTCTCAAGAGTCTTCTCCAACACCACAGTTCATAAGCATCAATTCTTCGGAGCTCAGCTTTCTTCACAGTCCAACTCTCACATCCATACATGACCACTGGAAAAACCACAGCCTTGACTAGACGGACCTTTGTTGGCAAAGTAATATCTCTGCTTTTTAATATGCTATCTAGGTTTGTCATAACTTTCCTTCCAAGGAGTAAGCATCTTTTAATTTCATGGCTGCAGTCACCATCTGCAGTGATTTTGGAGCCCCCCAAAATAAAATCTGACTCTGTTTCCACTGTTTCCCCATCTATTTACCATGACGTGATGGGACCAGATGCCATGATCTTTATTTTCTGAATGTTGAGCTTTAAGCCAACTTTTTCACTCTCCACTTTCACTTTCATCAAGACGCTTTTTAGTTCCTCTTCACTTTCTGCCATAAGGGTGGTATCATCTGCATATGTGAGGTTATTGATATTTCTCCCGTCAATCTTGATTCCAGCTTGTGCTTCTTCCAGCCCAGCGTTTCTCATGATGTACTCTGCATAGAAGTTAAATAAACAGGGTGACAATATACAGCCTTGACGTACTCCTTTTCCTGTTTGGAACCAGTTTGTTGTTCCATGTCCAGTTCTAACTGTTGCTTCCTGACCTGCATATAGGTTTCTCAAGAGGCAGGTCAGGTGCTCTGGTATTCCCATCTCTTTCAGAATTTTCCACAGTTTATTGTGATCCACTAAAGCAGAAATAGATGTTTTTCTGGAACTCTTTTGCTTTTTCCATGATCCAGCGGATGTTGGCAATTTGGTCTCTGGTTCCTCTGCCTTTTCTAAAACCAGCTTGAACATCTGAAAGTTCACAGTTCACGTATTGCTGAAGCCTGGCTTGGAGAATTTTGAGCGTTACTTTTCTAGCGTGTGAGATGAGTGCAATTGTGCGGTAGTTTGAGCATTCTTTGGCATTGCCTTCCTTTGGGATTGGAGTGAAAACTGACCTTTTCCAGTCCTGTGGCCACTGCTGAGTTTTCCAAATTTGCTGACATATTGAGTGCAGCAGTTTCACAGCATCATCTTCCAGGATTTGAAATAGCTCAACTGGAATTCCATCACCTCCACTAGCCATATGTGCACTGAAACCGAGCTCCACCCAAGAGCCAACAAGTCCCAGACTAAGACATACCATGCTACTTCTCCAGCAATGCAGGAACATAGCCCTGAGCATTAAAATACCGGCTGCCCAAAGTCACAACAAACCCACAGACACCTCAAAATTCACTACTGCACACTTCATTGCACTCCGGAGAGAAGAGATCCAGCTCCACCAACCAGAACACCGACACAAGCTTCCCTAACCAGGAAACCTTGACAAGCCACTAGCCAACCCCACCTTCAGGAAGCAACTTCCACAATAAACAGAAAGCACAAACTTCCAGCATACAGAAAGGCCACCCCAAACACAGCAATCTAAACAAGATGAAAAGGCAGAGAAATATTCAGCAGGTAAAGGAACATGATAAATGCCCACCAAACTAAACAAAAGGAGATAGGGAGTCTACCTGAAAAAGAATTCAGAATGATAGTAAAGATGTTCCAAAATCTTGAAAACAAAATGGAGTTACAGATAAATAGAGACAAGAATTGAGAAGATGCAAGAAATGTTTAACAAGGACCTATAAGAAATACAAAAGAAAAAAAAAGAAATACAAAAGAGTCAATATATAATGAATAATGCAATAACTGAGATCAAAGGCACCCTGGAGGGAACCAACAGTAGAATAATTGAGGCAGAAGACAGGATAAGTGAGGTGGAAGGTAGAATGGTGGAAATAAATGAAGCAGAGAGGAAAAAAGAAAAAAGAATTAAAAGAAATGAGGACAACCTCAGAAATCTCTGGGACAATGTTAAAGGTCTCAACATCCGAATCACAGGAGTCCCAGAAGACAAAAAGAAAAGCCATAGAAAATACTTGAGGAGATAATAGTTGAAAACTTCCCTAAAATAGGGAAGGAAATAGCCACCCAAGTCCAAGAAACCGAGAGTCCCAAACAGGATAAACCCAAGGCAAAACAGCCCAAAACACATATTAATCAAATTAACGAAGATCAAATACAAAGAGCAAATATTAAAAGCAGCAAGGGAAAAGCAACAAATAACACACAAGGGGATTCCCATAAGGATAACAGCTGATTTTTCAATAGAAACTCTTCAGGCCAAAAGGGAATGGCAGGATGTACTTAAAGTGATTAAAGAGAAAAACCTACAACAAATATGAAAGAGAAACAAAAGCTTTACAGACAAGCAAAAGCTGAGATAATTCAGCACCACCAAACCAGCTCTGCAACAAATGCTAAAGGATAACCTCTAGATGGGAAACACAGAAAAGGTTTATAAACTCGAATCCAAAACAACAAAGTAAATGGCAATAGGATCATACGTATCAATAATTACCTTAAATGTAAATGGGTTGAATGCCCCAACCAAAGGACAAAGACTGGCTGAATGGGTACAAAAACAAGACCCCTATATAAGCTGTCTACCCAAGACCCACCTCAAAACAAGGGACACATACAGACTGAAAGTGAAGGGCTTAAAAAAGATATTTCATGCAAATGGAGACTAAAAGAAAGCAGGAGTAGCAATACTGATATCAGATAAAATAGACTTTGAAATAAAGGCCGTGAAAAGAGATAAAGAAGGACACTAAATAATGATCAAAGGATCAATCCAAGAAGATATAACAATTATAAATATATATGCACCCAACATAGGAGCACCACAATATGGAAGGCAAATGCTAACAAGCATGAAAGGGAAAATTAACAGTAACACAATAGTGGGAGACCTTAATACCCCACTCACACCTATGGATAGACCAACCAAACAGAAAATTAGCAAGGAAACACAAACTTTAAATGGTACAATGGACCAGTTAGACCTAATTGATATCTATACGACATTTCACCCCAAAACAATTAATTTCACCTTTTTCTCAAGTGCACACGGAACATTCTCCAGGACAGATCACATCCTGGGCCATAAATCCAGCCTTGATAAATTCAAAAAAACTGAAATCATTTCAAGCATCTTTTCTGATCACAATGCGGTAAGATTAGATGTCAACTACAGGAAAAAAACGATTAAAAATACAAACATATGGAGGCTAAACAACACGCTTCTGAATAACCAACACATTACAGAAGAAATCAAAAAAGAAATCAAAATATGCATAGAAACAAATGAAAATGAAAAGACGACAACCCAAAACGTATTGGATTCAGTAAAAGCAGTGCTAAGGGGAAGGTTCATAGCAATACAAGCTTATCTCAAGAAACAAGAGAAAAATCAAATAAATAACCTAACTTTACACCTAAAGCAACTAGAAAAAGAAGAAATGAAGAACCCCAGGCTTAGTAGAAGGAAAGAAATCATAAAAATTAGAGCAGAAATAAATGAAAAAGAAACAAAGGAGACTATAGCAAAAATCAACAAAGCCAAAAGCTGGTTCTTTGAGAAGATAAATGAAATAGAAAAACCATTAGCCTGACTCATCAAGAAAAAAAGGGAGAAGAATCAAATCAACAAAATTAGAAATGAAAATGGAGAAATCACAACAGATAACACAGAAATACAAAGGATCATAAGAGAGTACTATCAGCAACTATATGCCAATAAAATGGACAACTTGGAAGAAATGGACAAATTCTTAGAAAAGTATAACTTTCCAAAACTGAACCAGGAAGAAATAGAAAATCTTAACAAACCCATCACAAGCACAGAAATTGAAACTGTAATCAAAAATCTTCCAACAAACAAAAGCCCAGGACCAGATGGCTTCATAGGTGAATTCTACCAAAATTCAGAGAAGAGCTTACACCTATCTACTCAAACTCTTCCAGAAAATTGAAGAGGAAGGTGAACTGCCAAACTCATTCTGTGAGGCCACCATCACCCTAATACCAAAACCTGACAAAGATGCCACAAAAAAAGAAAACTACAGGCCAATATCACTGATGAACACAGATGAAAAAAATCCTCAACAAAATTCAAGCAAACAGAATCCAACAACATATTAAAAAGATCATACATCATGACCAAGTGGGCTTTATTCCAGGGATTCAAGGATTTTTCAATATTCACAAATCAATGGATGTGATACACTACATTAACAAATTGAAAGATAAAAACCATATGATTGTATCAATAGATGCAGAGAAAGCCTTTGACAAAATTCAACATCCATTTATGATAAAAACCCTCCAGAAAGCAGACATAGAAGGAACATACCTCAACATAATAAAAGCCATATATGATAAACCCACAGGAAACATTATCCTCAATGGTGAAAAAATGAAAGCATTTCCCCTAAAGTCAGGAACAAGACAAGGGTGCCCACTCTCACCACTACTATTCAACACAGTTTTGGAAGTTTTAGCCACAGCAATAAGAGAAGAAAAAGGAATGAAAGGAATCCAGACTGGAAAAGAAGACTCTCACTGTTTGCAGATGACATGATCCTCTACATAGAAAACCCTAAAGACACCACCAGAAAATTACTAGAGCTAATCAATGAATACAGTAAAGTTGCAGGATATAAAATTAACGCACAGAAATCCCTTGCATTCCTATACACTAACAATGAGAAAACAGAAAGAGAAATTAAAGAAACAACTCCATTCACCACTGCAATGAAAAAAATAAAATACTTAGGAATAAATAAAATAAACAAAAGACCTATATATAGAAAACTATAAAACGCTGATGAAAGAAATCAAAGATGACACAAATAGATGGAGAAATATACCATATTCATGGATCGGAAGAATCAATATAGTGAAAATGAGTATACTACCCAAAGCAATCTATAGACTCAATGCAATCCCTATCAAGCTACCAACAGTATTTTTCAGAGAACTAGAACAAATAATTTCACAATTTGTATAGAAATACAAAAAGCCTCGAATAGCCAAAGCAATCTTGAGAAAGAAGAATGGAACTGGAGGAATCAACCTGCCTGACTTCAGACTATATACAAAGCTACAGTCATCAAGACAGTATGATGCTGGCACAAAGACAGAAATATAGATCAATGGAACAAAATAGGAAGCCCAGAGATAAATCCACGCACCCATGGACACCTTATCTTTGACAAAGGAGGCAAGAATATACAATGGAGAAAAGACAATCTCTAACAAGTGGTGCTGGCAAAACTGGTCAACCACTTGTAAAAGAATGAAACTAGAACACTTTCTAACACCATACACAAAAACAAACTCAAAGTGGATTAAAGATCTAAATGTAAAACCAGAAACTATAAAATTCCTAGAGGAAAACAAAGGCAAAACACTCTCTGACATAAATCACAGCAGGATCCTCTATGACCCACCTCCCAGAGTAATGGAAATATAAGCAAAAATAAACAAATGGGACCTAATAAAAAGCTTTTGCACAGTGAAGGAAACTATAAGCAAGGTGAAAAGACAGCCTTCAGAATGGGAGGAAATAATAGCAAACGAAGCAACTGATAAAGAATTAATCTCAAAAATATACAAGCAGCTCATGCAGCTCAATTCCAAAAAATTAAAAGACCCAGTGAAAAAATGGGCCAAAGAACGAAACACACTTCTCCAAAGAAGACATACAGATGGCTAACAAACACATGAAAAGATGCTCAACATCACTCATTATCATAGAAATACAAATCAAAACCACAATGAGATACCATCTTACCCTGGTCAGAATGGCTGCTATCAAAAAGTCTACAAACAATAAATGCTGGAGAGGGTGTGGACAAAAAGGAACCCTCTTACACGGTTGGTAGAAATGCAAACTAGTACAGCCACTATGGAGAACACTGTGGAGATTCCTTAAAAAACTGGAAACAGAACTGCCATACAGCCCAGCAATCCCACTGCTGGGCATACACACCAAAGAAACCAGAATTGAAAGAGACATGTGTACCCAATGTTCACTGTTTACAACAGCTAGGACATGGAAGCAATCTAGATGTCCATCGGCAGACGAATGGATAAGAAAGCTGTGGAACATATACACAATGGAATATTACTCAGCTATTAAAAAGAATGCTTTTGAATCAGTTCTAATGAGGTGGAACTGAAGCCTATTATACAGAGTGAAGTAAGTCAGAAAGAAAAACACCAATACTGTATATTAAGGCATATTTATGGAATTTAGAAATATGGTAACGATGATCCCTATATGTGAGACAGCAAAAGAGATCCAGATGTAAAGAACAGATTTTTGGACTCTGTGGGAGAAGACAAGGGTGGGATGATTTGAGAGACAGCACTGAAACACGTATATTACCAAATGTGAAATAGATTGTCAGTCCAGGTTCGATGCATGAGACAGGGCACTCAGGGTCGGTGCACTGGGACGACCCTGAGGGATGGGATGGGGAGGGAGGTGGAAGCGGGGTTTAGGATGGGGGACACATGTACACCCATGGCTGATTCATGTCAATGCATGGCAAAACCACTACAATACTGTAAAGTAATTCAGTCAGTTCAGTCGCTCAGTCGCGTCTGACTCTTTGCAACCCCATGAATTGCAGCACGCCAGGCCTCCCTATACATCACCAACTCCCAGAGTTCACTCAGACTGAAGTCCATCGAGTCAGTGATGCCATCCAGCCATCTCATCCTCTGTCGTCCCCTTCTCCTCCTGCCCCCAATCCCTCCCAGCATCAGAGTCTTTTCCAATGAGTCAACTCTTCGCATGAGGTGGCCAAAGTACTGGAGTTTCAGCTTTAGCATCATTCCTTCCAAAGAAATCCCAGGGCTGATCTCCTTCAGAATGGACTGGTTGGATCTCCTTGCAGACCAAGGGACTCTCAAGAGTCTTCTCCAACACGACAGTTCAAAAGCATCAGTTCTTCGGTGCTCAGCTTTCTTCACAATCCAACTCTCACATCCATACATGACCACTGGAAAAACCATAGCCTTGACTAGTAGCACCTTTGTTGGCAAAGTAATGTCTCTGCTTTTGAATATGCTATCTAGGTTGGTCATAACTTTTCTTCCAAGGAGTAAGCGTCTTTTAATTTCATGGCTGCAGTCACCATCTGCAGTGATTTTGGAGCCCCCAAAAGTAAAGTCTGACACTGTTTCCCCATCTATTTCCCATGAAGTGATGGGACCAGATGCCATGATCTTCGTTTTCTTAATGTAAAGTAATTAGCCTCCAAAAATCTTCGTTTTCTGAATGTAAAGTAATTAGCCTCCAAAAAATAAATTAATTTATAAAATAAAAAAAAGTGGTATATCAGTCACTACAACCCCATATTAACTCTCTGCACATAACTGCTTGATATTGGTTTATTGATTCATTTGTGTCTCTCTCTTCTGCTATAATGTAAGATCAAAACAGTACATATCTTGTCCTTTCACTACCCTGGTAAGAGGTACTTAGTTAATAAATATTTGCTGAAAATAACTTGTATAGCTTTTCAATGTGTTATATTTCAACAACAACAACAAAAAAGGTTTTCTTGTCTTGTGTTTGTTTATTTATTTATTATATTTCTGGTGGAACAACTGAATGGGACTAGAACTAAGAATTCCCCATTTAGGATCAGAGAAAGTCATTCTCTGAGACTGACAAAAACACAAATTTATTTTGATTCAAATCAAAAAATATATTAAGTTTTACGTGGCACAGTTATGTGCTGACTTTACAACCATGAAAAAAGAGTCTGCCCTCATGGAGCTTAAGGGAGAAAATAAGAGGCTCTATGTAAATGCTGCAAGAGGAGTAGCAGGTGGTGCTACAGGTTTACCTAACCCCTCCTGAGACACAGGGAATCAGGAAAGGCTTCTTCAAGGAAGTGCCATTTAAACTGAAAGATCTATGCATTTGTGAGGGTGAATGGAAAGTGAAAAGGGCACTCAATGTAAGGGTAGTTTATTTTGCTGAGAGGAAAGATGAGAAAGCCCCAGAATCCAGAGAGCTTCTAACATGTTTCCAGGGAACTGACAGTTAATTACTATGGCTGGAGAACAAATATAAATTGAGACGGGGTGAGAGAAAAGACTGAAGAGATAAATGAATCCCAACATGAAGGCCTACTAAAGAATTCAGACTTTATCCTGAGAGCAAGAAAGCCATGGAAAGATTCAAAGCAAGATAATTTTTACATGTACCATAATCTTTATTAAAGAAAGATCACTTTGGCCACACTGTAGAAAATAAATTAGAAGGAGACAGAAAGGTCAACCTCTTCCAAGCAACAAATGATAGAATTAGGATATAAGATTGGAGACAAAGAAAAGTTGAGATTAAGATCCAACTCTAAGAAGTATTAGAAGCAACCAAGAATTATAACACAAAATAAAATGAACACTGAACATGCAAATAAAGAGGAACAGATATAAGAAACCAAATCTATCAGAAGTTTCATAGAATATGTGATATCTAAGCTGAAGAACTTTCAAGGAAGTATAGTAAGATTTCCAAAGATGCAGAAAAGAGATTCAAAGCTTTATAAAAGATTTTTACACAGCAGAGATGCTTCCTAGTACAAATAATTTAAATAAAATTTAAAAATAAGCCTCACGTTTAAAATGTATATCCTATATTTTATGAAAAAACTTAAAAATCTACATTTATGACTAATTTATAAGATTATAATTTCATTGTAATTTTTAAGTCTATTTTATTCAACTACAAGCTATAAAAATCATCATAGTCTACCCACTAACGGTTCTTTGTAATCATTACAAAGACAGCTTTACTAACAGTAAAACCATATGGATAAACTAGACAAAATCATTCCAATCAAGACATATCTATGTAAGTAAGCCAAGACTGGGAAATAAAGGCACAACTGTTCCATTTTTCTGATAAAAATTAAAATAATAAATTGACATAAATTTAAAAGACAGTAACTATCTTCTATAGTTCAGACAATACTTATTGAGAATTTATACACAATCATACTTTTTATATATCATATATCATACTTTTTATATAAACACTGGTACCATGACAGGCAATAGAGAGCCAAAGAGCTAAAAGACAGATCCTTCCTCAAAAATTTGTAACCTCAATACAGAGGAGGACATAAATATACTTCAGTAAGCATTTTTATAAGACTTCTACAACAATAATGTGAATTTATAAATTAAAGCTAGTTCTAGAAGAGATTTTAGTATTCTTTTACACTTGCTAGTACAAAATGCAGATGTCAAAGGAATGATATTCTAACATTAATACATTTTATATTTCCAATGTTCTACTCAAAAATATAGTGCTGGATTAAAGAAAATTACTACTGATTTGATTTAAGGAAGATCAATCACTAAATACAAAAACAAAATATCAAACCTGAGGTAACACAAAAAAAAGTAAGATGAAAAGAGAAACAATCTATGTAGAAATCTGTTGAAGACCAAAAAACCCCCAACATAATAATTTAGATCTGTAATTTAAATAAGATGTTTATCACCTCTCATTTTAATATATGAAAGAAACATACCAACACTTACCTTATAACTATGAGCATAGCTATCAGGATTGAACAAATAGGATCTGCTATCATCAGACCAAAATTCTGCATCATGATGGCAGAGGCAATTACACCAATACTCCCTAGTGTATCTGCTAGAATGTGTAAAAATACACCTAGAAATAAAGCATAATGAGAATCAAAATCATATTTTCTGATCAACTAAAAATGTAAATTTTTCTTAAAACTATATTCTTGGTTTTATATATTAAAAAACTAAATACTAATTTGAAAATCAGTACGAATGCTGATTCACTGTTTAGTAAAGAAGTAATAGTACCTCTAGGAATTAAAATAATCTTTCTTTTTAAAAACAGGAGGAGCTAAAATATTTGACTTGTAAGTTATACTTGGTCTTCATGATCCTTAATATTTTGCTATAATATAAATGAAGAAGTGAAGAAATACTTGATTAAAAAAAAAATTTTGTGCACATTCATTTCTGGTTGAGTCCATAAGTTAACTAATAATTTGTTAGGAGAAAACTGCATTAGGCTGAAACAATCAGTCAAGAAAAAACTGTTTATAACTACAAATATGTGTACACACAGAGCCCTCTGCTGGTAATTAAAATTACTACCTTTTGAGATTAAGATTTTCTTATGGACCATAACTCTACTAATAAACTGGTAAACTAATTATCCTGAAGGAATTGTTAACTAAAGTTACATACTAAACTCAAACCTGATATGAAAGAAAGTAATGGTCTGAATATTTTAAAGAGGATATAAATATATTTTTAACTTATAATAATTAAACATTACATTGAAAGTGAAAGCATTGATCGCTCAGTCGTATCCAACGCTTTGTGACCCTATAGACTATAGCCCGCCAGGCTCCTCTATCCATGAGATTTTCCAGGCAAGAATACTTGAGTGGGTTGCCATTCCCTTCTCCAAAAATATTACAATGGTAAGATACTAATACTCTAACTGCCCATGAATCTATATGTATGAACATTTAATAACTGATACTTGACAGGAAAACAATTTAAAAAGTCAAAAAATTCAGTTTAGTATACATATTTAAGAAAATTTTAACTAGTGAACAATTAAATAGATTAAGAAGTCTTGGGATCACTTTAAGTTTTAAAAATAAAACTTAAGGAAGATACACATGTAAGTGGATGAGGGTCCCTAACCTGCAAAACTCTGAAGTGATATGATAAAGACTTTAAATCTTTATATATTCTTTAATCAATGTTCTGGTAGGATCCAAATTGAAAACAGCTCTAACCACTGAAAGGAAAAAGAAAAGAATCCTTTGCTCTTGATTTTCCTTTAAGTAGCAAGTCCCTGGCTACATCTTATTTGCTGACCTAAAAACCAGTTTTATTAGCAAATATCCTTAACTAGATATGCCCTTCTTACTTTCCAGTAATCTTTTCAAGAAGAAAGTTACTAAAGAAGAAATCTAAACTAATATGTTTGACTCATATAAAAGCCAGAAGTCATATTGAAAATGCAGCAAATAACTGAAAAATTCAGTAAACTTGGTTTTCACCTGTGAGTATCTATGTGGAAAAGTGTTAGTATCCGGCAGTTATACTATGGGCTGCTTCAGCCACCATAAATGAACACTCAGAAAATATTAGTTAATTTTTACAACAGCTTATATAAAAGATAAATAGGAAGGCAAATCTGACCTCCCTTTCCTCAGTTTGTGATGATTTCCATAACTAAAACTTAACTCTTATTACCAAGGTTAAATGTATAGTATTACATATGCATGATTACAAGTTATTTCAACAAATGCTGCCCTAAAACAATCTTCTATATTTCACAAAAGGAAAATTAGTGACTAGAAGGTACATTTAAGCCTCCTGAAATGAGCTCCTCAGGATGAAGGAATATAGTCCCAGGGGAAAAATAAAAAGCAAGAGCTATATCAAAAAACAGTGGAGAAAATAAAAATAAGCACAGTAGAAACAGGATCACAAGCTAGTGAGAAAGTCGGACTGTGGTCAAAAGTTAACAAAGAGGACCTCCCTGGTAGTCCAGTGGTTAAGAAACTACCTTTCAAAGAGGATGTGGGCTTGATCCCTGGTCTGGAACTAAGTTACCACATGCCTCCGGGAAACTAAGCCCACACACCTCAGCTAGAGAGCCCAAGTGCCGCAAGGAAAGATCCTGCATGCCACAACTAAGACCGGATGAAGCTAAAAATAAATAAATAAGTATTTTTAAAAATTAATAAAGGCAGGAAGATGGGCAGCTGGAAATTAGGAACTTTGACAATGAAACCTATATAGAAATCCAGAGCCAAAGATCAGTTCACATCCCAAAAAAGAAACTGCCATAGTTCATGGACAAGACAGATTGTCTCTAGCTTATAAAATTTTGTAATGTATCATTTTACATAACCTGTAAGCTCCTGTTTATGTTTTACCATTTGATGCTTATGTATCTCCTTTGCATCACTTTTTTTTGAAAATATGACATTACTTTTGAGAGCAGTTTTAGGTTCACAGCAAAATAAGTAGCAGATACAGAGATTTCACTTATACCCACTGTTCCAGCTCAGGCACAGTTCCTCTCATGATCAACATCCCCCACCAGAATAGTGCACTTGTTACAAATGACATTTCATTATGACCCAAAGTTCATAGTTCATATTTGGATTCACTCTTGGTATTTTTTTTGAGTTTGGATGCATTACATTTTTAGCACTAAATTTTTCTACAATATAAATTCATACTGAATATTATTTTTAGAAAAATTATTTAACAATTCTACAAAGGCAAACATACTATTATGGTGTTACTAGAGTCAATGGCATGAGTATAGATATTTAAGCAGTCTAGTTTCTGAATATTTTAATTTCTTATTAAACGTTAAGAAAATAGCTCAGTGACAGCTAAAAGAACATCTGCTAACATACCTACTAGTACCTATTGGGAGAAATATCAATAACCTCAGATATGCAGATGACACCACCCTTATGGTAGAAAGTAAAGAGGAACTAAAAGCCTCTTGATGAACGTGAAAGAGGCGAGTGAAAAAGTTGGCTTCAAGCTCAACATTCAGAAAACGAAGATCATGACATCTGGTTCCATCACTTCATGGGAAATAGATGGGGAAACAGTGTCAGACTTTCTTTTTGGGGGCTCCAAAATCACTGCAGATGGTGACTGCAGCCATGAAATTAAAAGACTGGCTTACTCCTTGAAAGAAAAGTTATGACCAACCTAGACAGCATATTGAAAAGCAGAGACATTACTCTGCCAACAAAGGTCCGTCTAGTCAAGGTTATGGTTTTTCCAGTGGTCATGTATGGATGTGAGAGTTGGACTGTGAAGAAAGCTGAGCACCGAAGATTGATGCTTTTGAACTGTGGTGTTGGAGAAGACTCTTGAGAGTCCCTTGGACTGCAAGGAGGTCCAACCAGTCCATTCTAAAGGAGATCAGCCCTGGGTGTTCTTTGGAAGGAATGATGCTAAAGCTGAAACTCCAGTACTTTGGCCACCTCATGCAAGGAGTTGACTCATTGGAAAAGACTCTGATGCTGGCAAAGATTGGGGGCAGGAGGAGAGGGGACGACAGAGGATGAGATGGCTGGATGGCATCACCAACCCAATGGACATGAGTTTGAGTGAACTCCGGGAGATGGTGATGGACAGGAAGGCCTGGCGTGCTGCGATTCACAGGGTCCCAAAGAGTCAGAGACGACTGAGTGACTGAACTGAACTGAACTGAAATACATATTAAAAAATCAACTAGGAAGGCTAACATTTTAAACACAAATACTATGTTATTCATTTTTCTTAAAGGAAAACTACAGTTAGCTCAAAACTATGAAGCCAGTTGCATAAAACTGAGAAATATACAAATAGCTTGTCATACCTTGTAAAATCTGTCTACTGGGTCCTGTTGTTTCTTTTAAGGAGGGGCCATCTGTAGAGAGTTAAGTTAAATTATTTTAAAACATGTCTTCAATTCCTGATTCAATTTTTGCAATTCAGAGTACTTTCATTCAAATGTATCGTGAAGGATGCATGATTACATAGCCACATCAGACCTACAAAATTATTTTTAAAATTTAATATGGTAATTAAATGAAGATAGACATAGAAAATTTCAAAATGCATCAATAGTACAGAGTATTTAGAAAATTATTATATTAGGCAATTTGGTTAAAAAAACCCAGTAAATTAAAAACATTATGAATTTTCTAATATTCATAGCATACTTCACAGAGTTTGCTACATCAATTTACAGTTGGAAAATTCAGAAAAAACAAAACTACCCCTTTATATTATAAGAAGACCAAGAAATGAAACCAGGACATTTTCCAGAAAAACTGGACTACGGCAAACAGTTTCCTAATAGCTCCTACATGAATGCAGCAAGATTTTCATACAGAAGAGATAAAAATACTTTTTCATTTTGCCTTTTTGATGAAGAAATAAAAATAGACTGCAATTTTTATAGTAAATAGTTGGAAGATCACTAATCAATATTAACGTTGAAGCAAAAATACAGGTAAACAATGTAAACGATCAGCAGTATTTGTTGTAAGGGAGCATCAGGACGACTGATGAGCTTTCTGATTATGACTAACAGAGTCCTAGTTCTTGGCCCACAGTAATGAAGAGTGGACCTACCCTTGTCTACTACAGCTTTGATGGAACACTGTGACAATGCCAGAAGAATTATAAAAGCATAAGGTTATGCAATGATTTTGGTCTAAATATGGTACTGCTGCATGGGGAGAAAGATGTAGTCATCTTAAAAATCCTGAGAGCTAAAAGTATAACTGTTCTAAATATCAGGCTCCTGATCAGGACATGAGATTACTGTCTATACATAGTTAGTCCAGAAAAAGACAGTCATTTTTTTTCTTTTCTATTATGGTTTATTATAAAATATTCCTGTGCCATACAGTAGGACCTTATTTATTCTATACATAGTAGTTTGTATCTGTTAGTATTTTAGATTTATAAGTGATAAATATCATATTGTATTTATCGTCCTCTTTCTGACTTACTTCACTTATTATGATAATCCCTAAATCCATCCTGTTGCTGCAAATGGCATTATTTCATTCTTTCTTATGGCTGAAGAGTATTCCATTGTGCATATATACCATATCTTTTTTATCTATTCATCTACTGATAGACATTTAAGTTGCTTCCATGTCTTGGCTATTTGGCTATTGTGCTGTGAACACTGGAGTGCATCTTTTTGAACTAGTTACACTCCGGGAGATGGTAAGGGACAGGGATGCCTAGCATGCTGCAGTCCATGGGGTCAGAGTCGGACACAACTGCAGGACTGAACAACAACATTCTCCAGATATACGCCCAGGAGTGGGATTGCTAGATCATATGGCAACTCTATTTTACACAGAACCTCCATACTGTTTTCCATAGTGGCTGCACCAATTCACATTTCTGCCAGAAATGTAGGAGGGTTCCCTTTTCTCCACATCCTCTCCAGCATTTGTTATTTGTATACTTTTTCATGATGATCATTCTGACTGGTGTTGGGTGGTACCTCATTGTAGTTTTGACTTGCATTTCTCTAATAATTAGAGATGTTAAGCATCTTTTCATGTGCCTATTAGTCATCTGTATATCTTCTTTGGAGAAATGTCTATTTAGATCTTTTGTCCATTTTTTGATTGGGTTGTTTGTTTCTATGTTATTGAGTTGTATGAGCTGTTTGTGTATTTTGGAAATTAAGCCCTTTTCAGTAGCATCATTTTCAAATACTTCCTTCCAGTCAGTAGGTTCTCTTTTCAGTTTGTTTATGGTTTCCTTTGCTGTGCAAAAGCTTGTAAGTTTCATTAGGTCCCATTTGTTTATTTTTGTCTTTATTTCTATTGCCTTGGGAGTTTGACCTAAGAAAACACTGGTACAATTTATGTCAGAGAATGCTTTGCCTGTGTTTTCTTCTAGGACTTTTATGGTGTCATGTCCTGTATTTAAGTCTTTAAGCCACTTCGAGTTTAGTTTTACGTTTGGTGTGAGAGTGTCAACTAACTCACTGATCTACATGCAGCTGTCCAGTTTTCCCAATATCAGTCACTGAAGAGAGACAACAGTTATTTTTGACATAATTATTTTATAATGTATATTCAGCTATATTAATATAACAGTTGTATAAAATAACTCCCACCTATGTAAAATCTGAAAATCCTTTTGGATATAAAATTTGTTTTCTGTGGCAGACATTAGCTACCTCCTTACCAGACCCATTTCTTCCTCTCTGATAAACAACTTAACTAGATTTCCCAGGGTCCCTGAGTTAAGGATCACCTGACTTAGGTAGTGTATGTGACTGAGTCATAAACAAAAAAAATACAAGATGCAAATTATTTCCAGGCTCAGCTCACAGAATATCCTACATGATCTGCTATATATTCTATCTCCAGCTAGATGCAGAGAATCCAGTGGTGGAATACAAGGGTTAAGGATCCTAAAGATGGAAAGAGCCTGGATTCCTAAATGGCCATGAGAAACAAAGCCCCTACCCTCTACCCAATCAATCCAAGATATAAACTTTTACTGTTTAAGTCACTAAGATATGTGCACTTAAAACAAACAAAAACCCATCTAACTTCACTCACAGTGCAGCATTCCAATAAATACAAAGTTCACAGTACTGCATAGTGAGACTATAATGGTTCTTACAGGCAAAATGGAATAATGGCCCTATTACTTTTGCATTCTCAGACTGGCTTATAAAATACTGAAGGCAGAATAACAGTTAACAGCAGATTTTGAAGTCAGATTCCCTGTTTGAGGCCTGGCATTTCTATTTACTAGTTACTATAATTTCTTTGGGTCTTAAAGTCAAATCTTTTCTTTTCCCATAGAAGGGCTAATTCTCATCTATCTAAAAGCTTATCACAGTGTATTCCCCAGAGTATTAGAAAAATTCTAGGACAACAATTCAATTGTAAATGTTGGTGGCAGTGACTCTAAAGATTGGCTAGCAAATCTTTTTGTAAGTAACACAGTTTCTAATTCTTTGCTTCTAATAAAAAGCAGGGATTAGCTAATAAAACTACCAATTAATAGATCATCAAAAATATTTGATGATACACTATGTAACTTTTGGAATATAATTCTGAAGGTAATCAAAGAAATGACAGAAACTGCTACAACAGAATTCCTTCTATTTAAGGTTTCTTAGAACTTACATTATAAAGATGGAAAACAGGAACAGAATTGATGTCAAAACCTATTTTATGCTAATAAGTTATTTATCCATAAACTAATTGAGAAAAAGAGTTTCAATCATCTCATTATGATATGTATTTCAAATACAATGCTGCTTTTTAATGATTATATATGTATCAAAATCAAAACATAATTATTTTAATTGAATTTATACTAGTAAAAGCTACAATAATTCCATCTGAAAGAAACGTTTAAATGCTGTCTTATGTTCCTAAAAGATAAAAGATTTTAATTAATATACCTATTTTATTGCCAAGAAATATTAACAGATGACCAATTAAAGCCTTAACACAAGTATATTCCACTTTATAAAATTCTGGAAAGGAGGTAGAATAGAAATAAAAATTCCAGGAGAAAGGAGGTTATAAAATTAACAACTGTTTAAATATTTTTAAATAGGTGACAGTGGGTCTCAAATCACTAAGGTAGTTAGAGTCCACTGACTATGGTCAATAAAAATATGGAAGTTTCATTCTAAAATACAAAGTATCAAATTATATTCTCTGCAATTAAACAATAATTTTTTTTTAGAAATCATCCTAAGAATGTGAACATATAGTTTTTATCAAAATTATTTTGTGATGCGTGTGAGCAAAAAGCTTAGAAAAGCAAGGTGTTCAAGCAGACCAGTGTAATAAATAGTTTTAAAAGTATAGCAAATATTAGAGACTGAAAATATTAGGGGCTTAGTACTCAATCCCTAAGGCCCATTTCATCTTTTCAGATTGAAAGCTTTAGGATTCTGCCTTTGTGGCAAGCACAGACAATCTTTAAGCATATAACTTATTTAAAGATTAATCAAACTGTATCACCCAAGCAGTTTCTATTAGATTAATAATATTCTAAAATTTTGTGAATAAACTAAATATAATTTTAAAATAAAATGTTAAGTAAGTTGATAAATACCTTATAACTTAGTATTCAATACTATATAAGTTAACATAGAAAGACTTCTAAGGGAACTGGAAGTAAATATCAGGTGATATCTGTTAAAATTACAATAAAAATGTGGAAAATTGAAAACTGTTATATTTTTATAAGCCTATATATGGCACAAAAGGCCTTACCATAATTAAAAAAAAAAAAAAAAAACTGCTGAAATGCAATAGCTCCCCATTCACTGACACTCATTTAAAATACTGGCATTTTATTATGATAAAATCACTGAAAAAAGCTACACTCACTGCCTTATGCCAAGTTAATTTCATTTTATACTGAAAATAAACTAGTCTTAGAAACCATTTAGTCCAATTTATTAGAAAGGAACTTGACTGCAATATTTTTAAACAGATTATTTCAACTTGAAAAATTAATTTATGCCATTTCTGTTTAAGAAACTGTCCATTTGAAAGTATTTTTGCTGTACTCACCATGAGAGTGAAAGTGTCCATGTCCATGAGCATGATCATGGCTATGTGCAGCACCATGTTTCAATTCATGACTATGGCAGTGATCTCCATGGCCATGTGTCTGATCCAGAGCACCATTAAAGAGAGAATGACTGTGTCCATGGCCTAAAAACAAAGTGTGTAAGAACAAAAGGTATGTAAAAATGCATTACTTAATAGTTACAATAATACTGACATGAGTGAAAAGAATTAGTGCTCAAACCATATTCAGTTCAAATATGAATATTCAATCAATATTCAATAAATAAACATTTATTTGTAGAAAGTGCTAAAATGATGATGCTCAGTCGCTCAGTTGTGTCCAACTCTTTGTGACCCCATGGACTGTAGCCTGTGGGGCTCCTCTGTCCTTGGGATTTTCCAGGCAAGAACACTGGAGTGGGTTGCCATTTCCTATTCCAGGGGATCTTCCTGACCCAGGGATCAAACCCATGTCTCTGACATCTCCTGCATTGGCAGGCAGATTCTTTACCACTGAGCCACCTAGAAAGCCCCATAGATTCATTAAAACAATACTGAGTTCTTAGGATAGTGTTTAGGAAGGAAATAAAAGCACAGTAAGAAGTGGCAGACTCTACTGGTGATAAAATTAAGTAAGAAGTACACAGAAGGATTTAAAGAGATTAGATAACGTTGCTCATTCATTCATGAAGTACTTAGTTGGAACACATTATTTTACAGTACCACCCCAGGCACTGGGGATAAAACAGTGAACACAGACAAAAACCTTGGCCAAAACTTTGTCAAGTACTATCATACATATTGAAGAAGGAAATGGCATTAATACTAACAAAGTTAAAATAATATATGAATATGGCTACATTAAGGAGGCAGGGAAATGGCTGCATTTGGTAAAAGGACCAGTAAAATTAAAGCAGGTAGAATCCTCAGGGGAAAAAAGGCACAAAATAGTGAGGAATCATTTCTCCATAGCAAACCTAAAAACTACCTAACCATCATAGAAACATCTTCTACAAACTATTTCAAAATATAGAAAATGACTGAATGCTACCTAATTAAAAAATATCACTTATATTTACAAAAATCCTAAATACCCTAAAATCAAACTCAGTAGTACATTATATGAAAAATTATGAATAGGGAGATCAACTTCCAGAATGGTAGACAGAGGTTGGTGGCAAGCTAGTTCTCCTAAAACAACTAAAATATGGGAAACACAACTAAAAACTTTCAGAAGTCTGATAATTAACCAAAACCACAAAAGGAACTGAAAATTATCTATCCAACAAACTACCAAATCTCAGTAAGACAGCAGAGTCTTGATGTTTTAACTTGGGGTTAGTTCCATTCCACTTCCTGCCTAAGCTCAATTGAAATTAGCCAAAAGTCAGCAGCTTTGCAGACACTGGAGAGATCTGATTTCTTCTGAGGCTCTGTTAAAAGCAATATGTGCAGATCACAGTCACTATTTTGTCCAAACTTGGCAGTTCCCTGGAAAAAAATCTTTATTCTCAATGTGATAACTATCAGATTCAGAGCACAGCTTCAAGAATTCAATGGACATACACTGCAGGACATGAATCAACACAAGGAAATCATGCAATAGGATAAATAACTATAATAATATCAGGAACAACAAACTTTGAGAGAAGACGGTGAATTAATCTGATACCAATGTCATTTTGGAGAAGGGGACGACAGAGGATGGGATGGTTGGATGGCATCACTGACTCAATGGATATGAGTTTGAGTAAACTCCTGGAGTTGGTAATGGACAGGGAGGCCTGGAGTGCTGCAGTCCATGGGGTCGCCAAGAGTTGGACACAACTAAGCAACTAAACTGATACTGAATGTCATTTTAAAATTAAAGGTCCAGTTTTCAACAAACAGTAAGATATTCAAAGAAAGAGAAAAATATGCCATATACACAGGAGAAAAACCAGCCAACAGAAAATGTTCCTGAAGGGGACTCAGATTTTTGACTTTATAGACAAAAACTTTGATCAGCTACTACAAATATGGTCAAAGAAGGACATCACATCTAAAGAATCAAAGTACAATAATGATTACTCATCAAGTAGAGAATATTAATAAAGAGATAGAAGTTAATAAAGAACCAAACAGAAACTCTGGAATTAAAAAAACATTATAACTGAAATAAAACATCCACTTTAGAAGGGCTCAACCACAGATCTGGGCTGCAATAACAGTAAACTTGAAGATAGATCAATAGAGATTATATACTCTGAAAAACAGGTGGAAAAAAGAAAATCAAGAAAAATGAATCTTAGAGACCTATGAAAACATCAAGTCTACCAAATTAATTATAAAAAAAGTCCCAAAGAGAAAAGAGGGAGAAAAAGAAATATAAAAAATACCTGAAGAAATAGTAGATGGCAATTCCCCAAATTTGACAAAAAATAGTATCTACACATTCAAGAAGTTCAGGAAACTCGAAGTAGAATAAACTCAGATAGAACTATATCTAAAGACATCATAGTCAAATCTATGAACGTCGAAATCTTGAAAATTGTATAGTAAGGTGTATGTACAAGATGTATGTATGTACAAGGGATCTTGAATAAGATTAAATGCTGACTTCACAACAAAAATCAGAGAGGTCAAAAGACAATGGGATAACAAATTTAAAATAGAAGATGACTCAGTTAAGAATTCTAAATTCAACTAAAGTCTCCTTTAAATATAAAGGAAAAATCAGACACTTCCACATAAACAAAAGTATTTCCTACAAATGAAACAACACTAAATAGTAATTTAAATCCACATAAAGAAATAAAGAGCACCAGTAACAGTAATCTTGCAAGAGAAGATAAATGTATTTTTTAATTTGCAACTTGTTTCTTCTCCTGTACGTTTTAGAAGACAATTGCATAAAGCAATAATTACAAAACTGTACTGATGGGCTTATAACATGAAAACATGTAATTTGTCTGACAACAGTAGTATAAATAAGGGAGGTGTGAATAGAGGTATATCTGAGCAAAGTTTTTGCATATTATTAAATTATTATTAATCTGAATTATTAAATTACTATTAATCTGCTTTAAATTAAGATGATATTTGTAAAGCAGATTAATAGTAATTTAATAATTCAGATTAATAATTTAATAATATGCAAAAACTTTGCTCAGATATACCTCTATTCACACCTCCCTTATTTATACTACTGTTGTCAGACAAATTACATGTTTTTATGTTATAAGCCCATCAGTACAGTTTTGTAATTATTGCTTTATGCAATTGTCTTCTAAAATGTACAGGAGAAGAAACAAGTTGCAAATTAAAAAATACATTTATCTTCTCTTGCATATTTGGCAAAACTAATACAATTATGTAAAGTTTAAAAATAAAATAAAATTAAAAAAAAAAAAAGAAAACAAAACAAAAAAAATAAGATGATGTTTGTAATCCCCAGGGCAAAAATTAAGAAAAGAACTAAAAAAATATACAGTAAAAGAAACAAGAGAATTAAAAAGATATACTAGAAAATATCTATTTAATTTAAAAGACAAGCATCAAGGATCAGAGTAACAAAAAGGACAAAAGATTCAGAGAACAAATACCAAAATGGCAGATGTAAATTCTACCTTAGTAGTAATTAAATGAAATGTAAATTTTTTTAAACCTCTAGTCAAAAGGCAGAGATGTAAAAAATGGACTAAAAACAATGATTCAGCTATATTCTATCTATAAGGGGCAAATTATAGATTCAAAGACATAAATAAGTTACAAGTAAAATGACAGAAAACTATACCAATGCCATGCAAGCAGTTAAAAGAGACAGAGACAGACAGAGCCAGAATGGCTATCATAATACTATAAGCCAGAAATTACTGTGAGAAAAAAAGAACATGTTATTAGCAAGTTCTATGCCTCGGGAAGATATCCATGATTATAGAAATAAATGAACTGAACAACACAGGTCCAAAATACATGAAGCAAAAACTAAAAAAATTAACTGGAAAACTTACAACAATATTACTTGAAGACTTCAATACCCTACTTTCAGTAATGGATAGACAAGTAGGCAGAAGATCACAAAGCAACAGAAGACTGAACAACTATGAACAAACTATACCTAACAGACAGCTATAGAACATCCCACCCAACAGCAGCAGAATACACATTCTTCTCACACGCACATGGAAGAATCTCTAGGATAGACAAATGGTAGGTCATTAAAATATGAAACAAGACTCAATAAAAATTTTTAAAATTTGAAATAATAAAAGGTATGTCATCTTATCACAATGGAATTAAATCAGAAATCATAACTGAAGAAAATTAGGGAAATTCACAAATATGAGAAAATAAAAAAAGATACCACTAAATAACTAATGGGTCAAAGAAGAAATCACAAGGGAAATATAAAAATACTTTGAGATAAACAAAACTGAAAACATGACATACCTAAACTTACATTATAGCAATGCTTAGACAAATATTTATAGCTATTAAGCCTCTGCTAAAAGGAAAAAAAAAATTCAAATCAATAACCTAATCTTCCACCTTAAAATATTAGAAAAAGAAAAAAACTATATCCAAAAGCAAGGAAAAGAGTATATAATAAACATTACAGCAGAAATGAAATAAAGATAAGCAAAGCAATAGAGAAAAACCAAAAGGAAAAAATAAGTAGACTGACCACAAAAAAAAAAAAGTAAAAATTACTAAAAATCACTGCTGACCTCATGAGAAAAAGAAAAGACATACTTTTTAATACATATCTAAAATCATTAATAAGTCATTTAGATGAAACAGACAAATTCCTAGAAACACACAAACTGCTGAAATGATTCATAGAAAACAGAAATCAGATAGACCTATAACAAGCAAAAAAACTGAATTAATAATTTCAAAACTGTCAACAACGAAATGCTTGGTCTTCACAAGCAAATTCTGCCAAACATTTAAAGAATCAAGACTTCACTAGATATCCCTCAACTATGCCCCCCAAAAAACAGGAGAGAAGGGAATACTTCCCAACTCAAGGACAGTTTACCCTGATATCAGCACCAGCCAACAATACTAAAAGAAAACTGCAGACAAATATCCCTTAGGAATATAAACACAAGTCTAGAAAGTGTTAGTCGCTCAGTTGTGTCTGACTCTTTGTGATCCCATGGACCGCCAGGCTCCTCTGTCCATGGGATTTTCCAGGAAAGAATACTGGAGTGGGTTGCCATTTCCATCTCCAGGGGATCTTCCCAACCCAGGAATCAAACCCAGGTCTCCTGCATTGCAGGCAGACTCTTTACCATCTGAACCACCAGGGTTCAAAAGTCTTCTATAAACACACAAGTCTTCAACAAAATACTAGCAAACCAAATCCAGTAATATGTCAAAAGGATTACAAACCATGGCCAAATGGGATTTATCCTAAGAATGCAAAGGTGGTTTATTATCCAAAAAACCAAGCAATATAACACACTATATGAATAGAATAAAAGAACCAACTGATTACCTTTAAAAATGAAGGAAAAAATCATTAAAAAAATCCAATACCCTTTCATGATGAAAACACCCAATGAACTAGGAATAAAAAGAAAACTTCCTCAATCTGATAAGGAGCATTTCTGAAAAGCCCATAGCTAGCACAGCTAAAATCATATTTAATAATGAAATATTGAATGCTTTCACCCTAAAATCAGGAAAAAGAAAAGAATGTCCACTCTCACTACTTCTATTTAACTGTAGGATCTAGCCAGGGCATTTAGATTTGTTTGATGCAATGCTGCCACAAACCTCCAATTTGTAAAAAATGCAGAACCTGCAAAGCTCAATAAAATAAGGTATGCTTGCATATAGAAAATTCTAAACACTCCACTAAAAGCCTGTTAGAATAATGAACTACTTCAGCAATGTGGCAGGACACAATATCAATATACAAACATGAGCTATATTCCTATACTAGCAATGAGCAATCCAAATATGAAACTAAGAAAACAATCCTAAACTTATCAGATCAGATCAGATCAGATCAGAAGCTCAGTCGTGTCCGACTCTTTGCGACCCCATGAATCGAAGCACACCAGGCCTCCCTGTGGCAGCCAAAATAAAAAATCTCTACTGGTAAAGTTAACAAAAGAAGTGTGAGACAGTTACTCTTAACAACTACAAAACACTGTTGCAAGAAACTAAAGAAGCTAAAAATAAATGGAAGGGCATCCCATGTTCATGGATCAGGAGACTTAAGATGTTAAGATGACAGTTAATTCCCAAACTGATCTACAGATGCAATACAGTTTCTATCAAAGCCCCAGCTTCCCTTTTTGGGCAGAAATTGACAAACTGATCCTAAGTTTATATGGAAATGCAAGAAGGGACCCAGGGTAGCTAAAGTAACCTTAAAAACGAATAAAGCTGGACAATTCAAATGTTTTAATTTCAAAACATACCCAAAAGCTACATTAATCAAAACTGCATAGTAATGGCATAAGGACAGACATACAGATCCACGAAATAGAATTCAGAGTCCAGAACTAAACTCTCAACTGATTGTTGACAAGGGTGCCAAGACAATTTAATGGGGAAAAATAATCCTTTAAAAAAATTCTGTTCAGACAGCCACACATTTATATACACGAAAATGACATTGGACTATACTTCATACCATATACAAAAATTGACATAAAATGGATCACAGACCTAAGTTTTAACTCTCAAATTAACAGATAGTTTCTCATGAGAAAAATCTTATCAACATAATTACCAACTTTAAATTAACGAAAGCAGGGGGAAAAAATGATTACTTCAATAGATGAAGGGGAAAAATTTTTTTTCTTAACTTGGTAAAACAGTTTTATCAGAAACAGACCACAAACATCAGACTCATTGGTAAAACTTCAGTAGCATTTTTTAAATAGCAATGGTTCTGAACCTTTATTGCACATTAAAGTTGACTGGAGAGCTTCAAAATATGCTGATGTTGGGGTCTCTTCCTCCAGAGATTCTGATGTAAATATTCTGGGATTAAATCTGGGCATCAACGTTTCTTTAAAAGTTACCCAGGTGATTATACAGGTTGACACAATGATATAAGCTATAACTATTTCTAAACACTGTGATAAAGATTCTGGCTATGTAATTAAGACAAATAGGAAAAACAGTTTTCATTCTGAATAGAAAAAACTTTTCAAATACCTAAAAATGAACCAAAGTGACTAAGACAATTTAATAGAGGACTCAAAATTTAAGATGTTAATTTCCCAGAATTAAACATAAAGGCAAAGCATTCCCAATCAAATCACAAAAAGATTTTCCATAAAACCTGACAAGGTGATTAAAAATACCAAATGAACACGACAGGCCTAAACAACTCTGGAGGAAAAAAAAGAGAGAAAGATGAGACTAACCCTTCCAGATGTTAAAACATAAAGTTTATAGCAATTATTCCCGTGTGATTCTGAAGAGGCCAAAAATAATCTGATATTTAAGGTAATTTAGGCTAAGTGTATCCTTTTATATTAGTGAGGTAATGAGCAAATTAATAAATGGTGCTTGGAAAACTGCTTATTCACACTGAGAAAAAAAAGTCCTAACTCTTCATTACAAAAATATATATAAATGAAGGACCACGTAGTTGGGACAAAAACCAAAATTTTCACAGTATTAAATAATAAGACTATTTTTAAGACTCAGGGA
This sequence comes from Bubalus kerabau, assembly GCF_029407905.1. Classification (NCBI taxonomy): domain Eukaryota; kingdom Metazoa; phylum Chordata; class Mammalia; order Artiodactyla; family Bovidae; genus Bubalus; species Bubalus kerabau. The sequence continues at coordinate 43,240,953 of NC_073629.1, forward strand.
TAGGAACTCCTTAAAAAAAAAAAGCAGAAAACATACCACAAAGTATATAAGACAAAAAAAAAAAAAGGAAACTAGACTATATCCACATTAAAAACCCCTAAATAAAAGTTTAAACAGAGAAGCCACAGACTGGGAAGAGATAACTGCAACACATAAAACAAAGAATTATTATACAAAATACATAAACAAAAGCTTGTAAATGGATTAATAATAAAACAATAGAAAAATGAGGTGTTAAGGGGGGAAGGGACAATTCCTGAAGAGGAAAAAATCTGAATGATGGCCAAAAAACATACAGAAAGATTTTCAACCTCACTACTAGTCAAAAAAACCAAATAAAATGAGATATCATTTTTATCAAAATATCAGCAAAATGGTTTTAAAGCCATAATAGTAAGTTCTAATATGGGTGAAAGAATCCTAGTACTTACATTTTACGCTGGGGTAAATGTAAATGAGTCATTTGGAGGGCAAACTGCTAATGTCCATTGAAACTAAACATTATATATCCTGTGTTTCAGCAATTCTATTCATATTCGAGAAACTCTCAATTCAAAGAACTTTCTGTGATGATGGAAATTGTCTATATTTACTATCCAATATGGTAACCCTATGTGTCTACTGAGCACTTGAAATGTCATTAACTGAATTCTTAATTTTATTAAATTTCATTAACCATAATGTAAACTTAAATAGTCACATGTGACTTAGAGCTACTATATAGGACAGCACAGCTCTGGAGAAACGTTTGCATGTGTTCACAAAGATATGCTTCATATGGAAGTATGACAATCCATAGAAGACTGTTTAAATAAACCACAGTAACCCACACCATGCAGTTTTATGTGTCTGTGAACAAGAGAAGGTACACTGATGGACACCAGGTGGAAGGATCTCAAAGACAGATTGTATTATAAATTTCATACCCCCATACATGGATTTTTTAATATCTAAATTTGTATTGTCATTTTGGTATTTGCTTTATATAAATGTTATCATACCAAACAGATGAGCTACAGAGGTCTTGAAGTAGCCACACCAAACTGATACTGTAACTCTGAGAAGCCACAAAAGGAGAAGGTTCAGGAAGACATTAACATGAGTCAATTAACATATTGTTCTTGTTATTAAAAATCAATATAGAGTTAGACTTTAAAAATCATCAATTTTCAAAAGTGAATAATTATGACAGAAACCAGAAATGAAGAAACAAAGGGTTCTAACCATCATACCAGAGCCATGAGAATGTCCATGACCTCCATGCTTGAAAACAAATATTCCTACTAGGTTTACCACAAACCCAAGAATTGAAACAAGAAGCAGTCTCTCATGATGTACATCTGGAGGGGCTAATGCTCTCTAGAAAACACAGAATACAAACAAACTGTATTGATATACTTTCTGACTAATCAATTGATAAAAATAAAAAGCAATTTAAAAATTTTTTTATTTTCAGAATTAAAACCACTCCAAAATTGTCTGCCAAAACAGTTAACAGAAATAAAACCATTGCTCACATATTTCAGAAAAAGTAACAATTATTATTTTTAAGTAAGTACACTTAAAGGTATGAATATTTAGACTAAAACCATCCTTCTTTGGAATCTTAAAATACTGTAATTAATTTTAAGTTGATTAAATTAAATTTTTACTTGTCTTAAACATCGAAATATTGAAGATTCATTGGCAAAATCCTCAGATTCTATCTTAAGAACTATTTCCAACAGAACTCACCACCAGGATTGTTGTGTGTTTACCTTTCAGTGTCAGAACATCATTCACAGTTTACAAAGCACTACTATTTGTTTTCAAGTAGTTTCACATATAACTTTCCAAATATTTTATAAGTTCCTCTTGTATACACATAATACTTTATGCAACCCAAGACTGGCCTCAGTAAATACTCAATGACAGTGGGAAAAAACAGCTCTATTACATTTATCTTTAGTTAGTAAACATTTTCATTACAGAAATGTAATTTACTGGCTCTAATTATTATCTACTATACCTCAACTCCTTCTGAGAAAATAAAAAAAGCAGTGAAGATCAAAAACAGGCCATTGACAAAGCCAGCCAGAACCTCCGCTCTAACATACCTAGAGAAGAGCAAAGTAAACAACTGAATTAAGTTATTTCTTTAAAAGAAAACCAAATCAAAAATTTACATATATTCAGAGGTTCTAAACCATATTACACAGTTATATGTACCCAACAAACTCCCAGTGTTTATAGTATAGCATTTCTATTGTACATGTCATAAAATGGAGAAAACAAATTTAATTACTATGAGTTATGTTTAAAGAAGAATGCCATAAAATACAGAGATATCTACACGCCAACCAAAAGACCTTTTTAGAGTAAGCATTTTTAGAGAGACCTTCCAGAGAAATGTAAATCTCAAGCTGCAACTGGAGAAGGAAGAATAGGACCAGATAACTGGGCAAAGAAGGAAGGATACAAAGATAAAAAGTTGAGGAAGAGAGCTTGAAAAAGGCTATTTGTAACTTATTAATTCCTTCTTTTCTAAGAACTCCTTATGCTTTTTGCTTTGTATCTTTCAGCTTTCAAATCTCTGGCAAGTAGAGCTTTGATCTGAGGAAAAATAAAATTAGTTCTGAATTATCCCAGAGACAACTTGAGATTTATATTTCTATCACTCTTCTTCTAAAGATGAATAAATTTAAGAAAAAATCTTCGATTACCTAAATTTTAGAATCAATTCAAGTTTCACATAATTTGAATTAAACTATTTTTAAAATACCTGTCTTTTGTTCCATGGACTTCTGAAGCTTTCTGCTTCCTACCTGTGTGAAGCATTGGGGAAAGATTTTATTTTTTCATGAGCTATATTTGGCTTAGTTAAAGTTATTAGAAACAACTTTAACTTGGCAGTTTAACATGTTCAGACATTATTCAAAGGGTGCTAACAGCAGTTAATCACTCTGGTCCTTAAACAATGTAATAGGAGCATCAAAAATATGATTTTTTTCAAGCTTTCTATGTTAATTTCTAGATAATACAATTTTTACTGCAAAAAAAATTTTAAAGTAAATAGAACAAACTCTTTAAAATATATTCCATACAATTATGCCGGAGTTTGCCCTGTAAAGCACATTTCAAAGTAGTGTATATATATATATATCTCTATACTCAGAAATAAAACATATGTCTACCTTCTAATACATATAAGTGAATTAATATATTATTTGTCAAAGCATATACTTTTGTTTATTATTAAATTCAAAGAATCTACTGCCTGCTTTCCACAATCCACACTTAGGAATTTATCTGTATCAGCAGGGTTACTCCTCCAAAATAAAAAAGCACTTTCTTTTAACCCACTCTTCTAATCTCATAGCTAATGCATGATTGAAAGCCTTTTGTCCTTGAGTTCCACTAGATTTCAAGATCAAAGGCAAGATCAGTTTTCAGGTATCTCTTTGTCCCTAATGCTTAGTAGGTGTTCCATAAATTCTGATAAATAGTTGGGCTAAAGTGATTTAATTAGGTTTAATATATTTGCTAAACTTGATTGCTGGATTAAAATGAAAAACTTGTAAAGTCCAGACACACTTGCTTTTACAAATGACTGTGTTTACTTGAACAGACTGTCTGGGAATTGAAATGTATGATCCATTAATGTACTATTACCTATTTAAGAATGATCGCACCTGTATTCCTTAGCCAAAGCAAAAAATATACAAGTATATGTACATATGTATATTAGCATGTACATATACATCCACCTATCCATCAGATGTGTATTACCTTTATTCTGGCTTTACTATTTCAAAATTAGGAATGTGACAAGACACAATGGTGACATCACATAAAAAAATACTGAAAAGCTTTTCCTGCCTCTGAGATTCCTCCTATTGTTTCTTCTATTACACTCAGTCTGCTACTGTGATCATATTGAATTGGAAATTTGGGGATTCATCACTGGCTTAGCCTGTTCAGTGACATTTTGATATACTGGCAAAACAGCAGTATATTTCTACTGCTGCTACCTACTACTATAGCGATTACTAACAGTTTCAAATGTTACATCAGCTTTTATTCCCTAATTTTTCCCTTCTCAAAAGAAAAAAAGAGCAAAGAAGAAGAAGACAGGATAAACAAATTAAAAGGTGGCAAGAATATTACTCTCATATATTTTAGTTAAAGTTGAATTAGTAAAACCTGCGATGGTACTGAAAGTATTCAAAGCCATTTCTAAAAACCATCTTATACCAGGAGATTATGCATTCTAAATATAAAACAGGATACCCTAAGAATTAAGAATTTTTAGTTACTGTCTATCCAGAAATGTTGCTTAATAAGACATTCTAATTTGATTTTTTATATAAAATATGTATGAATTACTAATTTTCCAACACAAAATTATAATTTCACACACAACCTTTCTTTAGTAATTCAAAATATACTTAAGAATCTTTGATTATATAGTGACATGGAATAGGTTCTTTTCTGAGTTTTCAAGCTGTTTGGATTTGTAAACAGGATCTCTTGCTCTATACTATAAAAACAATATAACTTGTTTTTTGTCTCACTTTTTATAACTTTATAAGTAACCACATCACCTGGGTTATACCCCAGATCAGAAAGTTCTGTCACAGAATTTTACATATCTCTCTTTTAGCACTTGTCACACAAAGTATACTTATTACAGTATTTTTACAGAACTATTTCCCCATCAGACTACAAGGTCCTCTGAGGCAGAAGTCATACCTTATTCATTTTGATATTATTAGAAGCAACACAGTATTCAAATTATAGTGGATCCTCAATTAACATTTGAAGAGAACAAAAGCTCATGCAAGCAGTATGTGCTTACTCAAGAACAAAAAATCTAGAAAGAAAGAGGAAGCAGTGGAGGACTAGGAGTAGAAGAGATACAAGAGACAGTTCATATAAGAAGGTGGATGTGAATGGGAGAGGGAGAGAATGAGAGAAACTGCACAAGAAAGGGAGTTCTCAGGGAAGAGGAACCTGTGAAAGAAGGAAAGAGCGCCTGGAAAAAAAAAAAAAAAACACTACAGCTGAAGAGGTTAAAGGGTGGGAGAGAAAGAAAGAACCTGAGGGGTACAGTGGTATAGTACAGAGGGACAGAATAGAAGAAAGGAAAAATAAGAGAAAAGATGTGAGGGAAGGACAAAGAATGAGAGTAGAAGGGAGAGGAAGAGAAAAAACCTGAACACAGACCCAAGTAACTAGAAAGAAAGAACAGAAATGGAGAAAAGGGAATTTAGGAGAAACAAAGGGGAGAGAATGAGTAGGAGGATGGGGACAAGAATGAGAGACGGAATGAAAACAGCAAAGACAGCAAAGAAAGGCGAAAATGTGAGACAGCACTCAAAAAAGAGAGGGGAAAAGACCTTGGCCAACTGAACAAATAAGCAGGTGAGAGGGAAGTAGGAACAAGGAAGCAGGTGGAAGAGAGACAAAGCGTGAGTGCTGCCAATGCATAAATATAACTACATTGTAAAATATTCTGGGCTCAAAAAAAAGAAAGAAAAACATTCAGGCAGAGTAAATCAAATAATGGAAACCCCATTGTTCCTCCCAATCAGAGATGGCATAAAGAAAGCTCTGACTCTAAGGTTACTAGGCTCAGAAGTGAGACCAGATGTTCAGAGCAAGTCCCTTCAGCATAAAAACACTCTCTTAATATTTGATTAATCATCTGAATTCAGCCAAAGTAAGAGAAATATTCTACATAAAGGCAGAGCTGAAGACAATACGTAAACAAAATATCAACCAAAAATGAAAAATAAAGAAGCATGATCATATTCTGAAACTTTTTCTTTTTCTTCCTCTTCTCTCAAACAAAAAAAAAAGCAAAGAAAAGGTTAAGAGCTGGGAAATTCCCCTATCTAGTAACAGTCTCACCTGAAATTCTCTGGTAAAATCAAGATGCAAAAGAACTTAGATGCAAAAAAATTTTACATGTTATAGATTCTAATTATATATTGTCCAAAACAGGCAAAACTAACCCATCGAATCAGGAAAGTGGAAGGTGAGTGTTAAAGAAACTAGAAGGAGACATGGGGGGCGGTTTCAAGGGTTCAAGTTACACAAGTTGTGTTCAACTGTGAAAATTAAGGGAGCTTGAGATTTATGTATTATTTTCTGTATTTCTTATACTTCAATAAAAATGTTTTTAAAAAGGTCTTACCCATAAGAGAAAGCATCATTATCTCTCCATTTTGAAATAACAGATGCTGCCAATCCAGCCAAAATGGCAGTGCTATCGAAAAACATGTGAAAAGAGTCGGAAATCAAACCTAAGCTGGAAAAGAACAAACACATTGGCATATTACAATAATAATCAAATAGCAGTCATCCTCTAAAAATCTAAGATTCAGCCTCTGCTTATCAAGAACTAATCTTATAAAAGGACAACAATGAAATATGACATACTGAAAAATATCTAAGATAATTTTTAAGTTTTTAAGAAGACACCCTCACACCCCCTACCCAAGGAAGAGCCCAGCTGCTACTGAAAGAAAGGTAGGAATATGCCCACCCTCTGGTGACTAGCAAAGGTCGACTGGAAAGAGAAACAGAAAAAACAGCTATTTGTTACTGGGGCCAAGGCTGAAGCCAGCTTGGGCTCAAGACTTTACACTGATACAAAGCAAAGGTCTGCTGTTAGAAGAGGAGCAAGGCCCTTTCTTCTTTTTTTGATACAACTCTGGCAAGAGGGATGAGAAATGGGGCAGAGAAATGGGGCAGAACATTAACAACACTCACTCCTACACTCAGGGGTAAAGAGCCTGCCCAATACTGAGGCTGCAAAAGGAGAACCAAATACCCATCCCCCCACTTCTCCGTCTATGGGGTCGCAGAGAGTCAGACATGACTGAAGTGACTTAGCAGCAACAGCACTTCTCCAACCAAAGCCTTGCCTAAAGCAAAAGACAACGGCAATCTACCTCTGAGAGCCAAGAAAGAGCAGAGAGACTGCTCCCTTATGGCGCAGGTATGCAGGGCTTGCTGAAACCTGAGAATGGTAACTAGTAATACCAAAACACAATAGCCCAGCTCAACTATTGACCAGATAGGTACAAAACCCCCACACTAATGGCCTGATCAAAAAAAGAAAAAAAAAAAAAAGATGTGCACACCTCTGGTCATAAATACTACTAACCTCAGTCTCTACTGTTCTTTTAAACATAACATACAGCACTCAATAAATATTTATAAGGCATATTAACAAGATCAAGGAAAAAAAAGTAATAAGATCTACTGTCAAAAGCTAAAACAGTCAAAAGAAGCAGAATCTGAAAAGTCCCAGAGATTATATTATAATAGGAAATATAAAATGTGATTAATATGTTAAAGGATGTGTTACAAAGCTGGGGAAAATTTATGATCAGAGATATAAACTAGAAAATAATCAAATGGATATAATAAAAAAATTTAAATATCATAATATTGAAGATTAAAAATAATATACATGGACTCCTGAGCAGACAGGACACAGAGAGAAAGAATCAGTGAGATCAAACTACATTATCCAGAGTAAAACACAAGAAAAGGAATGGAAAAACAAGAACAGAAAATTCAAAATCTGTCAAAGCATCAGACAGACATGTATTTGGATTCTCAGTTATGGAGAGGGAAGAATAAGGTAGAAAAAGTATTTAAAGAGAAAATGATTAGAGTTTTCCAAAATTAATGGAAAAAACAAACAAACCAACAACAACAACAACAAAATTCCATATCCAAGAAGCTTAATGAGATCCTAGCAAGGCAAAACCCTACATAACTCACAAATTGCTGAATACCAAACAGAAAGAGAAAATTCTGAAAACAGTCAAAAAAAAAGAAAGAAAAACTGGAAACATAAAAGCAAAGCTAAAGATTAACAGCATATTTTGCATCAGAAACTACTCAAGGCAGAATGCAATGAAGGAATATCTTTAAAGTATTGAAAAACAAAAAATGTGTCAACTAAAATTCTATATTGTGTAAAATATCTTTCAAAAATGAAGGCAAAACAGACTTTTCAGACAACCAAAACTAAGAGAATTCACTGCTAGCAGGTCTGAACTACAATAAAAAGTTATTTAAGTACAAATACGATACCACATGGAAACTTAGATTTGTATGATAAAGATCACTGAAAATGATAAACATGTGGGGAAATATTAAATATAATTTTTCTAACTTTTAGTACCTTTAAAAGATACTTTTAAAAGTAACTTTACAACAGAAAAGGTACCTTTAAAACAGAAAAAAGGAGGATAAAACATTAAAGTTGGTTCTTTGAAAATATCAGTAAAATTCACAACCTTTAACTAAAGTGACCAAGAATAAAGAGAAAGGGCTCATTATTACCAAAATCAGCAATGAAAGTGACACACTACTACTGACTTTAGGGAAAATAAAGATCGTAAGAAATTACTATGAACAACTAAATATAAGCCAACAAATTAGGTGACTTACATGATATATACAAACTCCTAAACAATCTAGCAAAATTGAGTCAAAAAGAAGTCTAAACAGATTTATAGAAAGTAAGCAGATTACATTAATGTTTTTAAAACTTTCAACAACAAAAAAAGCCTAGGCCCAGATGGCTTCACTGGTAAATCCTACTAAACATTTAAAGAATAATAAATATCAATTCCTAGAAGATGAAGGAATATTTCCCCATTTATTACATAAGTATTACTCTGATCCCCAAATCAGACGAAAGACATCACAGGAAACTAGAGACCAGTAGTTTTTGCAAACACACACACACATAAGAATCTTCAACAAAACATAGCAAATCAAATTCACCAAAAAAAAAAAAGAGAGTACAGACCACAACCCACAACCCATAACCCCAACAATGCAAGGTTGGTTAACTACATGAAAATCAATCAATATAATACATCATATCAATGGAATGAGAGACAAAAACCACACTATCATCTTAATAGAGGTAGGAAAGTATTTGACAAAACCCAAGACTTTTATGATGAAAACATTCAACCAACTTGCAGTAGAGGGAACTTCCTGAACTGATAAATAGCAATCTACAAAAAACCTACAGCTAACATCAGTCAAAGATTGAATGTGTGAGTGTGTGCTCAGTCATGTTCAACTATTTGCGACCCTTTGGACTGTAACCTGTGAGGCTCCTCTGTCCGTGGGATTTTTTTCAGGGGGTAGGTTGCCATTTCCGCCTCCAGGGGATCTTCCTGACCCAGGGATCAAACCCACGTCTCCTGTGTCTCTTGCATTGCAGGCAGACTCTTTACCACTGAACCATCCAGGAAGCCCCAAAGAGTGAATGCTTTCCTCTCAGATCAGGTACAAGATAAAAAATGTCCCCTCACCACTTCTATTTAACATTGTACTAGAGAGTATAACAAGGCAGGAAATGAAATAAAAAGCACCTAGACTGGAAGGGAAGGAGTACAAACTATCTCTATTTGCAAGCAGCATGATCTTATATATGCAAAATCTTAAGGACAATTTAAAAAACTGTTAGAACTAATAAATTGATTTGGCAAGGTTGAAGGCTACAAGATCAATATACAAAAATGAATTATATTTTATGCATTAGTGATGCACAAAATGCAATTTAAAAAATTTCCATTTATAATAGCATCAAAAAATACTAAAGAATAAATTTAGAAAAAAAAAGTGCAAAAGCTATACTCTGGAAACTATAAATATTGTTTTAAAAAATAAAGAAGACCTAAATAAATGGAAAGATATCCATGTTTATGGATAGGACAATACTGTTAATATGTTAATACTTCCCCAATTGATCCACAGATTCAATTTATTCTCTATTAAAATCCCAGCTGACCTCTTTGGAGAAACTGACAAGTTGATCTTAAAATTCATATGGAAAAGCAGAAAATCTAGAATAGCCAAAACAATACTGAAAAAGAAAAGCAAAGTTGGAGAACTCACATTTCCCAATTTCAAAACTTATTATAAAGCTACAGTAATAAAAACAATATGGTACTAGGATAAGAATAAACACACAGTTCAACAGAATAGAATTTAGAGTGTCCAACAAATGATGCTGAAACAACTGGATATCCACATGCAAAAAAAAATTATTTTTGACCCTTTCTTCATATTATACACAATAATTAACCTAAAATGGATCAAAGACCTAAGCATAAAAGCTAAACTAGCAGTCTCAACCTTTTTGGCACCAGGGACTGGTTTCACAAAGACAACTTTTCCACAGATGGCAAAGGGGTAGGCATGGTTTAGGTGGTAATGAGAGCAATGGGGCAGAAGATTCAGGCAGTAATGCGAGCAAAGAGGAGCACAGGGAGCCACTCATCTCCTGCTCTGAGCCTGGTTTCTAACAGCCTATGGCCCAGAACAAGTCCAGTGGTTGGGGAACTCTGAGCTAAAGCATTCACAACCTCAGGTTAGGCAATGGTTTCTTAAATATGACATCAGAAGCATAAGCAATAAAAGAAAAAAAGAGGAACACAGACTGAACATCACTGAAATTTTAAAACTTTCATGCTTCAAAGGACAATATCAAGAAAGTGAAATGACAATGTACAAGTGGGAGAAAATATCTGCCAATCATATATCTGACAAAAGGCTTGTAACCAGAATATATGAAGAATTCTTAAAACTCTTCAAAGACAGAAAATATCCATTTTCTAAAAATGAATAAAGGATATGAATAGACATTTCTCCAAAGAAGACATGCAAATGGCCATCAGCACTACAAAAGTTACTCAACATCATTAAACCCAAATCAAAACGATAAGTAACAACTTCACATCCACTATGATGACCAGAATAAAAAAGTCCTTGTATACCTATGGCTGATTCATGTGGATGGATGGCAGAAATCAACACAATATTATAATTATCCTTCAATTAAAAGTAAATAAATTAAGAAAAAGAAGTCCAATAACTACAAGTGTTGGTGGAGAAACTGGAATTCTTTCATATTGCTGAAATATTATTTGTCAATAAAAATAAATGAAATACTGATACATGCAGAACATGGATTACCCTGGAAGCCATTATGCTAAGTGAAATAAACCATCACAAAGGATCATATGTAAATTATTCCATTTATATGAAATGTTCAGAACAGGCAAATACATAGAGACAGAAAGTAGATTAGTGATCACCTAGAATTCAGACAGATCAGGGGACAAGGGAATTGGAGGGTGATAGCTAGGGCTTTAAAGTTTCCTTCTGGAATAATATAAGTGTTCCAAAATGGATTGTTGTGATGATTTTACAACTCTATAAATACATTAAAAGCCATTCACCAGTACAACATAAATGGGAGAATTTTAAGGTACTTGAATTGTATCTCAATAAAGCTATTTTTTAAAAAGATATCCGACAATCTAAGGCAAGGTCGGCAAGCTATAGGCCACGGCTAAATCTGGACCACCATCTATTTTTGTAAATAAAGTTTTGCTGAAACACAGTTATGCTCATTTGTTTATATATTGTCTAGGGCTACTTCTGTGCTATAACAGTAGAATCGAGAAACTGTGACAGATTTTATGACCCTTAAAGCCTAAAATATTTACTATCTGCTGTCAAGAGGAAAGGTTTATTTATTAACCTCAGGCATAAAGCGAAAAGAACACTATATTGTGGGGTTTACATAAAAGTGAAATGTATGACAGTTAAAGCACAAAAGACAGAATGAAATGGAAGTGTATTATTATACAGTTCTTATAAGATACATTAAGTGACATTATTTGTGATGTTAAAGATTCATTATTACACACGCTTTTAAGCAAGACACTGAAAGAGGAGGGTAGGGCAGGAAATCCTTTTGGGCAGAGGACTGTGTACCAACACAAAGCACATGTTCTGCTAGCAAGAAACTCACTTTCACCCAAGACTATCCTCATATATGTGACAGACTTTCACTGTCATGAAGGGAAGAGTAAAAATGTAAAAACGAAAATAATCAAATGAAAAGCACACCCTCAAGGCCCAGGCTCAAAGGGCCTGCCTAAGACTGAGGCTTTGTCAAGATAATGAATGCCCCTCTGCGCTCACCCCAAACCTCACACAGAGTGAGGATCAATAACCATCTATAGCTTGGCAGGTGAAGGGCACCATGAGCACAAAGACAGAGCTTCTGTGACACACGCATACAAGAATACTGGAAGTGAAAGGCCTAACCAACTAATAGACTGGCAGAGGACACATACCTATTCCTAGGAATAAATACTATTACTTCAATATCTACTGCTCTTTACTCGTAACATTCAGCCTTTGATCAAAAATCTCAAGAAACACAAATAACAGGATGAAAAATAACTCGTAAAGAGATAATGCAGTTAACAGAACCAGACAACAGTACTGACCCAGATATAAGAACTATCAGAACTATAAGTAATAAAGGATCTATGTGAAAGGTGGGGGAAAAAAATTCATGAATCAGTAAGAAATTTCAGCAAAATGGGAAGTACCAAAAAAAAAATTTAACAAAAAATAAGGGGTCAGAGATGAAGAATTCTTCCAACTGGCTTAACCACATACTGGACAGAGCTGAGCATCATCAGGGAACTTTAAGATAGGTCCACAGAAACATTCTGAAAGCAAGCGCATCAGCAGTTCAATCTTTAAAAATAAGAAGTATCAGAATGGTTAAAAGCACTACTTTTGAAGTCAGAGTATCTGGGTTCAAATTCCAGCTCTACCATTTACTAGTTCTGTGACTGTCAACTTGCTTAATAACTACTTTAGACCTCAATTTAGCACCATTTAAACAGGTAACAGTAAAAAGTGTTATAATTGTTATAACTGAATTATAGTTATGCAACATATCACAGTGCCTGTCACACTAAACCCACATCGATATTCCTGTTATTTCTATTATTATTAATATTAGTATTAATATCTAGTATTCCCAGCATGATCCATAGCTCTTAATATTTGGATATATGTCAGAGCTTTCTTCAGTTGTAACTGCTACAAACTAAAAGTCAAAAACCTTCTTCACTGAAATAGAAAAAGCAGTTTTTAAATTTCCTTGTAATTTAGGATAATTATAAACTTAGAATCTGAAGTAAAGCATATTACTCACCCACACAGAAAAGAACAAAAATTTACAAGTTCCTCAAAAATCATTTTGAAAAATGTCTTAAATTTTATCATGAACCTTGTATATTTTATTCAAATATACAGAGATGCATAAAATAGTTTTAAGTACTGTCTATACTTACCTGAGACCCAACTCAAAGCAGAACAAGAATGAGTGAACAAATGAAAAGGCTGAATGAGAAAATCAATACCTGAGGAGGACAAAGTAAGGTTCTTGCCAATCAAGTAAGCCTCTCAGATTTATAGTTATTTTAAGATTTTTCCTTGAACAGATCACTTGAAACTACACACTTGACCCTTAACACTAAAAATAAATAATTTAAATTTTGAGGTACGAAGACCCATTTGAAGAAAATCTTTGTAATGTGTTATAAAACCAATAAAGATAGTTTATGATTTTGTTTTCTATGTTCTGATATGATACAGTAAGTTATTTTTTAAATTTGGTTTCAAAAAGCTCTCTCTCTATTCTGATAAAACAATACAGTTGACAATGAGAATTTTTACCCACTCTGCCTTGATTTCATGAGATTTTATAACTTAATTCAAAAGTCAATTTCAGTAACAACAGTAGTCTACATATTTAACTTCCCTGGTGGCTCAGACGGTAAAGCGTCCGCCTACAATGCAGGAGACCCAGGTTCAATCCCTGGGTGGGGAAGATCCTCTGGAGAAGGCAATGGCACCCCACTCCAGTACTCTTGCCTGGAAAATCCCATGGGAGGAGCCTGGTGGGCTACAGTCCATGGGGTCGCAACGAGTCGGACACGACTGAGCAACTTTACTTCATTTCACATATTTAACAGGTTTATTTTTCCTCTCTGTATATAGTTTTAAATGTTTTTATTTCTTAATTGGAGGGTTTTATTGTATATATGACTTTTATTCTAAATAACTGTAAATTAGTTATAGAAGAAGGCAAGGTATTTATGCTAAATAAATATAAACTTTAAAATTCACTGATTTATTGATCTACCTATATAGTTACTAAAATCTTGTTATGGGTTGAACTGTATTCTCCCCCAAATTTCTAAGTTGAAGTTTTACATCTCCAGTAACTCAGAATGTGACTTTATTTGGAAATAGGGTCACTGCAGACATAATTTGTAGAGATTAAGTCAGTCAGGTGGGCCCAAATCCAATATGTCTGCTCTGCTTATAAAATGGGATATCTGCAGACAGACATGTACACACGGAGACGGCCAAGTAAAGATAAGGCAGAGATCAGGTGATGCTTCGACAAGCCAAGGAACACAAAAGACTGCCAGCAAAGCAACCGACCTCATCGACCTCAGAAGGAACCAATCCTGACAATACCTTAATCTCTGACTTTTAGGCTCCAGAACTATAAGACAACAAATTTTTGTTGTTTAAGTCACCCAGCCTGTGGTACTTTGTTACAGCTGCCCTAGAAAATTAATATACACCATCTCTTTTATAACAGATTTATTTATATTTGGTGTCAATAGACACCAAAGACTGCCTCAATAGTGGGAAAAAAATGATAAACCTCTTCTGTATAAAGGAGGAATACAGATTCCTTTAGATTCCTCTGATAGAAAAATCAGATCCCTTTCTAACAATTAAATGTAGCGTGGCAGTTTTAATACTCATCAAAATGATATTTTAATTTTATTTAAATTTTAAATAACTTTGACATTAAAATGGTTTTTTTCCCAACATTTCATAAAATATGATTCTACCTGAAAAAAATACTCCCTCTTTTGAGGTGGCAGAACATGATGTTCTCTTAAAGCATTGTGATTATGAGAGCGTGAACCCCAATCATGAAAATTACTTAGTTGCATCTATGTAGGCAAACTCATGTGAAATAGTCTGCTTCTAGTTCTCTGCTCACCTATCATACATCAAAACAGTGTTCATGAGGAATGTCAATTTTACTGCTTATCTTCAATCAGCAAATGTTTCTGATTATGAATTATCACTTAAACTACCTGGCACAAAATCCTTAGAAAAATAAAGGTAGCATAGAGAATTCTTAAGGCTATATGATTTACACACAAAATGTAACTTGATTTAAAAAACTGGTTGCTAAAAGCAGCGTACTTGTTTTTGGCTCTGATCTTTAAACACTAAATATTAAAATGTATTTTTAAACTTTTTTTAAGTGACCACATTCTACAGGTATTTTAATAAAGAAAACTTCTTAAGATATAAAAATGGAAACATGATCACTACAGCAAAATATAACAAATGTGAACAGAACATCTGGCCAAAGAAACTTATGAAAGGGATTTTATCTAAGGCTTATTTGAAGGAAAAGACAAAGAAAGAAAGAACCGATAAACTGAGACTTAAGCGACATATCAATCAAATACCATGCTGCTGCTGCTGCTGCTAAGTCGCTTTAGTTGTGTCCAACTCTGTGCAACCCCATAGACAGCAGCCCACCAGGCGCCCCCATCCCTGGGATTCTCCAGGCAAGAACACTGGAGTGGGTTGCCATGTCCTTCTCCAATGCATGAAAGTGAAAAGTGAAAGTGAAGTTGCTCAGTCGTGTCCGACTCTTAGCGACCTCATGGACTGCAGCCTACCAGGCTCCTCCATCCATGGGATTTTCCAGGCAAGAGTACTGGAGTGGGGTGCCATTGCCTTCTCTGTCAAATACCATAGATCTTGCTTAAATTCTGATTTGTAAAACCAACTTCAAACAGAATTTATGAGACAATAAGGGACATACGAACACTCACTCACTAGACATTTGATATTAATAAATTATGTATTTTTATAGGTAAGAATAGCATTGAAGTGAAGTGAAAGTCATTCAGTGTGTCCAAGTCTTTGTGAACCCATGGACTGTAGCCCACCAGACTCCTCTGTCCATGAATTCTCCAGGCCAGAATACTGGAGTAGGTAGCCATTCCCTTCTCCAGGGAATCTTCCCTACCCAGAGATTGAATCCGGGTCTCCCACAATGCAGGTGGATTCTTTACCATCTGAGCCACTAAGGAAGTCCAAGAATACTGGAGTGGGTAACCTATTTCTCCAGCAAATCTTCCAACCCAGGAATCGAACTGGGGTCTTCTACATGGCAGGTGGATTCTTTACCAGCTGAGCTACCAGGAGGTCCAAGAATAGCATTGGATTATAGTAAATATGGGGACTCTTATCTTTTAGACCCAATTGAAGTAGTTATTGATATGTAAGAAATCATACTGTAGCTGGTATCCACATTAAAACAATTCAATGGTGACAGATATAACAGATGAAACAAAATAGGCCACATGTTAATAAACATTAAAGGTGGGTGACAGAGACATGAGGTCCACTGAACTCTCTTTTACATACATTTTCCATAATAAAAAATTTAAAGGTCTATAGGTAACTAAGCTAACAGCATATTTATAGTGGCTGTTAGAGATTAACTTGAAATTGAACACAGGGAATCATCAACTTGAGTTCCATGAGATGGAAAGGGGGAAACTATTTACTATCAATTAATTAGCAAGAAAATAGAAAATCCTTAGAATCCTGATATTTGTGTAAGTTGTTAAACTAATTAGAGTTATGGCAAAAAACCCACAACTCCACTACATTCCATATAACCCCTTCCTGTAAAGTAGAATTCTCAGCAAAATGGAAGAGGAATCTATGTTTTTAAAGTTTTTAAAAAAAAAAAAAGACAGAAAAGCAAAAGAAGTCATCACTGTAACCTGGTAAGTAATGTCTTTTCAGAAGGTAAAAGCCAATAAAAATTCAAGATATTTAAAATTTTTAATGCCATAGAAAAAATGTTACTAGTGGGAAGCATTTTTCTTTACCAAGGAATTACTTTACAAACATATGCTGTGACATATTACACAGAAGTAGGACAGAAACAGTGATTAGTAGGGCCTAAAACATTTCTTAAACAAGTAATTACTTTGCTAATACAAAGACATTTATCTTTAGAGTTAGATGAGTTTCCTCTATGCCTAAGAGGAAAATGGTTGTTAACAGCTTTGGTAGAAAATATCATTGAAAATTAAAAATTCAAACAGTGAGGTAAACATAGAATAGAAGAGCATTAAAACAAAACAAAAAAAAAGGCCAACTATATTAAGATACTAGGAGAAAAAAATCACTGTATAGTAGAAAATACTTGGGTAACTGATGCTTCTAAGCTCTTCTACTACTCTGGAAAGTAGAAAACTCCTTGGGCCTTTTATACTATTCCACCTGTAGAAGAGTTCCCACTTTCTGAGCCTACATATTTCCTTTCATCATTGGTAAAAAAATTCATGACTTTCAGAATACCTGGTTGATTGGAAAAAAGATGACATTTGCAACTAGACATGAACAATGCGATAAAGGTTTAGCCACTGAAATACTGGTGAAGAGTATTGTGTGCCAGTGTCCAAAAAGTCTCCTTAAAAGACACTGTACATACTTTTTATCTCTTTTTGTCTCCATTCTGGATATTCTGCTGCTAGGGATGGCTGGAACTGTAATAGCCATTTTGGAAATAAAATTTTATTTTCCTCAGGCAGTCACTAATTTGGGGTTTTCCTAAAACTGAAGAAAGAATTTAATCCTAGATAGTACAAAACCACATTGTTATATATACTATACTACCTCAAGATTACTCAACAGTAAATAAGTAAATGAAAATAAAATGCTAGAAAGAAAAGAACCATAGAAGAAAAGATCACATATGGTATTCCTACCATTTTTCTACCAATAACAGAGAAAGAAGGAGCTTAATGTCCTTCCCCGCAACCCTGCCCCAAACAGCATAGTTAGCAGGGTTAGTATTGGTAGACTAAATCCATATATTCATTATTCCTTTGTTCTTTCATTCAGCAAACATGTATTAAACATATTATGTGCCATGTACTAAGGTGCCTGAATAAGATAGAAAAGACTCCACTTTAAGAACATTTACATTCTAGTGGAAAGGTAAAAAGTACTAGATACTTAATAAGGGAAAATATACAAAGAGCTTAGCTGTTATCCACTGATGACACAGTCTCATTATCAAAAATACAAATCAACTAAAATTAAGTTCTTATTTAAAATGAAGGTGCTGAATCAGAACCAAAACTATTTAACATTCATTCCAATGAAGTCAAATGTTTCTATGAACCTTTATTCATGAAGAGAAAGTGTGTTTTATCTATCTTTTAATTCCATAATGGAAAAAACTTTTGACATCTCATAACATCTTGAAACTACTTTTACAGAACACAAAGGAACATAGAAATGACTATGACAAAAACAGAAAACAAGTTTTGGTAAGGAATTTACTCAAGGAACTTAAAATCTAATTGAACCTTCAGGAACAGAGATAATTTAGTCATGTAAAGAAACTGCTCATCAGTCTACAAAGGGGCTCCAAATTTGTGGTGTCTAAATAAGACAAAAAGTGAGATTATGAAAAGGCCCAAGCAACTTCTAGGTCCACCAAGGCTTCAACAGAAACACATTTGTACTCCCAATCAACTGATAAAAATAAATGATTGTGGGCGTGGAGGTTAACATAGTAATGCATACCTTCTAATTAATCTAGGCATGACAGACAGTAGTTTAGAGCTAGATTGCTAAGATACAACACAAAGAAGGGAGTAAACTGGAGAAGAGGCCTAAAGTCAAAAGAACAAGCCACCTGAAGGCAGAACAAGCCATGCACCATTGATGTTTCCTTTATATTCTGATGAATACTGACTAATCGCCTAGAAAACAATGGTCTTAGTGATTTCCTCAACAGATCTCTACAGATCAAAAGAATTACTATATACCTAACTTTCCATAGACAGGTGGTTTAGGTACTTCAAATATGAATCACTTGAACAAGACATCTCACTTAGTAATTTATGCAATGGAAGGCCACAGTGAAATGTACTGTAATATAACATAACTATAGCAAAACTGTACACAGGTAAACCAAGATAGACCCTTGACAATAGTCAGCACATACGCCACAATATGGCATAACTTAGGAAGAGGAAAATGTAAAACATAAATATTGCATATTTATATGTAATAGAACATATTTATTATATCATATATTATATGTAATATTACATATTTATAATAAAGTACGGTTATTTCAATACAAACTAAGACAATACAATGCTTTTAACATGTACAACATATCAAAGGGTATTAATATTACAGGACACATATATCTGATCCCCAAATGATTAAAAATGGTTATGACATATTTTGAGATTTTATTATGTTTCAATATGCCTTTTACATTTGAGTGGTGACTAAACCAGTAACTGGCATAATCTGCTGAGTAGTTCTGATAAAACTAAATTGACATTTGAATTTAAAAGTCTACTGTTTCATATAAAAGTATACATGTCACAAAAACTGGTGGTATCACCTAATGTCATTGTTCAATCTCAATAAAGACCAAAAACACCAATTCTCTCTGAAAATGGACCTTAAAGGATAAGAGGCTTAGTTTATTAAATTAATAGAAAATTAAGCATAGATGGCATAGGTTCTTAAATTTGGGGTCCAAGATCTATTTCAAGGAATCCAAGAAAAAACTGAAATTTTATATAAAATGTTGAAGTGTTGGCTATTATAAGACAAGTATGATATTTAAAGAAGAATCAATACACCTAGAAGTGAGATGATCTTTTCCTTAGCTCAACAATTTTACTAGACCTTAAGCATTCAACTGCGAACACCTGGATAACATTACTGCATTTCCACAGAGTTAAACTGGATAGACCTCTTCCCAAAGCAGTTAAAACAAAAACAAAAAGAATCAAAGGTGACACCAAAAACCACCAACTCAAGAGATGAAAAGCTTTTAGAAAACTATGTGGGATCTTTTAGCACAGTCAAGACCAGAAGAAAACCTTGAGAGTTTCAGAATAAAAGTAAAGAGAATGCAACATGTTTCTCCAGATATCCCCTTTATAAACCTCTCCCTCGTTTCAAGAACTAGTATTAAATTAAGAATAAGATCTCAGGTATTCTCTCCCACAATTTTAATGGTCAATTCCTAATACCACTACCCCACAGAACGGGAAGAAAAGGATTTCTCCCAATTCCAAGAAAGTGGGCAAAGCTCAGGTGTGCAAAAACAAAAGACTCTCTCCATCTGTCAAAATGAGGGGACTTGTCACCCTGGTTTGAAGGAGTCGGGGGTGGGGGTGCTTGGCGAAAGAGGCGGGGACCTAAATCTTAACTGCTGCACGCGATGGCCTCGGTTCTTAAGAAATGTAACCGTGCCAGACTGGTGTGGATATGAAAAAGCAACTGAGTGGCATAGGTGGTGGCAAAGGCAAAACCTGAGCCTCCGGTGAGGAGCTACGTGGCACTAAGCAAACAGAGCTTCGTCTCCCCCACCCCCTGCTTCCGCCCCAACCCTTTTCCCCTTTGGTTACCAGTTGCTCCAGATGCCGTAGAGCAGTTCAACAAAAGCGAAAGAGAGGTTCAGGCACAGGAAGAAAAACAGGTTCCGAGACGTCTTGTCCGACAGGATAGACCTAGGCGTGATACAAGTGGGGATGAACGGGGAAAGTCAAAGGAGTGCCAGACCCGGAGGCTGGGTACCCTTTCAAGACCCTCCCAGTCCACACGTTCCTTTCCTCACACGAACGAGGGTGTCCCAGACGCTCCCTCCCTGGACCTCGGGCCATCTTTAGATTTGGGCCTTCTCCCCTTGTGCCGGTCACCCACTTCCCGCAAACACAGTTCCCGCACCTAAACCAGCCTGAGATCTTGCGGAACAGATTGAACTTGGGTGGTTTGTATTCATCGTCCTTGATGGACAGAGGCAACATCTTCTCTGCCCGGCGAACGGCCGGGTCTACTCCCCTCTAGTAGTGGCTCCGTGGGAGATGGTAGTGATACAGGTGACGCTTCAGATGTGAATCCCACTGCCTGTCCCGGGCCGCGCGCCGCTTCCAGACACAGACCCAGACAGACACCCGGGAACCGGGCGACTTCCGGCCCGGGCCGCGCAACGCGTCCTGGGACGGGAAAGGGGGAAGGAGGGGCCGAGGGCGGGACTTGCGCGGTGGGGCGGGGCTTACGACGAGGGCGGAGTTGCGAGTTTTACAGAAGCCAAAGAGAGGTGACATCCTGTAGGTGGTCTAAAGGGCCGACTTGGAGTGAAGTCCCGCCACCTGTACTCAGGAAGAAAATCCTGAGGTGGCAACCCACTAATTGGGCTGGCCGGAAGGTTGAGAGCCCGCTCATGTCCACTCTGACTACCTATCACTGCTGTTCTCGGATGCGCTGGCATCCTGCGCCTGCCCTTTAGCCATTGCCCTATCTGTTAGCATCAAATCCCGGTTTGTTCGGTAGCAGTGCTTAAGAATCCAGTCTGCAGGAAGCGCAAATGATAGGAAGCGCAAATGATGATGGTTTTGCTGGGTGAACTCTATGGGTACCCAAATCCTAGTAATCCACCCAGCCCTGCGCCCCCAAACAGCGCCTGACCTTTCTGTACTGTCACGCAGGAGGCAAATACCTTCCGAAAAAATGTTAAATGTATTCAAAAAGAGTTCTTTTTGAAAGGAGTGCCTACGAGACCGTGTTGAAATTGAGATTCGGTTAAGGCATTGACTGATTCCCCGACCATCTCAATCCGCTGTTAACCCCAAACTCGATTTCGTACACGTCCCCTTTACTTCCAGGTCAGCCCAGAGGCCGGAGCCGCGGCTCTGATTCTCGTGAGAACCCCATTGCCCATTTCAGGGAAGCTCAAGGAAAATTCACTCGCTGGTGGGACACGAGGGCTTGCGGAGCGTGGAGGGGCGAGCCTGCGGACCAGTCTTGGGCCCCACGGTCTCCGGAACTCCTCTTCGGTGTCTTTCCGGGAAATTGGGTAAGGTCAGGTGGTCCATCACCTGAATTATTAAAAGTTGTTACGTTGAGGGAGAAATGGGGGAAAGACTGGCTTTTGAAAGTGAGCTAGAAACTACAAAACCGAGCTTCTTGGGAACAGCCTTTTAATCTAACAGGAAGTGGAGCATCACTAAAAGGAAGGGGCGGCCACCCGGTACTGTCCCCAGCTTTAGGCTCTCTCTTTGTGGGCAGCGTTTCATCCAGGTTATCAATCCAGCGAATGACCCCGGATGAATGCAAACTAATGGGTTTGGAGAAAAAGCAAAAAATGAGTAAGCGAGACGCCCCTTGCGTTTTATGATAACCAAGCTGCAAGCAAATAAATCGCCTAGGTCTCACTGCAGTCTTTTCTGCACGAGAGGTAAGGAAATAGCAAAATGCTCTCTGGTTAAAAATTTTTTTAACAATGAGGATATTTCTGTTTTGCTCTCTTTCTTGGAACTTTATGAGTTTGTGGGGTAGTGATTCTGTGTTTTTATTTTTGAAAATATAATGTATGTATTCTACAATTTTTAAAAAATGTTCATGTTAATTAAAACTGCTGTGTAAAAACAGCTAGATTCCAGAAATTAAGTTCTGGACAGAGTATTTTGTCTTTGCCTTCCTTGGCCTATATTTCTTTATTTTAATTTAAACAGAAAAACATAAAAATATTTTCAGTTAGTAGCATTTATTTACATTTTTAGGAAGCTTTTGTGTTAGCCAGAGACTAAATTTTGCTCAACTGCACTGTTGGGGAAAGGTTAAATGGGTACAAATTAGGTTAATATTTAAATATTATAAATATTTCGACTGCAGTTGAGTTTTTCCTCCAAAGCTGCTTTTATTTCAATATGATGTAACTGGGGACAGAGGTTGGTGGGGGAGGGTGGTTCAGATGTATATATGCAAATAACTAAATTTCAGCAACTCATTTCCAGCATTCTCTTAACTCATCCAGGTCAGCTGCAATTTGACCTGTGTTTTTGTATTCTGCCTTTGAAAATAAATTCTTCATTTTGCCTATATTGCTACAGATGAGAAATTGTTCAGTTGGTTTATGGAGAAGTCTGCAACACCATTTTTCAAATAGTTTTGAAATAAGTTGGAGAAACTGAAATTTAATTTCAGTTACATTGGTTCTGGAACTCCTAAATTGCTACACTGCTTACTCCCAAAAACGTAAGATAGCTATTCCTGCAAAGAACTTCTTTCAAAAAATGGCAGTGCCACTTCACATTCTTTGATGGCATAATTACCAACTTCAGTTGTAAATATTTTCTTAGAAATATAATGGTTTATATAAATTTCCAATTTAGAAATATAAATTGGACACTAAATCAGGAGTTCTATGAGTGGAAAATGACGTCTGGTTTGTTTGTCATCTTGAAATGATGTTTGTCCCAAATATGTTAACCAATATATGTTGTCATATCAAAGTTACAGTTTCTTTCTTTCATTCATTCAACAATCATTTAATGTGTCTACTATGTGCTAGACTCTGAACTAAGCAGAGAATTAAAGTTCCTGGAGGAATTTTTTGGGAAGAGGAAGCAGATGTGAGGACAGGGCAGATCAGTCCAGGATTTTAGAACTATGTGATGCTAAGATGTACATAAGGGGTGCTTTTGGTATAGAGAGGAGACATAAGTGTCACCTGATGAGTCTAGATACAGGCTAAGCCACCCCTTTGTCCCTTCAGTAACTGTATCATGAAAGAATATGAGTTTGAAAAGTCAAAAATGATTCTTCAGCTCTATTCACATGGTCACTATAGATACAGTATCTTGCAAGTCTAATCAGCTCTGAATTCCTTCATATATTATGAGTTTATAAGATTTATAAAATAGGTAGATATATTCATGAACATTTTTAAACTAATGAATGAATTTCTGCCCTGAACTTTTATATAACTGTTTAGATCATTGACTAATTAATTGTATTAGGTTAACTGTGTGGACTATATGGGAGGGAAAGCTCTAACTTCTTAGACATGTAATTGAGGCCTGTGAGAAATGAAGGCCGAGAGGAGTAAGGGGCAGAAGGTCATCTCCAGCCAAAGTTCTGGCTCCCTTTGGGCAATAGTAAGGAATAGGAAGGATGCCATCTGTCATTCCTCAGTAGTGTAATTAATCCTGACCTTTACCTGCAACTCTATTTTAAACCCTGTGTTTTTCTTTTAGTACTTCAAATTGAATGCCATATGAACCTTAAGTGAAAAAAGAGTTTTAATGATAGATAAAACTACAGACACTTAAAAGTCTAGAAATTGAATACAAGTGCAGGTTGCTACATCTGGAGGCCTTTCTGCATGGCATATATGTTCTGGTTTCAAATGAGTAAACATTAGATCATCAGGGTGATATGGATTTACTGTTTCTGGATACTTAAGGGAAAGATGAAAACAAAAATATAGCAATGTTAGCACAAACCTCAGGAAGATATCATCTACCTAGTGACCTACATATAATTTTTAGAACACAGTATAGAAAATTTTAAGTTCTAAAAATAATTCAAAGTCTATGGACCATGGCATTAAAGCATTTTTTTTAATTCCTCCTGATTGACAAAAACATCACAGGAAATTCTTTGATTTCCCTTAATAGTGCCAAGAGAGCCTGTTCCTATCAATTACTGAAGCCATAAGGAAAATTTTTTCAAAAAATTTTACCATAATGAGGTAAGTACCAGGATTTTCTTTTTACTTTTTAAAAATTGTGGTAAAATACACAAATCTGCCATCTTAACCATTTTTAAGTGTGTAGCTCAGTAGTGTTAAGTGTATTGACTTTGTTGAGCAGTCAATCTCAAGAACTTTTTCATCCTACAAAACTGAAACTCTACAACCATTAAACAACTCTCCATTTCTCTGTTCCCCGGGTCCCAGCAGCCACCCTTCTACTTTTTTGTTTCTTTGAATTTGACTATTCTAGATTCCTCACGTAAGTGAAATCATATAGTATTTGTCCTTTTGTACTGGCTTATTTTACTGAGCATGTGTCCTCAAGGTTCATCCTGTAACATGTGTCAGAATTTCCTTCATTTTAAAGGCTGAATAATATTTCATTGTATGTCTATACCACATTTGTTTATCCATTCATCTGTCAATGGACATTTGGGTTGCTTCCACCTTTTGGCTCTTGTGAATAATGCTACTAGGAACATAGGTGGAGTACCAGTATTTTTATCTGAGAAAAAAACGTTTCCTATAGAGGTACTTTTGTTTCCTTGGAAATAAAGAGTTTTTACTTGAGCCAGGATCTGTTAGAAAATACTGCATTGCCTATTTTAGATCTTATCCATTGAAATAGTATCCCAGACTATAACATAAAGTCAATAAAAAGTTTATTCCTGTAAACTAGAACAAAGCTGAAAACAGAGACTACACAGAAAACACTGAAAACACAAGGTGGGACACGTGGGAGGTGGGAGTTTGTTCAGACCCTCTACTCTTTCTGTGGCTCAGGAAGCATCATTTAATATTCTCAGGCTCAGCTAGCCTATCTACAAAATGGGGTGGATGCATTTTAATCCCCGTGTCTCTAAAGATTTGAGATGTTAAGTAACACACAGAGGAAAGAGGTCTGACAACTTTTGTTACTACTGGTAAGCTCTGTGAGGGCAGGAATTGGAGGTCTTACTCACTATCAGCCCTAGGGTCTGACAGTTCTGGGCTGGGTAAGCACCTAGGAATGTTTGTTTGTGGACTAACCATGGATATCCTGACCTTCCTCTAATAAAGTTAGGAAGCTCACATGAATTTGGATTGCATTGATTTTAGGTCTGATATCTAAAGCTATTTGCAAATTATAATTCATACATATAAAATCTGTTTCTCTTTGAGAAATGATTTTGGAATGTGAGTTTATTGCTGAAAACCAGTATTGTATAAAAAGTAAGAGGATTCTGTAGAACATTCCAAGGATCTGTCGCCCAGCAATCTTGCCTCCCCTCCACTTTCCTGTGACTAAAACAGAAGTTCAAATGAAAAGCTTCAATACTCTGGAATGGTAAAAATAATGTATTTGCAGATAGACTTTGTTTCTTTTTGACCCATTTCTTGAACTAATTTTGCATGACACTGTGCTGAGCTAAAAATGCTTTTCTATTTCTAGGCTTTCTTCTTAGGATGCATTGACTCCTTGGATCGTTATAAGTAGTGGATGTTCCTCATAGGAATAAGGCCATTCCTTCTACTGCTTTGATATATGTCCATAAGTTTGATCATCTTCAAACATGATCATCATAATTATCATCATAATAGCTACAGTTAGTTAGCAATTCCAAGAGGAAGATGCAAGACTGGAAGAAACTTTCATCTAGCCTAATTGAGACCTGTGCACTTTGAGGGCAGAGAAGGCCTCTGCCTCAGTAACAAATGGCTGGATTGACGGAGGCAGTGTTTTAAGAAGACTTTCTACATAATATTTATATGTTATTTCCTCTTTAATCAATGATGAGAAAGCAAATCTAGTTAATTGAGAGTAGCTGCCTGAAGAAGTTTTGAGAAGCAATTTGATGATTTGTACAGGATGCCTTAGGAAGGGACAAAAATGCCAGGACTGACAAGCAGACTTTGCTACTGATAACAGGGCAAGACTGGGGAGGAAAGTGGAGACACAGGTCCTTGGTGTCTGCTATCTATGTTTTATGGGCTTCCCAGGTAGCTCAATGGTAAAGAATCCTCCTGCAATGTAGGAGACCCAGTTTCAATCACTACAGATATCAGGAAGATCCCCTGTAGGAGGAAATGGCAACCCACTCCAGTATTCTTGTCTTGGAAATCCCAGTACAGTCCATGGGATTGCAAAGAATCAGACACTGCTTAGCAAATGAACACACATGTGCACGCACACACACACACACACACACATGTTTTTTAGAGTTCATTTGAACCTGATATACCTGTAAGGGAATGGCTCACTCAACCTGGCTGCCAGGAGGAGGACTTGGTTTTTAGTGTGATCAATACAGAAATTCTTTCTTATAGCTTGCAGTGAGAAATGACCTGTGGCCGCAACTTCTGTTTTTCAAATGTGATATTGTAGTAAATGCAGCTATTTACCAATATGTTTTAGCAATTCTGTTTCAGAACTGTAGTCTCAAAAGGGCAGGAAAGGTCAATCTTAAGCCTTCTAAATAACAGAACTTAGATTGGCTATCAGTGATCCTATATATGTTGTAGTCAGTTATACTGTTGATAAAAAAAGATGAATCACTTTAACCCTAAGAGCCAGTTCATGACACAGTAGATCCAGATTGTAGGCATCTAAATCATCCGTTCAGATCACTGTACAGTTGGTTGTAAACACAGCAAAACCACAAGGTAAATCTGTGATACTATGTGGACCCTTTTATTATTTATTACTTTAAGTCTATTCATATTCCTGCCTTTCTTATTCCTATATAAATAATATCATTAACACAAAATAACTTATTTTGATTATTTGGACTCGTGAAAAAAGTAATCAGAGTTAAGACTCCCTAATGGGAGTTAGGGACTTCTCTGCTGGTCCAGTGATTAAAATTTTGTCTTCCAATACAGGGGACGCAGGTTCGATCCCTGGTCAGGGAGCTAAGATCCCACATGCCTCATGGCCAAAAACCCAAAACATAAAACAGAAGCAACATTTTAACAAATTCAATAAAAACTTTAAAAAAATATAGTTTATGTATTAAGAAAGAAGAAGAACTGTAAAAAAAAAAAAAAAATAGATGGGTTCCTTAGAAGGAAAACTGAGGGAAAATCATTTAGGAAGGAGAGGATATCATGGGTTGAAAATGAGAAAGCTGAATGGCATTTATAAAATATAATGAAAAGAATGAATTCCCTGAATGGGGGGAAATACAAAAGTAAAAG
Source organism: Bubalus kerabau (assembly GCF_029407905.1). Classification (NCBI taxonomy): domain Eukaryota; kingdom Metazoa; phylum Chordata; class Mammalia; order Artiodactyla; family Bovidae; genus Bubalus; species Bubalus kerabau. The sequence continues at coordinate 43,268,677 of NC_073629.1, forward strand.
CTCTTCTTAGAATACTCTCTAGCACCTGAGATAACCCAGGTCTTTTATAGAGGGAATGGTTTCTTAAGTCTTGACTCGATCTTAATTTGCATTTAATTTGAGTTTATTTTTTTTTAATTTCAGGCATTTTTTATTCATTGTGAAGTTTATTGTTGTTATTTAGTCATTGTGTCTGACGCTTTGTGACCCCATGGATTACAGACTACCAGGTTCCTCTGTCTGTGGGATTTCCCAGACAGGAACACTGGAGTGGGTTGCCATTTCCTTCTCCAGGGGATCTTCCCAGCCCAGGGACCGAACCCGCATCTCCTGCTTTAGCAGGTGGATTCTTTACCACCGAGCCACCAGGGAAGCCCCATTGTGAAATTTAAGACTGTTTAAATATAGATTCCCTCACTTTTTTCAACCACAGAGCATTGTGAACCTTGCTCAAAAAGTGGCCAGGCACTGTTCTGGATTGCAGAGCCTGACAGAAAGGGCCGTCAATACAGTCCCAGTCAAAAAGGAGGCTCAGCCAATAGTTGTGATACCTGGAAACAAAGTCCGGTAGCACTGCGTTCCCCGTCCCCAGGATCACTGAGGATGGAGAGTGGTGAGAGAAGCACAGGGGAGGGGATATTTGAAAGAGTCTTGCCCGTAGAAGGGCAGGGTGTAGAAGTCTGGTGGGTAGGGAGAATGGGTTTTGTAGTGGAAAGAGCATGTACAACAGGTGGAGTCATGGTCAGCCTGCTGGCTCTAGGTACCGTAAGAGGAAAGTCCTTTTGGAATTGGGTGCCACATGTGCCTTCACCTCAGTTGGAAAGATGTATGTCACCTGGCCAGAAACTGCTCATCAGGTGTACGCTGATGTCTTCTGATTCTTCTTTCATGTTCACAGAAGGGAACCCCAGTTTCTAAATTAGCCTCTGTGTTCCACCTTGGAATGTTTTTATCTCATGGCAGTGAAGGGCCCCTTTCTGAGCATCTATATGCTATAATCATCAGTTTTTTTGGCAAGTGCGTATTTTGGAGGATGAGCCAGAGGAGAAAACAATCTGTACAATATGAGGTAAATCTCATAGTGAAATGGCAGAATAGTTACTATTCTTCTACCATCTGTGGCATTAGAATGAAAATGACAGCTTCTCAGTGTATGACATCATGCTGCTCATTGCTTTTCTATCTTGTGAGTCAGAGACATAACTAATCTTCATTCATGCCATGCTCTGGCTAAACTAGTCTTTGTTCATGCTGCTGCTGCTTCTGCTATTAAGTCGCTTCAGTCTGTCCGACTCTGTACGACCCCGTAGACGGCAGCCCAGGCTATTTGTTTTCAGCCTTTGTCTAGATAATTGTTGCTTTTTAATCCCAAAGAACTAGCCTGGAGTAAAGAATTCATTATTCGGTAGTGTTCTTCCTGAGGAACTCTGGTAGAAGATATAGTAAATAACTGAATAGCAGGTCTTTGAAAATTCAGATTGCCTCATTCATTTAAAGACAAACACTAGAGAATTTGTAATTGTTGCTTCACTGTATTATTTACTTTCCTACTCTGTCTTATGTCCACATTTAAGAACATTTCTTAAAATTTCAAATAATGGTTTTCTAAAAGATACCTCACTTTTCAAATATTTAAAAGTTCTGATATAATGACCCAGTCATTCCACTCCCAGGTACATGCCCAAAAGAAATGAAAACATATGTTCACAAAAAAACATGTACATGATTATTTGTAACAGCAATATTCATAATAGCAAAATGTGGAAGCAACCCAAATGTCCAGCAACTGTTAACACATACAAAATGTGGTATATCTGTACAATAGAATACTATTTGGGAATAAAAAAAGAATTAAGTATGGTTATATACTATGACATGGGTGAACCTTGAAAATATTTATGCTAAGTGAAAAAAGCCAGACACATAGGCCGTATATTGTATCATCTCTTTTTAGGAAATGTCCAGAATAGGCAAACTATGGAGATATAAAGTGGATCAGTGTTAGCTTGGTGCTGGGGTGGAGAATGAGGGGAAATGGAGGTGAGGAGTGACTGCTAATGAGTAGGTTTAACACTCTTCTTTTTAGAGTGTTAAAAATGTTACAAAATTAGATTTGGTTGCATAATTCTGTGTAGATACTAAAAGCTACTGAACTGTGTACTTTATATGGGTGAAGCTTATGGTATGTGAAATAAATGTTAATAAAGTTATAAAAAATCAACATACCAATATTAATATTTATATTATCATACCGGTACCTTAGTGACAGTCTCATAGACTAATTTATGATGCAGCCTTGCAGAATTTACCACAACACAGTGGAAAGAGTCACAGACTGTGCCATCAGGGATCTCGGTCCTTTCTGGAATGAAGCAAGGTTTCAGAAAATACCGACAGATACCATTTTAAATTTTATTTCTTTATTATTTTGGCTGCCCTGAGTCTTCACTGCTGTGCAGGGGCTTTGTCTAGTTGCAGCGAGTGAGGGCCCTCTCTAGTTGTGGTGCGCAGGCTTCTCATTGCCATCGCTTCTCTGGTTGTGGAGCACGGGCTCTAGGGCACTCGAGTTTCAGTAGTCGTGGCTCCCGGGCTCCACAGCACAGGCTCAGTAGTTGTGGTGAATGGGCTTAGTTGCTCCCCGGCATGTGGGATCTTCCAGACCAGGGATCAAACCCATGTCACCTGCATTGGTAGGCAGATTCTTAACCACTGGACCAGCAGGGAGGTTTACAGATAGACTTTTAAATTAAATCATTTTAATTCTTGATTCTTTCTAAGATGAAGTTTATCCAGGTGTATTCTTTCTCATATTCCCCATTTAAAACTCAAAGCTGTGAATTAGATGATACAGTCTTCTCTAGACAGTGAACAGAAGAAAGCTATACACTGAAATCCACATAGCTATATGAAGTCATCACTCTCCAATCTGTTCTAAGACTGTTTCCAGTGCATCTACAATAAAGTCCCAGACTTCAACTGTTCTCAAAGTACAGAGATGTCACTTGCACTGCTATCTATACAGTTCTTACTTTTCTATACAGACTACACATTTTACATAACTTTATCAGTCTGTATAGCTGCATGAAATATTTGCATTGTCTTTCCAAAGATATAAATTATTCATAACTCTCAAAACATTTTTGATACAAGGAAAATAGGGGGTTAGAAGCTATCTGACAGAGGAAATTCCTATGATGGATATGGAGGAAAACTCCCACTTAAAAGTATATTATTGGTAAAAGTGAAACAGTCATTCATGAATTCTCCTTGACAATGTCTATTTATAGTAGGCTATAGAGACGAATCGTCATTACTCTTTCTCCACTAAACTGGCAGGTAGTTAACCAGAATCTGCTTTATTGACTAGAGACACTGCTATATAAATTCTAGAATATATTATTCCTACTCTGCTGTAGAAAATGAACATTAAGATCTCAATCAGGGTATACTTTAATGTAGTTGTCAGATGAATCTTAACTCTGAGGGCTTATAACTAGCCATTTTTATGCAGAACTGAAAATATGTTTTATGAGACTTGCTTTTGATTCAGTGTTAGAAGGATTATCAAGGTCTTTGAATCAAGACTATTAATTTATAATGGTTTCTGTTTGGTTCATCACATTAACAGTATGTGTTGTTTTAGGGAGAGGTTATACACAGTGAAGACATTTGTACTCTCAAACCTTAAATTGCCCATCCTTGAAAAATAATCATAGTAAAGCTGAGGTTACCTAAGAAATAATCCATTTTATTCATTTCTTAGAGTGAGGCCAAGATGAAAGGGGAAACACAAAATTGCTTTTCTTAACAGAACAGGCTGCAGACAAAGTCCAGGAGAGAATATCCCTGAAAGCTCTCTGAAAAGATTACTACAAGGGAACATTGCTTTTCAAATCTAGACTTTTGAAAAGTGAGAGTCGCTGAGTGACATTGACCATTCCTTTGTCCTTATGAATAAGTTCTTCCTTTGCTTGCTCAGCGCTCAGTGTACTAGCACAGTATGCGGTATGTTCTCCTTCCATCTTTGGAATTCTCCAGAACCCACTCTTGTGAGCTTTAAAAGATGTTAAAGGCATGGTATCTATGACCTCTCTACGTCCTTGTTGATCTATATAGAGAAAAACTATTTCTACAGTGACACCACACACCTCACAACATGAAACAAGATCAGGGGAACTGTTGCCAAGTTTCCTCAATGAAAAACAGAAGAGTAGTTGCACATCATTTGAATAGTGAAGTGAGATTTTGTTTGGAATCTAATGCCTCCAGAATGATGGCCCAGCTACAAGTGCCCAACTGAAACCACAAGGTGTCCTTCTGATGTATTCTCTTCATTACCACTATCCTAAATTAGCTCTGAGTTTATTTACTTTATCTGTCTCTCCCTACTATTTCCTCTGCTATGAACAGCAGAGACATCATCTATCTTATTTATTGCTATACACACAGAACCTAAAATAGTGCTCAGTAATTATTTAATTTATTGAGTAAATAAGCAAATACTATGGCATGCAAAGCACAGAGTACAGGATCTAATAAGTAATAAACCATTATAATTGTTTGCTGCTGCTGCTCCTACCACTGTTACCTGATTCATATATTAGGATTCTGCATATGATTTCATTTGGAAACAAGTTTGCTGCCAAAAGATGTTTAAATTTAGTATACTGAAATGTTTATATATATATGTGTGTGTGTGTATATCTATATATATATTAGAATAAATTGTACACCTTAAATATATATAATTTTATGTGTCAGTGATATCTCAATCAGTCAGTACAAGTCAGTCACTCAGTCCTGTCCGACTCTTTGTGACCCCATGAATCGCAGCACGCCAGGCCTCCCTGTCCATCACCAACTCCCGGAGTTCACTCAGACTCATGTCCATCGAGTCAGTGATGCCATCCAGCCATCTCATCCTCTGTCGTCCCCTTCTCCTCTTGCCCCCAACCCCTCCCAGCATCAGAGTCTTTTCCAATGAGTCGACTCCTCGCATGAGGTGGCCAAAGTACTGGAGTTTCAGCTTTAGCATCATTCCTTCCAAAGAAATCCCAGGGCTGATCTCCTTCAGAATGGACTGGTTGCATCTCCTTGCAGTCCAAGGGACTCTCAAGAGTCTTCTCCAACACCACAGTTCAAAAGTATCAATTCTTTGGCGCTCAACTTTCTTCACAGTCCAACTCTCACATCCATACACGACCACTGGAAAAACCATAGCCTTGACTAGACGGACCTTTGTTGGCAAAGTAGTGTCTCTGCTTTTGAATATGCTATCCAGGTTAGTCATAACTTTCCTTCCAAGGAGTAAGCGTCTTTTAATTTCATGGCTGCAGTCACCATCTGCATCTGATTTTGGAGCCCCCCAAAATAAAGTCTGACACTGTTTTCACTGTTTCCCCATCTATTTCCCATCAAGTGATGGGACCAGATGCCATGATCTTCGTTTTCTGAATGTTGATATCTCAATAAAGCCATTTAAATAATTAGTATACTACTAAGAGAAATATATACTAATTATTTAAATAGTTACTAAGAGAAATATAGGGCTTCCCAGGTGGCTCAGTGGTAAAGAATCTGCCTGCCAATGTAGATGTGGGTTTGATCTCTGGGTTGGGAAGATCCCCTGGAGAAGGAAATGGCAATCCACTCCACTCCAGTATTCTTGCCTGGGAAATCCCATGGACAGAGGAGCCTGGTGGGCTACAGTCCATGGACTCACAAAAGAGTCAGATACGACTGAGTGACTTAACAACAACAACAAAAGAGAAATATAATTCAATTTGAAAATAATCTCATTTCCAAATTTTTAGTAGCAAAATGAGGGCAAATTTTAAAATGCGCTGCTTAATTCTTCCTGTGTATAGATGTTCTTTTGTCTGCAACTGCAAAGCAGTCAGGGAAGGGAAGGTTTATTCACTGCGCTTTTTGTCTTAGGCCAAATCAAAAAGGCAGAAGGAACTGAACTTGAATAACTAAAAGGCGTTTAACCTTTCTCTCCTTAAAAAAGCAGAAGCAAAACCATGGTAACTAGTAAGAATGCTAAGATTCTGCATTTTACTTCCATTTCTACTCCAGGTGTTGCCACATCTGCAAGCTCCCAGGAAGGGTGATGGGAATTCGCGTGCTTCGTCTCTCTTTGGTGGTCATCCTCGTGTTACTGCTGGTAGCTGGGGCTTTAACCACTTTACTCCCTAATATCAAAGAAGACAAGATGCTCACTTTGCGTAGGGAAATAAAATCTCAGGGCAAGCCCACCCAGGATTCCTTTACTCTCATAATGCAGACGTACAACAGAACAGATCTCTTATTGAGACTTTTAAATCATTATCAGGCAGTTCCATATCTGCATAAAGTGATTGTGGTATGGAACAATGTTGGGGAGAAGGGACCAGAGGAGTTATGGAACTCCCTAGGGCCTCACCCTGTCCCCGTGAACTTCAAAGCACAGACCACAAACAGAATGAGAAATCGACTCCAGGTCTTTCCTGAACTGGAAACCAAAGGTGAGTTGCAGCTGGGTTTTTAGTCTGACAGGGCTGCAGTTAACCAGAACTGGGGACTCATGTGTGGCTTTAGGGCCTCCTGTTTACCTTAATTGTCTGGAGAAAATAGAGAAATTTAATCATGAGAAAGCATTTTGAAAAACTTAAGAGGCAGTTTCCCAGATGTCAAGAAGCAGTCTCCTGGGGAGAAATCACATATATCTTGCAACAGTGATAAAGAGGTTAATTAATATTGTAAAAGCAGACATGCTATGATTACATCTTATTGCATCACAGAAGTTAGTAAAATGCTATTTAACTTATGCTTGATGTGTTTTGCCACCTTCTTTTCCTCCCACTCATAGCAGTTACATGAGCTTGTAATTTGCTTAAAAGAACCTTGGTTTTATTTATTTATAGGTTCATTAGTTTCTAGGATAATGGATGATAACTACATGATAATCTCCCCCTTTGGAAATTATAAAATCAATTATAGTTCAAGTAAAAACTTTTTCTGCTAGATAAATCTTTAAGAATACATTTTTTATTTACTGATTTCATTCAGAAAATACTTCATCTGAATAATCTATAAAGACACCACTGTGTCTTACAACTTCTGTCTTCACTTCCAAACTGTTTGATTTAAATTTTTTTTCTTTCATTTCAGCGGTGTTAATGGTAGATGATGACTTGCTGATTAGCGCCCAGGACCTTGTTTTCGCTTTTTCTGTATGGCAGGTAATGTTGCTACATGCTTTATGAAATCATTAGTATAAAGTCTGATCTAGAGTTTAACCAGAGCAACATGGTTTAATGTGGGGGTTACCCAGATTAGTGTAGACAGTATTTATCTAAAAAGGAGATTACTTTGTCATAAAGTAATCAGATTTCCTGAGCTCAGTTAAGCTAACTGACAGTTATGGTACCTTTTATCTATACTTGATTTATATTTGGCATATTGGGGAGAAGAGCTAGAATTGCCTTCCAAAGAACAATGAGGAAATTATCTGGTATAGGACAGAGCAAAGACTAAAATCCTGAGACACTTTCTACAAGGCCACAGACCTGTATCTCAAATGAGAAGTGTATTTCTATATTACTGCTGCATAGAGCTTCCTTTGAAAGAAATAATTATATCCACAAAATTTAATTCTGAGATCATTGTTTAAAAATTAATATTAATAATAATTCTACATGCACCATTGTGGTGGCAGACTTTTCCCCCCTTAAATCCCAGCTGGTATAAATAGGCATTAATTGCCTGGTATTCTATAAAAACACCTTTTTCCTGTTGAATATTTGTTCATAGTAGCCAGCTTTTTACAAGTTTCACTACAAGTACCTGAAAGCAGAATTGCATACAAATACTCTGAAGCGTGTCCAGTAATTTAACACTGTGCTACCCAATAAATGGTTTAATTTGCACTATAGTAACTCTCCTTGATTAGCAGCTTGAGATGTGACAACATAAGGTATTAATGGAAAGCGGTCACAGTACTCTACAGATACCAGCATTTTCAAAACTTCAGTTTTCAGCTTCATGCCTAGCATACTGATCAACACATTTTTTCCACATCAGCAATTTTTCCAGCCCCATAAATAAAAGCTTCCCAGGAAAAAATTTCTAATGTAGTACTCCAGCTGTGAGATTTCTATTTCAGGTGAAAAACTCAATTTTCTGAAAATGTCAGGTTAGAACAATCCAAGTAAACCATGATTAAAGGTGGATAAATATGATTTTAAGTTTCATCCATAAAACTGTCAAGAACAGTTTCAATCCATTGCCCAAGATAATCTGACTCCTAAAGTTCGGTCCCATTGGTACCCTATGGAGTATAGAGATTTGGGGCATAGAGACAAGCAGGATCAGAACAGACACATGTCTGTGCCTTTGCACTTAACCATGACCTCTGTTTGCAGTCCTTCTCCTTTTCCTGCTGTAGCCATCTGTGAAATCTCTGTCGTCCTCCTAGGTTATGTAAGTGGTGCCTCATCTCTGAGGCCTCCCAGCGTTTATCCCCCCAGCCCCTGACGTTCCCCTGTACCTCCCTCCGTCCTCAGTGCTGTCCTGAGAATCCCTCAGCTGCTTTACAGCTTCTTCAACAGGGTGCTAATTCCTAGTCCACCTATCTGTATCACACTCTCCCTAGACTATGCGTTCTTTGACATGGGATTAAATCCAGACTGATTTGTGTGTGTGTGTCCCTAGTTTAGCGTCTGTTGGTAAATGAGTGAAACTCAAGATATTTATGAGATTGAACTGAACCTTTTTCAGTTCATATTTCTTTTCCATGACTCACTGCTTTTCTTTGTTGACTTTTGTTTTATTTTTAGTCATTCTCATCCTACTATTATTGCTTTAATACCATCCTTTCTTCATAGATCCTGACACATCTCTTCATACATATATATATATATATATACAAGCACATATATCTGTGACTTCCCCCATAGCGAAGCGGCAAAGAATCCACCTGCAGTATAGAAGATGCAGAAAACACCGATTTGGTCCCTGGGTCAGGAAGATCCCCTGGAGGAGGAAACAGCAACCCACTCCAGTATTCTTCTGGGAAAATCCCATAGGCAAAAGAGCAAGCCAGCTATGGTCCATGCGGCCGCAAAGAGTCAGACACAACTGAAGTGACTATATACGTATACATATTGACCTTTGAACAACACAAGCTTGAAGCATGCAGGTCCACTTACACTCAGATATTTGCAATAAATACGTACCATATTACTACATGATGTGTAGTTGGTTGAATCTGTAGATGCAGAACCATGGATATTGAAGGCTGACTGTAAAGTTATACATGGATTTTCCATTATACTGTCAGTTGGCACCCTTAACTCCTGCATTGTTTAAGGGACAGCTGTATATATATATATATATATATACACACACACATATATATATGTATATATATATATGTGTGTGTATGTATATTTTTTTATAAAGGAATAAAAAGGAATAAAAAAGGAAAATAAAGGAATAAAAATAAAACATTGTTTAAAACCAACAGTGACTTTCAAAAACATTGAAATCAACATGGAAAAGCAGTAAAATGATACATGTACATCCATAATTTTATTTACTCCTAAGAGATTAAAACAGTTTTCCAAAATAATCACATATCTTCTTAATCTCCTATAATAAGCATTGTTCATATAGTCAACTTCTTTTACAGTAAACTCTGAAAAACCAGACTCTTTGGTGACTAGAATTTATTAATATCAGATAATGTGTGAATTGGGAGACTATTTGAGAGGTCAGAAATTTTTTAAAGAGATTTGGGTTATGATGGAATTTGAACTTTAAACTTACCAGGACATAGATTTATGAAGTTGCCTGGAGTTAAAGGAAATTGAGATGTAGAAGCCAGGAATAAAATAACACTGACAAATCAGTTTAATTCTTTCTGTAATAAATCAATGCCTTTTTCACCATGTTAGCTCTAAAGAAATGCCACACTGAGTTATTATTTTTTTTTTATCTTTTCAGCAATTTCCTGATCAAATTGTAGGATTTGTTCCCAGAAAGCATGTGTCTACTTCCTCTGGTATCTACAGCTATGGAGGTTTTGAACTGCAGACACCAGGGTTTGGAAATGGTGATCATTACTCGCTGGTCCTGATTGGAGCCTCGTTCTTCCACAGCAAATACCTGGAACTCTTTCAGAGGCAGCCTGCAGCCGTCCATGCTTTGTTAGATGAGACACAGAACTGTGATGACATTGCCATGAATTTTATCATCGCCAAGCACACTGGGAAGACTTCAGGGGTATTTGTGAAACCTGTAAACATAGCCAATTTAGAAAAAGAAACTACCGGTGGCTATTCTGGAATGTGGCATCGAGCTGAGCACTTTCTGCAGAGGTCTTATTGTATAAATAAGCTTGTTAACATCTATGACAGCATGCCCTTAAAATACTCCAACATTATGATTTCTCAGTTTGGTTTTCCATATGCCAATCACAAAAGTAAAATGTGAGAGTGAAACAGACAAACAAAAACAAACCTCAGAACTGCTTGTTATTTGAGTAGCTTCTTCGTGCTCTGGTTGGTCTTTTTATTTATTTATTTTTAAGCACCATCACGGACTTTTTTTCTACTCCAGAAGTCTGTGCAAAAGGGAAGAATGCATGGGGCTTCTAGGATGTACAGTTTACATGTGCTTCAAAACCCAAGAAGCTGATATTATCCAGATAGGTCTTGTGATAAGTCTTCATTCATGGATATAATTCCTTGGCCAACAATTTTATTGTTTACATGCTCAGGCTGTTTGACAATTTTTTAAAATTCAAGTATAGTTGATTTACAGTGTCATGATAATGCCCTAATATTTTGTTTTTTGACTCCTGGCACTTGCCTTAAGGACCTTTAGCAAGCCGTTTCCAGGATCAAAATCTCCAGAGAAGTATTTCTCAGCTTTTTCATTCAAGGATGATGATTTTCATCTGAAGCCTGAAATGCCTCTTTCTCAAAAGACTGTGGTGTAGGGAAAAGCCATGTGAGGAGAGAACAGTCTCAATCCCATATAGAAACAAGTGGAGATTTTGTGACAATCGGGGTTTCTCTTCTGGTTCTTCGAACCAGCCCTTTCTAAGACTAGCTCGTCCCAGCATGGTTTTGATGCAGCCATCAGCACTTTCTGTGGTTAAGTCTGTTGTGACTGGTTGGGTTAATTTTAGTAGCTGAATGATGTCTAGTTGTTTGCTTGACTTTTGTGAACATTTACTGCATGGATCACAAAAAAGTGCAGCCTGTATTTTTTATAAGCAACTTCTATGCAGCAAGGAGTTAATGTGTTACTAGATTCAGGTCCTGCATTTTGGCACTTAATCTGACTTTTAGATTGTACATTAATTTTTAGATTTTATATAAAAGACGTATTATTTAAGAAATATGTGTAAAATAACTCTTCTGACAGAGTGATTCAGTAAGACCAGGCAGAAATTAAAACCCTTACTATCAGATGATCTTTATTGCTATAAAAGCATAAATTATCTCATGGATACTAAAATGTTGTGTGTGTTACACACAAAGTCAGTCTCTTGGATTCTGAATTCCCCCTCCGAGCCCCTGCTGCCAAAAGATTCAGAGATCATGATTAAATTTGAATTACATAGATGTAGAAAAAAATAGAAGACCTGAGTCATAGCAGAGAAATTCCACAGGGAGCCTGCATCAGTTCATTGTTAAGTTGCCCACTCTCTGTTACATGAATTAGTGTCTGTTCACACTGTCTGTGTTTGGTCCTTAATTCACTAAAGGAATACTTAATTAAGCCTCTTTCCACCACATTCTCCTCTTCCTATTCCCCCTCCTTCTCCCATATTCCATAATGATCTCAAAATGGCACAGCTATGAAAATAATTGTGGTTAATGTTCCAACAATGAGATCTCTTGTGCAGTTAGCTCAGTGTATATTGTTCCTTCACATGGGCATGTGTATGTGTCTTAATGCCATCTGAGAAAAACCAGTAGAACTTGAAGCCTCACTAAAAATCTATAGTGTTAATTATCTGCTTTGTCAAACCTTGGTAGTGATTTTTTTTTTTTTGCCTCTTGAGATTGACAGATAAATAAAATAAACTTTTACCATCCAGATGTTTTTGTTAATTAAGCAGACTCATGCTTTTATTGTCCGGATTCACACAAATTTTCAAATATTCTCATATTGCTTAGAGTAAGGTAGGGATATCTGCTACATTCCCCATGAGAAAATTTTTCCAGTGGGAAAATATTCTCAGATTTTTTCATCGTCTATTCTTAAACATCTATTCTTCAGCATCACTTGATTTGCTCATATGTTTTTCAGACGTTGTAGAGCAAATATGAAAACAAAGTGAAGTTCAATCTGTATTACAAAGACTTGCATTGTTTGGGACTAAACTTCTACACAGGTGGCATTAATGGTAAAGAACCTGCCTGCCGACGCAGGAGACGTAAGAGACACAGATTCTATTCCTGTGTCAGGAAGATCCCCTGGAGGAGGGCACGGCAACCCACTCCAGTATTCTTGCCTGGAGAATCCCATGGACAGAGGAGCCTGACAGTCTATAGGATCACAAAGAGTCAGACATGACTGAAGCCACTTAGCACACATGTACAATTTTCCCTTCATGCCTCTTATTCTTACTCCAGATGATCTGGAGCAAAGATGATGCTCAGGCTTAAAACTACATAGGAAAAGCAACATAGTTTAGAGGTTAAGTGTGCCAGTAGAGTACTTGGGCACAAATCCTTCCTGTATCTTATACTTACTTAACCTCTTGGAGCTTCAGTTTCCTCATCGGCAAAGGTGAGAATAATATCTACATAGGGGTTTGTTTTAAGGAATAAAGGAGATAGCATGTATAAATAAAAGCACAGAGACTTGCCCACTTTAAAATGGTCAATAAAGGAAAGTTGTTGAGATGTGTACGGACAATGAGTGTATACTTAGTCATGTCTGACTTTTGGGACTTCATGGACTGTAGCCTGCCAGGCTTCTCTGTCTGTGGGATTATCCTGGCAGAAATACCAGAGTGGGTTGCTATTTTCTCCTGCAGGGAATCTTCCCAACCCAGAGATTGAACCTGCATCTCCTGCATTGCAGGTGGATTATTTACCACTGAGCCACCAGTGAAGCCCATCATTGACAATAAGGGCAGTTAATTCTGTTATCAGAAAGGCCCCTGAATCCACCAGGTGAGATATTTGGGAAATTGTTTCTACATAACAGTATTTCTACATAACAGTGTTCTACATAACCATGACAGTTTTCATCTCATTTTCTTTATCTCAAATGCCCCTCGTCTTAGTAAGACAGTACATACTCATTCCAGCAATTTTGGGATATTCAGAATGGTATAAAGAAGAAATTAAAAGCCTACGACGTTAACAATCACTAAACATTTTTGTGTCTATTCCTTCTGACTTTTCTAGGCGTACGTTTTAATAGCATGATTTGTTTGGTATTTCATTGGATGGATAAACCATAGTTTATATAATCAATCATATTGCTATTCTATTAGATAATATCTTATTATTCTAACATTTGGGCAAGCATCCTTGCCTTGAACAAATACTTTTGAGCATACCTATAATGATTTCTTCAAAATCAAGTCTAAGAAGTCCAATGCCTGGATCCATTTAGTAGTCGTATTTTAGGGCTTTTAATACATATTTATGCCCCCAGAAGCATTCCCATAGCTACAGTATTTCTGCATCCGAGAGCACCTGTTTCTCATCAGACTTTCCAACATTGCATATTATTTAAAATATTCTTATTTCATTTTCCATCCACAGAATACTCAAATGTTGCAGAATTTGGAAAGACTTAGGCTATGTTAAGAACTCAATGTTGAGAAGGCTGAAAAACAGGCAATCAACTGTCAGATGAAATATTCCAGGACAGTATAAACTTTGGGAATCTTCTGAAGTGCTTCCAAAAATTCTTTGCTCCCAGGATAGAGTATAGGCAATGAATTGTTGGCTCTTTGCTGGTCCCAGGAATCAAAAACTTGGAAGCAGCAACAATAAAAAAAATACACTGGTTCCTCTTAAAAAGACCTAGGGCTTTGACCACAAAGTCAGGGGTGGATAAGTGAGTATGTGTATGCATGTGTGTGTGTGTGTGTTTGTGTGTGTGTGTACACGTTCACATGCACACAGGCCTACACACACACACCTGCATGCACATGTGTGGTGGCAGAGGGCAGGGTAGGAGGCAGGAGTGGCAAGGAGTGGGGATGGAGTAGAGGACAATGCTGTCATGAACGAGGAAGAGAGAGGTGCCAAATCCCATTGGTCCCCAGGAGGACATGATGGTGAGATCTGATCATCCTCTTTCCCATGCTGTTTCTTAAGCCAGTTTTTGTTTTTCTGCTAGGGTTCCCCCAACTTTCTCCCCTTCCACCTCTTCTCCTTTCATGAAGGTTCTGTTAATATAAAACCCAATTTTTGTTTTGTTTCTTACTTTTATTATTCTTTCGTGCTTTCTCTCTGGGAGTAAAAATAATAAGCCTCCACCTCTGCACATTTCAAGCCTGTACCTTCTTTTTTTTTAATTTTTTATTGGAGTATAGTTGCGTAACAGTGTTGTATTAATTTCTATTGTACAACAAAGTCAATCAGCTATACATATACATATACCCCTCTTTTGAGGGGTTTCCTTTCCATTTAGGTCTCCAGAGTATCAAATAGAGTTCCCTGTGCTTTTCACTAGGTTCTCATTAGCCATCCACTTTATACACAGTAGTGTATATACGTCAATCCCAATCTCCCTATTCATCCCACCCACCTTCTTTCCTCTTGGTGGCCACACATTAGTTCTCTTTGCCCATGTCTCTGTTTCTGCTTTGCAAATAGGTTCATTCTACCATTTTTATAGATTCCACATATATGCATTTATATAATATATGTGTTTTTCTCTTTCTGACTTCACTCTGCAATATTTAAAAAATATACCTATTGTGGATGAAACACAAAGAACATTTGATTCATTGGAAACATGCACTGAGTCCTGGACCCACTAAATTTCCTCATCTGCTGAATGAGGCTGAAAATACCTGCCCTAAAATCTCACCAATGGCTTTTGGTTTCAAAGAGCACAGTGTGTAGGAAGAACTTTAAAGTATCAAGAAAATGAAAGAATTTTTTAAAAATCATTACAGATAAAGAGCAGCTCAACGGAGAATGAAAGAAACTTGTTTGGGAATTACTAGCCGTGTCAAAATTATACCTTAGAGCATAAAAAAGCAAAATAAATATGCAAGCATCAAAAACAATTTAAGGAACCCTTTTTATTAGCTCTGGTTCAGAATAAAGTATTTAAATGAAGTATTTAAACTAGAGATGACATGAGGCTCTTTCGTATTTCACATGTCAACATTTCTTTTATTTGGAAATAAAAAGGATCATATTTTTGACTGGAATGCTTTTAAGTAGTTTAAAAAAATAAATCTGAAGGAAACAGCTTTAATTTACAGCAGTGGTTCTTCACTTTGGCTCATTTCCCCCCTAGGGGTCATTAGCAATATCTGAAGACACATTTGGTTGTTACAAATGGGAGCAGCCTACTGGGATGTAAGAAGGATGATGCAGCCCTCCCTCCACAAGAATTGGCCATCCCCAAATGTCAGTAGTGTTGAAGTTGAGGGAAAAATGTACATGGCCTCATATTATAGAATATTTGATTGGTGATTTTTGTATATGACACTTTTATGACAATGGAAGTTGCATTGCTAAAATTTTATATAACAGTGCCTATGAGAACAAAATTAAGGGGGGAAACATGTTTATATTAGAGAGTTCCAGAAAAACATCTACTTCTGCTTTATTGACTATGCCAAAGCCTTTGACTGTGTGGGTCACAACAAACTGTGGAAAATTCTTAAAGAGATGGGAATACCAAACCACCTGACCTGCCTCCTGAGAAATCTGTATGCAGGTCAGGAAGCAACAGTTAGAACTGGACATGGAACAACAGACTGGTTCGAAATAGAGAAAGGAGTACGTTAAGGCTGTATATTGTCACTTGCTTATTTAACTTATATGCAGAGTACATCATGAGAAATGCTGGGCTGGATGAAGCACAGGCTGGAATCAGGATTGCTGGGAGAAATATCAATAACCTCAGATATGCAGATTACACCACCCTTATGGCAGAAACTGAAGAAGAACTAAAGAGCATCTTGAAATTGAAAGAGGAAAGTAAAAAAGTTGGCTTAAAACTCAACATTCAGAAAACTATGATCATGGCATCACTTCATGGAAAATAGATGGGAAAGCAATGGAAACAGTGACAGACTTTATTTTTTGGAGCTCCAAAATCACTACATATGGTGACTGCAGCCATGAAACTAAAAGACGCTTGCTTCTTAGAAGAAAAGTTATGACCAACCTAGACAGCATATTAAAAAGCAGAGACATTACTTTGACAGCAAAGGTCCACATAGTCAAAGCTATGGTTTTTCCAGTGATCAAGTATGGATGTGAGGGTTGGACTATAAAGAAAGCTGAGTGCCAAAGAATTGATGCTTTTGAATTGTGGTGTTGGAGAAGACTCTTGAGAGTCCCTTGGACTGCAAGGAGATCCAACCAGTCCATCCTAAAGGAAATCAGTCCTGAATATTCATTGGAAGGACTGATGCTGAAGCTGAAACTCCAATACTTTGGCCACCTGATGGGAAGAACTGACTCATTGGAAAAGACCCTGAGGCTGGGAAAGATTGAAGGTGGGAGGAGAAGGGGATGAGAGAGGATGAGATGGTTGATGGCATCACTGCTTCAAAGGACATGAGTTTTAGTAAGCTCTGGGAGTTGGTGATGGACAGGGAGACCTGGCGTGCTGCAGTCCATGGGGTGCAAAAAGTTGGACACGACTGAGCACCTGAACTGAACAGAATTGAAGACATCTGCTGCATAGTTGTGTGACCCCAAATCTGATCAAAGAGCCAGAAGTTTCCATGATTAAGGTTTATTTTTGATTCTTTTTTTTTTTTTTGATCCACTTGCCTTTTTGTTTTTTCACATCTGAAGAAATAGACAGTGGAGTTTCAGTTTCTAAAGTTATGAATACATATACATTTGTGAAGAACTACAAAACAATATTACATAATACAGTATGTATTTTCAAAATACATGTCTAGTTAGAAAAAATAAGTACAAATTTTCAAATCATTATATTTGTGTATGTTCAAGCATTTTTGGTTTCAACAAACAATAAACAACTAGTCAAGACAATTTATATAGGAAAGAATCCTGGAATGAGAGAATTAAGAAACATTTTTCTCATATAGCTAGATAATGAATTACGTAAATTTATCTGGGGCTCAGTTTCCACATCTACAAAAGATATGGGTGAATTAAGTGATTAGGAAATTTCTTTCCATTTATAAAATTCTGTGACCCTGAATCATTGTTGAATTGGTATGTTTTAAAGGAATTATGTTATACTTCCTGACAAGAAAACAAATCCCCTAAAGTTTAGCTCTGCTGTAGCTTACAACCTTCCCTACACCATAAGCCTATTTTCCTAGGAATTCTTTCTCAAAGAGAAAACTAACTTAATAAACATCACTACTGTTGTACTGATTTCAGATCAAAAGAAATCATCATGATGAAAAAGAAGTTGATGATGTAATTGTTCAGTGGTAAACACTGACTGGAAGAATTTATGACTTAAAAGATATTTTACTTCATAACTAAGCATCTGTTGCTACGTCCTTTAGGAAGATTCCCTCAAAATTTACAACAGGTTGACAAATCACTTGAATCAAATTGAAGTATGAATGAGATATACAGCCGTTAACCTGTTAAATCCAGAATGCAAATACAAGTTTTAAAGACTAAAGTAAACTATCTGATTCCTTTGAAATTAATGAAACATGATTTTAATGAAATTTTCTGTTTTACCAGCAGATGTCAGTGCAACCTAATTAACTGAGTAACTTTTTTTTTTTTTTTTTTTTTAGCAGATTAAATACCTGCCAGTGAAAACAGTCTTAAAATAGCAGTTAAAAAAACCTACTGTCAATGTGTTTGATTAAGAATATCTTTCTAGGTGGAGCTGTAGAGAAAAAACCAATCCTTAAAAAGATATGAAGTTAAAATGGGCCCTTGCCTAGGTAAATCGTATTACGTAAGTTATAACACATTGTAATTATCATCATAATTTATGTGACATTAACATTTCTCAGTGACATACAAAAGACATGATCTTAATTAAGTACAAAAGGCTAATCTGTAAAGCATAAGAATGTGTATGTGTTAGTCTCTCAGTCATGTTCAACTCTTAGTGACCCTGTGGACTGTAGCTTGCCAGGTTCCTCTGTTCATGGATTCTCCAAGCAAGAATACTAGAGTGAGTAGCCATTCCTTTCTCCAGGGATTTTCCCAACTCAGGGGTCAAACCCCAGGCCTCCCACAGTGCAGGCAAACTCTTTACCATCTGAGCCACCAGGGAAGCTCCAAAACATAAGAATAACAGTATTTTAAAACTCACATGCCACAGACGCTAGAGCCGAAGGAAACTCATTTGTCTCTGGGTGACATTTTTATAGCTCCGGAAGAAACACATTAATTCCTAATGAAACCTAAAATATATATTGTGTGATACCATCTGTTTTCTAGAATGTAGCTTGTAGCAAAAGTTGTTAATCTAATGGCAGTAACAGCAATGGCTACGATGCATGTATGCATCTTTGTGACAGCCTGCAACTATATACCTGTATCACTCACCTTTCAGGATGTTCCGGGAGGTTAGTTAATTTGCCTAATAAAGAAGTTATGCAGAAAGTCAAGGTGACAGACCTCAGATGATTCAAAGTCTATATTCTTTCCTTTATGTAATTCTCCACTCTTCTAAAAATGTTATTTCGTGACACTGTGTAAAAAGAGGCTTCTTGTTGCATTTTTGTCACACATGGAACTCAAGCTATATTTTGTACAAAAGATTTCTACAACAAAGTTGTGCCGTTTGGGACACGACTAGAATAAAGCTAAAATAAGGATAAAGCAAAGAAATACATGTAAAACCACTTTTATAAAGCAAAAGTCAGGGTTTTTTTTTTTAATAAAATAAATGTGCAGTTACCATGTAACCTAGCAATTCCATGCCTGAGTATTTACCCAATAAATATGAAAATATGTATTTACACAAAGACATGCATAAAACTGCTTATCACAATTTAATCATAATCATTAAAAGCAGGAAACAACTCATTTCCATCAGGTAGTTAAAGGATAAATATACTGTGGTTTACCCATGAGACAGAATGCTGCTGCTGCTGCTAAGTCGCGTCAGTGGTATCCGACTCTTAGCAACCCCAGGGGCTGTAGCCTACCAGGCTCCTCCGTCCATGGGATTCTCCAGGCCAGAGTGCTGGAGTGGGTTGCCATTGCCCCATTGCCTTCTCCAAAGACAGAATGCTACTTAGCAATAAATAGGAACCAAAGACTGATACATGCAAAAACATGTTATAATATCAAATCACTAAGCCAAGTTAAGGAAGACCGACACAAAGCTACGTACCATATGATTTCGTGTATACGAAAACGCAAAGACCTTCTGGAAGAGGCAAAACTGTAGAGATACAAAACAGATCACTGGGTGCCAGAGCCTGGGAGTAGCGAAGAGGTTGACTATAAAAGAGCATAAGGACAATTTGGGGGATGATTAAAAATATTCTAGATCTTGATAGTGATGGTGTTAATGGTACTATGCACACTTATCAAAACTCACAAAACTACAAACTTAAAATTGGTGAATTTTATGTAAATTTTACCTCAATAAACCAGGCTTTTTAAAAAATTAAAAGACATCATTGGGCACATACAATGTCTTAATAATTTCATAAATAGTAAACTTTATGAAGAGTTGAGTCAAATAACAAGAGACAGAGAAGTTAACAACCTGAACCTCGCCTTGGAATAGTTTGCCTAGTCTGGGAATGTAGAACAGAAACCCAGTGCTAGTGTTAGCTGGCCAAGCCACCTGTCTGTGATCTCAAGTGCGGACCGCTGCTGCTTAGTCGCTAAGTCGTGTCTGACTCTTTATGACCCCATGGACTGTAGTCTGCCAGGCTCCTCTGTCCATGAGATTTCCGAGGCAAGAATACTGGAGTGGGTTTGCCGTTTGCTCCTCCAGGGGATCTTCCTGACCCTGGGATCAAACTTATATCTCCTGCTTGGAAGGAGGATTCTTTACCTCTGAGCCACCTGGAAAGCCCTGAGTAGGATTACTTTTCTCCAAATTTCATTTAACTTACAGTGAAAGACACTGAATTAAATGAAAATTTTAAACCTTCTTGAGCTCAAGACAAAAACAAAACAAAACAAAAAAAGGACTAGATTCACCATTCCATAAAAATCTTTCTCTTGCTGATTAAGGATGATTAGAGGAAATCTAATATATGAACCCTAAGCAGGGAAGCAGTGTTAATCAACTTTATTACTCTCCATTCCTTTGGAGAGGGAAATTATATAATTTGGCCAGCAGGTGTCATGCACTCATCTATGAAAAACTGACAACTCTTCATATCAAAATGCTTTCTTAATATTTTCCTGCTGCTTTCATTTGTAATGGTTATGAACATTTTTTCCTCTCTCTCTATATATATATATACACATATCCTTAAAAGGAGGAGGATGTTTGAAATATTCAATCTTTTCTTCCTTTTTTTATCAGCTCTAATCAAGTATGATAATTAAATCTACATATTAAAATAGAAAAGAAATCACTCTTATTTCATTATGTTTAATGTTTCAAAGATTTTTGGAAAATGGAGCAACAGCTTCACAAACATTATTTGCATAGTTTTGGCAAACTCAGTCTTTTAACGGCATTCTCTTTATTGTCAATGTCATTTATTGCATGAAGCCTTCCTCTGGGATCTCATATACCATAAAATGTTCCATGATCTATATAAAGCAATGGCCATGATGTCTTGTAACTGTTTATGTAAAAGATCTATCTTTCTTCTCTTTTGACCACTCCCCAAACTAGGAGTGTAGGAGCGCTGCATCTCCAACTATGTAACATAGTACCTTGTACTCAAGAATGTTTGTTGGTGGTAAGCAAGTAAGTGATTAAACCCTTGAATCAATTTTGCCATTCCAACACAGTGGTTTTTCAATAACCAGGTGAAAAGTTAAAGGACCAATAATTAGTTGAATCAATAGGAAAGTGCATAGAGGCAAATGGCTATTTTCCCTGGAGGAACATTTAGGACAATTGTGGCTTGCTGAAAAAAGGGCAGCAGCATATAGAATCCAAAAACAGGTTAATGGAGCAGTAGATGGCTTCTGTGATGGACTAGCAGGAAGGCTTAACTTTTTTAAAAAAATCGAAGATGTTTTATTGCCTCTTTAAAATACCACAGTGGAGTCCATAGAACCATCTGGCATCTTGCTGTTTCTGCAGCCGGACCACTCAGATCTTATTAGTCAGCCTGCTGAATTGTTCCTTTTTAAGAAACATAGATGCCATCCAAAAATTTTCTGAAATCGTTGTTTTTAACTGTGGTGTCTTGCTGAATCAAAGCACCTGAATTTGACACAAGTTCAATGACATTTCTTCCAAGAATCAACTCATCTTCCTGGACTTGAGATACTGAACAAGCAACCCCTGGCCTCATCCGAATCCTACGGATGTATTTTTCATCCCCAAAATAGCATCTCAACAAGAGAACCATTCTCCTGAATAACAAAGTTGATGGGGAAGTGGGCATATACAGACCTCATCTTGTAATGGAAACCAAATGTAACACCCTTGATCATGCTCTGTACATGACTACAGATCGTGTGAACAGTTGCCAGTTCCTTTCTGTTTCCCCACCATTTGTCAACCCGGAGCCTCTTTTTTTTCTTTCCAAAGAGACTCAGCTCTACATTGATGTGATTGAAGTCCCTCTACAGGGTGCCTCTGGGGTCCTTCACAATAACTGTCCGTCCCTTCAGAGTAACATTGACATTTTTCTGGAACGTCGACAGTCTGATTGCTGAGAAAAGTCTTCATTCTCACAGTAGATGTGGCAAAGAGCAGTCTTTTTAGTACCAAAAATTCTTTGACACCTGGGGAAGACTACAGATCCCTTCTTGGAAAAATGTTTTTAAAGAACATAAAACACGTAAGATTACAAAGGAAGCTAATTACATATAAGTACAGTTTTCAAAATAGGCTTAGACAATTTATTAATAAGATTTAGCAGTAGGTTTGATGACTACCATAATTTCTTAAAAGTAGTGAGTATAAATGATATTTTAAGAAATTTGTGACAACTGTAATATGATAGGAAAATATATTTTTGACAGTCACAGGCACCGCTAATCTTTTATGGTTTTTGCCTACATTCATAGTTGATGAAAATGCTAAATTTCAGGCTAGTAAAATTAAAGTCATAATTTTTTTTCCTTTTTAAATATATAGGCCCCTTAAATTCTATTCATAAACCACCTGAAGGGGTCTATGGACCCAAGGTTAAGAACCTCTGGATAGGGCTTCCCTGGTGGCTCAGTGATAAAGAACCCACCTGCCAATGCAGGAGACATGGGTTCAATCCTTGATCTGGGAAGATCCCACATGCTGCAGAGAAATGAAGCCTGTGCACCACAACTATTGAGCCTATGCCCTTCCCAGCATAGACAAAATAAAATAAATAAATAAAATTATATTAAATAAGAATCTCTGGATGAAAGGAAAGTTAGGGTGATGGAAAATAGGGAATTATGAGGGAAGAGGAAGCAAAAGGAGTTTCCTTCTGCAAGTAGTCCTCTCTATTTTCCTTCAGAAAGCTCACAGTATTCACTTCCTAGCCTCTCATTTGTTCTCCGCTCCATTACAGTGAGGTTTGTGTCCCGTCCTTCCACAAAACCATCCTTTCCCAAGTCATGTCTGGTGTCCCGGCAGGATGCTGACGAGAGTGTATCTCGGTCCTTACTTCATTTGATTTCTCTTTGGCTTTTGTACTGTTGACTGCTCTCTTTTTAAAGCTTCTTTTCCCCTTTGGCCTCTTTCTTTTTCTCATGTCTTTCTGGTTCCTTTTCAGCCTTCTATCCTACTTCATCTCATGTCTCTGGATGGGTCCCTGGACTAACTACCCTATATATCTGCTCTCGTTCTGCGTTCTTTCTCTGGATAGTCTTGTCAATCTAATCTACATCTTTAGCTGAAGGCTCTTTCCTGATCCGAAGTCCCTATGTTCCGCTATCCACAACTCTTCTTAAATATACCAGGGATTCCTCCGACTCAGTATATCCCCCAATTAAATTTATTCTCTTCCCCTCTCTGCTTCTTCTCTTATGTTCCCCATTTGGGTGAATGACACTGCAATCCAAATCTCCCCAAATTAAAGCTCCCAAACATAAAAATAACTGCCAAATTTTCCAGAGTGACTATCTTGAAAACTGCTCAAGTTTGTCCCTTTTTTTCCATTTTACTATGATTGCCTTAGATATTTTAGTAACTAGTAACAATTCATGTTTACACTTGGTACTCTGCCAAGTGTTTTGTATAAACTGTTTATTTAATCCTCATATCACCCCACCGGATGAAAATGATTATGCCTTAAATTACACATGAGGAAATAGAAAAAAAGGGAGAGAAGGAATTTCCCAAGTTTACAAGGCTTTTAAGTGGCAGAGCCAGGATCGGCACATTGGTCTGTTGGGTTCCAGGGCCATATGCCCAGCTGTTGTTCTTAGGGTCTCCAGGATTGCTCTAGTAAATTTTATTTATTATGGCACCACCTAAGTTCTCTCTCTTAGAGGCAAATCTTATTTGGCTGCCTAGGCTTTTCAGTGTTCCCAAGACCCTCCCCCATGCCACTCAATTCCTCAGCTAGGCTCCAAGAACTCACCCTGCTTATGTCTCTAGCCTCTTCTCTTGAAGCCACCTACCTTCCATTCCACACCCACATGCTTTTCTTCCCAGGGGCTTTTCTTCCTGAGCCCCACAGCCCCACAGGATCAGTTTGCTAAGGTAGTCATAATAAAGTACCATGGACTGGGTGACTTGAACAACGGGAATACATTTTATCACAGTTTCAGAGGCTGAAATTGTCACGATCACGGTGTGGGCAGGGCTGTTTCTTTTGAAGTCTCTCTCCTTGACTTGCAGATGGCCGTCTTCTCATTGTGTTCTCACATAATCTTCCCTCTGTGCTTATGCATCCCTGGTGTCTTTCTGGGTGTCCATGTTTTCTCTTCTTTCTTAGAAGGACATCTGTAAGATTGGATTAATGGCTCTACCTAATGGCCTCATTTTGACTTAATTACCCCATTAAAGGTCCTAACTCCAAATACAATCTCATGCAGAGCTCCAGGGGCTATGGCATTACCAAATAAAATCCTGGGAGGACACTATTCAGTCCACAACACCCGCTCACATAGCTCATTTTGACTCATCCTTTTCAACTCATTCTTTCATGCCACCCACTCTGGGAAGTCTTCTCTGGCTGCCTCAGGTCTGAGTTAAATGCTTCTGACATTAATACTGTTACAATCCTTGAACTTCTTCCTGTTATACTATTCTGTATTGCAATTATTTTATTTCTCTGACACCCCCATTGCACCAAGCTCCTTGAAGGCAGGAACTGTGACTCATTTTTCATTTTTCTAACCAAAGCCCAAAACCCAGTACCTGCATCATATGTGTATTTAATCAGTCAATTAGTTAACAATTTGATAGTTAATATTTTCCAAAAGCTTATTTTAGTCAGATACTTTTCAAGAAATTAAGGACACAGTGGTGAGCAAGACCAAAGAAAGTTCCTCCTCTCATGGAATTGACATTTAGCTAGCAGTCAATAAATAGGTGAAAATAAATGAACAGTATAATTCTGGTACTGAAAAAGAAAATAAAATGGAGTAATTTGGTGGAAAGCAGCTTTTGTTGTTGTTTAGTTGCTAAGTCATCTCCAACTTTTTACAACTCCCATGGACTGTAGCCACCTCTGCTGACAAAGGTCTATATAGTCAAAGCTATGGTTTTTCCAGTAGTCATGTATGGATTGTGAGAGTTGGACTGTAAAGAAATCTGAGCACTGAAGAATTGATGCTTTTGAACTGTAGTGTTGGAGAAAACTCTTGAGAGTCCTTTGGACTGCAAGGAGATCAAACCAGTCAATCCTAAAGGAAACAAGTCCTGAATATTCATTAGAAGACTGATGCTGAAGCTGAAACTCCAATACTTTGGCCACCTGATGTGAAGAACTGACTCACTGGCAAAGACCCTGATGCTGGGAAAGATTGAAGGCAGAAGGTGAAGGGGATGACAGAGGATGAGATGGTTGGATGGCATCACCAACTTGATAGACATGAGTTTGAGCAAGCTCTGGGAGTTGGTGATGGACAGGGAAGCCTGGCGTGCTGCAGTCCATGGGGTTGCAAAGAGTTGAAAATGACTGAGTGACTGAACTGACTGACTGACTGGACTGTAACTCACCAGGCTCCTCTGTCCATGAAATTTCCCAGGCAAGAATACTGGAGTGGGTTGCCATTTCCTTCTCCAGGGGATCTTCCTGACCCGGGGATCAAACTTGCATCTCTTTCACTGTGGGTAGATTCTTTACCTCTGAGCCACCAGGGAAGCCCTAAAAGGCAGTGTTAGGGGACTTCTTTCATCGGGGGTTCAGGGAAAGCTGGAGAAGACATTTGAGACATGGCTTGAATGATAAGATGTAACCATGCATGATCTACAAGAAGAGAGTTTCAAGCAGGACACATCACAGGCAAAGACCCTGAGATGGGAATTAACTTGGCAAGTTTGAGGGACAGTAAGAAGTCCAAAGTGACTTTAGATCAGTGACTGATGGTGAGAGCAGAAGAAGATGATGTCAGAAGCTCGAGCTGATTTCTAAGTACAGAGGAAGCCACTGAACTGTGTTGAACCAGGGCTGGATATGATATGATTTGTGACCTTAATAATATTCCTCTGGCTGCTGTGTGCAGTGTAGATTTTAGAAGGACAATGGTGGAGCTGAGAGTCTGGTGAAGAGAGTGCTGTCAATAATAGAACAGGTCTCAATTGGGAGTGATCTTGTACCCCTAAGCTCTCAAAGGGCCTTTGGCAATGCTGGAGGGATTTTTGGTTTTCACAGCTGCGGGGCTGGAGTGCTACAGCAGTGTAGCAGGTAGAGGCCAAGGATGCTGCTAAACAGCCTCCAATGCACAGGATAGCCCCCAAGACAAAGAATTATTTGGTCAAAATGTTAGTAGTGCTGAGACTGAAAAACTCTGATTTAGAGAGAAATGACGGTGGTTTGACCCCAGTGGTAGTAATGGAGGTTGTAAGAAGTTCTTAGACTAAGATATATTTGGAGGTAGCTGGTAAACTGTACAGGACTTGTAGACAGATCAGATGTAGGCTCTTAGGTTTGGGGCCTGAGAAATGAGGTGGGTGTTGGTAATATTTACTGAGATGAGGAACACTGGGGGTTAGTCATTAGAGCATAGATGATACATAAACCATGAGACTGGATGAACTCATTCAGGTAGATAATGTAGAGAAGGAAAGAGGCCTCAGACACTTCAGCACTGGAAATCCTCTTAGAGGAAGTGTAGCCAATGCAGGAGACAAGAATGAGGTCCTCAGAAGGCCAGAGAGGATGGGCTCCAAACTCAGGGAAGGTCACCCGAGAAGCAGGAACATTTCTTCCACTAAAAATGGGAGGGAGGTAAAGTCCATGAATGGCTTCTCAGATGTCTCAGTGGTAAAGAATTGCCTGCCAACGCAGGAGGCACAGGAGATGTGAGTTTAATCCCTGGGTCAGGAAGATCCCCTGGAAGAGGAAGTGGCAACCCCCTCCAGTATTCTTGCCTGGGAAATCCCATGGACAATGGAGCCTGGCTGGCTATAGTCCATGGGGTCACAAAGACTCGGCCATGACCTAATGACTAAGCATGCACAAAGTTCGTGATAGGTGTATAGGCAGGTGAGTGGATTTGGTAACAATAAGGACGGTAGCTTTAATTGCATTTATTGTTTTTATTAGACTGAGCGACTTTGGAGAAGGCAATGTCACCCCACTCCAGTACTCTTGCCTGGAAAATCCCATGGACGGTGGAGTCTAGTAGGCTGCAGTCCAGGGGGTCTTGAAGAGTCAGACACGACTGAGCGACTTCACTTTCACTTTTCATTTTCATGCATTGGAGAAGGAAATGGCAACCCCCTCCAGTGTTCTTGCCTGGAGAATCCCAGGGACGGGGAAGCCTGGTGGGCTGCAGTCTATGGGGCACACAGAGTTGGACACGACAGAAGCGACTTAGCAGCAGCAGCAGCAGACTGAGTGACTAAGCACGTACATATTGTCTTATGAACTAAGGTCTGAGTGTGAGTATCAGTTGAGTGTGAGTGTGAATGTGTGTGTAGCAGGGGGAGATATTTGAGATTTGAGAAGGGAGAATGTTATTTGATAGCAAAATTGGAGAGGGGGAGAATGAAATAACCACGGAAATGAGATAGAATTCTCAGAGTTTTGAGCCATTTGAGCTTTGTAGTCAAAATTTAAAACGAGTCCAGTCAGTATAATTTCTGAATTAATAATTAATTAATAACTTGTATTGAATAAATAAAATGTCATAGTAACAATAATATCAACACCTACCATTTCTTGACCATTTGTAATGTAGCACGCTTCAATCTTTACAGAATACTCTTATTTAATACTCTCAAATAACCCCCATGAGATAGGCAACATTATACTCAACTAACTTCTAAGGAAACTAGAGCTCAGAGATATTAAATGATTTGTTCAAGGCCACACAGTAAAGAAGAGAATCCAAAACTGGTTCCATCAAACCAGAGCTCATATTCTTCACTAACATTTTATATCCTCCTCAGGCTGTGGTTGTTATTGCTGTTCAGTGGCTAAATTGTGTGCAACTCTTTGTGACCCCATAGACTGTAGCCCGCCAGGCTCCTCTGTTCATGGAATTTTCCAGGTAGGAATACTGGAGTGGGTACCCATTCCCTTCTCGAGGGGATCTTCCCAACCCAGGGATCAAACCCATGTCTCCTGCATTGCAGGCAGATTCTTTATCATCTGAGCCACCAGGGAAGCCCTCCTCAGGCTATGCTTAATGACAATCACTGCCCTGAGCAGGGCTTTGTCATTTCCCTACCTTTCTAAAGGCCAAAAATGCTAATACTCCAAGAGAAGGGGTGGGAGTAAAGGGAGGCAGTGCTAAAAAAAAATCACCAGTTTTCTTAAAAATGCATATAATTGATACTATGATTTACTTTGTTGTAATGTATCTCTCTCAAGATTCTTCTTGAGACTTAACATAAACCCAAGTGTCCTGTTTATCCACATGGGTTCAGGAAGGCCTGTGGAGAGGGAACAAGACACCAGAGAGAGAAGAGGCACAGGCTGTGATTTGCCCTCAGTCTCTAACCTCCCACGGGACAGTCTTGAGTATGGAAGAGCGACTAAGATGACTTCTACCAAGGAAACAATCCACTTTCCCCTATGCCTCCACCTTCGGGTGGAAGAAGATGTGAGAGTTGAGAAAGAGATTATCTAAAACCTCAAGAGATTCTCTGAAGAGAATGGAGATTTTCCTTTGTAATTTGACTTCTACTGCACACCCAGCTCACCCCACATTCTTGACAGTGATGTGGTTCACTTAGAGATTTAATGCAAAATATGACATGTCCTTTCATTCAAAACCACCAAAGTAAAATGATGCACTGAGTTTCCCTCATTTTAAATCGCTGTCAGCCATACTCTTTATTTCCCTCCCTTTAACAATTAAAATGTTTTAGGGCTCTTTTATTTTTTTCTGCCAGAGGAGATGAGGATAGAAGTGGACAATTGCTAAATCTGATGAATTTCCATATAGCATTATTGATATAAATGTATATCCCATTAAATTTGGATTTATTCTTTCTATTCCTGTTATATTTACCTACTGCTTGCCATTAACTATGCCAATGTGGCCCTATTATTAAAAAGTTGTTTCTAAAAGACCAACTTTTTTCATACCTTTGTTTAAATACTTATGAAAGTTAAAACTCAACATTTGTTTACTTATAGAGCTATTTATTTTTTTCTCTGAACATTGTTTCAACAATTTGTATATTTTGACTACATACTTTCTCACCTTGTCAGTCATGATGAAACATATTGGCTAAGATGGGGCACCCTACATGACACTGGGAGAGTTAACATCTCTCACATGTGTGTTAGGTTAAGCCCTGATGTATCTGGTTCTTCCTGTCCAAGAAAAAGTTTAAGCAATCATTTAGCATTCCGCAAATATTGATTATACCCCTACTGCCTAGCACCCTGTTAGGTGCTTGAGATACAAAGAAGGGTAAGACCTGGTCATTGTTTTCAAGGAACAGAAAGAGACAAGTACATCAAGTGTTACTGAGGTATAATAGCTTCATCTGAAGGACAGAGTGGAAGGAAAGAAAGCAACACACAACCTGCAGAATGTTCTGGCGTTTCTATCCTAAGATGAAGCCATTGACCTTCTCTCACTCTCCAGCTCCCTCATGGCTAAGAGAGCTCTGTGAAGGGAAGGGAAGTGAAAGTCGTTCAGTCGTGTCTGACTTTTTGTGACCCCATGGACTATAGAGTCCATGGAATTCTCCAGGTCAGAATATCGGAGTGGGTAGCCAGGGATTGAACCCAGGTCTCCCACATTGCAGGCGGATTCCTTAGCCACAAGGGAAGCCCGAGAGAGCTCTGGAGAGAGATTATCAGCTGGTACCACCCACCACCAGAAGACTGGGTTTAGGAGTCAGATAGACCTCGTTCAAATTACATATCCATCCATCACTTAAGAAGATGTGAATTTGGCAACTTTTTTAACCTCATTGAGTCCAGATTTCTTTATCCACAAAGTCAGGCTTATTGTAAGGTATGCAATGTTGTGAAGTGCCTAAGAGGTAAAGGTTTGCAGCCAGGCTCCCCCGATTGAGCCAGGGCACCTCAGGCAAATAATTGAATCTCTCAGATTTACAAGGAAATGATTATCCTAACCTTTTGTGAACTCTTTGTTGCTTTCATTTGTAAAATGAGGACAATAATGCCATGTATCTCTTTGGTTTGGGGGTGGATTAAATGATTAAAGTGCATAGAACAGTGCATAGTACATTGTAACTGGTCAATAAATGTTAACTGTCATTATTATTAGATCTACCTTACAAAGCAGCTGAAAATTAAATGAAACAGTGTGTCACAATAGCTAGCACAGTTCCAAACCCTAATACTCCCTTACTAAATTCAACAGATGAAACTAAGTGAACTAAATGTGGCTTTCTCACTTTTCTTTCATCAAGTCTCTGACCGTGACTTCAACAGAGGGAGCTTTTAAAACCTTAAATCAGTCCTATTACAGTTCTCCCAGTTCTCCAGAGGTTTCCTGGCTCACTCAAAATAAAAGGCAAAGTCCTTAGTTCAGTTCAGTTCAGTCGCTCAATTGTGTCCGATTCTTTGCCACCCCATGAATCGCAGCACGCCAGGCCTCCCTGTCCATCACCAACTCCCGGAGTTCACTCAAACTCATGTCCATCGAGTCGGTGATGTCATCCAGCCATCTCATCTTCTGTTGTCCTCTTTTCCTCCTGCCCCCAATCCCTCCCAGCATCAGAGTCTTTTCAATGAGTCAGCTCTTCGCATCAGGTGGCCAAAGTACTGGAGTTTCAGCTTTAGCATCAGTCCTTCCAAAGAACACCCAGGGCTGATCTCCTTTAGAATGGACTGGTTGGATCTCCTTGCAGTCCAAGGGACTCTCAAGAGTCTTCTCCAACACCACAGTTCAAAAGCATCAATTCTTTGGCGCTCAGCTTTCTTCACAGTCCAACTCTCACATCCATACATGACCACTGGAAAAACCATAGCCTTAACTAGACAGACCTTTGTTGGCAAAGTAACATCTCTGCTTTTGAATATGCTATCTAGGTTGGTCATAACTTTCCTTCCAAGGAGTCCAGTTCAGTTCAGTTCTCACTCAGTCGTGTCCAAGTAGTAAGCGTCTTTTAATTTCATGGCTGCAGTCACCATCTGCAGTGATTTTGGAGCCCAGAAAAATAAAGTCTGACACTGTTTCCACTGTTTCCCCATCTATTTCCCATGAAGTGATGGGACCAGATGCCATGATCTTCGTTTTCTGAATGTTGAGCTTTAAGCCAACTTTTTCACTCTCCTCTTTCACTTTCTTTAAGAGGCTTTTTTAGTTCTTCTTCACTTTCTGCCATAAGGGTGGTGTCATCTGCATATCTGAGGTTATTGATATTTCTCCTGGCAATCTTGATTCCAGCTTGTGCTTCTTCCAGCCCAGAGTTTCTCATGTGTACTCTGCATATAAGTTAAATAAACAGGGTGACAATATACAGCCTTGATTAAAGTCCTTAGAGCAACCTACAAATCCAAAAACAACTGGTCCCACCCTGCCTCCCTAACCTCCCAGCCTCCCCGTCCAGGCCTCACTCACGCTGCCTTAGCCACAGGGGATCTGGGTTGTTCTTTGTACATGCCAAGCAGATTGTTATCTCCCACCCTGGCTGTTTCCTCTCCCTGAAAGGCCCTTCTTCCCTCAGAAACTGGCACAGCTGACATCCTCTCATTCCTCAGGTTGTCTTCCCAGTGAGGCTATCCTTTACCCTGCTATTCCCTTGCGTGTGTGCATGCTCAGTCACTTCTGTCGAGTCCAACTTTCCACAGCCCTGTGGACCGTAGCCTGCCAGGCTTCTCTGTCCATGGAATTCTGCGGGCAAGAACACTGGAGTGGGTTGGCATTTCCTTCTCTAGGGGACCTTCGGGACCCAGGGATGGAAACTTTGTCTCTTATGTCTCCTGCACTGGCAGGCAGGTTCTTTACCACTAACACCGCGTGGTAAGACTTTCAGCTTTGTATTTCTGCTTAGGACACTCTTATCTGCTGTACCACATATCTTACTATTTATCCAGTTCTGTCTTCCTTCACTAGAAGGTAAAGTATTCTTAACTTTGATATAAAAAGTTAAATTTGCTAGACATATCTGTTTAAATACTTATCAGTGCTTATTTACAAAAACTGACTACAATCTGGGTCTTGTGCCAAAGCTTTACAAATTTCAAATTGTTCTCATGCAAAGCATGTTCTCTAAACGTAACTTAAAATAAAAAGTAAACAATGAAAGACATGCCAAAAAAATTTCATATACTTGGAAAGGAGAAGTTAAATTGTATACTACAAAGATTTATAACTAAAAATATTAAAATTATTACATATTAAAATATGAGCAAATCAGCAAAAGTAGCTTTTAGTAAAAAATATGTAGCCTTAAATGTTTATATTAGGAAAGAATAAATGAGCTGTACTTGCAAGCTTAGAAAAAAATATTTAAGGAGGAATAAAAGTTAAAAACAAATTAAAGTTTTAGAAAATAGAAAATATAATAAGATTTACAAAGTCTTTGGTTCTTTGAAAAGACTACTAAAATACACAAACTGCTAGCAAGCTTGATAAAGATTAAAGATGGCTCAAATAAACAATGTTATCAATGGAAAAATAAAATGATTTCATATTCAGGAAAATTTATAAAACATAATTTTGATTAATTTTATGCCAGTAAGTTTGAAAATTTAGAAAAAAAAATATACAAACTTTAGAAGTAGTTCAACAACCTATTAAGAACACTGACAGAAATTTTCCCATAAAGGAAGCATCAAATCTCAGATAGTTTTATTGATGCATTCTACAAAATTTGCAAAGAAAAGTTTATTCTAATCTTTTGAAATCTCTTCCAGAAAATAGAAAAAAGAGGGAATATCCCTTACCATACTCTGTGGGTTTAATATAATCATGATAGCAACCAGACAAGGATTGCATAAGAAAAAAAATTGCAGGCCAACTTTACTTATGAATATAAATTTAAGAATTCTAAATAAAAATATTAGATACATCACGATCAAGTTGGATTATGTCAAGAATTCAAGACATATAACTTTAGAAAATTCTAGAATGCTATTCATCAGAAGAATAGATTAAAGGAGGTATAACTTATACGTTTTTTCTCGAATATTTGGTGTTATTCCAAGGAATATTTGAAAAAACAACGATGAGTTGTTTGGATTTAAAACCGAAGTTTCTAAGTTTCCCTGGCTCTGATTTAACTGTTCTTTTATCACCTGGCAGAATGAAGGAGTTAAAAAAAGAAAGAAAATTAGACTTTCATATCTGAGTTTTGTCCTTAAAATATCCTATTTAATAAGCCTTCCACTGAAATGGCTTTATTTTCTTATATTGTGAATTTTCCCATCCAAATTCATGCAAAGTATACAAGAAAACTCTTATGAGGAACTATCTTATTACTAAGTTTGGTGAGCAGCATCTCCTCCATTCTTTTATCTTGTAATTCATAATTTTAAAATTACAAAATTGTTAATTGTGTAGCATGACTTGTGATTGATTTTTTAACGACTAGAATAGTTTGTAATCAAATTTCTTTTGCCAGTTTAAAATAGGAATAAAGTAAAGTAACATATTTACTGAGCTTAACATGCTCTATAGGCATTGACTTGTAAACTCCTATGAGGTTACTGATGCTTGAAAAAGTGAAGAAACTGGCCAACATTCCCTGTTTCTAGCATAGAGTGTTATTGGAACTTAAGCAGAGTTTATTTGACTTTAGAGATCAGCCTCCATCTGCCAGACTTGGGAGGAAAAATGACATACTGAGACAGTTTTCTTGATAATTAGAGAAAATTTTCACTTTCTTTTACAGTTTTTTTTTTGTTTGTTTTCTTTTTTACTTTGGTGCTTTTGATATGGGAATGTTAACCAAATAATTTCTGCAATTTTGCTGGATTCTCTATTTATATATCTAAGTTTTTATTAGTTTTATACAGATTCCCATTTTGATAAGCTCATTACAAACTGTAGTAAAGGTAGTAGGAATTTAGTTTGATATCCAAAGGCACTGGTAAGTTTTTGTACTAGAGGAAATGTATTTGACGTCTATGTTTGACCTGGGAAAAGACTAAAAGATAAGAGAATTTTTGTTTGACTTCATAGCATCTTCCGGGTTTCTATGGCTCCCCTCATTGTATTGCATTCTACTCTATTTCTCTTCACTTTTCACACTCAGTCTATCATTAATCATTTAAAATAGACTAATAGCTCATGCAACTCCTCTGCCTCTTTACCATGAACCCACCCTATCTGAGGATGGACAAGGAAATGGCAGCCCATCCAGAATTCTTGCCTGGAAAATTCAATGGACAAAGGAGCCTGGAGGGCTGCACGGCATGGGGTAATGAAGAGTCGGACACCACTGAGCATAATACCACCTGACTTCTGCCCCAAGCCTGGAAACCCTAAAAAAATCCTGCTGCTGCTATTCTGTTCTGGCAGATAAATTCTAAAGAAGTTTCCCAATCATACAGTCGTTCTCACTGTAAATTTATGTTCTGTAAATTTGCTGAGCACTCAATATTGCTTACCAAGTTATTTCTTATTAAAGCTACAATTAGCTATCTTAGTCTTCCTGCACAAGGCCTAGTACCTTCATTTTTCTATTCAAGACTTCAGTGTATTTCTTCTCCACCCAGTAACAGAAAAGAATTTCCCTTTCTCTTTTTTTTGGAAAATATTGAGACTATTAGGTTATCATTAGACCCATGGTTTTAAGATCTAGTTTATTCATGCTTCCATCCTGGTTAGCTGCTTATATTTACTTTTGTTTTCAAAGATGTTGCCCAGATACAATACCATCCATGGAAGAATGCAACTTAGTTACTACCAAAGATGTTTTCTTTTTTTTTTTCCTGGAAGCTGTGCTATTGTTTCTAATAATTTGCATTAATTCCAGTTCTCAGTGATTCTTCAAAACTCATTTTAAATGAATTAGTTAATATGTACACAAAGCCCTTAAGTATATTATAATTACAAGCAGGTAGATTGATGGATCTGGCTATATCCTCATTGTTTTATTTACTATTGTTTTATACTGTTTAGAAAATATTATTTTTTAAGTGTTTATTCACTAATATGTTTGCTTGTAAGTATAGGCAAATGTTTAACCATTTATTATAATTGACATGATTCTTTTTATAAAATCATATTGAATAGGTCCAAAATAAATAATTCAGTGAATCTCTGTTGCTGTAACTGTTCTATTCAGCTTTATATTGGGACCTACATGAGTTTTATCTCATGAACATCATTAAAATGCCTCAGGTAATCACAACAATGGAAATTTCAGACATCAGAATGATTACATGCATACACACACACACATCTTGTAAAGGTAAACTAAATGTATAATGTAGTTTAAATTGTGAGCTGGAGTAGAGAATATATCTTGTGCTTTACTGTATGATTAGAGGGCCTAATGTAGGCCTGTGAACAGAGTACGTACTCAGTACTTGGATGAATGAGTGCAAGGACCTGTGGTCATCAGTAATGCATCTAGACACTGAAGCCAGTTGCTTACACACATGTCCTAGCTCCATTGCTCCACAACTGTATGATGCTAAGCAAATGATATGCATTCTCTGAATCCCAGTTTCTCAGTCATTAACTGTGGATAATCAATATATTCACCTCAAAAAATTTTCTTGAGCATTAAATGAATTAATAATACCCTACATATAATAAGCATTCAGTTAGTATTAGCTATTACTGTTTGGTACAGTTACACTAAAATGGAGCCTTGTCTTTATATTTTGTATGTAGATATGCTTTTTTTTTATTCATAGAACTTAAAAATTTTTTTAAATTTTATATCTGGGTATAACCGATTAACAATGTTGTGATAGTTTTGGGTGAAGAGCAAAGGGACTCAGCTATACAAATGCGTCATATGTAGATATTTTCTAAAACTATTACCCCAACAAGATCTGCACAGAATAATTGTTCAATGAGGTTCTTGCTGCTGTGTGGGTTCAGTTCAGTTCAGTAGCTCAGTCATGTCTGATTCTTTGCCACCCCATGGACTGCAGCACGCCAGGCCTCCCTGTCCATCACCAACTCCCAGAGTTTACTCAAACTCATGTTCATTGAGTCAGTGATGCCATCCAACCACCTCATCCTCTGTCGTCCCCTTCTTCTCCCACCTTCCCTTAATCTTTCCCAGCATCGGGGTCTTTTCAAATGAGTCAGTTCTTTGCATCAAGTGGCCAAAGTATTGGAGTTTCAGCTTCAAAATCAATCCTTCCAATGAATATTCAGGACTGATTTCCTTTAGGATGGACTGGTTGGATCTCCTTACAGTCCATGGGACTCTCAAGAGTCCCAACACCACAGTTCAAAAGCATCAATTCTTCAGTGCTCAGCTTTCTTTATAGTCCAACTCTCACGTCCATACAAGTCTATGGGAAAAACCATAGCCTTGACTAGATGGATCTTTGTTGACAAAGTAATGTCTCTGCTTTTTAATATGCTGTCTAGATTGCTCATAACTTTCCTTCCAAGGAGCAAGTGTCTTTTAATTTCATGGCTGTAGTCACCGTCCACAGTGATTTTGGAGCCCCCCAAAATAACAGTTTGTTTCCACTGTTTCCCATCTATTTGCCATGAAGTGATGGGACGAGATATCATGATCTTAGCTTTTTGAATGTTGAGCTTTAAACCAACTTTTTCACTCTGCTCTTTCACTTTCATCAAGAGGCCGTTTAGTTCTTCTTTGGTTTCTGCCATAAGGGTGGTGTAATCTGCATATCTGAGGTTATTGATATTTCTCCCAGCAATCTTGATTCCAGTTGTGCTTCATCCAGCCTGGCACTTTGCATGATTTATTCTGCATATAAGTTAAATAAGCAGGGTGACAATATATAGCCTTGACATACTCCTTTTCCTATTTGGAACCAGTCTGTTGTTCCATGTCCAGTTCTAACTGTTGATTCCTGACCTGCATACAGATTTCTCAAGAGGCAGGTCAGGTGGTCTGGTATTCCCACCTCTTGAAGAATTTTCCACAGTTTATTGTGATCTACACAGTCAAAGGCTTTGGCATAGTCAATAAAGCAGATGTAGATGATTTTCTGGAACTTTCTTGCTTTTTCGATGATCCAGCAGATGTTGGCAATTTGATCTCTGGTTCTTCTGCCTTTTCTAAGACCAGTTTGAATACCTGGAAGTTCATGGTTCATGTACTGTAGAAGCCTGGCTTGGAGAATTTTGAGCATTCCTTTCCTAGTGTGTGAGATGAGTGCAATTGTGCAGTAGTTTGAGCATTCTTTGGCATTGCCTTTCTTTGGGATTGGAATGAAAACTGACCTTTTCCAGTCCTGTGGCCACTGCTGAGTTTTCCAAATTTGCTGGCATATTGAGCACAGCACTTTCACAGCATCATCTTTCAGGATTTGAAATAGCTCAACTGGAATTCCATTACCTCCACTTGCTTTGTTTGTAGTGATGCTTTCTAAGGCCCACTTGACTTCACATTCCAGGATGTTTGGCTCTAGGTGAGTGGTCACACCATCATGATTATCTGGTTTGTGAAGATCTTTTCTGTATAGTTCTTCTGTGTATTCTTGCCACCTCTTCTTAATATCTTCCGCTTCTTTAGGTCCATACCATTTCTATCCTTTATTGAGCCCATCTTTGCATGAAATGTTCCCTTGGTATCTCTAATTTTCCTGAAGAGATCTCTAGTCTTTCCCACTCTATTATTTTCCTCTGTTTTTTTTTTGCACTGATCACTGAGGAAGGCTTTCTTATCTCTCCTTGCTAGTGTTTGGAACTCTGCATTCAGATGGGTATATCTTTTCTTTTCTCCTTTGCTTTTCGCTTCTCTTCTTTTCACAGCTATTTGTAAGGCCTCCTCAGACAGCCATTTTGATTTTTTGCATTTCCTTTTCGTGGGAATGGTCTTGATCCCTGTCTTCTGTACAATGTCATGAACCTCGTTCATAGTTCTTCAGGCACTCTATCAGATCTAGTCCCTTAAATGGGTTAAATAAATGTTACATGGGTTAAATGAATGTTAAAGCCTAGTTAAGCTCCTGACACATGTTAGACATCAAGAATACTAGTTTTTGTCCTCCCTTTTTCTCCCCTGACTTACCATGTCCTTAACCTCATATTTCTTTCTGACCACTGCCATTCTTATGACTGTATTATAAATAACATTTTGGCACTGTTAATCCCACAACTTTGATCTCCAGACATCTATTATTCTCTGGGTCTTTATGTTCATTTACAAGAAAACCTTGATTCTATAATCAGGTAAACCAAAATTTAAACCTTGGTGTTACCACCTGATCTCCTCAGGCTTTATACACTGCAAAAAGGTCCTTAATCTACTTTACAGAGTTGCTGAAAGGATTAGGGCAGTTATATGCTCTGTTCCCATTATAATGCCTGGCACACAGTAAATTATCAAAATATATTACTCTAGTTCTTCTCTTCTTGAACTGCTGCTACTGCTGCTGCTAAGTCGCTTCAGTCGTGTCCGACTCTGTGCGACCCCATAGATGGCAGCTCACCAGGCTCCCCTGCCCCTGGGATTCTCCAGGCAAGAATACTGGAGTGGGTTGCCATTTCCTTCTCCAATGCATGAAAATGAGAATTGAAAGGGAAGTCGCTCAGTCGTATCCAACTCAGCGACCCCATGGACTGCAGCCTACCAGGCTCCTCCATCCATGGGATTCTCCATGCAAGAGTACTGGAGTGGGGTGCCATTGCCTTCTCTGCTCCTTGAATTGACTTCCCTCATTTTGCATTTTTCTGCTGTACTTTATTTCTTTAAAGGATTCAAAGGAAACTATTGACTCTGACCCATTTGTTTTCTGGCTTCCCTGGTGGCTCAAGTGGTAAAGAATCTCCCTGCAATGCAGGAGACCCAGGTTTGATTCCTGGGTCGGAAAGATCCCCTGGAGAAGAGAATGACAACCCACTCTAGTACGATTGCCTGGAGAATTCCGTGAACTAGAGGAACCTGGCGTCATACAGTCCATGGGGTAACAAAGAGTCAGACATGACTGAGAGACTAACAATTTCATCTTTTCTCACAGCATTTTGCATTTTGTTTTCCAAAAGAACTTGAACAGTTTTAGATTCTCCTGCCTCCTTTAAGAACTGTGCTAGGGCCTATAGAGAATACAAAAAAGTTTCCCAGTGGAAAATTTCCCTGGTGGCTCAGTGGTAAAGAATCTGCCTGCAATGCAAAAGACACAGGTTCTATCCTTGTGTTGGAAAGATCCCCTGGAGTAGGAAATGGCAACCCACTCCAGTATTCTTGCCTGGAAAATCCCATGAACTGTAGCCTGCCAGCTGCTACATGTCACAAAATTGTCGGACACAACTTAGCGACTAAATAACAAGAGGAAATGGGGTCTGGGAAATTTTCTTAGAGATTTTGAACAATATCTTAATAATCTTGTTTCCCATCTCCATTCAAACACTTTCATTAACCCAGAAAAATTTTAAGCTGTCTTCTCTGGGGAGAGAAAATGCCTAGGAAATAATTAATCCTTGTATATTATAACTGGTCATTTGCAATTGAAAA